>NC_133517.1:95903500-96587000 GCF_049354715.1 Callithrix jacchus | reverse complement strand
CAGTGAGGTCAGAGGTATGGGATGTGAGAGGTACTGGACCTACTGTTGCTGGTTTTGAAGCTGGGGAAGGGAACCATGAACCAAAGAACATGAGCAGCTTCTAGGAACTGGAAAAGGCAAGAAAATAGGTCTTTCCTAGAGCCTCCAGAAGGGAATGCAGGCCTGCCAGCACCTTGATTTCCCCCCAGTAAGACCCATTTTGGACCTCCAGAACTGTAAGATAATACATTTATATTGTTTAAGATGCTACGTTTGTGGTAATTTGTTACAGCAGCAAATAGAAAACCAGTAAGATTTGAAATGTTATAAATGTTACTGAGTAGGCCAGTTTCCTCATTCCATGCCATTGTAGGTCTTTGAATGTGGATCTCTTACGAAACTCATGAAAGCTTACATTCTGCCCCAGAACTACAGCTGCCAATCCTTCTGATACATATTTCTTCACCTGTCCAAATCCAGTCAATTGAGAGCTTTGCTCCAGTGCCTAATGTGGCTTTAGACATTGGCAAGTCTGTGTAAACTGCACAAGGACATGGATGTTACGTTCTTTTAAATTTATTTGTCAGGTGCCACTTGGTTCACGATGACTGTGTTCTCTAGGAATGTTTCTTCGTCTCTCGTTAACATGGAGGCAAAGAATGTCATGTCACGTGTTGGTGAGAGAGACCTCCCTTTGTCTCTCTTCTGGCCGAAACTCCTACTCCTATCGCGTGACACTAATGAGTACTCAGTCTTCTCAGGGCTACTGATCTTGGCACTGCTGTTTGGCACAGGAATAGGCAATAATCCAGGACTTTCCTGGTACTTCTGAACCTGGAATATGAGAGCCAGTGTTGCAGTCTCTCTCTGGTGGTGAAACAGTGAAACACCAGATGTAGGCAGCTAGCGGGTGCCTCCGTTGAGAGAATAAAACTGAAGGGTCAAGAGAGAAAGCTCACAGAGTTCGAGTTCTTGGCACCCGTCATACTTGAGGCACAGCTGCATAGAAACCCTTCCCAAGGTTTATTTATATAAGCAAATAAGTTCTTTGCTTAAAAAAAAATCAATTTTGGTTGGGTGCGGGGGCTCACTCCTATAATCCCAGCACTTTGGGAGGCCAAGGTGGGTGGATCACAACATCAGGAGTTCAAGACCAGCCTGGCCAAGAAGCTGAAACCCCATGTCTACAAAATACAAAAATTAGCTGGGCATGGTGACAGGCGCCTGTAATCCCAGCTGCTCAGGACACTGAGGCAGGGAATTACTTGAACCTGGGAGGCAGAGGTTGCAGTGAGCCCAGATTGCGCCACTGCACCCCAGCCTGGGTGACAGAGTGAGACTCCATCTCAAAAAAAAATCAGTTTTAATCATTTCTATGAATTTCACTCACCTGCAAGGAAAATAATCTTGATTAATTCATTTGATAAAGGAGTATTAGAGTTCTGTAAGATTCAAGTTCAGTTGCTCTTACTTGCAACCATGGGTTAGCAGTGTCCCTGTCTCCTAGATATACCACCAAATAATTGATGTCACTGTTATGCATTCACTGAAATTGTATAAATTCTTTCTATATGTCAGTCTCATCCAGATGTCTTATATTCAGTAATTCTCACTGTTTTACATAACCATATTTTCTCAAAATGACCTATGAAAAAAATTAAGTTACAAAGATGAAAGACTGGGAATTGCTGAATGCTACCTCTTGGAGTGTCATATATAGACAAACATATTAAAGGCTCTGAAAAGTCCTGTGTCAAATAAAATTAATCAAATAGTTCACAAAAATAACAAATAGTTTTAAAAGTTCAACTTTGCTTATAATTAAGTAAGTGCAAATTTAGACAACACTATTTTAACCAATTAGATTGGCAAATATCAAAAAGTATGTTACTATACTGTTTGGGGTAGGATATCAGAAAAAAGGAATTTGCATGCATTGTTGAAGGCAGTGTAAATTGCTATACTGTGTTTGGAGGATAAGTGACACTATTTATAAAAGATAAAAATGTGCACATAGTTTGACGCCCCCTCCCCATTTTATTTACAGAATGTTATCTTATTGATATGCTTCTGCATTTGCACAAGCATATTCATTTCCGCTTTTTTTTTTTCCTGGTAAAGGACACCTAAATGACCACCAATATTATACTGGTTATATAAATTATGATTAATCTATGCAGTGAAATGACTGGATAGTCATTTAAAAATGACTGGACAGAAATCAGGGTTTCTTAACATTGCCATTTGGGGCCTAATAAATCTTTGTTGTGGGGCTGTCCTGTGCATTGTAGGATGTTTTGCAGCATCCCTAAACTCTAACCATTATTTAAAGGGTATTTAGTGGGTAGGGAGTTTGGTAAATGCTGCCTACTAGTTGCCAGTAGCAACCTGCTCTGTCACTCTCCCAGTTGTGACAATTAAAAAGTCTACAGACTAATTATTCCAGGTTGAGAGCCACTAATCTATTTTTTGGTATATTTAATGTATCCAACTGAATCACTGATCTAAATGAACTGATATTTTCCCAAGATATATAAGTGAACAAGGGAAAATGCAGAAGTCTGTATAGTTTACTATCATTTTGTAATGTATTTATCCATATCTAGCTATACAAATTATAGCTTGATTTACCAAATTGTTTATATGAAAGCTCTTCAAAAAGTTCATGGAAAATGCATATTATGAAGTAAACTATGCATAGATTTAAAAAATTATACCAAAATTAACTTGCACTAACTTGTTATAACATGTCTGAACAGAATCTAGTTTGAGGCAGTAAGAAGGATAAGACATCAGTTTGAATAGAACCCCCTATTAGAGCAACATGAATTCTGCTAAAATAGAAGCAAGAACAGACATCAAATTTAGGGTGAAGCTTGGGTGGAAAAATAGTGAAACCATTGATGCTTTATGAAAAGTTTATGGGAACAATGTTCCAAAGAAATTTGTAGTTTATAAATGGATAACTCATTTTAAGAAAAGACAAGATGATGTGCTAGATATACCCCACGGTAAATGGGCAGATCATCCACATCAACTTTTTTAGAGAAAAATTAATCATCTTGTACATGCTCTAATTGAGGACCGATGAGTAACAGCAGAAATAATAGCCAACACCATAGACATTTCAGTTGGTTCAGCTTATATAATTATGACTGAGAAATTAAAGTTGAACAAATTTTCCCCTTGATGGGTGCTAAAACCATTGAGCCAGATCAATTGTGGACAAAAGCAGAGCTTTCAATGGAAATTTTAAACAAGTGGATCAATCCTGAAGCATTTCTTTGAAAAATTGTAGCAACAGATGAAACATGACTTCACCAGTACAATCCTGAAGACAAAGCACAATCAAAGCAATTACCAAGAGAGGTTAAGTGGTCCAGTCAAAGCGAAAAGGGACTGGTTAAGAGCAAAGGTATGCCAACAGTTTTTTGGGGGATGCTGAAGGCATTTTGCTGGTTGACTTTCTGGAGGGCCAAAGAGTGACAACATATGCTTATTATGAGAGTGTTTTGAGAAAGTTAGCCAAAGCTTTAGCAGAAAAATGCCTAAGAAAGCTTTACCAGAGAGTCCTCCTCCACCATGACAATGCTTCTGTTCATTCCTCTCATCAAACAAGGGCAATTTTGTGAGAGTTTCCATGGAAAATCATTAAGCATCCACCTTATAGTCCTAATTTGGCTCCTTCTGACTACTTTTTGTTTCCTAATCTAAAAACAAAACTATAAAAGGCGTGTAAAACTTCATATACATATAAAGTTTGATATGTATATGTATGTATGTATGTATCTATCTATCTATATATATATATATACATATGAAACTACATGACATGGTTACTCCCAGGATTCTCAGTTCTCTAGAGATGAACTGAATGATTGGTATCATCACTTACAAAAGTGGCTTGACCTTGATAGAGCTTATGTCAAGAAATAAAGTTTGTGATTTTTATTTTTATCTTTTAATTTCATTTTTCCATAAACTTTTTGAGATCTCCTCATATATACATGCAGTGGTTTTGGAAGGATACACAAGAAACTACTAGTAACAATTGCTGATTCTGTGAAGAACTGAAGGATAGAGCTGAAGTGAGCAGAAATCTTACTTTTTGTCCTATGTTCTTCCCTACTGTTTAAATTTTTATCAATTTGCTTTGGGAAAAAAGCCTAGAAACTGGTTTAACTTTGTTTAACCCAACAGCTCCTACATTATATTAATTCCATATTTTTTTTTCTGAATAACACCGAGAATGCAATTTGGGAAACATTTCTTTTGTTCACTTTCATGGTATCATTAATGAAGATCCAATCGTCTTCTTGCTTTAGTCCAGGAATGTACTAGTTTTAGGAAACTTTGTTCTGGAGATGACAGGTTAGCCCACCTTACAAACTTGACTGAAGCAGAACCATTTTAACTGAGTTCAATTTTGTCAAATCGCCAAAAGTTTACTGGTCTTGCCTCCCTTCCAGAAAACTCTACTGATGCAAATAAAGTTGTTCTTTCCATGCAGCCTTTACTTTAGTTGGCCTGCATTTCTTTTTTAACCTGGCTTTTGTTATTTTATGTTTGTATTCCAATATTGGCTTGTATCCCTGCCAAACAAACTGCTATTTAAGATGGGTGATGGTACTTTCTTATTATAATTACCATTTACTGAGATATACTACCTCTATTATGTTAGCACTAGTACTATGTTATGTGTCTGGTACTGTTAAAGGCACACTTTCTGTGCATTAACTCTGTTACTTACAGTGGCCTTGCAAGGGGGATGAGATTATCACCATCTTACTGATGAGGAAGCTGAGTTTCCAAAAGTGACTTGCCCAAGATTACTCAGCTTTGAAGGGAAGAATTTGGATTCAAACCAACATCTGTCACACTCCAAAAAGCCTGTGCTTTTTCTGCTAAGTTCTGATTCCTTGCTCTATTCTGCTGTCTTAGGTCTTCTGTTTCTCAACAATTATTTTTCTGCTACTTTAAATGCATCCCAAGCAAGAATTTTTCAATTCTTTAAGGACTGTGCTAAAAGCAGTCACAGGATGATAAAAATGCTACTACTGTGTCGCTTAACAAAGCTGTGTTGTCAAGATTCAAGTTTTATACCTATCATCTGCTATATTTTGAAACAAATTTGCAAAAGAACCCTGCCTGGTCTGAACCTATTTTTACTTTAATCTCAGCTGAAGAGATATAATTGCCCAAACTGATTAAATTAAAATGCAGTTTAGACTTGAGAAGGTTGCATGTGGAAAAGAAGAAAATGTATGATTTATCATATATGGGTTCTAAATATTCCAGCTGTCCAAGGTACATTTGGGTGTCTGCAGTTATTTGGAAATTGAATTGTCTTTGTTCTTCAGGATAAGGAGGATTTATTCATCTCTGCATTAACTAATCTCAACCAAATATTCCTTGTCCACCCCCAAATTGGTGTAACTTTTCAAAAGGCTGAGATACAAATGCCTTTTGTTTAGCAACTGAAGATGTCGACTGAGCCTACTGTTAATAGTTTCCTCATCCAGATACATATAACAAGATACACAGTCCATTTGACTCTTGTTTCAGGCTGTGGGCATCATATGAGAATTTTTCAGCAATTAGTTTGGCAAGAGATCTCTGAAACAACGAGTTAAAAATCAGTAATGGCTAATTAGATTGTTTTCATTGTGTTTCTTTTAACTTTACTGTATCGCGCTCTTTGTTTAGCAGTTTTTGGCATCCTAGTCCTCTTTCAGGCTGCACAAATTAGTGATTTCCAAAGTATCTTCGGAGGAAGCTAGTCCCAACAGGTATTCTGCAATAAATGAGTTTTATAATCAAATCAATTTGGGAAATGCTACATTGTATAGTTCAATGTAGTTGCGATGTGCAAAAGCATAATAAGGGTTATGAGAGGTGCAGTAGTAAAGAAGTATGTTTAATTTGTTTTAATCTAATTTTTCTAATTTTTTTAAAAATCAAAGACCACCTTCTCTTTTTTTGTTGTTGTTGTTTATTTTTTCTTTTAAATTAACACCTATTAAATCTCACAGTGAATTTCACTTTGGAAAACACCACCTTCAGCCATTGCAAGGTCAAGGGGACACTTTGTTCCCTATCTGTAGTGAGCCACTGGCTAGTTTTGACAGGCAAACTCGCTGCAACTCCAGATTTCAAGTGAGACTTCTGGGACAGTGGCTGATGGATGTGTAGGCACTTGTGAAATGTTCACTCAGTGAATACTTTTTTCTTCTAAATTTTTTTTAAATTAAAAAAATCTTGCTTTTTATTGCACATATTTAAAGCGTATGACATGATATTTTGATATACATAGGCATAATGAAATGATTACTATAGTCAGGCCGACTAACCTATCCATCTCCTTACATACTTATCTTTTTTTGGTGGTGGTGGTGGTAAAAGCACCTGAAATCTACTCTCTTAACAAATTTCCAGTATGCAATACAATATTATTAACTCCAGTCTTCATGCTGTACCATAGAGCTCTATACCTATCTATCCTACATAGCTGCAACTTTAACCAGCCTCTCTTCATTTCCCCTCCTCTCTTTGGAATATTTTTAAATTTACAGAAAAGCTATAAAGTTAGTACAGAGGTCTGATATTACCACCCTGTGCTCTTCCAGTTTTCCCTATATTAGCCTCTTGTGTTAGTAATGGTTGATCTGGCACAATTAATTAATCAATATTGATACATTATTATTAACCAAGGTCAGTGTTTTCTTCAGGTCTCTTTGGCTTTTCCTGTCCCAGATCTCATCCAGGATACCACATTACGTTTTATCATCATGTCTCTTGTGATCGTTTCTCAGACTTGCTTTGTTTTTTGTGATCTTGACAGTCTTGAGGAGTACTGGTTAGAATTCTTTCTTTTAATTTTTTCCTTTTGCCTCTTTTGTTATTTGATTTGTGGCAGTTAATAATTGACAGTAAGCCACTGGGACATCCTTCTCTGATTGTGAGTAGACTTGTAAACAAACTCCCACAAATGTGAAAGACAGAACTCCTGAATTGAGAGAGTCAAGAGCATGAGCCGATACTAAATGGACCAGGGTATAGACAGTGTTGCAAGTGCTTTATTCTTTTGTTGGTTTGTTTTTGTTTTTTTTCAGACAGGATCTTACTCTATTGCCCAGGCTGGTGTGCAGTGGCGTGATCTCTGCTCACTGCAATCTCCACCTTCTGGGTTCAAGTGAGTCTCACGCCTCAGCCTCCCAACTAGCTGGCATTACAGGCATCAGCATCACACAGGGCTAATTTTGTGTGTGTGTGTGTGTGTGTGTGTGTATTTTTAGTAGAGACGAGGTTTCACCATGATGGCCAGATTGGTCTTGAACCCCTGGCCTCAAGTGATCCACCCACCTCATTCTCCCAAAGTGCTGGGATTACAGGTGTGAGCCACCGCACTTGGCTTTATTCTTCCTTTTGCTTGTCTTTACTCTTCCTTTTGCTTGTACTGCTTTGCTTTTTGCTTTTGTGATTTTTCTCTTTTATCTTGGGAAATGAGATTTTTCATCTTTTCACATCCCTATGTGAGTCCTGTTTAGATGAAATCTCCCCTCTGTATCAAATCCCAATGGGACTTGACTTTGGCAAACACTTGTGCTCTTGTGGTCTTCATCTCTGCTCTGCCTTAAAATGGAGAAATGCTTTGCTAGGCTTATTCTGGTCTTTCAGAAATCCCTGTTTCTGAGCTTCAGAATCTTGCTATGAGGTTCTTTGGTACCAAGGTTTTGCAGCTGTTCTCTGGTATTAACATCACAAGGACTTGTCTTTCTATTAATCAGATAAGACATGTTAATCAAGTGAAGGTGCAGGCTTTTAAAAAAATCTTTAAATATTTGATTTGCAGTAGCTTTATAAAATAAAAATCTTTGAATGATGTCCTTGTCTTTTTTTCTACCAGGTCTGTCCTTGTTGATTTTTATAGCTTCCAACATTCCAATTTTAATGCTAAAAAATTGCTGTTTCTTTCTTTCTTAAGGGATTCTGTGACTTCTTTTAGATAGTTCTAACTCTGTAGCTTTGTTTGCCAGGACAGTCAAGAGTTTTGAGTTCATCTCTGTCAACTGGTTAGTTCATAAGCTGAGTAAATATTACACTTTTTCAACAGTAGTTGCTGGATTGATCCTCTTCCCTAACTGGCATTATTGTGTCTTGCTGCCATCTTGTCAAAACTGTTAAAGCTTTCTTGAGGAGGAGATGATATGTTTGTCAGTGCAGAAAAAGCAGGAGTATTTATACATTTCTGTTAAGTGTTTACTTTTCTGGCTTTTGATGGATTTTCTTGTCTGGAACAAACTTCTTTATGACATTGCTTAGCCTTTTCACTGCCTCCCTTGTTCTCTTCTTCGGCTCCCTCTCTCTTTTTTTTTTTTGAGACGGAATCTCCTCTGTTGCTCAGGCTGGAATGCAGTGGCACAATCTTGGCTCACTGCAAACTCTGCCTCCTGGGTTCAAGTGATTCTCCTGCCTCAGCCTCTTAAGTAGCTGGGATTATTGCCACGTGCCACCACGCCCAGCGAATTGTATTTTTAGTAGAGACAGGGTTTCACCATGTTGGCCAGGCTGGTCTTGAACTCCTGACCTCAAGTGATCCACCTGCCTCAGCCTCCCAAAGTGTTGGGATCATAGGCATGAGCCACCACGGCTGGCCTTCTTTGGCTCTTTCCTTCCCCCTCCTTGCCTAGTTCCACCTTCTCCTTACTTGCTCTTACATGCTGGGATAAGGTGTGATTAAGTCAAATAAAATGGAAGTGGGGAGATCAGTGTGCACTTGCAAACTTTCCAGGGAGTATTGGCAGTTTGTTAATTAAAAGAATTTCCAATCTGGTACTCCATTTGGAAATGGAGTGAATAAGGGGAAGGGCAGGGGTTTGGTTGAATATTTCTAAGTAAGGAGGCTTCTGCAGCAATTTGGTTATACCAGGGGCTGGCAAACTTATTCTGTGAAGGGCCAGATGGGAACTATTTTAGGCTGGCGGGCCATATGGTCTCTGTTGCGACTACTCACCGTGGCCATTGTAACAGGGAAGCAGCCATAGACACTATGTAAATAAATGATCACAGTTGTGTTCCAATAAAACTTTATGGACACTGAAGTTTGAATTTCATACAGTTTTTTGTGTGCCATGAAATAATATTCTTTTGATTGTTTTTTACAAAAATATAAACGCCATTCTTATTTCATGGATCACACAAAACCAGGAGGAGGGATAAATATGGGCTGTAGGTTCTAGTTTGTGGGCCCCTAGCCTGTGCCAATAGATCAAGATCCTTCTTATACCAACCAATCAATCAATTACCAAATTAACAGCGATCAAACCATGCAGTGGAGTTAAAGTGGTTAAAGGCCTTCAGGAAGGGTGTCTTTTTTTTTTTTTTTTTTTGAGACGGAGTTTCGCTCTTGTTACCCAGGCTGGAGTGCAATGGCGCAATCTCGGCTCACTACAACTTCCGCCTCCTGGGTTCAAGCAATTCTCCTGCCTCAGCCTCCGGAGTAGCTGGGATTACAGGCACACGCCACCATGCCCAGCTAATTTTTTGTATTTTTAGTAGAGACGGGGTTTCACCATGTTGACCAGGATGGTCTCGATCTCTTGACCAGTTGATCCACCCGCCTTGGCCTCCCAAAGTGCTGGGATTACAGGCTTGAGCCACCGTGCCCAGCCAGGAAGGGTGTCTTATAGAGGATTTGGTCACTTGGGTAGATGAGGTTTCCCTCTCTGGACAGAGGGAACCCTGGCATGAAGGGACAGAGTTGTGCCTCATACCATGGCCTGCTACGGCTAGAGGGAGTTAGCTAGGACCACTGACAGGAACACAGCACCTCATGGGCACCTTCCTATTAAAAACACTACATTTTGCCTGGGCATGCTGGCTCAAGCCTGTAATCCCAGCACTTTGGGAGGCGGAGGCGGGTGGATCACAAGGTGGGGAGATCAAGACCATCCTGGCCAACATGGTGAAACCCCGTCTCTACTAAAAATACAGAAGTTAGCTAGGTGTGGTGGCACATGCCTGTAATCCCAGCTGCTCTCAGGAGGCTGAGGCAGGAGAATCGCTTAAACCAGAGAGTCGGAGGTTACAGTGAGCTGAGATTGCGCCACTGCACTCCAGCCTGGCGACAGAGCAAGACTCTGTCTTAAACAAACAAACATACAAAAACCCAAAAACACTACCTTTTATAAAGCATTCACTGGGTGCCAACTACTTCCTTGAAATTTCTGATTTACTGTTCACTCTCCTGTCCAGTAAGTGTGATTGTCCCTCTGTAAGGGATACAGAGCTGTTGAGTACCTTGCCAGAGTCACACAGCTGGTAAGTGATAGAACTAGGATTTGAACCCTGGCTGAGCTGACCCCCTTCCTTCCCCTGTTCCATGTTGCCATTTGTAGAAAAGATCACAGAAAATCAAGGCAGTTACTTTCTCTATGATCTCATTCTGCCAGGAGAGAATGAGATTAGTAAGTTTAACTCTCGAAAGTAAGTTCCACCATTCCATAATAGGAGACAGCTTTTCAAAGTTGCCCAGTACCTGTAAGCATCAGTGAGCCTTCTCAGCTGCTGACTTCCTTCATGTGTTACTTTAAGGAAGGAAGCAAAAGAGAGAATGGGAGAGAGCACTGGAGCCTGACTCCTGGTTCATGTTTACCATCTGTGTGACCTTGACCTTGGGTGATGCACTTAACTCCGTGAGTCTGTTTCCTCATCTGAAAAATGAAGAATAAGACTAACTGCCCAGCTGGGTTGTGAGAATGAAATGAAATGTGGGTGCAAGCCACCTGCATGGTGCTTGTCACAAAGGAGGTACTCAATCAATGCTGACATCCTTCAAGCAGTCATTGTTTTCTCATTCATGCTACTAGCATCTGTTGAGTGGCTACTATGTGCCAGGCACCTTGAGATAAACAGATGAGTCAGACATAGTTCTTCCCTCCTAGAAGCTGACAGTCTAGCAGAGTCACAGGCATGTATACAACTAAGCTTGACAAAGTACCACGGGAATATGTGGGGGTCAGTGCGAAAGCACAGAGGACTGGACATTTCTTTCTTTCTTTTTTTTAAGACGAAGTCTCACTCTGTAGCCCAGGCTGGAGTGCAGTGGTGCAATCTTAGCTCACTGCAACCGCTGCCTCCTGGGTCCCAGCTCAAGCAATTCTCCTGCCTCAGCCTCTTGAGTAGCTGGGATTACAGGCATGCACCACCATGCTCAGCTAATTTTTGTATTTTTAGTAGAGATGGGGTTTCACCATGTTGGCCAGGCTGATCTTGAACTCCTGACCTGGTGATCTGCCCACCTCAGCCTCCCAAAGTGCTGGAATTATAAGTGTGAGTCACCACGCCTGGCCCAGGACTGAATATTTCTAAGTGAACAGATGAAGGGCACAGAATAGGCTTCAGTGAAGAGAAAACGGTTTCTCTCTAGGTAACTCAAGCTGATTCTGTGCAGTTTCTGTGGCTAGTCACTCAAGAACATAAATCTTGTCTCATGGAAAAAACAAAAAGCAAAACAAACAAAAAAAAAACTTTTCCTAAAAGCACTTTAAAAATTCGATGCAAATTTTGGAAAGCAAAACAGGAAACTCAGTGATAGGCAAGGGCAAACACTCCTTGCTTCTCAAGTCTCTTGTGCGTGTTGTAGGCAACGCTTCCTGCCAGGATGTTGATCAAAAGAGGAACAGCCTGATCAAGAGTCATTTGTTCCTCATGAGTTTCTTTAAAAAGAATCTGATTTCATTTTTTGCACATTGTCTGTGGCTTTAGGAAACACCTCCTATAAAAATAGAAATACTCAAAAGAGGTTTGGGAAGAAGCGATTCCTTCTGGGTCTGAACTGTTCATATGTGACACTGGCATACTGCCTTGAGTTTGCAGAGTAGATAGCACATTACAGTGCAAGGGTGCTGGGGGCAGGCTGCCTGGGTTTGAGTTCTGATTCCGCCATTCACTAGTTATGTGATCTTGTTTTTGCGAGAGACGAGATGATACATGTAAAGTGATTACCATGACTTCTGGCCCAATAAATGTTAACATTTTCCTGTCAGTTCTAGTTTGGAGAGACTGCCTTAGATTCCCCCGTCCCAACCCACAGACTTCTGTAGTTGAGTGGGAACCAGGAAGAAGGGGTCAGGCATGGTGCCACCTCAGGCTAAGTTCACAGAAGGAGGCTTTGTAATGTAACTCAAAATCAAAAAGAGGCAAGAAACTTTTATTAGATAGTAGGTATAGGTAACCCAAACTTAGGTTAACGGGAAAGACATATGGCCTGGTGAGTGCTAATGGCAGACAACGGATCAGAAAAATGACACCTTCAGTGAAAGCCACCAGAGGAAAGGAAATATCATGGAGATGACCCAGCTAGAGAAGTAGTAATGTTGACTCCTTGGTGGATACTTTCTCCCAGGGGAGAGCTACAGACACCCTCTGAGTCAAAGAAGGGTAAAGCCTGGGCAGTGCGAGGGGTGGGGAAACAAAGCAAATACAACCTTTCACAGATTTATTTACTGATTGATTGATTTAAAGAGACAGGGTCTCCCTCTGTCACCTGGACTGGAGTGCAGTGGCATGATCATAGCTCCCTTCTGAAGCCTCGACCTCCCAGTGATCCTCCCACCTCAGCCTCCTAAGCAGCTGTGAATACAAGCACTAGCTGCCATGCCTGGCTAATGAGATGGATCTTGAAAGATGTAGAGAACGTTGGCAGGCAGAAGTGGGGACAGCCTTCTCTATAAGGAGAAGGGCCATCCCAGCCAAGCAGAGGGAGTAGCAGAGAGCAGGCTGGAGAGGCAGGCTGGGTGCGGATCGTGAAGACCTTCCCTACCAGGCCAAGGAAGTGTCACTTGGTTTGAGGGAAATGGGAAGGCATCGAAGATTCTCAAACATGGGTGGCAGGGTGTGGGTGACATGATTCAGCTGGAACTTTCAGAGATCATTTATCAATTACCTGTGGGACAAATTGTAGGGAAGAAAGAATGAGTATGGAGAAGTTACAAAACATTTTTAATAGGGTAGGTGAAAAATCATATTATAGAATACAATTTTATTTTTTTTTATTACTGAGGGTGAGTACATCTGCAAGTAACAGAAAATATCCCAAAGAGAAGCCTACACAAGATACAGTATTATTTCTGTCTCATGTGAAGGACTGGGGTGGCAGCTTTGCAAGGTCCCTCACCCCTCCACCCTGCCGCCAGTCTAGGACAGCCTGCCTAACCACCGCCCAGGGACCCTATCAACAAGATAGAGGCAAAGAGCAGAACCTTTTGGGAAGGTTCCCAGAAACTGCCACATGATATGTGTTCCCCCATCTCATTAGTTGGAAGGTAGCAACAAGTCAGGCGCATGGCTCACGCCCATAATCCCGGCACTTTGGGAGGCCAAGCCAGGTGGATCACTTGAGGTCAGGAGTTTGAGACCAGCTTAGCTAATATAGTGAAACCCTGTCTCTATTAAAAATTAGCTGGGTGTGCTGGTGCACACCTGTAGTCCCAGCTACTTGGGAGGCTGAGGCATGACAATCGCTTGAAGCTGGGAGGTGGAGGTTGCAGTGAGCCAAGATCATGCATTCTAGCCTGGGTGGCAGAGCAAGACTCTGTCTGAAAAAAAAAAAAGGAACAGGGCCATACCTAGCTAGCAAGAGAAGCTGGAAAATGAGACATGCTGTCTGGATTTCCATAGTCCCAGCTGATAAACCGGGGATTTTGTTATAAGGGAGAAAGGAAGAATGAATATAAAGGATTTGCTGGCATTTCCAGCCGCAATGTCATAAAAATCAAAGAAACAAAGATAAGAGACTGTCACTTCATAACTGCTGAAAATTATGCTCTGCATCTTAATGAAAAGAAAACTTTATGAAAGTTCCTCCTAGAATCCTGCCTTAAAGCTGATTACCCTTGAGACAAAATAATCCTTCACTCTCAGATGACACTGGATTTGACTCAAGTGGACAAGGCTATCCAAGGTGGTGAGAGGGTCAGTTTGTCTAGGTCTTCATGACCCCGCCTTAGTAACCCTCTCCGAGTTGTTTAACTAGGACAGTAAATTCCATTGTCATCAAACTTGGCTACATTCAGAGAATTGTAAACCAACAATGTGTAAGCATTCTGAAAGCTCTGTCCTTAGCAGAAGTCCAGCTTTGCAGTAATGGCCACACTCCATTTCCTTGGCTCTGAAGTCAAGCAGCCGGGCTCCTTGGTGCACGTCTCATCGTAGCCAGCCTGGTGCATCTCTCTCCTCTGCTTTCTTCCCTGCCTATAGAATCGTCTTAAGGCACCACTGACAGCATCTGACTGTGCTTCACATGTACTCATGGCTCTCAAATGCTCACTACCTTAAAACAAGGCCTGGCCTCCCAGATCCTCCAAAATTTTACCCAGTCTCCCCATTCAACCAGATGTTCCTCTGAGATATGGCGATTGCATTCTGGGATTTTGGGGGAAATGGGAAGGCATTTCGTGCTCTTACTCCTTCATTCTGCGCCCTGTGCCTCTTGTTCCCGTCGCTAGTTGATTGGTGATCCATTCACTGCAGTGATGTATGGAGCTTTGTGGTTTAAACAGAGACAGATTTCCAACTGGAATGTTAAGAACCCCAGAGAAGCAACACACCTGTGTTTAAAGTATTAAATTATATTTATAATGATAAGTATATACTCACTATTAACATGAGGAAATAAACCAATGTCCCAATCGAAAAAAATTAAATATTTTAACTATAAACAAACCATTATTTCTTTCTTAACTTTTTTAAGGATAAAGCTATCTTGGTTCTGTCTTACGCCAATTGATGCTCACTTATTTTAATCCAGGAAGGCTTCAGGATTTGACTGTTGTGTTATCACTGCTCTTCCACTGCTGTTATGATTCATAAGTTACTTATTCATTCATTTATTCAACAATACCTATTCAGTGCCACTTATGGTTGCTGGAGATATGTAAGAAAAATGTTCCAGTTTTCATGGCATTTACATTCTAGAGCAGTCAGTCTTATCCACAATTTTGTCCGCCTGGGGGCTGGGGGAAAGTTTGGCAATTTCTGGAGATAGTTTTGATTATCATGAGTTGGGGAGGGGTGTTATTATCATCTAGATGGTGGAGTTCCATGATGCTGTCGATGTAGCCTCACTTTTCCACACCCCAGACTGGAGCACTGTGTCCCTACCCCCACACCTCAGAACTTGGTACAAGCTGCTCCTGTCCTTCTTCACCGGGTTCACAGTTAAGATGATGATTATCACATCAGATGTCAAGGCACCAGGACACCAAGTGTCTATTCCACCTGTTCTTCAGGAGCATCCACTTCCCCAAGGGCCTCTCTGTTCTCTCTCCTGTCCCTTGGCGGGGGGCACTGGGCTTATTTAGTGTCTGTTCTGCTCTATATCTCAGCACCAAGTGGCCCGACATCTCCATTATGGTGTAGCCTCTCCCTTGCCCTCTTATGTCCTTGTATGTAGGCCCTCTGTCCACAGGACCCTGCTACCCATCTGGAATCTCCACCAGACCCATATTCTGGGGTTGGGCCCTTGGTCATACCCATATCATGGGCTGCTCTCCTTTGCCCTGTTTTCAACAGAAATCTAGTAATGACCCTGATTTTGCCCTTCAGTCTCACTATCTCTTCCCCATATGACTCGACAGCCTGCCCCTGGGAGGAGGTAGACTTCCAAGCAAAGCCCTTTCTCTGGGGATTGCAGTTCAGGTTCTGGTTTCTTAGCTCCTGGTAGCTTCTTGCTCATTCCTGCCCCCTATCCCTGGCCCTTACACTTAAAATGTGTTTTAGGTCTTCAAGCTTAATCTATAAACCTGGTTATTTTATTTGTAAATATAGTGATTTTTATATAAAAATGAGAACAATTGTTTTTCTTGTTTGATTAGTGTTCAATTAACTTAAAAAGATTAAATTTCTTCAAGCTGACCATCTTTATGCAAGTAATCAGATTTCCTAGGAATATGTTTGGTTATCTTTACCAATTTAATAAATTTGACTTTCTCAAACACCTCAAATGCCTGATGGGACAAATTTACAAACCAAGCAAGAAAAACCTTTCAGTATCTCAATGAGCTCTTAGAATAAAACTAGCTTCTATATGTAGTAAATTAGGTTCTTCTGAACATTCAACACTTCTAAAGAACATATTTAATTATTTTGCAACTTTCAAGTGAAAATCACAAATTGAGTATTAGTTTATCATTCCAAAATAAAATCATAAGGCTAACATGTCAGATTCTCTTAATCATTTTAAGCTTCTTAAATAACAAAAACAAGCTGATTTCAATGATTAGAAAACTTACTCCCCAAGCTTACCACAAAGTATTGATACTATGAGTTTGATTGGGCTCAACATCCATTTGCTACACCTTTTCCATGGAAGCAAAGTATTCTTACCAGTCAAGAGGAGCAAGCAGCTATTCCATGCAGGCTGAAGTTATTTGTATAACTGAGATACTGAGTATCAGTTAGATTGTAAAACTGGGAGTTTTTCCAGGATGGTTTTATCTGAGCAACAGATTAAACACACTGAGCTTCCTTGTGTAGTTGGCTTGGTTCTGCCAACTGTGTCACCAGGGAAGGAGTGTGCCATGTGTCCCCAGAGCATTTTTCAAATTTCACTCTTACCCTATTTTTACCTTAACTTCTTTCACATTTTAACTTCATTTCACATGATTTGGGTAGATAGAATTCTGCAAACTACTTTGGGGTATAGTCTAACTTTTTGTTAATTGAATTATCTCTCCCTCTTAAGGTTGTAAAACTCTTTTTCTTTTGCCTTCTTACCTGTTTCATTGCTGCAGAAGTTGACTAAGTTCTCATCAGACCTGTTTTTCCCTGCTTCTTGGGCACAGAGCTAGACTCCATTTCCCAGCATCCCTTGCAGTGAATGTGGCCATGTGACTGAGTTTCGGCCAATGAAATATGAGTGGCCTGACCCCTATCCACTTTTGCAGACTTGATGCAGGGCAGCAGAGCAATTTTGGAAGCTCCATATTGAAGATGGTGGAGCCACAATTTGAAAGGTGTTTGGGTTGGAGGAGAGCTACAGGCTGATCAGGAACGCCCATCTTGGATTCGAGCTGAGTGAAAAATAAACTGCAATCATGATGTTAAAACACTTAGATGGCCGGGTGCGGTGACTCACGCCTGTAATCCCAGCACTTTGGGAGGCTGAGGCGGGTGGATCACGAGGTCAAGAGATCAAGACCATCCTGGTTAATGAGGTGAAACCCCGTCTCTACTAAAAATACAAAAATTAGCTGGGCATGCTGGCACACGCCTGTAGTCCCAGCTACTCGGGAGGCTGAGGCAGGAGAATTGCTTGAACCCAGAAGGCAGAGGTTGCAGTGAGCCGAGATCGCGCCATTGCACTCCAGTCTGGGTAACAACAGCGAAACTCCGTCTCAAAAAAAAAAAAAAAACCACTTAGATATTTTGGGGGATTTTTAAATCACAAGATAAAAAAATCTCTATTGTCTATTGTCATAATAGAAATCCTTAAAGTTGGTGCTAAAAATAAATGCAATTTTAAAAATTCATATGATGTTAGTGCATATCCTAAATCAATGCTGGAAAACATCAAGTGAAGGCAGAGCGTATCTTATGGGACAGAGTCACTCCTGGATGTCGCGTAAAAGTCTGACCTAATCAGCTCAATCTTTTTTCATTGCACCTAATGTCATGAGACTTGTGCATCTTTTTAGATAACTTTTTAAAAAAGCAAAGAAGAAAACAAAAATAAGCAGCCCATTGACGACGAAATTATCTACAGTATTCATGAAATCAAAATAAACCTATTGCTCACTTACAAATATTTGGGATCCTATGATAAGACAGAAATTTCCCCCCAAGGGTCCTAATAAACAGGAAACTACGTGATACAACAGACCATATCCGTAACAGACAAACAGTGTCAACTACCCATACTCTCCTAAATAAACTACACACACGTATTCAAGGGAGTAATTAAAAAATTTTTAAAACATACATTTGTTTTTGCTGAAAAAAAATACATTTGTTTTTAAAGCACACTAATAAAATATATTAGTGTGACGGAGATCAATAATAAGACCTCCATTTTTTTTCTAGTTTGGTTATTTCACACTCTGCTTTTGGCATTTGAGATTGCTAAGGTTATGGGTTTCTAAAAATATTGTCTTTATGCACAAACAGGCCTGTCATCAGCTTTGGACCGTATGCAGTCAGAGTTTCCCTTTCCTTCTTCCACACCAACTAATTCTGCCATGTGTGGGTTGCAAGTGCACCAGGCAACATTTTAATCTAAATGGAGTGATCACGCATTAGATTTTGAAAATGAAACTTACTCATAAATATATTTCTTTAAAAATGAATTTTATAAATCTTTTAAAGCTTAAGCTCCCATGGATTCTTTTCATGGAAACTTAGTAGAGGTTTAAGTTTTAAATTTGGAGGGAAAGGATTTATAAAATTCATTTTGAAAGAAATATATTTATATGAAAGTTTCATTTTCAGAATCTGATGGCACATACCTGTAATCCCAGCTACTTGGGAAGCTGAGGATGGAGAATTGCTTGAACCCAGGAGTCAGAGGTTATAGTGAGCTGCCACTGCACTCCAGCCTGGGAGACAGAGAAACACTCCATCTCAAAAAACACACACACACACACACACAAAGAAACAAACACAACAAAAAAACAAGGGAACAATAAATACAGACATGAGGCAGTGTTGAAATATACAAGAGAGAGACAAAGAAGGACATGGTGGATATTTAGGTCAAAGTATTAGAGTAAATACTAGTAAAGCAAAGTTTTTCCATGTATTATATCCATTAGCAAAAATCTGACTAAAAATAACTTCCACAAATAGGGGCTTATGTTTCTCAAACAACATGAAGGTTAAAAGTACAACAATGGTGCCGATTCATCAGTTCAGTGATGTGATGCTGAGGCTAACAATTTGACAGTTCTCTTGGCCTTTCCTTACCGTAACAAGATGACTGCCTCAAGGAAACTGCCATGGCTCCAGGCATCACTCCACTTTCAAGGAAGGAAGAGGAGAAGGGGGTCACAGTGGGAATATTTTCCCCTTTTATCAGAAAAGCAAAAGCTTTCTGCGGGTAACTATGTCATATGTTTTTCCTAGCTGCAAAGGAAGCTGAAAAAAGCATTTTAGGCAAGTGAGAATGAGAAGGTGTATCAGCCTGACAACACTGGGTGCCACTGAGTGCGTGGCTGGCAATATTCATGTTTTGTTGATCTCATTACAATGAATTCTTGAAGCCAGATGCTGCTACACAACACAGCATGCTTTCTCAGCCCATGCTCATATAAGAATCATGTAGAACTTTGTGTTTTAGAGAAAATCATGCTGAACATTCCTTTTAATTATGTCTTGCCATCAAGTAGGGATTACCCCTTCAGGCCATCTCCTTCCTCCCGGTCTCAAACACTCAAATACTCACAATTAAATTCTACTTAAACTCTCCAAGAAAACCTATCAAATTACCCATGAACTTGGATGAGGAAACTCTTCCTGTTTCCTGAACATCGCATCTATTCCAAGGAAGAATCTTCAACGTCAGCCAGCAAAGAAATTGTAGAAAGTAACACATATAAAAGAGAAAATTGATCAGGCACAGTGGCTCATGCCTGTAATTCCAGTGCTGGTGGAGGCCAAGGTGGGAGGATCACTGGAGGCCAGGAGTTCCAAACCAGCCTGGACATCATAATGAGATCCTGCCACTATGAAAATTTATTTGAAAAAGCAAAACTTAGCTGTGCATGGTGGCATGCCCTGGTAGTCCTAGCTACTTGAGAGGCTGAGGTGAGAGGATCACTTGAGCCCAGGAGTTAGAGGTTACAGTGAGCCATGATTGTGCCACAGCACTCCAGCCTGGGTGATGGAGAGAGATTTCATCTCTTAAAAAAAAAAAAAGCAAAAAAGAAAATTACACAAAACTTTTGAATGCCCAGTATAACCTCCTAAAAGAGATTTGTGCTTTAAAACATGAAGTGATCTTTCTTACCCCTTTACACTGTGACAAATAATAGTATATCTAGAATGAGTCCAACAGGATCACTGCTTTACCCGGCCTCCATATCTGGGAACATTTATAAAACAAGAAAAGCACAGCAACTTCCTGCTGAAAGAGAGCAGTGGCCCATCCTCCTCACATGACCCACCACCAAGCTTCCCCAGGCTCTGCAGCAAAGCAGTACATTACGTGGCTCAAATGGGTCTGATTTACCTCTGATTCCAAGCGGCATGTGCAACAGAATATGCCCCAAAGTGAACCGTGCTTCAGAAGAGTGGGTTTTGTTTATCACAGGCTACATTCAGTTGCAATTAGCAGAATATATAGCAGAATTTCTCCTCTGTGATACATGGTTATATAGAAAGAAAAGTACCAGTTACAGAGTGGCCATTGGCACCATGATACCTGTGAGCTGCATCACTACTAAAGACCTGACCAGGGGTCAGTATCCCAGCTGAGTTTGAATGCAGGGCCTCCTGTTATGGGTCTTCTCACGCTGAAGAGGGAAAAGGGAGCCCGTACAGAGACAAAACATTTGGTCCACGCGGAGAGTTGTATACAATGAGGCCTCCTAGGCCTGTGTGCTCCCCAGCTCAGCTATGCCAAAGCTCTACTTCCAGAAGAAAGCTTTCAGAGGGAAAGACTCATCTCTCAGCCTGGAATCCACTTTGAAAAGCCCACATATGTTGCCATAAAAGGGATGAAGTACTGATACAGGCTACATTATGTTGAGAACACTATGCTAAGTGACAGAAGCCAGACACAAAAGGTCATGTTATTGTACGATTCCGTTTGTATAAAAGGTCCCCAGTAAGCAAATCGAAACAGAAAGTGGATTAGTGGCTGCCAGGAGCTGGAGGAAGGTGAGAATAGAGAATAACTGCTAATAGGTATGGGCTCCTTTTTTTTTCTTAATACTTGGTGTATTTTAAATGTTTATGGGCCAGACGCGGTGGCTCACGCCTGTAATCCCAGCACTTTGGGAGGCCGAGGGGGGTGGATCACAAGGTCAAGAGATCGAGACCATTCTGGTCAACAAGGTGAAACCCCATCTCTACTAAAAATACAAATATTAGCTGGGCATGGTGGCATGCGCCTGTAGTCCCAGCTACTCAGGAGGCTGAGGTAGGAGAATTGCTTGAACTCAGGAGGCGGAGGTTGCGGTGAGCCGAGATGGCGCCATTGCACTCCAGCCTGGGTAACAAGAGCGAAACTCTGTCTCAAAAAAAAAAAAACAAAAAAAAAAAACCAAACAAACAAAAAAAAAGTTTACATTTAACAGGTGAAAACTATTAGCACAAATGATTCAATAATATATTGCTATTTATAAGATACCTACAGAGATTCCTTTCCCAATTTTTTTCATTGTGGTGTTTACCAAAATTTATTTTTATTGTGGTAAAACACACAAAACATGCAATTTACTATCTTAACCATTTAAGTATACACTTCAGTGGTGTTAAATACTTTCCTAATATATGTAGCCATCTCCACCAGCATATCCATGTCTTTTTTCTTCTTAGAAATTGAAATTCTGTGTCCATTAAACAACACCTCCCCATTCCTCCCTCCCTGAAGTCCCTGGCGACCACAGTTCAACTTTCTGTCTCACTGACTGACAACTCCCCTCATATAAGGAGAATCATACAGGACGCATTGATCTTTTTGTGGCTGGCTTATTTCATTTAGCGTACTGGTTTCTTTTTGGGGTGAGGAAAATGTTCTGGAATTACAAAGTGGTGACAGTTGTACAATATAGCGAATGTACTGAAACCCACTGACGTGCACACTTCAACATGGTGGATTTTACGCTATGCGATGTATCTCTCAAAAATGCTTTTAAAACGCTCGTATAGGGGAGGATAATAACTGAAAAATAATAAATATACAAATCCACAAATGAGATAGATTAGCACATATTTAGTGAGGCGGAATAGGGTGGTAGAAAAAGTAGTGGAATGGAAACAGGAACCTCATGACTTACAGCATCACTTCAGCCTCTCCTGCCTCCTTACAGAAACCTAGGGGCTTCCGTAAAGAAACACTAAGTTTCCACGTTCACGAAGAAGGAAACAACATACACTTGGGTTTCTTTGAGGGCGGAGGGTGGGAGGAGGGGGAGGATTAGAAAAAATAACTATTGGGTACTAAGCTTAGTACCTGGGTGACAAAATAATCTGTACAACAAACCTGCATGACATGAGTTTACCTATGTAACAATCCTGCACGTGTACCCTGTTCCTAGAATAAAAGTTTAAAAAGAAAAAAAAACACTAAGTTTCTTTCCACTTTTTGTATCTGACAATTTCAAAATTTCCTTCTAGGGCCTCCTCCACCCTTCCAGCAATGCCATGCTAGCTGTTGGACCTGCGACCTTGCCTTCCTCTGTGCCCAGACCCACACAAACAGTGATGAAGCTTCACAGCCGGAGGCGGGGGAGCCTCCACCAGGACAGTGCTGGCATTGGAACTGGTGCTCCTTTAAGTGTTTACTGCAGCAGAAACTTGGTCTGTACCCAGAAGAGCCCAAGATGTTGTTTCTTGGTGGCATACAGCTTTTAATGACCATTGAACAAATGCTACATGATTTAGCATTGAGACAAGTGGGAATACATAAGCCTTTGTAAGGAGGTGAAGGTGGCTGACATTTTTGCTTATAATCGTGAACTTATTTTGGTAAACTACGTACAAACAGTTTACAGTTTTCACTTTATCTTACTGGAAGGTCTAAAGGGTTTTTGGTTATAAGTGGAAAATGTAGACTGTCTTAAAAAAAAACAAGGGGAAATAAGAGTTTTTTCACTCTTAGATTTTGTGTGTGTGCGTGTGTGTGTGTTTTATTTTGCACTTTCTTCCACTTGAGTACTGCATTAGTGATCCTTACAGGGGTCCGACATAAAAAAGCCCCAAACAGTAAGAAACTATTAAATACCTTCATCACGTTGTGTATCCATCTCTACCATTCCCCTCCATATCTCTTTTCTTCTTACAAAATTAAAACTCTGTACCCGTTAAACAATACCTTCCCATTCTTGCCTCCCCTCAGCCCCTGGCAACGACAATTCAACTTTCTGTCTCACTGACTTTGACTTTTTTAGTCTGAAAGTCTAGAGACCTGGGGTTTGGATCTGCATTCAACATGGGCTCTTAAATTCATCTGTTAGGTCACTGATTCGCTCATATGTTAGAAAACTACCATTCAGAAGCCTTTGTGAATATGTGAGAATACACTTGAAGTAGAGCGAGCAACAAAGGAAAGTGTGCTTAATACCCATCTGGCTATTATTCTCATTATTCACATTATTTTTGACTCTTCAAACCTTCACAAAAATCCTCAAGGGCTTCCCGTCACCTACACAACAGATGCCAGACTCCTTGGCATGCTATTCAGGACCATCAAGAATGATACTCCAGAGCGGGTGTGGAGGCTCACGCCTGTAATCCCAACACTTTGGGAGGCTGAGGTGAGAGGATTGCTTGAGGTCAGGAGTTCTAGACCAGCCTGGGCAAGATAGTGAAACCTTGGCTCTACCAAAATTTTTTTGAAATTAGCCAGGTGTGAAGGCATGCACCTGTAGTCCCAGCTACTTGGGAGGTTGAGGTGGGAGGATCACTTAAGCCCCACAGGTCAAGGCTGCCGTGAGCCGTGATCATGCCACTGCACTCCAGTCTGGGCGACAGAGCAAGATCTTGCCTCAGAAAGAATAAGGTTCTATTAGCCCCTATTGTGTCTCTGTGTAAATTTGAAAAGACACCCCTTCCTCTGGGTGGTTGGAGCATGAACTGAGGAAGGGCTGAGTTTCATTCCCCCACAGCCCACATAGCAGGATTCCTTAGTGCAAGGTACAAACTGTAGTTGAGATGATCCCATACCTGCTTTCTGGTCTTCCTTCTGCTGTGTCCTTCTGCCACCCTTCTCTGTACACACTAGGGTTTTCCTGCTTCTGTGGCTTTCCTTACACATGGAGTATCCTCTTCCATTTTCCATCAAATTCCTTCTCATTCTTCAAGGCTCACTTAAACCTTCTCTCCAAAGCCTAATCATCCCCGCAGCCACACTTCCGCCAGCACGTTTATCCCACTTTTAAATGATCATATTCTGGTTTGTACTACAGGATGTTTGCACATTTTTCTTTCTTTCTCACCAGATTATGAAGTTAGGGGTTTGAAGATTTACATTTAATTCACATTTCTAATTCTTACAAGGCCTAACAGAAGGCTGGCCTACTATAGGGGCTTTATATGTGTTAGTTGAATAACAAAGAAGAGATAAGTGAGTATCTCATGGTAAACATGGAGAACTGCCTGAAACGTAGAAGAAAATCTGAGACTTCTCTCCCTACTTCTAGGCGGGTGCTCTCAGCCTCTTTTGCTGAGATTATAGACACATGATTCCAACAAGGTGCAGCTGTAACATGCCAGGTGTAACTATTAAAAAGACGGACTTTTCTCCAACAATTATTGGAAAAGAGGACCTCCATGTGTTGGCATCGGCAGTGTTGACAGAATAAAGGTGTAACCGTCATGCATTTGATCCCTGGTCCTAAGGAGAAAGAAATGTCATGTTCTTTTAATTTTCAAAATCAAATGAAATCTGACTCCTCTCCCATCTGCTAGGGTTGGCAGGTGTGCTGAACTGACTGAAGCCATGTCGGGTATTCACAATGATTGGTTTCTATTGGTGGCTATAGTCAGGGAGAAGGATACATTCTCCTTTGCCCCCTTGATCTTTGGCTGGGTCTAAGAATTAAATTGACCCAAGACATATTAACAGGAGAAAAGCATACACATTTTATTAATTTTTACATGTTCATGGAGGCTCTCACAAGACAGCGAAGACCCGAAGAAACGGACAAAGCAGAAAGCTTTTATGCCTTTTAGATAAAAACAAAAACAAAACTGATAAATTTGTGAAGAAAAGACAAGGGCAGGGAATCATCAGGAAATGTGTTGTTGTTTTTTTGTGGGGGGGTAAAACATTGGAAGAGAGCCATTTTAGTAGGTTTATTTGTACAGATCCTTCACAGCATCAATTCCCAGTCTCTGGCGCTAAGGGTTATTTTTCTTGTTCTGGCACAGGGAAGGCATCTTTCACAAAGGAGTTTTTATGGCTTGCTACCTATAGGAAAGTGCAAGTCTGTAGCCTTTTCTGCAACTACTGTTTCTCAAGTGCTTTCAGCTCTAAGTAATCAATATGCCCAATGATATGGTTAGCCTTGTGTTCCCACCCAAATCTCATCTTCAATTGTAATCCCCACGTGTTGAGGGAGCGACCTGGTGGGAGAACCTGATTATTTTCTCAATCAGGTTATCAGATGACAAGTACATCACTGCCTGGGCCAGGCACATCTTTGTAGGATAACTGTTATTTAAACACATAAGTTTATGCCTGGGTGCAGGGACTCATGCCTATAATCCCAGCACTCTGGGAGGCAGAGAGAAGGGGATCATTTGAGCCTAGGAGTTCAAGACCAGTACAGGAAACATAGGGAGACCCAATTTCTACAAAATAAGTTGATTAAATAAAACACATAAATGACAGTTTAAAGCAAAGATTATTAGTAATAACACTGCAGTTTTGAGAAAAACATTATTCAGGCTGATCACTGCCTTTACTGAGCCATTCAACTTGGGTCCAACTGACTTCTGATCATTCCAAGAAATCAAATTTGCTTTCAAAAACAATGATTTGTAATAATTTGCCATTACTGAGGATATTCAAAGTAATGCGATGGATATTATAATACAATTTTCAATCTAAGTATGAATGGCTAACATAAAATTACAATAACTTTAATTCAATAAGCTTGGTTAGATCAGGAAAGCATTTATATTATTATGGCAAGAATTATACAATTATTTTTATTTTTCATTATATAAGTTTCTTGTTTTCCAAACAAGTATATAAACACAGACATAATTTAGTATATAAATTTGATCCCTATGACTGTAACTTTTATATTTTGATTAATTTTGAAATATGTGTGTTCAATTAAATACTAATGTTAAAAAGAAGAAATGTGAAAAAAATAACTGAAAAATATTTCAAGCAAATGTAGCATTGTTAGAATAAATATATAATTTTGCAAGATGACCAGCTTGAGAGGGACAATAAATACTTGTTTTAACGTGTCCGTTCTAATTCACTTATATCAGTTTATAAGCACAGCATCTGAATTCCATCAAAAAATTCAATTGAAAGACTGAATTAATTACTTCCTACCCAAACAGATTCAACAACACCTCTGATTTTCACAATACCTTATAGTTTTCACAATGCTTTCATTTAGATTGTCTCATTTATTTGGCAACCTCTGGGGTAGGCTTTATTTTTTTCTAGTAGATATGAGAGACCCAAAGCCACACTGACTTCAAGTGCCAGAGCTCAGGAGATGCTAACCTTATTTCTTTGCTAACCTAAAGATATTTTTTCAATATCACCAAATTGATCTACAGGTTTAATGCAATTCCTATCAAAATCCTAGCTGCCTTTTTGCAGATAAGAACAAGCTGATCCTAAAATTCATATGATAATTCAAGAGACCCAGAATGGCAAATACAATCTGGGAAAAGAACAGGGTTGAAAGAGTCACACTTTCAATTTCATAACTTACTATAAAACTGTAATACTCATGACAGTGTGGTATTGGCATAAGAACAGATGCACAGATCATTAGAACAGACCCGAGAGTCAAGAAATAAACTTGGACATTCACAGTCAATTGATTTTTGACAAGGGTGCCAAGACAATTCAATGGGAGAAAAATGGTCTTTTCTACCAATAGCCCTGGGACAACTGGATAACCACATGCAAAAGAGGGAGGTTGGACTCCTACCTTATGCCATATGCAAAACTTAACTAGAGAAATGAATCAACACCCTAGATGTATACTCTAAAATTATAAAAGTCTTTGTAGAAAACATAGGCATAAATCCCCTTAACCTTAGATTGGCAATGGGATTTTAGATCTGTCACCTAGAGCACAGGCAACAACAACAAAAACATAGAAGAAATTGTTTGGGAGCATTTCTTCAACAGTATTGATTTGTCTATTCATTATTGCCACTTTAAATACCAGTTCAGATGTGTTAAAGCAATGCTTTAGTTAGCATCCAGAGGGCACAGGGACCTGTGAGGTCAATGTCACCCAGTGAGCTATGTTGCTTCTCTGACCATGCCCAACCCAGGTACCCTACAGAGACCAAACCCTTGCAGTCCTCTCTCGAATGGTGGTGTCATAGTGTCCTGTCTGCTGGGTCTTCTAGGTATCACCGCCCTAGGCTCCAGCAATAACCCTCCCACCCTGTTGGGCGAAGCTTCTGAAGGACTTGGCCAACATTTGGCAGATGACAAAATGATCGATGTCAGCCGGGGCTGCATTTCTTATGAACTGAAACTTTACAGCATTGTGCTATTTCCACACTCATTCTTGTTTTTGTTCTTTTCCTTATTAGTGTTTTTCCATCACCTGTTCTTCCTTGACTCTGTTGTGTGAGCAGGAAGCTGAGCCAGGCAACCTGAAGGAAGGCCTGCTTCCTGTCTCAAGTGCTGGTTGGGAGGAAAGACTTGTTCCCAGTCCTTGAGTGCTGTGAGGCCCCCAAAGGAGAGCCCTGTGAGAAAGACTGCCTGGTAATTGAGTTACCAGATGTTCCTCTGGCTCCGGAAAGAGGCCACTCAGGGCCTCATCACTCTGCTTAGAGGCAGCTGTACATTTGCTGGTTCTTCCTGTCTGGTGAGAGGAAAAAGAAGGAGGTAGGGAAGGAAGGAAGGAGCAACTGTTCTCTTTATCTCCAACAGCACCAAAGCTCATGACATGCAGGAGTTGCCCCTGAAGTCCAGAGTAAGTCAACTTCAGGTGTCAAATGCATTGATCTAATGCTGTCTGTTAATTTCAAATGCTTTAGACAAATGATGATGGAGAGAGGAATAATTTTCTCATCAATAAAATTGATTAGAAATGTAATAGTCTAAACCACAATACAAATGTTTATAAAATAGCAGCCACTGAGAACTGAGGACAGCGATGGTATTTGATATAAGGTTGGACAGACACACCTGGATTTGATACCTTGCCGGACCACTTATTTGCATACACCTGAGCAATTTTCTTAACCTTTCTGAGCTTCAATGTCTTTGCCTGTAAAACGGAAATAATATTGCCTGCCTCCTAAGTTTGCAATACTATGAAGATTAAAACTTTATATGAAAGAACCTTACATGGGGTCTGGCACACATTAGGTACTCAATAAATCACAACTCACACATAGTGCTACCTATAGACTTAGCTCTTGACATATATCCATTTATTTAATTCTCATGAGAACTCAGTAAGAAAGGTAAGGTTATGATCCCCACTGTACAGATGAGGAAACTAAAGCACAAAGGGGTTAAAGAGGTATGCCAAGATCACACAGCTTTCAGTGGCAGTCGGGATTTGAATCCATGCCGACTGGCACAAGACTGTGTGCTCCTAATCATTGTACTTGTATTCTTCTAATACGTTTTCTTTCTAATCTTCACCCCTGCCCCAGTGACTACAAAATGCAAATTTTCAGGCCCCTTCAAGAAACAAAACACAGATGCTTTCTCAGGGAGTATGACTTTTCTCTCACATGTGCTATAAACCCAACATGTCACAGCATATTGCAACAGCAGGTGCACCAGGACTAGGGGTTGTACTGGTGGGCATGTATCTGATGAGGTCAGATGGCCAAGGTCAAGATGACATATGCTTCTTGTTTCCCTGTGCTGGGGCTCCAAACTCTGCCTCTTTCCCTGCCCCTCCCTGCCTCCATCCCTGTTCCAGGCAGCTGTCTCACGAAACCTATTTCTTAGTTGCGAAAGATATGGCAGCATGTGCATGGCTCCATTCAGACTCATCAGCAATAGAGATATTATTATGGACAAAGAATAGAATGTTATTACTGTTATTACTACTGAGACAGCGTCTTGCTTTAGCACACAGGCTGGAGTGCAGTGGTGTGATCTTGGCTCACTGAAACACTGACTTCCCAGGCTCAAGCAATCCTCCTTCCTCAGCCTCCTGAGTAGCTTGGACTAAAGGTGTATGCTGCCATGCATGGTTAATTTTTGTAGTTTTTGTAGAGGCAGGGTTTCACCATGTTGCTCAGGCTGGTCTTGAACTCCTGGGCTCAAGTGATCTGTCCACCTCAGCCTCCCAAAGTGCTAGGATTACAGGTGTGAGCCACGGTGCCCAGCCAAGGATACCATCATTATAGTAATAAATGCACCTTTCTTTCCTGACTTTCACTTCTGCTTAGGAGGAAGGGTTTCAGAAAGATCTGCTCCACCCATGTCATCTTCTAGTTCCCTGTCATTTTATTTTTCTGTGCATGCCATTCTATCATAATTTTTGTTTTTTGTAACTTGGCATTTGGGTCTGTGATTTATGAAGTGCAAAGGAAAACGCTGGTGCTTGTTCCAAGTCACTTAATAACCATCAGAATCCAGTGAAGTTAAACCAGGAATCGGTTTAGGAACTCAAAAAGTAGCACATTTGAGCATCCCTGCCTCTGTTTCCAAAATTAGGTCTTACAGAAAAAACTTCCTCCTGCGTAAAATGTCATTATAGCAAATTATCCTAATAAAGAAATCGGCTGAGCAGGTGAGGGCAGTGCTGAAACAAGACATATCAAAATTTGGCAGGGCTGAATTGTTATCAGCAACCATAAACTCCTAAAATTTTATTGTGAAGACAATCCCCCAGTCTGAAATGTAATGGTATAAAATAATAACACACAGTCTGCATAACAGCTGCTTCATAGCTAAGCATTTCAAATATTGTATATAAAAGAAAGTGACTCTAATGGAAAATTCTGATTAATGCCAATTTTGAGTCTAATAAAGTTCCTTTGCTAGGTGCCTATGTTATTCAATCTTAACCCGTGAGTCTTTGGCTTTAAATATATATTTTTTTCCCTATTTACACTCTTATGAGGACATTATGAGAGCACAGATGCTCCATCACTGCTGCTTGAAATCCTTTAGCTCCCCAGTTTGGTTTCCAGGGCTGTGCCTTGGTAATCGTTTGCCCAACCTCTCTGTAGGCTCTTGGTCGCATCAAAGTATGATTTACTCTGCACCATCATGATGGGACCGGATTTCCTGAAGTGCCAAAGTCCATCTTCTCTGTAATGACCTAAAGGATACCAGTGGGAGTTTCTCCATTTCTTTAAAATGCATTAAAAAGCACTTGCAGCCGGGCACAGTGGCTCAGACCTGTAATCCCAGCACTTTGGGAAGCCTAGGCGGGCAGATCACCTGAGGTCAGAAGTTTGAGACCAGCCTGGCCAACATGGTGATACTCCATCTCTACCAAAAATACAAAACGTTCTTGGGTGTGGTGGTGTGTACCCGTAGTCCCAGCTACTAGGGAGGCTGAGGCAGGAATTGCTTGAATTCAGAAGGCAGAGTTTGCAGTGAGCCGAGATTGCACCACTGCACTCCACCCTGGCGACAGAGTGAGACTCTGTCTCAAAAAAATAAAGAAAAGAAAAAAGCACTGGCAGGATCCAGCAGGACCCTTCATGACGGTGTCCCAAATTGGTGCCAATGCATTGGTCAGTAAGCGTGAGGTTTGCAGTTGCTTCTTTGTAGAGCAACATGCAGGGCTCTGCAGATAAGGTAAGCATCAGATCCAAAGTTTCAAATATCCTTCATGTGTCACTGATCTCATGCCAGAAGTAATTGCCATAAATCACTTTAGGAGTAGAAAATAAAAGAATATATTTTTACTTTTGAATTATGTTTGTGGATTTTTACAAAGAACTTCTTCCCAGTAAATAGTGGTTGACTTCACTCACAAAGGGATTCTCCATTCAAATGTAAATTTGAGTCAGACTTGGTCTTCCTTCTACTTGGAGTTCACAAACCTATTTCTTCATTTCTAGAGTTGGGAATCATGAGAAACTTCTTTTCTGTTATCCTTAAAGCTGGAGCTCAAAAATTATCTTCTGGCTGGGTACAGTGGCTCATGCCTGTAATCCTGGCACTTTGGGAGGCCGAGGTGGGTGGATCACGAGGTCAGGAGTTTGAGACCTACCTGACCAACATGGTGAAACCCCATCTCTACTATGGATACAAAAATTAGCTGAGCGTGGTGGCGCACGCCTGTAATCCCAGCTACTTGGAAGGCTGAGGCAGGAGAATTGCTTGAACCCGGGAGGAGGAGTTTGCAGTGAGCCGAGATCACAACCCTGCACTCCAGCCTGGGTGACAGAGCGAGACTCCATCTAAAAAAAAAATTATCTTCTGTCTGTATAAGATCCTAAACCCTGATGGCAAGGTGAGGTGATACGTTGAGGAGACTGAGGTAGGAGAACCAATGACCAAATAGGGTCGAAGTTGTCCAATAGGCATGTCTGAGCTGAACTGTAGTTGTCAGGAAGCACTACTGGGAGTCAATGGAATTTACTTACATCTTGGAAGAAACACACTATTTCTCTGCTCCATGCAGGGAAAAAAAAAAATCCCCCGAGCAAGTCCCAGAGAGATTGCCTATGAATAAAACATTCTCACTGTAGTACATAAAGTCAATGCTGTGTCCTTTAGCTGCCCTTTAAAATATCTCCTGGCTCTTGGCACTGCTCTAGAGCATTCAAACTACTGTGTACGTGCTGCACATGCAGCCTTTGGAGGTAGTTAAATAAAGGTCCAGCCACTTTTCAGACATTGCTGACTGTGTGAGCTGGAGCAAGTTTCTTCATGTCAGCAACTTCAGGGTCCTCGTCTGTGCACTCGGGATGATGAGTTTGCACCTATGAGCCTCACAGGTTGGTTGTGTGGATCCATGAGACGCTGTTTGACCACCTGTCAGTCCTGCGGCTCACATTATTCAGCCTGGAAATATGTTATGTTTGGAGTCCAGATGAAATAATACTGATTCACCAAAGGGTTAAACTGGCATTAATAACACCCATGCCAGTACTCAGTGAATTCCCTGCTCTTGCGAAGTTTACAACAGAGGCGAAAGCCAGGTTCAGAATGTCCCTTTCAGAACTACAAGAGGCTACTCATGGTTCAAAACTGTATTCCCCTCTGCCCCAGCCTCTCTCTGCCACCCAGGCTGAGCACGGTTGGAAAAGCAGGTTGGAAAAGCAGGTTAGAGGTCTGAGACACGTCCACTGCATCCTTCACGTAACCTGCTTGGGTGGCTGTGTTGAGTCATCAAAGCCTCCCTCTTCATATCCACATCCTCCTTCCTGGAGAGTGGAGCTGGTGCCGGTTCAGGCTCAGTGGAGGAAGCTAATGGGACAGAGCTGCAGGACGGGGAGCCCGGGATTTGTTCCCCAGACCTGGGGGGTGCTGACTGTGCCACACAAGCTGGGCTAAAGGCATGTTGACCTTATCTCAAGTCATTCTGTCAACAACCCTATAAGGAAAGTGAAGTCAGTCCTCGGTGACTCAGGAAGCTTTGCTAATTCTTTCACTGTCTATAGCAAATAATGGCAGAACTAGGTTCCAGGCCTCAGCCGGCTGCTTCCAGGAGTCAGCACTCAACTGAACAGCTGGAGGAATCTAGGTGTGCCGAGTGGACGCTGTCCCCAGGGTTTCCCTCTGCGGCACTCTTGGCTGCAGCCCTCTGCTTGTGTCTCTCGAAGTACTCTGAATGTTGTATTTTATTATTTGTTGTATTTTGTCTCAAAACTATCTTATTGGTCTTTGGACATCCAGAATCTAGGCACATTATCTGAGTAATTAACTTATACAAATAAATTTTTCTTTGAGTTAAACGAATAAGGCTGGAGAACAAAATCATGCAGCCCAGTTCCCGTCCCTGTGAGTGCGCTGAGAAATAGTGTCATTGAAGGTCCTGCCCTTCAATGACAACTAGGAAAGAAACCTTCTGGGTCCAGGATTCCAGAGGCACAGTCCTGGGTCTTTCCTCTTCCCACCCCACTAATGGATGCCCAGGGTGGCAACTTTTGATGTTGACTCAATGGAAGAAGAGAAATAGACCAAAGTGTTAGCCATAATCATCCCTTTGATACTAAGCATATTTTGTAACCAACTAAACATACACATTTATAAAATAAAATTAAGTTATTAATTTGGGCTCTCATCAGCTGTTTCCATTAATTAGTAGGGTCATTTGAGCACTTGACAATTTGCCAGTGTTTCCTACGTTGCCTCCACAATTGAAGTGAAGTGGGAAGTTGATGAAGTTTTCTGTATAACAGGAATGTGGAGGCTAGGAACCTCTTCTAGAAAGTTCAGTAAACAGTCTGGGTTTTGGAGCCTGAGCTCTGCAGAGTACAAACTCTGTGTTGGTTGTGGCATGATAGTCACATTGTACTATAACACACACACACACGCACACACACACACATTCTTTGTGTCTCTACTGTAAGAGCAATATCTGCTCATTGCAAAATTTTGGAAAATACAGAATTAGGCAGAAAAAAATCATCCAGATTTTTACTATCCTGAGACAGATACTGTTATCAACTGAGGAATTTCTTTTCAGTGTTTGTATATATACTAAAATGAAATATGGATTATACTGTAGACATCGCCTTGCTGTCAGATGACACAATATTTCAAGGATGCTGCCCTGGGTGATTAAAGTTCATCTGCAGCAGACATAATACAGATGTGGTACAGCATTAGCTGGGGAGCTGGATCCTTGGAAGCTTGGACAAAGAGAAGGGAAAGCTCAGGCATGCAGTCATGGGCTGTAATTCCAGTCTAAACAAGTGTTTTCCTGGGTGACTTCACATTTATGGTGTAACTCAAGCTCCCTGACAACGATTTCAAGCTACTATCAGAAGGGCAAGGGCTGACCCGACAAAGCATAGAGAACTCCAGGGAATATATAATGACAACCATTTTAGCTAATACTTATCCACTGGAAAATCAGATTCCTTCCTGCCAGACGCTCAAATGAAGGCTGCAAATGCTCTTCTGAGAGACAGATTTAGTCTTTTAGCACTCAGGGCTGTGTTGAGAAAAATTAAATGTTATGTGGTTTGGAACTTGTGTCTATAAAACGCACACTGCTGACGATGGTCTCTCCCCACAGTCTACAGAAGTAAATTTGTACAAAGAAGTAGCTGACCTAGTTTATTAAGTGTGAGGTTGGAAGCCAGAAGCTCAAATTAGCCTGATAATCAGGCTGACATACTATTAAGTCTCACCTGGTCATTTCTCAATGCCCTTTCCAGGAAAGCTATAAGGGTTGCTAAAGCAACCAACTGTGGGTGGCTTGGCTTTAGGAAGGTAAAGTTAGGGGGTTCCGTCTCTCATTGCATGAATTCTTCAAGACTGTTTCCAGATGGTATGTGGTTTTGCACTAACACAAGAGCTGGACAGATGAAGTTCATGGCTGGCAATATGGAGGTGGTTTTGGCCAAGGCGTAAGTCATAAGACGGTTACGGTTCAGCTCAGCAATGCTCAGCTTTCTGGAGCCTTTCTCTGAGTGTATTTAGTGTTATCTCAGGGAGGGTTTGTATCAACAAAGAGCCTTTTGTAGCAATAGCCCAAAAGCAGTTTCTACAAGAAAAGGGGAGGAATTCGCTCTGTCCCGCCGTCTCCTTCAGACACTGGCCAATGGAGACCTCAGATCCTCCTTCCCCAATGGGTGCTTGCAGCAATTTCCACAAACAAGCAAAGAAAAGCATCTGCCCTGAGCCAGCATTTCTGTCTGTTAACAAATGATGGAAAATGTGCTTGAGGTTTAACGTTGGGGAAATGTGTTTTTGTTCACTCAGCTCCTATTATAACCACATCTGTTATCAGTAGGCCAGGCTATGTATTAATAGACATGACTTTCACAAGCCTGGAGTTCTCTTCCATGACGTTTTGGCTGAAAGCATTAAACAGAAAAGGCCAAGAAAAGCCAACTCTCTGTGCCTGGTGATACTGCCCCTTGGAATCTTTCGGGAGACCTGACTCTGGTATAAACTGGTTTAAATTGTCTTCATTTTAGGAACCTTGCCTGAAAGTGAATCAGAATAAAGAGCTGCTCCATCTCTTGTTCCTGACTTCAGATATGCAGCAAGTTTGATCAGTTCAAAATGTCCCCCTTTTTCCACGATCTCTCTCTGCAGACGGGACTAAGTTTTCTTGGACATTTCCTGAACTAGTATTCTATAGCCAAATGGCTTCCAAGAATAGCATCATCCAGCGTCAGAGCTGGAAATGACCTCAGGGATCCTCTAGACCAGTGACTGTAGGACTTTGTTCTTGGAAGAGGTCTCTGGGATAACCAGAAGGGGAGAATGGAGAATGAACCGAGAGTGGGCCCCTGGCTGGGCACCGTGGCTCACGCCTGTAATCCCAGCACTTTGGGAGGCTGAGGCGGATAGATCACTTGAGTCCAGGAGTTTGAGACCAGCCTGGGCAACATGACAAAACCCTGTCTCTGCAGAAAATACAAAAGTTAGCCAGGCATGGTAGCATGTGCCTGTAATCTCAGCTACTTGGGAGGCTGAGGCAGGAGAATCTCTTGAACCCTGGAGGTGGAGGTTGCAGTGAGCTGAGATTTTGCCACTGCACTCCAGCCTATGTAACACACTGTATCCCTGTCTTAAACAAACAAACAAACAAAACAAAAAGAGTGTACCCCTAACATAATACACACACACACACACACACACGTACACACACACAGGTACCTCCACTTAGCTCCATCTTATCTGTCGAGACTCCAAGTAATAACTCATTTGAACAAAGGGTGATATGGCTAAATAAAGTTTGAAACCCCCAATAAATCCTACCCCCTAATTTCACTAGTTAAGAAATAAAATCCCAGGGGGTTTAACTGACCTAGGCACTCTGTGACAGATCCAAGTCTACAGCCCAAGTGTTCTCACTCATTCATTCATCCACAAATGTATCCTGTTCCAGCCACTACGCTAATTGCTGTATCCAAAAAGACTTACTGAACAACTTAAATTAAGTCGCATCTGCTTAAAGAGATATTTTTCAGTAACTTGAGCATCAGGTTACATAACTTATCTTTCACTGGCTTATTTAAAGGCCTGTCCTCATTAAATATCACATTTCTTCTGATTGCAACTGAGGAATTTGTGGTAAAGTCATATTACCATTTAAATTTGTGGAATATATTAACATTTGCAAATTCCATTCATTTTAAAGCTTCTTTGCAGTTTATATTAGTGGGGTCATAGTTGGCCTTCATCTAACTGTAATGCCACTCAGTATTAAGTTTCTTTCAATGAAGGCAACATTTTCAAAAGAAATCATATTTTTCTGGGTTTTGTCTTCCTGGATTCACACTTTGTACCCATCCGGTTGCATGAATGTGCTTTGTATAGTCATGATGTGCTGTGGCTAGCTCTGTCAGTGTACTTATCACATTATTTCATAACTATAGCTTTCCACGTTTTTTTCTCCTTGCAGAATATGAACTGCTTGAGGGCGGTGACAATGTCTTACTCATCTCTGTATCTCTGAACAGCTCAGAACAGGTTTTCAATAAATACTGGGGACTGGGGAGAATTTGGTGGGAGACGGAAAATGAATCATGTACAATACCTCTACAGATCCCTCCCTCCCTCCCTCCCTCCCTCCCTTCCTTCCTTCCCTCCCTCCCTCTCTCTCTTCCTTCCTTTCATCTTTCTTTCTTTCTCTCTTTCCGTTCTTTTTTTTCTTTCTTGCTTTCTTCTCTTTCTCTCTTTCTTCTCACTACAGCCTCAACCTCCTGAGCTCAAGTAACCCTCCTGCCTCAGCCTAGCAAATATCTACAGGTGCTCACCACCATGCTTGGCTAATGTTTTTGTAGAGACAGGGTTTTACCATATTGCTCAGGCTGGTCTTGAACTCCTGAGCTCAAGCAATCCACCCTCGTTGGCCTCCCAGAGTGCTAGAATTACAAGTGTGAGCCATTATGCCCGGCCTACAGATTTTTTCTAACAAGGAAAACTTCATGAAAAGATTGAAGTTCTCCATTGAAACCAACCCTTTTAAAGCACAACACAGCATTGCTGTTCTTGAACAAAGAATTCTTGTAATTTGCTTTCTTAGATTAAGATCAATCTTCTGAATGAAATCTGTTTTGCTTAGAGGGGAGATGAAAGGAGCCTCAAGAGAGTTTTTCTCCATCTTCTCTCTCCCGTCCAGGTATACTGACTATAAAAAGGAAACTAGTGGTTGGTTCTCCTGTTTAAACATTTCTCTATCTCTAGGGAAATGATGATACATACATAAAAACGTTGATGATGGACATATTCAAACATGCACGGTAGAGACAACAGAATGATCAATCCTCTGTATTCCTCAAGCAACTTCAACAATTTTGAACTTTTTGCCACTCTTGCATCATCTCTCTCCCCTTCCATGTTTTAAAACTATGTTAACGTGGTAGAATATAAAGCAGATATTAAAAACTACAAATATGTGAATTGTGACCAAATATGGCAATGTTTGTTGGAAGTGACATCTAATTACAACCACTCAAAAACCAAGTGCACATTGATTAAATCTACATAAAATGATATATTTAACACGTGGGAAGTAAGTTTAGACTATTACAAATTTTTCAGGCTTTGATATTTTGTTTTGTCTTTTGAGGCAGGGTCTTGCACTGTTGCCCAGGCTGCAGCACAGTGGTGAGATCACTGCTCACTGCAGTCTTGAACTTCTAGGCTGAAGCAATCCCTTTAACTCAGTCTCCCGAGTAGCTAGGACTACAGGTGTGCATCAGCATACCCAGCTAAATTTTTTTTCCCGTAGAGATGAGGCCTCATTATGTTGCCCAGGCTGGTCTTGAACTCCTGGGCTCAAGCAATCCTCCTGCTTCAGCCACGCAAAGTGCTGGGATTACAGGCATGAGCCACGGAACCCAGCCCAGGGCTTAATGTTTATTTGTTCATGTCTGGTATCTTTGTTCGGTTTTGTTTTAAAATCCCACATATAAAAACATTTCAATGTTTTGCTCTCATTATAACATGAAAAGTTTTCCAATTGTCCGTGGCTCCAAGATTCCTACCTGTGCCTAATATCCATTATTTCTTTCTTACTGATAGAACTCCCAGTTTTCAACTGGGCAAAAAGCTATGTGTAATAAAAACTACTTTCCCTGCTTTTTTGCTGATAGATGTGGCCATGTGATTAAGTTCTGGCCAGTGAAATGTAAATGATGGTGTTATATATAAATTTAAGAAAATGTCCTTGAAGGGCATGAGCATGCTCTTTGACTCCTTCTTCCTTCCTGTTAGTTAAAATATCAGATGTGATGGCTGGAGCTCAAGTAGCCATTTTGGACCATGAAGTAAAATATGCCAAGAATGAAAGGGCAGTTAGAAGGCTGGGTTCCTGATGACTGTGAAAACACTCCATCAGCTCTGGGTTACCTCCCTTCGGACTTCTTTGACACAAGAGAGAAAGAGGCTTCTATCTTATTTCTTAGGCCTTTAGCTTTTAACTTGTTTTCGTGTAAGGAAAAACATTAGGCCACGGATTAATGGTTCATTTCCCCATTTAGTTCTGCTGATAGAATCTTTGTAGGAATGTAGCAACCCCTAGTTTTTCATACTCGATTTTAAAAAGAAGCAACTATTTAAACAGCGTTATTAAAACATACTTACCAAAGCTGAGGCAATCTCTTAAAATGTAAATAAAAGTCAGGTTAAATTTCTCAATATTCTAAGCCAATTGCCCTTGAAAACAGACACACAGAAAAGCCATCTAGTAGATGATGTGTGCCTGGGTCATTCCACATCCCGAAAACCTTTCCTATCAGCAGTGATTCTGATAATGAAGTTGTACTTCTGAGATTCAGCCACACTTACAAGCAGTCTCACGTGTTGCTACAAACGAGGCACATTGTGAAACAGTTAGGGACCAGGAAGAGGGGTTGCTAACTCCAGGAAGTACCCAGGACAGCAATTGAATGGCACATTCTGGGCTGTTTGAAAGGGGCAGGCCTGCTTCCCACACTGCCTTATTAACCTCTACATTTCCTCTCTCTGGGGCTTTGTAAGCTGCTGTAGAAGCCAAGCAGCACTGCGTATCCATATACTCATTTGGTGTGAGTAGGGAATAGGTATGGTTGGCCTCCTAATCATCCCTTTCCCATTATCTGGCAACAGCCTATGCCAATCAGTGGATTTCATTCATTTTCTTGGCCATAAAGCTTGGGTTAGTAGTGGAAAGGCAACTCAAGCTGATCTAGCTGGAGCGAATCCTTTCATTTTTTTTGAAACAGGGACTCACTCTGTCACCTAGGCTGGAATGCAGTGGCATGATCTCAGCTCACTGCAGCCTCGATCTCTTGGCTCAAGCAATCTTCCCACCTTAACCTTCCAAGTAGTTGGTACTACAGGTGTGTACCGCCACACCTGCCTAATTTGTTTAAAAATATTTTGTAGAGATGGGGGGTGGGTCTCCCTATGTTACCCAGGCTGGTATTGAACTCCTGGCCTCAATTGACTCTCTCTCCTTGGCCTCCCAAAGTGCTGGGATTACGGGTGTGAGCCATTGCACCCCTGGCCTGGAATGAATCAAAAGTTTTGTGGGAGCCTTTGAACAAACAACTTTTTATTTTTTACCAACTCAGAATCTTAGAAGAGGAGACTGGAAAACTGCAACTATTCTGCCTCCACAAAGACAGAACTTTATCTAAGAATGGAGCCAACTCAGGGAGGCTAACCTAGAAGACAGAGAAAGAAGACTTGCTGTTCTTGGTGACATCATTTAGTCCCCAGTGTCAGGTGTGTTGCAGCCAGTCCAGCCTCTAGATTTCTCAGGTGTCTACATCAGTAAGTTCCAGTTCCTTATTGTTATTGTCGTCTGACTTGTCACTTGGGTTTGCCAGATAAGACACAGGATACCCAGCCAAACTTGAAATTCAAATAAACAATAACTAATTTTTATTATAAGTATGTTCCAAATATTGCAGGGGAGATATACTAAAATTGTATTCATTACTCATCTGAAATTGAAATTTAACAGGTGTTCTGTGTCTTTATTTAGTAAATCCAGCAACTCTACTTGTAACAAAAATGTATTAGTGATGGATGGCAGCACAGTGTTCCTAAGAGCATCTGTTGTTTGGGTGAATGAGAGAGAGTCCTTGGCTGGGCCCAGATGCTGCAGAACCAAAGCCTGAGGAGGTTGCTTCCAGCATTGTTTCCAAAACAGGGTGTCATGCATTCATATTGACAGTGCTGAGGACTGGGTGGGTGAGTGGCAAGCATGCAGGAGTCTGAGCTGAGCCAAGAATGAGAGGGAGGCCCAGACCTAGACATACAGAGTAAGACAAAGATCAAGACACATGAAAGCACACTGAATTTATTTTGTATTCAATAGTATAGTCAAGGAAGGGAGAGACAGAAAGAGAGAGAGAGAATAACAATGGCAATAATGCAGCTGATGATGACATCAGCCATAGCAGAGTGCTTCTGAAAAGAATTTACAGGGTGCCATATGTGACGGGTCCCTTACCTGACCTTTCGAAGTACGAGATTCTCTCTGGACTGAATGTGATTCAAGGGTCACAGGGATGATAGCCAAAATGCTGAACAACTGACACCATCAGACTCATTTGCACCCACCAAGTATCAGCTCAGGCTTTCTGTCTGAGCAACTTCCCGCGAACCACTGACTTGAGCCCCTAACTTCTGCAGAAGAAGTCACACCTCTTTAGAAAGTGAGAAATGGAGTCACAGAAACCAGGCATCTACAGAGCCCAGAGGTCCCAGAGTGCAGAGCCACATGAGGGCTGGCAGGTCACTAATCAAAGGGAAGGGCAAGGCTTGTTCCTTTGTGGGGCCGGAGCAGCTGGAGCTCTTGGGCAGGGATGTGCCGACCTCCCCCGCTTGCCTTCCCTGTCATAACCCTGCGTCACCCTCTGAGGGAGTTCCTGGGAGCCTGGGGGTGACCCCTTGCTTGATTTCTATATGGGAGTCTCTTCCTGAGCACCCCCAGTCACAACCCTGGTTCCTGAGAATCTCTGGCTCTCATCAGCTGGTTTCACCTGCCCTCCGAGCCTAACCCTCCTAGGACCCACATCAGCACTGTTTCCACCAGCGTGTGACACCCTGCTTCAGAAACAACCAGGTCTGATAAACCCGTTTATTATAGTCATGGATTTCCCAGACCAGAAACCTTTCCAAACCCTCAATCTCATGCTGCGTGAGAAAATCTCACTTTTCAAAAATAAACTGAGAACTTGGAAAAAAAAATCAACAGTCGTTGTATGGATCTGGTTGCCTACTCGCCATTCAATCGTAGATGGTTGTAAGTAAGGAACTGTAATGATGACTGCATGGAATGGGGCACGGCCGGCTATGAGGCTCCCAGGGCAGGGGGGGTCATATCAGTGAATATACATGTGAGGGCCAGGGAACAGGGAGAGGACCACTCACCAAGCTGTGTTTGTGTCACTGCCATATTAGATATGCATGGACTGAAAAAGATCAGGGAACATGTTTTGAATTGCAGATAATAAGGCAAAAACATATTTTTCTATTTTTGCTCTGTAACTCAAATATCCTAGACCTTGCTAGCCTGTGGGTGCCAAAGAGGCCACAGTAACATTAGACTTTGAACATTGGTAGGCTCGGGGAGAGAGCGGTGAGAGGTGGAGAGAGTTGGGCTACATTGAGCCAGTCTTCCAAGGATATACCGATGCTGGCATCAGACCAGACTAAAGTACTGGTACTTAGCAAAGACTTATATAAGAGGGATCCTATAGGGTTACTTGATGAGATGCTCATCTTACTGCTTCAGCAGCTGTGGCTCCTTCCCCACTAGCTTTACCAGGTCCAAGGCATCATTCCTAGAGCAGCCGCTTCACCTGGCTAACTCTCCTCCTCCTCTAGACTGCAGTCTTTGGGCAGCCTTCCCCAGAAAATGACCCAACTGTAGTGCAGGTGTGCATGTGAAGAGGCTGGTGTGTGTGTGTGTGTGTGTGTGTGTGTGTGTGTGTGTGTGTGTGTGTTGCATAGGGCTTCCTGCATAGGAAAGGAACAACAGTAGCTGTCTCATCCACAAGTAGACACTACCACTGCCTGCCCTCCTCCAGCCCTGTACACCCACAGTCACCTGTTTGAAGTTCATCATTAGAAATTATTTAGGGCTAACAAGCTGCACTTTATTTAGGGTGTAAATACACTTTCTGGGTGAAGGGTTACGTCTACAAACCTTTCTTTATATTTCTATCTCATTTGCCCTCATTACATCTTATCTGAGCACTGAGGAAGGAGACAGGCAGCAGCAGAACTAGAGGAAGAAGAGGAGAAGGAGGAGGAAAAGGAGAAGGAAAAGAGGGACAGAGGATGAAGGATCCGGGAGGAGCCACACATCACTCTGAGTGAGACCAGCTTCCCTCTCAAGACGTCCTCTTTCCCTTACACCTCTAGCTTCTTTGCATTTAAGATGAATTCCAGAAAAATCCCCACTCACAAGGCCTCTCTCTGTTGGCACATACATGAAAGAAAGTTCTCTGGTTTGAGGTTTGGTGCAAACTTTTGCCACCAGCTCTGGTTGTTGTTTCCAGCCTCCGGTGGTTTCCTCCCCCGGCCCAGTCTCTCAGGCTTCCTTTTTCTCTGGGCAGCCTCTATTGCCAAACCAACAGGGTTTCTTCTGCAGCTTCTCAGCCACAGCCTGCAAGCATTTGGGATCTAGACGGTGTCCCTCCCAAGTCCTACTGCTCTTCTCCCCTTGGGCCCCTCGCTTACTGAATCCTGGGTCAGGGCACACAACTCAAGACAAGGTCAAGAGAAATCTGCGCTCTTCAACCCAGTGCCTCCTGCCCTCTATGGAACTGAGGCCAATTGTCCCCTCTTCCTTCTCTTTGAGCTCCTCTCCCAGAAAAGAAGCCACAAGACAAATGCAATAATGAACATGGTACACTTTCTGTACAGGTCAAAGAGACAGGAGAGAATCTAGGTCATATAACTCCAGAGAAATGACTTGAAATGCATCTTCCAGAATGATTTTCAGTGCTTCTTCTCCCCTCGCTGATGCCCTCCCCCTACCAACATGCCAAGACACTCAGTTTTGTCCCAGCTCTCTTTATTAAATGGTTCTTCAACCCTACCGGCAATGCTCTAGAAGGCAAAGTCCCATCTGTTACACTTCATTCAGCTGTACTAGAGAACAGTGGTTGGTTAAAAGCAAAGGTTCTGGGCCCAGATTGCCTGGATCAAATTCTAGCTCAAATAGGTAGTAGCTGTATGAATTTAGACAACTGATGGAACTTTTGTGTTTCCTCATCTGTAAAGTGAAGATAATAGTATCTACTGTACTACTCAGGAGGCTGAGGCAGGAGGTTCATGTGAGCCAGGAGTCAGAGGCTGCAGTGAGCTATGATCGCACCACTGCACTCCTTCGTCTGGGTGACACAGTGAGACCCAGTCTCAAACTTAAAAAATAATGATTTCCTAGAGTATTGTTATGAAGTCAAATGAGATGATACATAAAACTTAAAGCAGGGCCTGGCACACTGTACGTGTCACACCTAAGTAATATAGTGCTTACTTTAAGGGTTTATTCTTAGAAGACAGTTTGTCAACCACGTTTGCCCACTGAACACCCCCTTTGGGATCTAACCCCCACCCATGGCACACACCTTTTAAGGATGGCCAGAAGGTGTATGGTGAATGAAATTGCTTCATAGCAATATCTTTAAGCCAACATTCATTTGTTCAGGCTTGGAGAAATTCCTCCTCACAGCTTCTTTGAGCTTACTGACTTCTAATTAGTGAATGTACGCCTGCCCCAAGGCTCTTCACCACGCATTACATCACGCGGCTTCATTCCACAGTTTTCCATAAAACTTCCTCATGTCTTGCTAGTACACCCCCAAATCAACTCGTGCATCTCTGCCCCAGTTCCTGGTTCACACTGGTTTCCCTCGTGATAAATGATTATGACATTTACAATTTTCCAGGAAAACAGGGGCAACACAAGCCATAATAAACTGTGAAGCCAAATTTTGCTAAAGATAGCTATCAACCTATGCCACAAAGCCCAACTACAGTTGTAGGATTGCAGCAGGATGTTCCCATGGTAACCAACATACGTGCGAATCTTATAAACATATCTTAAGAAAGACAGTGAGTGGAAAACACGCTGCACTGAAGAGGGAAGAGCCAGGTCTGGCCCCAGCTCTGCGGCTGATCAGCTGGGTGGGCTAAGGCAGCTATTTATAACTGACCCACTGTCTCAGACTCTACCAGTATTTTTCAAATGTGAGCTCAGTTCACCTACATCAAAATTGATAGTTATGCTTTTGTAAAATACGTATTCTTGGGCTCCATCAGAACTACTAAATCAGAATTTCTGGGTGGGAGAACCAAGAATCACATTTTTAACAAGATCCCCAGGTGATTCTTAAATGCACTAAAATCTGAGAATCACAGGGCTCTCTAATCCTTCCACCAGCATGTTAGAGTTCCCTGCTTATTCGTGCAGGTCAGAAGTTGATTGCTTGGACCCAAAGAATCATTGCAAAAATCCCTGAGCCACAACCAAGCAGAGAATATGTTTGTCAGAATACTCTATCATTCAACCAATATTTGCCCAGTACTTTCTACATGTCAGGTACTATTCTTAGGATACATCAGTCAAAAGTGTGACAAATGCCTGCCCTCATGGAGCTCCCATTCTAGTGTATGGAAACAGACAATGAATAAGCTGTTAATTAATGTAAAGATGGATGAACTATGTAGTATGTAAATAGAGTAAGGAAGGTGGGGTCAGGATGGAGGGCTATTAAAATTTCTCCTAAATTATATGCATCCACAAAAATCAACTTACATGTTTATTACAAAGGCTTGACAGGCAGGCCCCACTGCATCTTGAAGGAGACCTTGGGAATGTAGTAGATGCTCTTGGTGCACGGCCCAATCCCCTTCAGGGCTTGTATAACTCCTCTGATAGAACTTCACTTCCAACCTCTCTCTTCACCCCATTCCTTCCACATCCTGTCAATGTCTCAATGACTAAGACTGGTGGGCCCCTGCCTGGAGGTAGGGACAACCTGGTGGTGTAGTTTGCACTCCCTGAGCCCTCTCCTTCCTAGTTTTCCCCTCCCCTATCCTGCTGTCCTCACTCCCAGTGTCTTCAGAGCACTCTTTGATAAATCACTTGCCTGAGAATCCCTGTCTCCAGTTCTGCTATTAACAGAATCCAGCCTAAGAGCAGGCCCTTAAGCAATAGGAGAGGATACTTACGGTCTACAGACTAGGAGGCTTGAAAATGGTTAGGGTTCACTCTCCCCCAAATCTTTATTGTTCCATTTTCATCCTCGATTTATATGTAAACATTCAGAGTCTCTGGGAGCTTGACATGACCCTGTGCTGGAAAGCAGCAAGGCACTCTGAGATGTCCTGCCTGCTATCTAACCCTCTGTTCTGACTCCTTCACTTCGTCAGCCAGACACTTTCCAAGTACCAACAATGTAGCAGGAGCCGTGCTGGGCTTGGGGATACAGCACAAACATAATAAGGTCCTCAGCATCATATTTAATGTTCTGTCAAACTGTTAATGCTTGAAAATGGGGCCGGGCACGGTGGCTCACACCTGTAATCCCAGCACTTTGGGAGATTGAGGCGGGTGGATCACAAGGTCAAGAGATCAAGACCATCCTGGCAAACATGGTGAAGCCCCATCTCTACTAAAACAAAACATTAGCTGGGTGTGGTGACAAGCGCTTGTGGTCCCAGCTACTCCGGAGGCTGAAGCAGGAGAATCGCTTGAACCTGGAGACGGAGGTTGCAGTGAGCTGAGACTGTGCCGCTGCACTCCAGCCTGGCAACAGTGTGAAAGTCTGTCTCCAAAAAACAGAAAAGAAAATGGCCCCAGCTTGTGCGTAATTAGCTGGCTTAAAGATAACGTTCACGTAGCTTTCTCATCAGCAATTTTTTAAAGCCAATTTTGACACAGCTTTGCCCAAATAAATGAACATTCTTATCTTGAAGGCCTTCTTGAAGCAGAGAAGGGCGGAGGGGGCAGAAGGGACCAGGGCCGGAGCATGTTCTAATGTAACATGAGAAAACACGTGCACGCCAGCGTTGTTTATTACAAAAAGCAAACCCCTGCTTTTTCTTCATTCACTGTTTCCCACACTCCCCCATCAGAGACTGATTTCTTTTCTCAGTGACGCTGACGGATGTCCAATGAGACATTCTTCACACTCTTGACAACACAGACATTCTTGAAATATTTGCAAACCTAAGAAAATTCTTAGGAGGTTTTCTTTCAAATAAATTTGGTAATATAACCTTTCTCTGCTCCTGACATCTTGTGGTAGGGAGGAGGGGCGGGCTGGGGGTTGTGGGGTGGGGAGGCAGGCAACACGGAAACAAAAAATTAAATGGGGGTTTATCTGTAGAAATTTACCAGGGGCCTCAGTGGTGAAGGCCAACCTGCCTGCTAGCCCCAGATAGCTGAGAAGGCCTGGGTCGGAGAAGAGGGTCGGGTGAGGGTCTTGAACTGGCGGAGCTTCTCCCAAGGGGCTGAGCAGTCAGAAGCAGTCGGAAGGCTCCAGGTGCAGTCGGAAGCTTGATGCGTAGTCAGAAGCTCCAGGAATATTTGATGGACATGGTTTCCTACAGGCAAAAGGAAATAGTTTTGCATCAGTAAAGGGCTGAGGTCATTGCCTCCTGGTGTTTTTCTCCTGGCTGGAGAGAGGAGGGGCTGTAGAATTTAGCAGGGAGACAATGATGGTTACTCAGTGCTGCAAGTTTCCGGCAAGCAGGAAGAGCAGCTGTGTTACTTACAGGCCACTTTCCCTGTGTCTATTCACAAGCCCCCCCAAGAAAGAGCCTGTGCCTTCGGGGCGCATTTCCTCCCCTGCATCTCTCTCCTCACAACCAAGAGCAAGGCCTAGAACAGTGGCACTCAGGGAATGAGTGCAGGAGAATCACCCAGGCATGGGGGGCCAACGCAGAGGCGGATTCAGTAACTCCTGGTTGGTGGGACCTCACAGTCTGCGTCTCTACCAAACTCCAGGTAATCCCAGTGCCCACGCGGTCTCGGAACTACACTTGGATAGCGGTGGCATAGCTGGTTCCAAACCATCTACTCATGCTGCGGGAGGGGAGGAGGAGTTGGCCCATGTGGTTATATTGAAAAGGTGGTGCTTTTCTGATGACAGCAAATCTCCAGTCTTAGCCCTGGAAACTACTCCAGAGATGGAGTGCTGCTGCTATTGCTGTCTCTTACTGCCCTTCTTTCTCCATCACACAGTCCAGCATGACTGATGCTGTGGCCAGCTGCCTCAGTATCTCAGCACAGGGTAGCCTCCTGGAAAAGAACATTCACAAGACACAAAAGCATAAAAATAAATTTCGCATCCACCAGGCAATTCTCTGCTCAGTCACCCCACCTCCAGCTGCTTTCTGAGCAGCATTGAGCAGCCATTCAGCAAGGCAGCCTTTCCTCTGCTGTAGGAAGGCGTGCTTCTAGCTGGAGCTCACTCCCCCTCTGCAGCAGAGTGTGCTTTTCATTAAACAGCCACTCCAGATGAAAGGGCCATTTGCTTCTAAATTGTGTAAATGGCTATTTCTTTATTGCTCTCCTAACAGGGGCTGCCCTAAAATTGGCATGAAGGGCTTCCAGTTTGCATTTTTCCTGTTTTGCAAGCCTCACTCAGTTTTCACAGCTTTTGAACTCTCAATTCCAGCCTGCCTGAGTGGGTGAGAGAGCAGGGGGTGGGGCATGGCGGGGGTAGAGGGATCTCATTAGCCCAGGCTAAGAGCAGCCTTGGCAAGGAGCCAGGGGAGGGAGGCCTTGTTAGGTGGAGTTGGCACCTGGCTTGTTGTGTGGTTAATGACTCAGGGACCATAAGAGAACCTGGGTAAGGTGCAGTTTGGGCAACAGCAAATAACTGGCTTGAGTCATGGCTGGATGTTTACCGTATTATTTAGAAGGAAAGCTGGAGCTGTGATGATTCCTAAACAGAGAAAGGCAGGCTGACGCAGACATGAAAGCTGTCGAGTCAGAATAAGGTATGCCTGGCGGCTTTGTCTCCAGGATGCTGTGTTCTTTGATTTGTCATAGAGGATGGCGTGGTTCCGAACAGCAGATCACTGTTCAGAAGCATCCTAGCATTAAGTCAATCAGAGAGTGCCCTCCTAGGTGGAGAGGGGGAGGGCAAATTGCTTCAGGAGAGGTAATGACATTGTCTTCTTCTTGGAGGCTACCTCAGCTCACCAACAGGTCCCTGAAACTGTGCACCTTGGCCCTGGCTTCTGCAATGCCAAGTCAGGGCTGGACTGAACTGACAGGTCCTTCAATAATCTGGGATAGACACAACTTTCTTGCCTGGACCATGTTGGATCTCTTGGGGACATTCTCAGAGGGTATGGGTCTGGGCTAGGCTCTGTGCTGGGAAAAGGGCCCTTAAGGTAGATGGGAGAGTTAATATGTTTAAAGAGCTTAGACCATTGTCCAGCACATTATAAGCCCTAAATAAATAATCACTATTTTTATTAGGCAATCTGATTCATTCCAGAGGTGCCCCCAAACCTCCCCAGAACTGAATGGCACTAGCTAGTCAGAAGTAATCCTGCCCAAGTTTCTGTAATGTGTGTTGCAGCAAGTTCTTTACTGATCAAAGAGTAAGCATTTTCCATTGATTTATGTCTTTAACAAAATAATTGAATGAGCATGGGTTTAAAGTTGCTTTCTGAGTAGCGGGGAAAATGAGTTAGTTATAGCTGACTCTCAGGGAATGACATGGTAACCCCCACATTTGCCAGCGATGCTGTAGCAGAACTGAACACTGAAGCCACACTGCCTGGGTTTTACTCCTGGCTCTGCTGCTTCCCAGCCCTGACTTTGGGCAAGAAACTTTACTTCTGTACCTCAGTTTCCTCAACTGTAGATGGGAATGACAAGAGAACCTATCTGAGAGAGTTGTGGTGAGGACCGAGTGGGTTCATGTGTGGAGAGAATTTAGCATAGTGCCTGGCATATAACTAGTGCTACTATATTGTCACCCCTTTGGAGGTACTGGTGTCATTTGTCATCTGTCTACCAGTGGAAAGAAGGCCAGGAACTACCACTGTGGATTGTCTGTGTGTCATTCCATCAGTAAATTGGTTGGGAACTTGGTTCAGTAGTACTTCTCCTCCTGTACTAGATTGCACATGAAGGCAGTGAATGTCCCGTTTTATCAATGACTGAATCCCCAACACCTGTAACAGGCCTGGGCCATTGAACAATGTTGGTCCTTGATAAACATCTGTGAAATGTTGAGTCAATGAATTAACATAAATTGAAAGGACTTCAGCCAGGAGTGGTGGCTCATGCCTGTAGTCCCAGCACTTTGGGAGGCTGAGGTGGGCGGATCAAGACATAAGGAGTTCAAAACCAGCCTGGCCACCATGGTGAAACACCGTCTGTACTAAAAAGTACAAAAATTAGCCAGGTGCAGTGGTGCGTGCCTGTAATCCCAGCTACTTAGGAGGCTGAGGCAGGAGAATCACTTGAACCTGGGAGACAGGGGTTGCAGGGGTTGAGATCATGCCACTGCACTCCAGCCTGGGTGAAAGAGCAAGACTCCCTCTCAAAAGAAAGAAAGAAAGAACTTCATGAGTATCTGCTAGGTTGACAATATTTTTCCAGGGTAAGAATTGTTGTCTGGCTCACTCTGCCTCCGTCTGTCTACTCCATCCTACGGTCCATCCTCAAGTGTCTGCATTTTGCCTAGGGATTAAGCAACAGGGGAGTTTGGCTTGCAGAGAAGCTGCACTGTGTTCTGGTTCTCTTCCAGCCCGCAGTGAGCCTGACACCCCACTGTGCATCTGTATGCAGAGAAATTTCAGAGAAATTTGGGGGAGGCTCCAAACTATTCTAGCGGCTGCTCTAGAGGAGTCTGAGGAAGTAGAGTGTAAGTGAAGCTTCGGAGAAGTGAAAGTGTGGTTAGGAGGAAATAAAAGAAAAGAGCAAAATAAAAGCATATCTGTAGGGGACACCTGTCATGTTTCCTGGCTACACAGCATCTACCGAAAGTCCCTCCAGTGTTTGGTGCCTTACGAGCTCATCAGAAAACATATTCCTAGTCTCCCTTGCCACTACTGCCCTGGCGTGTGATCTGGGCTCCACCCTCCAGACATGCTTGTGTGAGACTTGAGCCTTCACTTTGAAAGTGGCCAATGTAAGAATGCCAGTGCCATCCAGAATCCATTTCCTGGTGAAGATGGTGGAGGGGATGTTTTGTAGGGGCAGTGACTGAAAGGTCAAATTCCTGGTTCAGAAGTGCTACTACTGGCCAGGAGTAATCCCAGCACTTTGGGAGACTGAGGCAGGTGGATCACCTGAAGTCAGGAGCTCAAGACCAGCCTGGCTAACATGGTGAAACCTCATTTCTACTAAAAATACAAAAAATTAGCCAGGCGTGGTGTTGCATCCCTATACTCCCAACTACTTGGGAGGCTGAGGCAGGAGAATCACTTGAACCTGGGAGGCGGAGTTTGCAGTGAGCCAAGATAGCGCCATTGCACTCCAGCTTGAGCAACAAGAGTGAAACTTCATCTCAAAAAAAAAAGAAGTGGCCAGGCGAGGTGGCTTACACCTGTAATCCTGGCACTTTGGGAGGCTGAGGCGGGCAGATTGCCTGAGATCAGGAGTTTGTGACCAGTCTGGGCAACAATTGTGAAACCCTGTCTCTACCAAAATACAAAACATTAGCCAGGTGTAGTGGCATGGGCCTGTAGTCCCTGTACTCTGGGGGCTGAGGCAGGAGAATTGCTTGAACCTGGCAAGCAAAGGTTGCAGTGAGCCAAGATCACACCACTGCACTCCAGAGTGAGACTCTGTTTCAAAAAAAAAAAAAAATTAAAAAAAAAAAAAAAAAAAAGGAAGTGCTCCTACTGGTGCTGAGGGCAGCAGCAGCTGCAGTAAAGTAAGATCCTGGTTTATGTAGTGACACTGAGATCTGCAGCATCCAGTGCCTGGTGGCAGTGGTGATAGAACAGATCTGTGAATGTTATTTCTCAAAACAGCCCCAAGCCTGTTCTCCAGCTTCCTGATAATTCTGCGAGCTACTAATACCCTTTGTGTAAACTCCTTTTCTACCAAAGAAATTTAAGTGAAAAAGTGCAGACTGCTGAACCACAAAACACATGTTTAGAGCATAACCCAGGAAAGAAAATGAAAAAAAATTGTGTGGTTAAATACACATAATATAAAATTTACCGCTTTAACCACTTTTGTGTTTAATTTAGTAGCATTAAGTACATTCACAATATAGTGAAGCCATCACCACTATCCACTTCCAGAACTGTGAAAATGAAAAATTTTAACATAGATTAATGTCTTTGAATATTCCACATTTCTAGGTCAGTTTTAATTCAAGTTAACATTTAATTGTCTGATTTCTACAACGTAAGCTCCACAGCTCTGTTGTTTATTGCTGTATTACCAACATCTTGTAGATGCAGGAAAAATATTTGGTATTGAGTGATCTAATGGGATATTCTTGAGTCTAGTTTTTGTGCAATGCCTGAGCATCTGGATGGGGGTGTAGACAAGTGTATACATGCAGTGTATGGGAGTAGATGCTCCATTAATTGGAAGAAGTGATGTTATTGAAGGTGCGAAGCAGCGATTCCCAGCCAGGGCACATCTGCACCTTGAATATAGGGGCTGGAAAGGCTGAGGTAGATTACACTTTTACCTGGAATGAAGCTAACGAGGTCAACTAAAAGGCTCCCATGGGTGGGATTAAAACAAGTTAGTTTCTGCTTCTCAGAAGCTCAGACTGGCTTTCAGTGATATCATAAGAATTTCTTAAGAGTTTGGGGGGGGAAAATTAATAATAAAACAATATTTGCCGGTGCAAGAGTTAAGGGACCATTTGGTCATTTATTCAATAGTATTATTGAGCAAGTTCTTTTCTGGTAACTGAAGTATCTGCAGGAAACAAAACAGACATGTGCCTGATATTGAGACCTTAAAACATCAGATGTATCTGCTGGGGAAAGTGCTAGAAAGGACAATAAGGCTGGGTAAGGGTGGAGAGAGCGACTAGAGGTGTATGTGATTTTTGGTAGTGTCATCATGTAGGATCTCTGAGAAGGTGACATTTGGGCGAGGACCTGAGGGAAGGGAGGGAAGGTGCTGCGGGGACATCGAGAGTGTTCTAAACACACAGAACAGGAGGTACAGAGCTTGGAGGAAGGACCATGCTTGGCAAATCCCTGCAACAGCAAGGAAGTCCATGTGGCCAGAGTGGAGCATGGGGAGAGTTGTAGGCGAGAAGGTCAGAGAGGCAGCCGAGAAGATGTTTATGCTCTAGAATATCCTGAATGAATCTTGCTGGGCATGGCACACATACCTCCATGGTCCCAAACGCAGTGTTTGTCTGAAGCATTCACCGCCCTGCAGGAGGAGGATGAAGGGACCACTGGCTCTTTCCTCCCAGGCTTTCTGATAGCTTTGCCTTCAGTCCTAGTTATCATGATGAATTGCCATTTTCATTCTCTAGCTTTCTGGGCACAAGCTGGCTTTTCTGCAGTGAGAGGGGAGCCGTTGGTCTGCTTTCAGCAAGCCCCGGGCAGAGTGTCGCCTCTGTGCCTGGCACGGGGCTGGCCACGTTGCTGGTGACTGGGGTGTGATCCTTATTCACTCAGGAAAAGATGCAAGTGTGAGAGGAAAAGTGGAGAGTGAACGTGGAAGCACAAAGGGAGAAGAGAGAGCTAGAATGAAGGGGCCTATGAAAATGCGAGTCCCCACGTCCCCGAAAGCATTGGCTTGGGCCTCTGGAAGATGATTGCATTTACTTCTGCCTCATAGTTTCTCATTCATTTTCCTGATATTAAGAGAAAAGAGTGCTGGGGCTGAGCAGGGAGTCTAATGAACACAGCAGGGGTTCTGTGTTCCTTCCTGGGGCGCTCCGGATGTGGAATGCGTCAGATTTGGAGCTGGCATGCTGGAGCCAACCACAGCCACGCCTACCCCCTGCAGAGTTGAACATCTGATTAAATACATGGGGAATGATGCTGTTTTCTTTCAGCCCGTGCTTTGCTGACACCACCTGTCCTTTGATATAAAACTGAATCTACCAGAATCAGCAGTTCCATGTTGGGAAGGGCAACGCGGTATTTCTCTCCATCTGATATGTACTCTCAGTGTCCCTGAGTTCCCAGCCTTCTGCGAGCTCATTTTCTTTAACACTAGGTAGTGATAGCCTGAATCCTTGCTCTGCGTGACTGCAGAATACTAGGGCCCTCTGGATAGTACTGAAGATATCTGGAGTGCCTGTGTGTCCTGGATGTTACCTGTCGCTTACCACCTACCTCCCATCCCATACCTTCCCTTTCTCTGCTGTAGCTGTCCCTCCAGTCTCTCATACTATTGCCTCTTTCTGCTCTGCTTCTACCTGGTCGTGGACAGTCTTCCCCTTTATTAGTCTGGTATGTGTGTGGAGGCAGGGCTGAGTCAGATGGTTTTTTCTAAAGTAGGGTCTTACTTCAACATCCAGGTAGAGTGCAGTGGTGTGATCTCGACTCACTGCAGCCTTCACTTCCCAGGTTCAAGGCATCCTCCCACCTCAGCCTCCTGTGTTAGCTGGGACTACAGGCATGTGCCACCATGCCTGGCTAATTGTTTTTTGCATTTTTAGTAGAGACAGGCTCTCACCATGTTGCCCAGGCTGGTCTTGAATGCCTGGCCTCAAGCAATCTGCTCACCTCGACCTCCCAAAGTGCTGGGATCACAGGGATGAGCCATGAGAGTCAGAATATTTAACAACTGCCGTGGCCTTCACAGAGAATGGCCAATCCATCCTAAAGGGTCCTTGTGGTGTCAGGCATAACCCTTGAGGTTCTGGATCACCGGGTGGCTAAGGGGGCTTGGAGTGGGCTGGGGTACTCAAGGTAACAGTGTACTAGGGAATAACTGGGAGAGAAAGCCTCAGGACAGAGGCTATTTACCAACCCGTATGAAGTATGTTAATATTTTAACACCAAGTACAGCTGTACAGTCTGTGCTCACTCAGTTTTGTGTAACCGATTTGCTGGAGGATTGAGCACATTGCTTGTACAACTGAAAATTAGATCTTAAACATCTCTGTAGGTCCATCATCATCCCCTATTAGAAGGAGCCCCTCATTGACAGTCTCTTTTTGGCCACCAGTTGGCCTCCATGACTGTGGGGTCTCTTCCCTCAGAACCAATTTCTTTCTCAAATCTGCTTTCACACTCAAGCCTAGAATTTTTCCCAGCTCAGCTCAAACCAGAACTTCTGTATTTTACATTTGTTGGGGACAAACTGACAATGCCTTCACAAAAACAACCAAAAATCCTGCCCAAGGAAACCATAGTCGATTTTACTTACTTATGAACAACCTCAGTCCACCTTCCCTCATTTTTGCAAAGCCAAGTACCATGAAATGTTTTCTTACACAGTAGAGCAGTTTTATCTCTAGGATGAATTCTGTTCTCATCCCCTAAAGCAGGAGTTACAACTTGCAGCCATGTTTTAAAATAGCATTTTGGGGTTTCTGTATTAGACATGAAAATCATCTAGCTTTCCATGTCTGAGGTACATCATAGAGGCTGAATAAATGCTATTAAGAGGCTCAATAAATAAATTTCTCCATCATTCCTTAGTCATACCTCCTACTAGGTTCTCAATAATCTTATCGAGGAATTTAATTAATTGATTGATTGCCCCATTTATTAATCTGTTCAACAAATAGGTATTTAGAGCCTACTATGTGTTATCCCTTAGTAGGTTCTCAATAACTTTATTGAAGAAATTAATTGATGGATTGATTGTTCCATTCATTCATTCATTAATCTGTTCAACAAATATATATTTAGAGCTTACTATGTGTCGGACACTGTGCTCATTGGAAAAATGGGAGAACAAGAAGGACAAAGATCACTGCTCTCACAGAGCTTACATTTTAATGGGGGAGACAGCAATCATAAATAAATAAGTATTTAAAACATAGAGTACTGAAATAGAAATAAGTGCTAAGGAGCTAAAAAGCAGGAAGATGCATGGGCAGGTGGGGGAGGGGAGTGGGTGATTTCAGATAAAGAACTAGGGAGGCCACTGAAGGTCAGGTTACATCTGAGTGAAGACCTGCAGGAGGAGAAGGTGAACCGTGCTGATATCTGGGGAGGATGAGGAGCAGAAAACCCATTGCCACATGATGAGCAAAACCAATGACCCTGAGAAAGCGCAGTCTGTGATGTGATCAGATTGAAATACAGACAGGTACTTTTGGTGGTCTTTGCTTTTTCTTTCATTGGATTAGAATTTTTTTTGAGATGGAGTTTCACTCTTGTCGCCCAGGCTATAGTGCAGTGGCGGGATCTTGGCTCACTGCAACCTCCACCTCCCAGGTCCAAGCAATTCTCCTGCCTCAGCCTCCCGAGTAGCTGGGATTACAGGCTTATGCCACCACACCTGGCTAATTTTTTGTATTTTTAGTAGAGATGGGGTTTTTCCATGTTGGCCAGTCTGGTCTCATACTCCTGACCTCAGGTGGTCTACCTGCCTCAGTCTCCCAAAGTGCTGAGATTATAGGCATGAGCCACTGTGCTCGGCCTAGGGGTGTGTGTGTGTGTGTGTGTGCACGCATGCGTGTGCATTTTCAATGAATAAATTACTTCGTCTCCCTTGTCAGTGCTTTTGGCAATCATCACACTTTTCCCTCCATCTCATTCATTACAGGAGGATGAATATCCCTGGCACCGTTGTGTCCGACTACTAAACTTATGGTATTTATGATTTGTTTAGGGCAGCAAATAAAAACAAATGTGACATTTACTTTCCTGGTGTTCTGCATTTTCCCCAGCAAGTCAGTCATGATGGTTAATTAACTTCGGGCTACATTAATGTACTGAACCAAGTACAGCTGTTCCAAATAAGTCCGCATTGAAATGACCCAATAATAACTGTTTACTGTCATGTTTCCAGAAGCACAGTTGCCCTGGGCAATTTTGTTCACTCACAAACTCTGTTGCCTATAGCAATAAATGTCTAGATTTAGGCTGATAGGAACCTGTGAGGAGTGATCAATTTTTAGAGGATTTCAAGATTGAAAAACAGTTCTGTCCTCTAGCAGCTTATGTGCCTGTCACTTCTTGTGCCTCTCTCTTTTTTTTTTTTTTGAGATGGAGTCCCGCTCTGTTGTCCAGGCTGGAGTGTGGTGGCACGATCTTTGCTCACTATAACTTCTGCCTCCGAGGTTCAAGCAATTCTCCTGCCTCAGCCTCCTGAGTAGCTGGGACTACAGGTGTGTGCCACCCTGCCAGGCTAATTTTTGTATTTTTAGTAGAGACTGGGTTTTGCCATGTTGGTCAGGCTGGTCTCAAACTCCTGATCTCAAATGATCCACCTGCCTCAGCCTCCTAAAGTACTGGGATTACAGGCGTGAGCCAACCATGCCCGGCCCTGAGGTAGCATTCTTAATAATGAGGTTCACATGGCAAAGCAGCCCAATGCTTTTTAGCTCTTCCCTGCTTTTTAGCTCCTTACAATTTAGCCCTGTTTCATGGGCCGCTGTTACACGTGAAGAATGCTGCTGTGTGGAGCCCCCTTCCGTGTATTACATGTCCTTCAGGAGGGGCATCTTTGAAAGGAGTGGCCAGCCTATTCCCAGTAACCCAGGTGTATGGGTGCCCGGCCAGGCCAGCCAGCCCGCCTCCCTTCTTATTCACCCATGACCTTCAATAGTTTGGTTAAATTACCCACCAGAGGAAAGTATTGTCTGCATGGTAAAACGGAAAAAACAAGTCAGTAAAATTCACATACTTATATAAAACGAGTTCTAATTACGGCTTCCTTGTTTATTTGGGTGAGTCATTTCACCTCTCTGAGCTATAGTTTCCTCATTTGTTAACATGGGAAGAATAATCATGCCAATCTCATAGGGCTGTGGTATCAAATAAATAAAGCATCTCACATGATGCCTACCATGGCAAGAAACCATGGCCACTATATTTGAGTTATTTCGGAGATCAAATTAGATCATAGCTGGGGAAGTACTTTGTCCTTTGTAAAGAATCACCACCACTATCACCACCACCACCACCACTATCACCATCACCATCATTACCACCACCACCACCACCAATTACCACCATCATCATTACCATTACCACCACTACCATCATTACCACCACCACCATTACCACCACTACCATCATTACCACCACCATCATTATTACCATCACCACCATTACCACCACTACCATCATTACCACCACCATCATTATTACCATCACCACCATTACCACCACTACCATCATTACCACCACCATCATTACCATTACCACCATTACCACCACTACCATCATTACCCACCACCACCAATTACCACCACAACCATTACCACCACTACCATCATTACCACCATGACCAATTACCACCATCACCACCATCACTACCACCATCATTACCACCATTACCATCATTACCACCACCATCATTACCATTACCACCATTACCACCACTAGCATCATTACCACCACCTTCATTACCATTACCACCATTACCACCACTACCATCATTACCACCATCATTACCATTACCACCATTACCACCACTACCATCATTACCACCATCATCATTACCATTACCACCATTACCACCACTACCATCATTACCACCATCATCATTACCATTACCACCATTACCACCACTACCATCATTACCACCACCATCATTACCATTACCACCATTATCACCACTACCATCATTACCACCACCATCATTACCATTACCACCATTATCACCACTACCATCATTACCACCACCTTCATTACCATTACCACCATTATCACCACTACCATCATTACCACCACCTTCATTACCATTACCACCATTACCACCACTACCATCATTACCACCACCTTCATTACCATTACCACCATTACCACCACTACCATCATTACCACCACCTTCATTACCATTACCACCATTACCACCACTACCATCATTACCACCATGACCAATTACCACCATCACCACCATCACTACCACCATCATTACCACCATTACCATCATTACCACCACCATCATTACCACCACCATCATTACCACCACTACCATCATTACCACCATCATTACCACCACCACGAATTACCACCATCACCACCGTCACTACCCTCATCATTACCACCACTACCATCATTACCACCACCATCATTACCACCACCATCATTACCACCACCAAGAATTAACCATCACCACCACTATCATTACTACCACCACCATCACTACCACCATTACCACCATCATCACTACCACCACCACCACTATCACTACCACCACTACCACCATTAATTACCACCACCACCATCACTACCACTATCACCACCATCAATTACCACCACCACAACCATCATTACCACCATCACCAATTACCACCACCACCACTACCATCACCACCATCATGATTACCACCAGCATCACCACCACCACCACCACCACCATTACCACCACCAGCATCAATTACCACCACCACTAATATTATCACCATCATCACCATCACTATCACCACCCTACTATCATCCCTGTCTTTTACACACTTATAAACCTCTCTTCACCTGAACACATTGCTGAATATACCAATGACGTTTAATTTCTATTATTTCATGATGATGCAGTCTGCTCTGGTGAAGGCCATGAGACTAAAATCAGAAACCTTATGTTCTAGGCACCACTAAATCTTTATGTGACCTTAGAGAAGTCACTTAAACCCTCTGAGTCTTATTTGCCTCTTTGCAAAATGGAGAAGTTGGAGCCCCAAATTTTCATAATGCTCAAAATTTTACAATCTGGTGTAAAGTGAAGGCAAAACGGGCACTGTGAGTATCGATTTCTGTGAAATGAGAGGTCTGGAAAATTTCAGCTTCAGCCTCAGCTTTCTTGTTCTCCCTAAATTCAGCCTCACTGTAGCCAATTCATCTTCTCAGAAAGGCCAGAAGAACTTCCTTAAATGAAAACTCGATGACATGACTTGGTCACTTAACAACTGTCAGCGGCTTCCCATTGTCTTAAGAATAGAATCTAAACTCTATGGCATGACATACTAAGGGCAGCTTGAGACCATGAAACACTGAAAGAACATATATGTCCCCTATTGAGCACAGAAGTAAATGCAAACTGTGATACTTCAACAGAATACTATTCGCAAGTTAAAATAGTGTTGTAAAGACTAAGTAATAGCATGGAAAGTACTTACAATGAAATAAGTTAAAGAATGCAAGCAAAATATTTTATATATAGTATAATTATAGCTATGCTAAATAAGACAAAACAGTTTATTTTTAAAAAAAAAAATATAGTTTTTCAAAACCCCAAACATAAATAGTAGTTGATTTGAGCAGTTTTTTCCTCCTTTGTAACTCTACTGTTTTGTAATACTTTTTGTTTAATGAGTGCCATTATTAAAAAATTTTTAAATATTCAATGCTTTTTAAAAAATTCCGAAAGTAAATTATGTTCATTTTAGAAACTTCAAAAAATTCAGCTAAGAAAAAACCCCTAAAACTACATGTATTCCTTGTTTCTCAGACATAACCACTGTTAAATCCTCTTACAGATTCTTCTTCTTCTATATTTCTGTATCCATGCAAATCTAAAACATTATACAAATTCTGGCACTCAGAGTGGCTCTGTCCAGATGAGCATGCCCTTAGAGGGTTCCCATTTCCTGAAGCTCACCTGGCCTGGGTGTTATGTCTCACGTAAGGGTTACTCACTTTTTCTACCGTGGTGGCAGCTCTCATTCCTACTTCCTGGATTCATGGATGGAAGGTGCTTCTGGGTCTAGGAGATAAGAAATGTATGTTTCCTTCCTTCCTTCCTTCCTTCCTTCCTTCCTTCCTTCCTTCCTTCCTTCCTTCCTTCCTCCCTCCCTCCCTCCCTCCTTCCTTCCCTCCTCCCTCTCTCTCTCTCTTTCTCTTTTTCTGCCAAGGCTGGAGCACAATGGCGCGATCTTGGCTCACTACAATCTCTGCCTCCTGGGTCCAAGCGATTCTTCTGCCTCAGCCACCCGAGTAGCTGGGATTACAGGTGCATGCCACCACACCCAGCTAATTTTTGTATTTTTAGCAGAGATGGGGTTTCACTGTGTTGACCAGGCTGGTCTTGAACTCCTGGCATCAAGTGATCCACCCACCTTGGCCTCCCAAAGTGCTGGGATTACAGGTGTGAGCTGCTGCACCCTGCCAAGGAGAGAAAAATGTTTTCTAAGTGAGGTTCAGTTGCTTTCTTCTTCTCATTTTACTCTTAATGCACAGAAAGCAAACTTTTGAACTCCCAATACGATTTAATAACAGAGGCATTAGTCATGGATATTTAATCATTCCTAATGGTGAACTTGTAAAACTCTCTGGCCACTTTCATGAACACCGTTTCTTAGAGTTTCTGAAAAGGTGGCACCCCACTGTTCCCATGACTGGAGGAAATAAAAACTGAAAGTAGGATGAGGCTCTTCTGTGGACCTGGCCCACAGCTGGGTAACTGGTGATATGAATGGCAAATTTTCTCATTTATGCTCACAAAGATAGTTTCACCAAGATTGGAAACTGGTAGGGAGACTTGTGTAGAAATTCAGCCCACTCACCAAGACTCATCCTACCGGGAACCAGGCTTTGGGGCTTGCCCAAGCAAACTGTGAAACAAGTGTACTCATGGTGACTCTATATAGTAGATGCGCCAGGTGCCAGGGTACAGTGGCTACCGAGACAGCAAGATCCCTTCTGGTGGTGGAAATGCCCCCTTCTCTCAAAATAAGAGTAAATCCAAGACTCAGTTCTGGGATGAGCAACAGGAAGGGTTTTCCTGGAAGAGGCTATGACACATGCAAAGATGGAGACAACCTGGGTATGTCCAGGGGACAGAAGCAAGACCAGGGCATCTTCAGAGCAGTGAAGGGAAGTGGCAGAGGATGAGGTGGAATTCTCAGGGGATTTAAGACCATGGTGAACTGTGGGGATGTCACTGTCAGGGCAGTGGAGAGTTGCAGAAGGAGTTTAAGCAGATCAGAGACCCAAGGCTGGACTCGGGCAACTGTGGCCTCTCTTTCACTCCCCTCCAGGTACCCACCTCACCCCTGCCCCCTGTGTTCTTAGCTGCCCTCAAATCCTAGATTTTTTTTCTTTGAGATGGACTTTCACTCTGTCACTGGGGCTGCAGTGCAGTGGTAGGATCTCGGCTCACTGCAGCCTCTGCCTCCCGGATTCAAGTGATTCTCCTTCCTCAGCCTCCCAAGTAGCTGGGACTACAGGTGCGCGTCAACATGCCTGGCTAATTTTTATTTATTATTTATTTTTTGGTAGAGATGGGGTTTCACCATGTTGGCCAGGCTGGTCTTGAACTCCTGACCTCAAATGATCTGCCCACTTCAGCCTCCCAAAGTGCTGGGATTACAGGAGTGAGCTACCGCGCCCGGCACTCAGAGCCTAGATTTTTAAAGTGACTTTCAATCTTAAGAGGCAAACAACAGAAGACACCTTCAGGATTCTGCACTGCAAAGGCAGTCAAAGCCTCAGCAATGAGGGCTGATTACCTGACTACAGAATTATAGGTGTTGGCCATGGAAGCAGGAGAGAAGTGGTGGAACGTTCTTTAATTATGGGCTGTTCTCCAAGTTCATCACATACCTCACGAAGGGTTCAGATTAGTCTCGAAGGAAGCTGAGAAAGCACCTGTTGCCAGTGTTCCTGATGGTGGAACAGCAGAACCATCACCATATAGAGGACAGGATTAGAATCCTAGGGGCTTAACAACAGAAAGGAGCCTTGAGTTCCTCTGAGCCACAGCCCACCCATCACCCAGGCTCTTCTGAAGGACAGGCTAAAATAATGATTTCACTTCTGTCAGGTTTTCATAACTGGCATCTCATAATGTTTTTCATCTGAGGAACGACTGGGGAAAGAGCCAGTGGGGTCTAGGTTATCCACAAATTAGACACCTAATCTTGATGTCATCAGAAGCGGTGTTTCGTTTTCATGAGAAATGAACGTAACCCTTGAATGACGACTGAGCTGACAGCCACAGCATTATCTCCCGCCTTCTCTTATCATGCAGGGCTTTAGGGTATTTTTCTAACACATCTTTGTGTCCTCTGAAATCTTACCAGGCAGCTGCTGCAATACATGTTTTGAATTTTGGAAGTTTTAATGCAATAAAGCAATCACCTGTTGCCTGAAGACAGGGTCAAATATTTTCAGGTGGCTCTCAGATGCCCCAAGAAATTTCTTCTCTCTTCTACCCTTCTTCCTCCCCACCAAATCACATGCCCCCACCCACACCAACACATACGTCTTATTCTCCCTTCAGAACCCCAGTCTCAGCTTGGCACCATGGACTCCTTGTCACCGGTGTCAGCAGTTCACTCTGGTTAGCCCATTTCCTGCCCCGGCCTGTATAAGGCTAGCACAGTGATTGTTCCATCTGCTCTGCAGAAAGGCAAATGTCACCCTCTGATGTTTACTTGCTTTGAAGTCTCTTGGCCATGGCATGTGGGGAAACTTACCTGCTCTATGAGACTCCTCCTCACCCCTGTTGTGGGCACACAGGCCCTTCTAGTTGCAATTGCTCATTTCTATCCTCTTCCTTCTGTTTCCTATCCTTTCGGTGGTAGGACTTCTTATCATTTACTAACAAAAATAGCAACAACACTTACCAGGGACTTATTATGAGTCAGATGCTCTTCTAAGCACATTTGGATCTCTTAGCTCATTTAACCGTCGCAACAAGCATCCGAGGTCGATGCAATCATAGACCCTACTGATAAACAAGAAAAGCAAGACACCGAGAGAGGCTAAAGTCACCTGTCCAAGGTCACCAAGGTACTAAGTGGCAAAATCAGCGCTCTTAACCACCATGGGTCTTTTCTGCCTCTGAATTTCTTCTTTTCCATTAATCTCCCAGACCAAATTCAACCAGCTCTCCCTACTCTGTGCCAAGGACCTTGCCAGATACTTGGGATTCAAGGATGAATACATTGAACCCTTGCCTGCAGTCTAATTGAGATGAGCAGGCATGTGGCAGACTACAGTGTGCTGGGTGGGGAGGCTGGCCAGGGTGCCACAGGAGGGGGAGGTCCTGCCTTTGAAGGGCAAGTTGGAGCCTGTGATACCTTATCTGAAACATTTACGTGGGAGTATGTGACAGTGCTCGAAACCATTTAAGCTTCTCTTCCACTGCAAGATGGTATTTTGTTTGCTTCCTGCTGTCTGTCTTCAGCTTTTGAAACCTCAATTATCTTTCCCTTTTACTCCAGAAGAAGAGTTTTTGAGCTTAGCTGTGCATCAAAATCACCCATGTGGCAGCGGCTGGCTGGTTTTCCTGCTGGCTCTGCAGTTGATCAGTTTCTCAGTCCCTTACACTCAGAGGTGGCATGTGCCTGCGGCTGGCCGATGGAGTGAGGATGGAAGTGAGGCCGCTCACCCTCAAGCCTGGCCCATAACACCTCTCTTGAATCCTTCTTCCCTTCCTTCCTCTCCCAGACAGATTTGAGCATCCAGTGGAGGACTCGGTGGGGATTCCAATGTGCATCCCAGTTTGAGAATCACTGACCCCACACATTTGATTGAACCACTGCTCGCTACCTTTGCTACAGCAGGTTCAGCTGGCTGAACCTGATGTTTCTTGAGTGGCTTACAAATGCAGACTGCTATCTTCATCCCTTAACTTTGCTCAGAGGAAACACTCACTCTGCCAGTGTGGCCTATTGTCTGTGCTTGTGAGCAGATAAGAAAGATGGGTGTCAACAGGGCCCTAACACACACTGGAGCCACGGGACAAAAAGTATTTTCCTTTCCCTTAGGAATGAAGTCACGCCATCCTCTATGAGGGCAGAGACATTGAGAGTGACTCGAATACTTTCTTTGGACCTGTGAAGTTTGCTTTCAATAATAATAGTTATTATTTTGAATTCAATAAACATAAATCCATACATATACATATGAATATAATAATATTGGATCATCTAATATGTGCCAACTACTATGCTAAACAGAGCAGCTCATGTAATCCTTATAGCAGCTGTAGGAGGCAGGCGTTATTGGGATTATCCTGTTATGCGAATGAAAGGAAGGCTCAGAGATGTCTAATTATTACTCAGGATCGCACGACGAGGAGCAGGAGAGCCAGATCTGAAAGCCCAGGCCCATAGGACTACCCGCTGTGTAGGTAACCTTTGCATAACCGCCTGGGCCCCCAGACCCCTCACCCTGCCACCTTCTTGTCACGCCTTCTCTCTCTGTGGCCTTTTTCAATCCAGATTGCGGTGTGCTGGAATTCCACCCTCCTTGCCCAAAACTCACCACGCTTTCTGTAATTAAAATTTAGTCCATTTGAACAAAGCCCGGAACTTGACGATTCTGCCTAGCTTTCTCTGTCACCATGGCAACCAGATTCTTGGCTGAAACTGGATCCCTGGAGGTAAGAAAATGCAAGAAAAAAACGATGTATAGAGAAGACTTAGAGCTGGGAAGCGGTTTCCTCTTCCCAGTGAGTGACATCCACTGTTGCCTAGGTCCTCGCCTGCCTCACCCTCCCTGACTCAAGGCCATTTTAGCTACTAAGTACCATCAGGAGCCTACCAAGACGCTTAAGTTCTCCCCCCAAAAATAGGGAACTCAAAGTAGAAAGGGAATTGCAGAACTGAAATTAAAGGTTAGATCAAATGCCTACAAAAATTACATGCTGATTTTGTGAATAAATTGGGAATTCATAAAACTTCATTATGCTTAAAAACAATAAGGCTTGCTTTTCTTACCTTGAAAACATTTTCTGGCTTGCATACTGATGTAAGAAAGCACAGCCAATTGTACATTGAATGTATTCCTGGTAGGCGAATTATTTTAAAAGTAGAATTATAAAAGCATGATTTTTTTATAGTCAGAATGCTAACAAATAAAACTTGCTCACATTGGCCCAATACGTAACACAAAAGATGTGTAGGGTTTTTCCTTTGCTTGTTTATTGTTTTTTTTTTTTTTTTCAGACAGGGTCTCTCTCTGTTGCCCAGGATGGAGTGCAGTGGCACAATCATAGCTCACTGCAAACCTCTAACTCCCAGGCTCAGGTGATCCTCCTACCTCAGCCTCTCACTTCAGCCTCATGAGTAGCTGAAATTATAGGCTCATACCACCACACCTGGCTAGTGGTTTTTTAAAAGAAAAATTTCTTTAAGAGGTGGCCTCGGCTGGGCGCAGTGGCTCAAGCCTGTAATCCCAGCACTTTGGGAGGCCGAGGCGGGTGGATCATGAGGTCAAGAGATCGAGACCATCCTGGTCAATATGGTGAAACCCCGTCTCTACTAAAAATACAAAAAATTAGTTGGGCATGGTGGCGTGTGCCTGTAATCCCAGCTACTCAGGAGGCTGAGGCAGGAGAATTGCCTGAACCCAGGAGGCGGAGGTTGCAGTGAGCCGAGATTGCGCCATTGCACTCCAGCCTGGGTAACAAGAGCGAAACTCCGTCTCAAAAAAAAAAAAAGAAAAGAAAAAAAGAGGTGGCCTCAAGCAATCCTCCCACCTCAGCCCAAAGTGCTGGGATTACAAGGTATGAGCCACTGTGCCCAGCCCTGGATGCTTTTTAATATGTTTGCTGATGTGGAGTGGAGCCTCCAAAGGAATGCCTGAAATCACTTGGAATCATACAAATCCCCTTCACAAACCCTGAGAGCTCAGTGCAGGCAAGAAACATAGATGGGGTGAGAGAGCGAAAGGGTGGCCCCTGGTGAGCTGGGAGGCTCAAGAGAGGAAGTGGCCTCCTGAAATGAAATGGAAACATTTACCCAGCCAGCCTATCTCAGGGAGAGTGACTGTTTGAATGTGTCCAATAGATTCCAGCTGCCCTGGCTGGAAACAAGCCAAGAAAAGCCTGCTTCCCATTTTCCCTTTGCTCTAGGGGACTGGGAGGCCTTTATTTTTATGGGGTTGTGGGGAATGAGAGGGGCTGCCACCATCCAGTGTTATTTTCTCCCCTTCAGCCATGTGAGCAATGCGCCTTTTTTATCATTCAGCCCAAAGAACTCACTTGACTCACGTGCATTGCAAATCCACATCTATTTTCTTAACCAAGTCCTGGGCTAGAGGGAGAACCAAGCAGTTGTCTCCCCAACATCAGGGCTGGCTCAGGGAGAGCTCTGTGGATCTGTGGCTCTGTGGCTCTGTGATAAAACTCAAATGCAGAAGTTAATTAACCAAGCCCAGAACCTCCTAGGAAGGCAGGCGGTGTGCAGTGAGCTCTGGGGCCTAACACCCAGCCTCGATGTGTCACTCAGAGTGCCGGGGCCTGGCTTTCTCACCTGCGAGGGGGATAACCGCTCCTGACTCTCTCCTGGTTTTTCTACAGGAAAGAAAAAAAACAATGATTCCTGTCACTTTTTCCCATCAGAGAAATTGTAGGCTAGAATTGGATATGAAATTGCCTCAGGAGGTTTAAAGCTTTCTACACAAAGTGTGGCCCTCAGGCCAGCAGCCTCATTTGAGAGCTGGTTCAAAGACAGACTAGACCCTCAGGCCTGCCGCAGACCTACTGAATCAGAGCCTGCATTTCTACGCAAATTAAGGACTGAGAAGCATTGATATACATATATTTTTTTGAGGCAGACTCTAGCTCTGTCACCAGGCTGGAGTGCAATGGCACCATTTCAGGTCACTGCAACCTTCGCCTCCTGTGTTCAAGTGATTCTCCTGCCTCAGCCTCCCAAGTAGCTGGGATTACAGGCACCTACCACCACGCCTGGCTAACTCTTGTATTTTTAGTAGAGACGGGGTTTCACCACGTTGGCCAGGATGGTCTCGATCTCTTGACTTTGTGATCTGCCTGTATCGGCCTCCCAAGAAGCACTGAGTTTTAAAAAGCTGCAAAGCATCTCTTGTAAGGAATTGGTAGGTAATGATTCATTGAATGTCTGTCTTCTCTGTTAGCTCTACGAGGTCAGGCCCCGATCTGGCTTGTTCCCCACTGTACGCCACCTTTTGTTTCGATGTCTGGCATACAGTAGGCACTCAATATTTGTTGAATTAATGAATAAACGTTATATCCTTTGTGACTGACCCCAGAGGGTGGTAAGAATAGACAGGATTCTAAACTTACACTCTGGTGAGAGGTGCCAAGCCACCTGCATTTGACATCTGGTTCAATGCCCTGTGCAGTGGCGCAGTGGTTCTCAAGTTTGACTGTGCACCTGGAGCCTTGTTAAAAAGCAGATGGCTGGGCCCCACCCTTAGAGCCTTGGATTCAGTAGGTCTGGGATTGGCAGGAACCTCTGCATTTCTAACAAGTTCTGGCGGATGCTGCTGCTGTGCTGCTGCTGTCCAGGGCCCCCACCTGGAGAAGACATAACCTGGTACATTGATGATACCTGAATAAATGTCTTCATATTTTAATTGCGGAACACGAGGATTCACAGTAACAAAAATATCAAATTGGCAGGAAAAAGCATTTTTCAGACCAAGGAATATGACTGCTATTTCAGGCCCTGGCGTGCTTTTCAGGTGTCTGGGGCAGCCTGAGATAGGGCAAGGATAGTGGTACCAAGGGCTAGAGGATGGGATGGTGCCGGTGGCCACAGATTATAATATGGGGCCCAGTGGTGTGGCTCCAGGGTCGCACCTGGCTGTATATCAGGGCCAAGCCTAAGTCCTACAGGCTACGGTTTTCCTTCCCTTGCCCAGGCTCCTGAAGCACCAGGGGTGGGACTCAGGTGGCTGCACTAAGAAGCCAGCCGGGCAGTCTTGGGTTATTTACTACCAAACAGTAACAGCGATCGCCACCCATCTCCTGCGTGCCAGGGCTGGAGCTAAGTACTTTACAGATATTATCTCATCAAATTGTCACAGTAGCCCATGAGGTAAGTATACTAGTTTCCTATTTGCTGCTGTAACAATTACCATGCAGTAGCTTAAAATAACACAAATGTATGACTACAGTGCTGAATGCTGGAAGCCTGACACAGGTCCCACTGGGCTAAAATTAGGGTGTCAGCAGGGCTGAAGGCTCTCTAGTGGAGATTCCATTTTTGTGCTGTTTCTAGCTTCTAGAGGCCGGCTCTGTCCCCTGGTTCACGGCGTCCTCCTCCATCTCCCAAGCCAGCAACGTCGCATCTCTGCCTGCCTCCCACTTCCACTCTTAAGGACTCTTTGGTCTCATTGGGCCCACCTGAATTATCCAGATTAATCTATTTTTAGATCAGATTAATGTCCTTAATTCCATCTGCAGTTTTAGTTGCCCTTCGCCATGGTACCTAACATATTTACAAGTTCCAGGGATGAACATGTGAACATCTTTAGGGGGCCATTATTCTGCCAACCACAGTGAGAGCTCCTGTGCTCCACCATTCTGGAGATGAGAACATTTAGGCTTAGAGAAAGTAGGCATGTTCCTAAAGTCACACAGCTAGAAGTGGCTCTCTTAGCCGGGGTCTTAGCCCAAAGCAGAACGTAACACAGAAACGTTCAGGCGAGTCCTTTATTGGGGAGTGTCATCTAGTGAGCAGGAGAGATGGGGAGCAAAGCAGGGAAGGAGAGGGAGGTACAAAGATGTTGCATCCAGCTGCTCATTGCCTGTGGATAGAGTGAGAAAGGGAAACCTATCAGCGTGTGCTGCCTCCTATTCCAGGCTGCACCTGCTAGGCACTAAGCAGGTTCCCGCTCCCTCCTTGACTGTCTCCGAAGCCCAGGTGAGGTGCTCTTAGGTTGCATCTAGGTTTAGTGGGATTGGCCCCCACTCGGTACTGGTCACTAGCCACCTGGAAGAGGCTGAAATAAGAGGCAGATGAGGCTGAGAGACTGAATGGTGGCATAAGGGTGGCATAAAGCCAGATACCTCTCTCTGACCCTGGACATCCGACTCCAGCCACCGTGTCTAGCCCCATCACCACAACCAACATGCACCCCCCTGGGGTAATAGAAGTGCCACTCAGTTGGGAACCCTGACCTGCCTGAGAGGGGCAGCTCTGCTCCTGACGTCACTCTTGGCACTCAGGAAAGTAACCCCTTTCGGGAACATTCTAGCGTGTGAAAGCCCCTCATTCAGACATGTGCACTGGAGTCTTTCCCAAGCCCATTCCCCACCCCCACCCATGGAGGCCCAGCCCAGTGGGTAGTGGCTGCAGCAGGGTGGGGAGCCTGCCCTGTCTGAGTGTTCCTCTCAGTCAAACCACACCTATTGCTTCATAAATAGGCCCAATCATTTTTTAAAAAGTTTTTAATGTTGTGGGTACACAGTAGGTATGTATATTTATGGGGTACATGAGACATTTTGATACAATCATGAAATGTGTAACAATCATATCCTGGAAATTGGGGCATCCATCCCCTCAAGATTTTTTGTGTTACAAACAATCCAATTATTCTCTTTTAGTTATGTTTAAATGTACAATCAAAGTATTGCTGACTATACTCACCCTGTTGTGCTATCAAGTACTTGGTCTTATTCATTTTTTTCTATTTTATTTTGTACCTGTTAACCATCCCCACCTTTCCCCCCATCCCCACTATCCTTCCCAGGCTCTGGTGCACCCTTCTACTCTCTATTGCCATGAGTTCAATTGTTTTGATGTTTAGCTCCCACAGATTAGTGAGAATGTGTGATGTTTGTCTTTCTGTGCTTGGCTTATTTCACTTAACATAATAGCCTCCAGTTCCATTCATGTAGTTGCAAATGGCAGGATCTCATTCTTTTTTATGGCTAAATAGCATTCAGTTTTGTGTACGCACCACATTTTCTTTATCTGCTCATTTGCTGATGGGCTCCTAAGTTGCTTCCTAATCTCGGCTACTGTAACTAGTGCTGCAACAAACATGAGCGTGCAGAGACCTCTTCAGTCTACTGATTTCCTTTCTTGTGGGGATATACCCAGTAGTAGGATGGCTGGATGGCAGCTCTATTTTCAGTTTGGCCCGTTGAAGGGCAATGTGGTGACAATGAGCAAAAGCCATTGAAAACGTAAACCTCTTTAGCTTTTCTGGGCATTTGTCTTGTAGAAATAATAAAAGCATATACACAAAAACAAGGTTGTTCTTCTCAGTCTTGTTCATAACAGGGGTATGTCAGGAACAACTTAAAACCCATCAGCTGGCAGACACTGTGTTGTAGGTTACATACACTCAGGGAGACGTGTTTACAGTTCATCGTTTTGTGCAAATGTTCCTCTTTTTGCCCTCTTCTTGCTGGTATGAATTTCCGAGATTTGTTCAAGGAATGGATTTCCATCGTCACTAAGTCCTATTGATTTTGCCTCCAGATTCCTGACTGTAACCCACGGGGCCCGAGCCTCTGGGCCCTCCCTTCCTCTTCAGCCCATGTGATGCCTCTCTCTGCCCCAGCTCAGAGACTAAGATGTTCCTTCCCTACTCAAGACCCTCACACAGGGCCCAGCATCAGCTTGAAAAGTCCTTCCTCCCCGACGTGGGTCCTGTGAACATCCTCCCATTCTGTAGGTCACGTCTGTGCAGTCACCTCCTCAGGGAGCTCCTTCCAGGCCTTGAGTCGAGAGTCGCCCCTTCTTACTCTGTGTAGTGTCCCCATTCTGTTAGTCACCACCTGCCATTATAAACCACAGTAGGGGAGGTGGAGGGGTTCAGTGAGGTTTTAGCTCAGAGGAACATTCCAGTTGGTTCTGTTCGATTCCACCTATAACCCCATAACTCCATCTCCAGAGCTGCTCAAGTCCCCGGCCCTCAGTTCAGAGGGACTTACAAGTGCCTAGGACTCACGGTGAGGCAGGGAGCGGTGTACATGCTGTGCCTGTGGGGTGGGGGAGGGGCCCGAAGTCAAGGACAGCCCATCCACTCCCTTCCCACAGAACCACCCGCCCCCCCCCACCGCCATCCCCTGCCTCCCCTGTTCTTGTTGTCACACTGTCTTCCCACTCTCTCCTATCTCCAGGCCTGACCGCCCTTCTCTGGTCTCTGAGAGAGGAAGACAGTCTCGGCAGGCTGCATGCCTTCCAGAATCTTCATTCAACACTGAGGGGAGTGTGCTTCTGATTGGTGTATATTGACTTGGTCTGTGAAAAGGAAGATAGAAACAAAAATATACACAAAACAACCAGTTAATTTTTTGTTTTTCTTTTTTCTTTTGAGATAGAGTCATGTTCTGTCACCCGGGCTGGAGTGCAGTGGCACAATCTCGGCTCAACCTCCACCTCTGGGGTTTAAGCAATTCTCCTGCCTCAGCCTCCTGAGTAGCTGGGATTACAGGTGCCTGCCACCATGCCTGGCTAATTTTTGTATTTTTAGTAGAGACGGGGTTTCACCATGTTGGCCAAGCTGATCTCAAACTCCTGGCCTCAAGTGATCTGCCCGCCTCAGCCTCCCAAAGTGCTGGGATTACAGGCATGAGCCACCACATCTGGCCACCTGCTTAATCCTTGTCATATAATCCTGCCCCGTATCTATGTATTTGTTTAGTTGCCATTTGACACCTGTACCAGGCTGAACAGTGCTCCTCCCTCTCCCTCAAACTCATGTTCAACTGGAAGCTCAGAGTGTGACCGTTTTTGGAAATAAAGTCTTTGCAGATGTAATAGTTAAGATGAGATAATATTTAATTAGGTTGGGCCCTAAATCCAGTATGACTGGTGTACTCAGAAGAAGAGAAAGATCTGGCCAGGCAGCAGTGGCTCACACCTGTAATCCCAGCACTTTGGGAGGCTGAAGTGGGAGGATCACTTGAAGCCAGTAGTTCAAGATCAGCTTGGCCAACCAACAAGGTGAAACCCTGTCCCTACTAAAAAACTCAAAAATGAGCCAGGCAAGGTAGCAGGCACCTGTAATCCCAGCTACTCAGGAGGCTGAGGCAGGATAATTGCTTGACTCAGGTGGTGGATGTTGCAGTGAGCCAAGATCACACCACTGTACTCCAGCCAGGGTGACAGGGAGGAAAAAAAAAGGCCGGGTGTGGTGACTCACACCTATAATCCCAGCACTTTGGGAGGTCAAGGTGGGAGGATCAAGAGGTCAGGAGTTTGACACCAGCCTGGCCAATATGGTGAAACCCCATCTCTACTAAAAGTACAAAAATTAGCCAGGCGTGGTGGTGGGCACCTGTAATCCCAGTTACTCAGGAGGCTGAGACAGAAGAATCGCTTGAACCCAGGAGGTGGAGGTTGCAGTGAACTGAGATCATGCCACTGCACTCCAGCCTGGGTGACAGAGTGAAACTCCAGCTCCAAAAAAAGAAAGAAAGAAGAAGAAGAAGAGAAAGATCTGGATACAGAAACCTAGACACATGAAGACAGAGGCAAAGACTGGGATGAGGCATTGTTTAGCCAAGGAAGATGGAAGTTAACAGCAGCCGCCAGCAGCAGCAAGGCTGGGAGGGACCCCCACCAGAGCCTTCACGGGCAGCATGGCCCTGATGACACCTAACTTCAGACTCCTGGCCTCCAACAGGTGAGAGAAAAAATGTCTGGTGTTTGAAGCTACGCAGTTTGCTGTAGTTACGGCAGCCACATAATGAATATATGCCCAGTAAGACCCTTAAGAACCTGGAGGGCAGGACCCACGTCTCTTGTGTTCACTGTTGAATCCCCAATGCCTGGTGCATAAATGGTCCTCAACAAGCCTTTGTTGAAGGAAGGAGCCTAATCCTGAGCAGGGAGACTGAAGCAAGAGGGAAGCACACAGACTGACCAAGCTGCTCAGTCCCACGGAGAAAAACAGCAGCAGGAGAGGAAGAAACTGCACTTGGCCTTTCCTTCCCCGTCTCGCTCTCAGATGCTGAAATGACTATTTTTGGTGAATGCAAATCATAGCTGTGGCCAGTGTCTTCAGTCGGAGGCCACAAGTGCACACGCTGAGCCAGGGTTACAGTCACAAGAGTTTATTTTTAAAGTGACCACGCCTGACCTTCAGGCTCGGAGGCTGCAGACTCAGACTTTCCTGGTCAGGGCCACCCCAGGGTGGCCAGCCATTCTCAGCAGAGAAAAGCCACATGTTCCAAAATGGAAAAGGCGCTCAGCCTTCCTTCTCCACCGCAGCTAAGGAATACCTTCCCCTCCCATCTGTCGCCTACACGCTGACCGCTTTCTGGCGCGTTTAACACCCACAAATCACATCACAAGCTGTTGCTCTTGGCTTGCAGCTCCAGTTTCTTGAATTCAATTATAAGTACGAGCATGCTGTGTAGCCCACAGGGTGCGGCCGCTGGGAGAATGCTCTCCCATGAAGGTGGAGAGTTCCCTGACCCCTTGATCATCCCCAGAAGGGACAGGAAAGCATTCTTCAGAACTGCTGGATTTTTTTGTTGGTCTTAATTGAGCCACAAGTAAGCATTAGTCAGCTGTCCATAGGTACAACATAGGTTGTCAAAGACCAGGATTCTCTCATGTCTCAGAGGTTCTCCGGGTCCCAGCTGAAGAACACCTTCATCTGGGCGGGGTGGCTTATGCCTGTAATCTCGGGGCTTTGGGAGACTGAGGTGGGACGATTCCTTGGGCCCTTCAGTCTGAGCAACATGACAAAAGCCCATCTTTACAAAAAAATACAAAAATTAACTGCGTGTGTGGCATATGCCTATAGTTCCACCTACTTGGGAGGGTCTCCTGAGCCTTGGGAAGTCAGGGCAATAGTGAGCCATGATCGTGCCACTACACTCCAGCCTGGGCAACCTAGCAAGTCCCTGTGCCAAAAACCTAACCAACCAACCAACCAAACAAAGAACGCCTTCCTCAAAGGCTCGGTTAGGATTGGGAAAATTGTGTTAACCTGGCAGGACTCAAGGTAACTTTTTTTTTCATTTCATAAATTGTATTTTCCTTATTTAATTTTTACACCAATAAAGAGGGGCTCTGGCACCTTCTGAACAAACAAATGTACATGTTACCCAACTATACCTGAGCTGGGCTTCCCTGGGGGCTCTGCACACTCACCCCACACCCACCATGAGAACTACTGCACCTGTGGCCTTACTGAAACAATGAACTGAAAGCTCCATGCCGCTGATTCAGAAATCAAGGAACTGTAGATTTCTTACTGAAGGTTTCTAAGGGAGGCAAAGAGGGGCATATACTACATCATACAGCACAAGTTGTTGTTTGTTTTTTTTTTTTTTAAAGAAAGACAGGGTTTTGAGATCTTGCCCAGGCTGATATTGAGCTCTTGGACTCAAGCAATCCTCCTGCCTCTGCCTTCCAAAGTGTTGAGATTACAGTTGTGGGCCACCACGCCCAGATCTTTTTTAAATTTGTCTTTAAACATGCCTTTTACCCTAAAGTCTCACCCCCTGACAATGTTTGTTCCATCACTCACCCTCATCCTCAGCTTCCCTGTCCTCCTCCTCCCCTCTTTTCATGAACCTGTAGCCAGACAGGATCTCCTTCTAACTCCCTCCTCTTTCCAGCATCTTCCGTTGTGCAAGATTCCTTTAGCTGGGTATCTCCTGCGGCTTCTCTTGCAGAGAGTAACTCTGCCTTCTTTTAGCTTTTCTGATTCTCCTCTCTACCCATCACCCCACACGACCCAACAGCTGAGTCTGCTGAATGAGAAGATGCTCTTCCTTCCTAGAAAGCACGTGGTTCTCCATCACAGGCAGAAACCTTTGGTGGATAGAAACAACCACACCTTGTGTTGACATATAGGACGCCAGAGTGGTCCGGGCTGGTCCCAGTGATGTTAGAGAGCTGGAGGAGGTGAGGGGTCGGGTGGGGGAGAGGAAACGGGAAATGTCCAGGACTTCAGTTCCAATCTCATAAGATCAAGGATTTATGAGAACCAATATGAGCTCATCCTTGTGGAGATGCATGAGACATAGTCATTGTCTTCAAGGAGCTTATGACTGGGGAAACAGAAATGAGGCATTCTAGAGCAAATGGGACGTGCCATGTGCTAAGTGCCCAAAGAGTTCATAAGAGGGCAGGTGGGTGCAGTCTGGAGAAGTCTCAGGAAGCTACAAGGACAGGTCGAGAAGGACAGGTCAAGTCTAACCAAGTGGAGGTGGGGGAGCAGGCATCCCATTCAGGAGAACCTGTGTGAACAAAGACTTGGGGGTAAGAGGTGGGAAACGGAAAGGAAAGCCACGTGGTGAGTGATGGATTTCCCCAAGCACATGCCTAAACCAGTCCCATCGCTTTAAAGTGGGACTTGAACAACATCCCTCCTTCAAATTCTCTCCTTCCTAGCTTTAGAAAGGCTATGGCGTAGTGGACCGGCAGGCAGCCCGCCCTGCATTTACTGAGGACTGAGGCTCCAAAGACTATTTTTAGGTTGGTTGATTGAATCTGGGCATGCATTTTCCCACAGAAATAAAGTTGTATGTGGTGATTAGCAAAGGCGCAGTGAGACTGAAGTACGTGCGCGTTGGGGGTGGAGGTGAGGGTGAGGGTGGTAATATGCTGATTAGTTTCACATAGATGTGGTAAGCAGGCCTTAAGCAAGTAAGAAACTTCATGAAAAATTGATATTTTTTAAATGGCTCATTTCCTTTTTTTCTTTTTCTTGAGATGGAGTTTCGCACTTGTAGCCTAGGCTGGAGTGCAATGGCACGATCTTGGCTCACTGCCACCTCCGCCTCCCAGGTTCAAGAGATTCTCCTGCCTCCGCCTCCCAAGTAGCTGGAACTGCAGGCACCACACCTGGCTAATTTTCTGTATTTTTAGTAGAGACAGGGTTTCACCATGTTGGCCAGGCTGCTCTCGAACTCCTGCCCTCAAGTGATCTGCCCGCCTTGACCTCTCAAAGTGCTGTAATCCCAGCCTCAAATGGGTCATTTTAAAAAGTCATCACATTTCTACAATATTCCGTGGGAAGTTGGTAGAATGGATCTCGGGGGCTACACTGAGTTAGGCTCCTAGACTATCCTAGAAGTGCTAGCGGTGACCCTGAACTCTGTAGTCCAAAGCTCAGGTGTCCAGAACCAGAAGCATGAGGCTTGCTGGGCTTCAGTCACACAGCAGTGGAGGGGAAACTTGAGGCTTCACTGAATGGGGTCTGGGATGAGTCTAACATCTTCAGAGCACAGAATGTCCTTGACATCTTGGCAACCATCAAGGCCAGGTGGCTAATCCGTGAGATTGAGCACAGTAGCTAGAATCCAGGTGGGAGGAAATAAACAAAGGCAGTCAGGTGGCTGGGGTGCAAATCAGAAAAGTTCATTCCTGTCCAGCAGGATGTCAGACACTCTCTAGTGGGTTTGGAAGCAGCATCTAATCATCTAAGGAAAGGTCTGGAAGAGCTTGAGATGGTGTTGGGCTCCAAACAGCTGGCTGAGATCCAGGAGCAGACTTAAAGCTGTGTAGGGAAGTTGATACAGAAACCTAGAACTCTGAGCTGAACTATCATGGCAGGGGTCTATATAGAATGGTAGGATTTGGATAGTTCATGTGTACCCAAAAACTAACTAACTAACTTCCTTCCTTCCTTCCTTCCTTCCTTCCTTCCTTCCTTCCTTCCTTCCTTCCTTCCTCCCTCCCTCCCTCCCTCCCTCCCTCCCTCCCTCCCTTCCTTCCTTCCTTCCTTCCTTCCTTCCTTCCTTCCTTCCTTCCTTCCCTCTTTCCTCTCTCCCTCCCTACTCCTTCCTTTACTTCCTCCCTTCCTTCTTCTCTCTCTTTCACTCATCTATTCACACCATGTGCCAAGCCAATTCCTAGGTGATAAGGATACCATAGTTAATATTCCTACACTCATGGAATTTGTAGTCTGAAGGGGAAACAGACACAGAACATGGTTAAATTTATAATGGTACAACTAAGATTGTAGACAGTGCTTCAAAGATAGACAGCATTTAACAAAGTGAGAGGGAATCTAATTAGGTCTGGTGAGAAGAGGGCTCTGCAAGGCTTCCCTGAGGAGTGACATCTGAGCTGAGACCTAAACGATGAAAATTTAGTCAAAGAAAAGGGAAGAAGGGGCCAGGCATGGTGGCTCACGCCTGTAATCCCAGCACTTTGGGAGGCTGGGGTAAGCAGATCACCTGATGTCAGGTGTTGGAGATCAGCCTGGCCAACACAGTGAAACCCTGTCTCTACTAAAAATACAAAATTAGCCAGGCATGGTGGTGGGCACCTGTAATCCTAGCTACTTGGAAGGCTGAGGCAGGAGAATCGCTTGAATCCAGGAGGTGGAGGTTGCAGTGAGCTGAGATTGCACCACTGCACTCCAGCCTGGGTGACAGAATGAGACTCCAACTCAAAAAAAAAAAAAGGAAAGAAGGGTATCAAGGCAGAAAGGAAGATGACATGTTCTGGGAACTTGCTGGAGAGAGTGAGCAAAGAGGTGGGGTGTGAGCAGGAGCAGATCATTAGGTACAAGTATGGGGCTGCCCAGGGTGGGCTGGGACTACCATTGCCTCCTAGTGGAGCTGAGCCTTTGAGTATTGATAATGTCTTTGGATGAGAATAACAACTACTTCTTATAAGGCACTTTCTATATGGTACATGCTTTATATGTCTTATGTTTTTCAATCCTCACAATCCCCTAAGGGATTAGTGTGGTTGTCTTCCTATTTTTACAGATGAGAAAAACAAAGGTTAGAGAAATTAATGAACTTGTCTAAGGCCATACAGCCAAGTGAAGGAATTCAAACACGCGGCATGGCCTGCCTGACTCCAAGGCCCTGGTTCTAAAAACGTTACTGCCTTTTGGCACCAGTGCTTCTTGCTGATGCTTTAGCTCCTCTGAGCCCTGAGAAGGGTGGGGAGGAGGACGCAGGACCAGGAAAAGGGAGCTGGTGGCTCTGGCAGTGGCAGGGAGAACTCTGGTGGTGGTGGAGGTGGAGGGGTTGCTCAGAGCTCCTTCCTATGTGTGAATCATTCCTAAGTTGAGGATTAGTCAGAGATTGGCTCCGTTGTTACAGAAATAGTGGGCTGAGTGTGTACTCAACCTGAAACTGCGAGGGCTGAATTTTTCTCTCCAGGAGACATTGTGAACCACAGAAGGCAAGTCAGCTTTTAGGGGTGAGTTTTAAGTGGAGAAATATCTCCTTCTCTAATGCTTGCAGGTGGCTTTGAGGATTGTGGAAGAAAGTCACAATGTGGATGTTTTGGGCCAGATAGGCTCAAAGGCATGGTGTCCCCCCAGCAGAAGAAACCTAGCACTCCGTTTACAGGCTATTCACACCATCGCTAAGGACCACCTAGCAGATTCAGAATGTGTTGGGGAAGGAATTTATCCCAAAGATAACTCAGGGACTTCTGGGAAAGTTTTTATGCCTGCAATGCAGAGAACACCCAAGCCCTTTGAGTATAATAGGGTTGGGAAAAGTCTAAGATTGGCTTTGGTGAGATAGATATCAAAATAGCAGAAACAAGAAGCATTGTAGAAGTTAAGAGAAGCGAAATGAGGTCCTTTCCTGGGGCTAACTCTCCTACCTTAACTATAGCCCGGGTGGTGTGTTCCCTGTAATTGCCAGGGTGTCTGACTGTATGTGAGAAGCTTCCCATTTCAGTTTGACTCTGATATTAGTGGTCTAGGCATAATTGCTGTTCAAACACCAGGAGGCAGGACAGGGATGGAATGTTTGACGTGGGACTGACATCCATTTATTCACACAGTCAACATTTCTGCTAATGTGTTAGTGCGAGGTATTTCTTCAGGCCTGTTATCTTTAACAGTCTTTGGACTAGTTCAGCCCTCATCGTTAAGATTAGGAAGTCATGGCTGGGCGCGGTGGCCATGCCTGTAATCCCAGCACTTTGGGAGGCCAAAGGAGGTGGATCACCTGAAGTCAGGAGTTCGAGACCATCCTGGTCAACACTGTGAAACCCATATCTATTAAAAATACAAAAAATTAGCTGGGCATGGTGGCGCGTGCCTGTAATCCCAGCTACTCAGGAGGCTGAGGCGGGAGAATTGCCTGAACCCAGGAGGTGGAGGTTGCAGTGAGCCGAGATCGTGCCATTGCACTCCAGCCTGGGTAACAAGAGCGAAACTCTGTCTCAAAAACAAACAAACAAACAAACAAACAACAACAAAAAAAAACAGGCAGACATGGTGGTGTACTCCTGAAATTTCAGCTACTCAGGTGGCTGAGATAGGAATATTGCTTGAATCTGAAGGCAAAAGTTGCAGTGAGCTGAGATTGCGCTACTGCACTACAGTCTGGGAGATGGAGACTTGGTCTCAAAAAAAAAAAAAGATGAGGAAGTCATGTTGTCCAAGTTGTTTCTGTGGCTGGCAGCAATTGGGTCTCTTTCCTTCTTTGGGGGATCATCAGATCATCAGTACAGCAGGGCTGGGTATAGACTATTGCAAAGGAGGCCTCTGAGCATACAGGAGGTTGTGCACCCGCTTCTGTATTTGGAGCCTCCGCTTGAGGAGGCAGTGTGGTCACCAGGGAGGAGCTAGGCTTTCCTTGCACAAATCCACTTCCTAGGCGTGATCTCAGACAAGGCTCTTCACTTCTCTTTGACCCTCGCTACCCTTGGCTGCACAAGAGACGCGATTAAAGCTTCCTCACTGTACAGCGGTAAGGGTGACATGAAATAATAAGTAACAAGGTTGAGGGCAAGTTTTAATGAACCTATATATAATTTTTGGTACATTTCAAAATTTCCAAAACATATAGGTATCATAAATATCATCTGATTTTTTTTAAATTAAAAAAAAAGTAAGGAGGGAAGGTCGGGGTGGGGTGAGGAATGAAATACTACTTATTGGGTACAAGGTACGCTCTGGGGTGCTGGGTACACTCAAAGCCCACACTTCACCACTGCACAGAATATCTATGTGGCACAACTACAATTGTACCCACTAAATCCATTAAAAAATTACTTTTAAGTTAAGGACAAAAGAAAGGAGATTAGCACATCTAAAACTTGATTTCTGGCACACAGCAAGCCAACATGAACGAGCAGGACCCCCCGCCTCCCCTCCTGAGATGCAGGCATATCTAAACAAGTTTGGGGAGCTGGAGAAGCTAGCCTACCACGGCTGTATTTGCACGATGGTCTGAGGCTCCTCGTAGGAGAGAATTTGTGCTAAAGGAAGAGAATTCAAGTTCCCAAGTTTGATTGAGGGCAGTGGATAAAAGCTGAAGGGCATGGGAATTAATACTTCTGAGCACAGCCCTGTATTTGTCCCCTTAATTCCTCACTCTGCCCCCTCTGCTAGCTCCCATGGACTCCTGCCTGAGCTCTAGGGGAGGAGTAACAAGACTGAAAAGCCATTTATTAAAAGTTCTGCTATACTTTGAGAACTTCAGGCAGTCCAGCTTGTAACTTTTTTTTTTTTTTTTAAAGACAGGGTTTCACCATGTTGGTCAGGCTGGTCTTGAACTCCCAACCTCAGGTGATCCACCCACCTTGGCCTCCAAAATGCTTGGATTACAGGTGTGAGCCACTATGTCTGGCCTGCTCGTAACCTTTTAACATGGTATACATGTGGGGGGACAGAGGGTGTATCTCTTCTCTGATTCCAGGAGGTATGTGTTGGGGTCTGGAGTATGGGAACCAGAAACTCAGATATCTCAGTGCAATAATCTGCAAGGCAGCTTTTATTGTAGGGAGAAAATACGGCAGCCGCGTGGTACCTGAGGGGATTTCCAAAGCACACCTGGGACATCTCTCTAGGCTTGTTGGGTCTATTTAGGAAAATCTTGTTGGAGAATTCAGTGTACCTGCATGGTCACCTGAGGCAGAGAAAGCCTGGGGCCTGGGCCAGGGACGGGTGGGGTCTCCTGAGGGCCTGCTCTGTTGGCAAGTGGGTAAGCAAGTGAACCTCTCTTGTTTTCCTCTATTGGGTTATCCTTAATGGCCTTAATAATGGCTGAGTTAACAAGATATCTTTAAAAATGCTGACAAGGGCCAGCTGACAGTCCCAGAACTTTGGGAGGCAGGAAGATGGTTTGAGGCCAGGAGTTGGAGAACAGCCTGGGCCACTTAGTATGAAAAATAAAATAGATTAGTCAGTCATAGTGGTGCAGGGCTAGCTGAAGCAGGAGGATTGTCTGAGCCCAGAAGTTTGGGGCTGCAGTGAGCATTGATTCAGCCACTGTACTTTAGCCTTGGCAATAGAGTGAGACCCTATATCACAGAAACAAAGAAAGGAAAAGAATGAAAGAAAAAAAAGAAAAAGAAAGGAAAGAAAGAAAGGAGAAGAGAAGGGAAAAGGAGTTGACAAGGCAATGCATTGGAAGAAAGTGCCCCAGGAAAAGCAAGAGATCCCCTTCCTTTATCCCACCTAGACATTTTGTTTTTAATTGTGGTAAAATATCAATAACATAAAACTTGCCATTTTAACTATTTTTTCAGTGTGCAATTCTCTGGCATTAATTACGATGACAATGGTGTGCAACCATCACTGTTCTATTTCCAAAACTTTTTCATCACTGCAAACAGAATTTCTGTAACCATCAAAGAATTACTCCTCATTCTCCCTTCCCCCTGCTCCTGGTGACCTTGAATCTACTTTCTGCTGCTGAGAATTTACCTATTTTGGATACTTCATATAAATGGAATCATATAATATTTGTTCTTTTGTGTTTTATTTCATTAGCACAGTGTATTCAAGGTCATCCATGTTGTAGCATGTATTAGGACTTCACTCTTTTATGTAGCTGAATAATATTCCATTGTATGTATATAGCATATTTTGTTATGGCTATCCGTTATGTTCATCCATTTATAATCACTTGCATTGTTGCTACCTTTTGGCTAATGTGAATAATCCTGCAGTGAATATTGGCATACAAGCATCTATTTTTTGAGTCCTTCCTTTTATTTCTTTCGAGCATATACTGAAAAGTAGAATTGTTGAATCATATGATAATTGTATGTGTAACTTTTTGAGGAACCACTAAACTGTTTTCTACACTGGCAGCACCATTTTACATTCCCACCAGCAATGTATGAAGCTTCCACCTTCTCCATATTCTTGCCAACAATTGTTATTTTCTATTTTAAAAAAATTATAACTATCTGAGTAGATATTTAAGTGGTGTCTTGTTGGTTATTTGATTTGTGTTTCCTTAATGACTAATGACGTTAAGCATTTTTTCATGTATTCATTGGCCATTTATGTATCTTCTTTGGAAAAATATCTATTTAATCTTTTTCCCATTTTTAAGTTTTTTTTTTCTCTTGTTGCATTGTAGGAGTTCTTTATTTATTCTGTATACTAATCTCTTATCAGACAGATGACATGTGGATATCTTCTCCCTCTGTAGGCTCTTCTGAAATTCTCAACAGTGTCCTCTGTGGCACAAGAGTTCTTAATTTAGATGAAGCTCAATTTATCTATTTTTTCTTTTGTTGCCTGTTTTTGGTGTCTCATCCACAAAACCATTGCCAAATCCAATGTCATGAAGGTTTTCCCCAGTTTTTCCTAAAAGTTTTATAGTTTTAGCTCTTAAGTCTTTGATCCATTTTGAGTCAATTTTTGTAAATGGTATGTATAAGGCAAGAATCTAACTTTTTTGTGCATTGATATTGTGCCCTGCAACTTTACTGGTGGTTGTGTTTATTAGCTCTAGTAGCTTTCTTGTGGATTCTTTGGGATTTTCTATATAAAGGATCATGGCATCTACTAATAGAGATAGTTTTACATCTTCTTTTACAACTTGGATGCCTTTAATTTCTTTGCAATCTGGTAGCTAGAGCTTCCAGTACAATGTTGAATAGCAGCAGTGAAAGAAGGCATCCTTGTCTTGGTTCTAATCTTAGCAGGACAGCTTTTAGTCTTTCACCATTAAGTCCAATGTTATCTGTGGGTTTTTTCATAACTACCCTTTATCATATAGAGAGAGTTCCCTTCTGTTCCTCATATTCTAAGAGTCTTTTCTTATCATTAGAGGATATTAGATTTTTCCTCTATTATTACCTTCTTTTCTGATTAATTGATTTTTGGGGGTAGTTTTTGATTTCCTTCTCATTTTCTTTTGTCTATATTCTCTAAATATTTTCTATCTGTTTACCTTGGGGATTATATTTAACATCCTAAATTTATAATAACCTAATTTGAATGGATACCAATTTACCTTCAACAGTGCATAAAACCTCTGCTCCCACATGGCTCCTTCCACTCCTCGTGTGTCATTGTTGTCGGAAATGACATCTCTTTATATATAGTATTTCTAATATCATAGATTTAGAATTGTTTTTATGTGTTTGTCTTCTAAATCATGTAGGAAATTTAAAATGCAGTTACAGACCAAAAATACAAAAATACTGGCTTTTACACTAGCCCATGCATTTACCATGACCAGAGATCTTTATTTCCTCATAATGGCTTCATTATGGCAATAGCCTAGTGTCCTTTTATTTCAACCTGGAAGAGTTCCTTTAGCAATCTTTAAAATACAAAAATACTGGCTTTTATATTAGCCCGTGTATTTACCATGACCAGAGATCTTTATTTCCTCATGATGGCTTCATTATGTCAAGAGTCTTTTTTTTTCCCCCCCAAGGTGATATCTGCTGGAATTTTCCACTGTAAACTTACCATGTTTCTCTTTACAAATATTAAATATGCAGAGGGACATACTTTAAGACTATGCAAATAACCTGTTTCTGCTTACACCTTTCCCCATTTATTTTAACATCCTGATAGAAATCTTGCCTGGGGCAATTATTACTGTGATATGCTAATTTCCTCATTATTTATTAAATTGGAATTCTGTAAGAAAGAGTTGTTTCTTCTCCATTCAGTTTTTTTTTTTAGAAAGGGGTTGCAGGCCAGGATAAGAGATCATTAGGAATGTGTTGATTTGTGACTTTTATTTTATTTTATTTTTTGAGAGAAGAAAAAGAAGGAGTGAAGGAGAGGAAGAAAGAGGAAGAAAAAGAGGGAGAGAGAATGGAAATGTTGCTTTATTCTAAAAAAATGGGTATTAATAATGGCCAATCAATATTTCATTTAAACCTATGATTTAAACCTTCATTATGGCAAGAATCTAGTGTCCTTTTATTTCAACCTGGAGGACTCCCTTTAGCAATCTTTAGGGCTGGGGAGTCATAAGAAATTCCAGCTTTTATCAGCTAGAGGTGAAAGTTTAGCGTCTTCTCATGTATTTTTTGAGCATGCATCTTGCCCTGAGAATGTGCATGGTTTTCTAGATTCCTCCATATGCCCAGGTGCTTTTGAAGATCCTATTTCACAAAGAATTTGCCCCAGCGTTTCCTCCTGGGCCTCAGACTGTCTACTGAACATCTGTACCATAAACTCTTTCCCCAGGCTTCTGGGTCAGTTCACCTTGCTGTGTTTTTTGAGCAATGGCCACTTCTCCAGCCTATGTCAGATGAAACCAATGCAAGCATCTGTGTCCGTCTTTCACGTAGTCCCCAGACAGGTTATAACACACACATGGGATAATTTGTGAGTGAGATCTGCTCTGCTTCTTCTGGAACCTGGAACCAGAGTTCCACTTTGGGAACACGGGCACCTCTTCAGGACTATTGCCATGCTGGGGAGGAGGTGGGCAAAGACAGGAAAAAAATGCCACAAAGCTTTCATACCATTTTCAAGTTGCTTTTTTCTTAATTCAGCATTCACAAGGTTGCTGTAAACCTTTGGCTGTTTTCCAGAGCTCTGACAAAGTTGGTTCTGACAGTTTCTGCTTTGTGTGTGTGCGTGTCTGCAGGGAGATAAGAGCTTGGAGCTGCGCACTCTGCCGTTTGCTGACATCACTCCCCAGCTACACTTTTAGTAGTGACCTCATTTGTTACCTGCGTACTAATGTGGCCTGGGGAACTGGGTTACACACATGAAGCCCACTTTGATCCAATTCTTGAACTTGGTGGATGATACTTGCATCCATGGGATAAGTTAAAAAGTTCATGAACAGACCAGGGTCAAACAAAAGAATCAGTCTGCACAGGTCACGCTTTTACTTGTGCACAATTGTAAATACTGTGTAAGTGGCATCTACATTGTAATGGGAAGGTTGCTTTTTAGTCTTCATTTACAATTAAGAGTAAAGGGACGCTTTCTGAAATGTTTGCTTTAATGTTCAACTCTTTGAGTTGGCCCCCCCCAGATCTGAGCTCGCAAATAGGTTTCATCTCTGATCGTGGTAGCTGCCTAATGCAGCATGTGAAGGGCTGCAAAGTCATGTTCAGGTTCAGGAGGTGAAGAGTTCCCTCCTGAACCTGAACAACTGGCTACGGCACAGGAGGGTGGAGAGCCAGTGTATACCTACTGCTGTGTAATGAATTATCTCAAAACTTAGTGGTTTAAAACAATAAACATTGACTATCTCTCACAATTTTTATGGGTCAGGAGTGTGGGACTAGTTTGATTGAGTGAGTTTGGTTCAGGGTCTCTTATGAAGTTACAGTCAAGATGTTGGCTGGGGCTAGGTACAGTGGCTCATGCCCATAATCCTAGCACTTTGGGAGGCCAAGGTGGAAGGATTGCTTGAGCCCAGGAGTTTGAGACCAGCCTGGGAAATGTAGGGAGACAGTAGTTCCACTACTGGCTATCTAACCAAAGGAAAAGAAATAATTTTATCAAAAAGACACCTGCACTTGTGTGCTTATTGCCACGTTATTACAAGAGCATAGTCATGGAATCAACCTAAGTGTCTATCCATTGTTGATTTGATAAAGAGAATGTGATATGTATATAAATGCTATGCAGTCATAAAAAGAGAAAGACTGCAATCATGTCCTTTGCAGCAATATGGATGGAGCTGGAGACTGTTACCCTAAGTGAGTGAACTCAGAAACAGATAATCAAATACCCCATGTTCTCACTTATGAGAGCTAAATAATAGGTTTATTAATGGCTAAACACATGAACATATTTTCAAAGATGTAAATAACAGACACTGGGACTTCATAAAGGGGGAGATGGGAGGGACGTGAGGGTTGAAAACTTACCTATTGGGTATAATGTTCATTATTTGGGGAATGGGTTCACTAGAAGCCCAAACCTCATCAATATATAATATATCCATGTAAAAAACCTGAACATATATCATCTGAATTTAAAATAAAATAACAAAAATAAATATAAAAAATAAATTTCCTTAACGTTAAAAAACAAATTAGCTGGATGTGGTGGCATGTACCTGTAGTCTCAGCTCCTTGGGAGGCTGAGGTGGGAGAATTCCTTGAGCCTAGGAGGTTAAGTCTGCAGCACTAAGAAAGAGCGAAAAGAAAAAATAAAACAAAAGATGGCTGGGATTACAATCATCTGAATTCTTGATCGGGGTGGAGGATTCACTTCCAAGAGCGTTCACTCACATGACTGGCAAGTAGCTGCTAACTCTTGGCATGAGGTGAAACCCTTCAACACCCAGGCCTGTCCTGAGGGTGGCTAAGGGTCCCTGCTACCCGGCAGTTGGCTTCCACCAAAACAAGCAACCCAACAGTGAACCAGACAGGAGTTATCATTTTTGAGACTGAACCTCAGAGTCACATTTCTGCCACATTGGCTTCATTTGCAGCGAGTCAGTAAATCCAGCCACCACACTCAAGAAGGAAGGAATTACGGTCTCCTTTTTGAAGGAAGGCATGTCAAAGAATTTGTGGACATATTTCAACAACACCACATATCAGTGTGACAGGTGTTTACTGACCTGCTTCAGAACACCCAGAGGACCCTCACACAAGCTGAGCAACAAAAATTACTGTCTTCTTTTATTTAAAAATTTATTTTAAAAAATACAGAGTTGGCTATATGAAGCCTTTTTAAAAAATTTCAGAGTCAAAGGTGGAGAGTATGTGTGTGTGATGGAAGATGAAGAAAGAGCCTCATCTTTTCAGTCAGTTCTCCTGGTTTCTTGAAGAATTACTCAAAAACAGCTGAAAGGAACTCCAACAATTTAACAACTCACTGTCTCAAGGTGGGATCCATCTAAAATCTATCTTGTCCAGGCGGCAGTGGCTTGCACCTGTAATCCCAGCACCTTGGGAGGCCAATTTAGACAGATCACCTGAGGTCAGGAGTTCCAGACCAGCCTGGCCAACATGGTGAAATCCTGTGTCCACTAAAAATACAAAAATTAGGTAGGTATGGTGGTGGGTGTCTGTAGTCCCAGTTATTCAGGCTGAGGCAGGAAAATCGCTTGAATCTAGGAGGCGGAGTTTGCAGTGAGCTGAGATTGCACCACTGTACTCCAGCCTGGGTGACAGAGAGAGACTCTGTCTCCAAAAAAAAAAACTAATAATAAAGGAAATAAAATCTATCTCTTAGAATATTGGCAGAGGAAGGTGTGAAATGGCTATGATGATGCCCTCTTCCCTTCTGTGTTCCCCTAAGAAGACTATGCCACAGGATTGGGATTTTAAATCCTGGGGAGGCTATAAGCTAAAACAAGAGTATTTGGAGCAGAGCATCCTAGTTAGGTCAAGTCAATGTAAACAGTTCTCTTGGTTAACAGAAATAATGCAACAAGCCAACGCCACCAGCAAACAGAAGGGCAGTGCAGGAAGTACATATGCAAACGCGGACACCTGCTTTCAGTATTCCACACTCAGGCCAAGAGAAAAACAACTGCTCAAGCACAAAATGGTAATCCTGTTTTCTGAACATTTGGTCCTGAGTGTTATGTGGTCTGGTCTGTGGTGTCCTAGCTTTGAAATATGTCTCCTCTTATTTTCAGGAGAAGAGTCCTTTTAGCAAAAGGGCACTGTGTACCCTCCAAGGCTGGAAATGATAGGCTTTCAGCGAGGACTGAAAATGTTGTGCTGACAGCCCTTTGCCTGTGTAGAGCAGCAGGGTTGTTTACTTGGGCTGGAGCACAGCTTTATTGAAGCAGAGAGTCATGGTCCCATCATCAGGGTTGCCTAGCAACCGGTCCACACCACACCACAGAGTTTCAGAATGGGCTGGACCACAAGTGCCCATTTTGGGGAATTTCCAGATGACAGTCCTGCTCTCACTCCGTCATATCACTTCTAAAATCTGAGCCACATAGTAAGACGTGAGATCATTCAGCATCTCCCCAAAGTCTCTTCCTTCCTTGAAAAGTTGAAAAGAGTATTTGTTGGTCGAGTATGTTTTTTTCAGATACCACAGAGAACTGGTCACTCTAGGTGACTGAAAATATCTAATTTTAGTTTCACTGAATCTTTTTTTCTCCAATTCCTTTAATATTTTATTTAATATGATATTAAGAGCACAGTCTGTAACTGAATCTTATCATGACTAGCCAGTTTAATGTTCAGCAAAGTAGCTGAATGCATACAATGCTCATTTTATCAACAAAGATGCATGGTAGCATATGCGTTTTAAAAAGATACTTTGTCATTAAGAATGTTGCTACCAAGGAAAGAAATCCTATATAAAACATAAAGATACATTCTACTAAGCAACCGAAGGAAAGAGTTGGACATGATGCAAAAACAAACAAAAAGACAAGTTTATAACATCCCTTTATTAAACAAACATTTATGGACTGACTTATATAGACATGTCGCTTACTGACATGGATACATTCTGAGAAATGTTTGTCACTAGACGATTTTGTTATTGTGCAACCATCATAGAGTATACTTACGTCAACCTGAATGGCATAGCCTACCACACACCTGGGCTACATGGTATAGCCTGCTGCTCTTAGGATGCAAACCTGTATAGCATGTGACTGTACTGAACACTGTAGGCAGATGTAACACAATGGTAAGTACTTTTGTATCTAAATATGGAAAAGGTATGGTAAAAATATGGTATGAAAGATAAAAAATGGTGAACCTGCATAGGGCACTTACCATGAATGGAGCTTGTAGGACTGGAAGTTGCTCTGGGTGAGTCAGTGAGTGGTGAATGAATGTGAATGCCTAGGGCAGGGGTGTTCAATCTTTTGGCTTCCCTGGCCACACTGGAAGACGAATTGTCTTGGGCCACACATAAAATACACTGACACTAGCTGGGCACGGTGGCTCATGCCTGTAATCCCAGTACTTTGGGAGGCTGAGGCGGGTGGATCATCTGAGGTCGGGAGTTTGAGACCAGCCTGATCAACGTGGAGAAAACCTGTCTCTATGAAATACAAAAATTAGCCAGGCATGGTGGTGCATGCCTGTAATCCCAGCTACTCCAGAGGTTGAGGCAGGAGAATCACTTGAACCCGGGAAGTGGAGGTTGTGGTGAGCTGAGATTGCGCCATTGCACTCCAGCCTGGCAACAAGAGTGAAACTCCGTCTCAAAAAAAAGAAAAACAAATACACTAACACTAATGAGCTAAAAAAAAAAAAAAAAAGAAAAGAAAAGAAAGAAAGAAAAAAGATGTGTGCATAGATCTTGTAATTTTTTTTTCTTAGAGGGAAAAAGAGAAAAAGAAGGGGAAAAAAGAAAAAGAGGGGAAAAGGAATATTACTTCATTCTTAAAATGGGTTTCAATAATGGCCGATCAATATTTTGAGTGTTTAAAGTGGTTAATGCATATTTTATGTGTTTAAAATGGAGACCTCTATTGTGTTTATTTGTTCTGGCTCTGAGTTCAAGTCCTGGATATCGTTACCAATTTTTTGTCTCGTTGAATCTAAATCTCATTATGTGTCTTATGTATCTGGGTGTTAAGATCTCTTATTGTTGCATTAATCCTTTTACCCTTACATCCTTGTAGCTTTGAGATCTATTTTATTAAGTGTGAGAATTGCAACTCCTGCTTTTTATTTATTTATTTTTGCTCTCCATTTAGTTGGTGAATTTTTTTCCATCCCCTTGTTTTGAGTCTTTGTATATCTTTAGATATATCGTTAGATTTTGTGGATAATGTATATTTTGTGTGTTTAAAATGGCGAGCTCTATTGAGTTTATTTGTTCTGGATCTTAGTTCCAGTCCCGGATATCGTTATCAATTTTCTGTCTCGTTGAATCTAAATCTCATTATGGGTCTTATGTATCTGGGTGTTAAGATCTCTTATTATTACATTAATCCTTTTACCCTTGTATCCTTGTAGCTTTGAAATCTATTTTGTCAAATACGAAAATTGCAACTCCTGCTTTTTATTTATTTATTTTTGCTCTCCATTTGGTTGGTACATTTTTTTTTCCAACCCTTTATTTTGAGTCTATGTATATCTTTGGATATACCGTTAGATTTTGTCTGTATCTTTTGATTGGGAGATTTGGTCGATTTAAATTTAGGGTTGCTGCCATTTGATATTAACTGGCTATTTTGTCCTTTCATTGATGAAAATTCTTCTTTATGTTAATACTCTTTACTTTTTGGTGTATTTTTAGAAAGGGTCAGACTGGTTGTTCCTTTCTGTGTATAATGCTTCTTTCAGAAGTTCTTGTAAAGCAGGCCTGGTGGTAATAAAATCTCTGAGTACTTGCTTGTTCCTAAAAGATTTTATTTTTCCTTCAAATGTAAAGCTTAAATTGGCAGGATATGAAATTCTGGGCTGAAAGTTCTGTTGATTAAGTATATTGAATATTGGCCCCCACTCTCTTCTAGCTTGTAGGGTTTCCGTTGAGAGATCTGCTGTAAGCCTAATAGGCTTACCTTTATGGGTAACTTGATCTCTCTCTCTGGCTGCCCTTAATATTTTCTCCTTCGTTTCGATCTTGGTGAATCTAACAATTATGTGCCTTGGGGTTGGTCTTCTTGAGGAATATCTTTGTGGTGTTCTCTGTATTGCCTGGGGTTGAATAGTGTCCTGCTTTGCTAAATTAGGAAAATTTTCCTGGATAATGTCCTGGAAAGTATTTTCCAGCTTGAATTCATTCTCTCCGTCACATTCAGGTACACCAATCAAGCGTATATTAGGTCTTTTCACATAGTCCCATATTGCTTGGAGACTTTGCTCATTCCTTTTTATCCTTTTTTCTCTATTCTTGTCTTGTCGTTTTGTTTCATTAAGTTGGTCTTCGACCTCTGATATCCTTTCTTCTGCTTGATCCATTCGGCTGTTTAAGCTTGTACATATTTCACTAAGTTCTTGTGTTGTATTTTTCAACTCCGTAAGTTCATTTGTATTCCTCTCTATATTGTCTATTCTTTTCAACATTTCATCGAACCGTTTTCCAAGTTCCTAGTTTCTTTACATTGGGTTAGAACAAGTTCCTTTAACTCCCAGAAGTTTCTTATCATCCACCTTTTAAAGCCGACTTCAGATAATGGAACACAGTCCTTTTCCATCAGGGCTTGTTCCGTTGCTGATGAGTCCTTTTCCATCAGGGCTTGTTCCGTTACTGATGAGTCCTTTTCCATCAGGGCTTGTTCCGTTGCTGATGAGTCCTTTTCCATCAGGGCTTGTTCCGTTACTGATGAGTCCTCTTCCATCAGGGCTTGTTCGGTTGCTGATGAGTCCTTTTCCATCAGGGCTTGTTCTGTTACTGATGAGTCCTTTTCCATCAGGGCTTGTTCGGTTGCTGATGAGTCCTTTTCCATCAGGGCTTGTTCCGTTGCTGATGGGTTCTGATTTTGAGTATACTCGGCCTTCTTAGGCTGTTTTTTTCCCTTCATTATAGATGACCCGCCTTTCTAATTAGTTTTCTGAGTCGACGTCCGACTTATTGATTCCCAGTGCTGGGATCCGAGCCACCCACTGTGGCGGCCTAAATAGCAGCGATAAGACTGATGGTGCTCTTCTGCCCGGGAATCTCTGGTCTTGCTTCCCTCTTGAGTCCGTAACAAGGGGCTCTGACTTCCCGGAGCTCCAAACTCCGGTCAGTAGGGGAAGCGGTCCCGTTGGCTCTGCATGAAGAGCTGCTGCGCCGAGACGCCGGCAAAACCGCTGCGGCGGCCACAAGAGTCGTGCTGGCGACCCGTGGGGCTCCTCCACTGGGAATCGGCTGATAGGTGAGTGACGAAAATTTGTCTAAAGATGTGGCGTCGTCTCCTTCTCTGAGCTTTCACTGGGAGCTACAATCCCGAGGTGTTAGTGGTCGGCCATCTTGGATCGATCTCAGATCTTGTAATGTTTTAAGAAAGTTTTTGAATTTGTGTTGAGCCGTACTCAAAGCTTGGGATGTATTCAAAGATGTCCTTGGCCGCATGTGGCCCGTGGGCCATGGGTTGGACAAGCTTGGTCTAGGGCATTACTGTACTACTGTAGACCGTATGTACATGGTATTCGTAGGTTGCACTAAATTTATTAAATTTTTTCTCTCTTCAGTAATAAACCTGGCTTACTGTAATTTTTATTTTATAAACTTTTAAAAATGTATTCTCTTTTATAGTAACCCAGCTTAAAACACACTTTGTACAACTGTACAAAACTGTTTTTCTCTTTACATGCTTATGCTACTAGCTTTGTTAGATTTTTTTAATCACTTTATTGTTTTTTATTTCTTTTTTTTTTTTTTTGTTTTTGTTTTTGTTAAAAATGAAGACAGAGGCTGGGCGTGGTGGCTCACACCTGTAATCCCAGAACTCTGGGAGGCTGAGGCAGGCGGATCACTTGAGGTCAGGAGTTCAAGAGAGTTCTGACCAACAGGGCAAAACTCTATCTCTACTGAAAATGCAAAAGTTAGCCAGCATGGTAGCACAGGCCTATAATCCCAGCTGCTTGGAAGCTGAGGTGCAAGAATCACTTGAACCCAGGAAGCAGAGGTTGTAGTGAGCCGAGATCACACCATTGCACTCTAGCCTGGGTGACAGAAGGAGACTCTGCCTCGAAAAAAACAACAAAACAAAACTAAGACACAAACACACACATTAGCCTAGGCCTGTACAGGATCAGGCTCATCAAGATGTCGTGAAGAATTTTTCAGGGCTATTATAATCTCACGGGACCACTGGCATATATATATATATATGGTCCATTGTCATTACACGGTGCGTGACCATACTAGGCTCTGCGGCTAGAAAAGTTAACAAAACATTTGCTACCCTCCTTCCTAAACCTTACAGTATGGTGAGGAGGCAATGATAAAATAACCCCAGCCGGGTGGGTGGCTCATACCTGTAATCTGAGCACTTTGGGAGGCCAAGGTGGGCAAATCATGAAGTGAATAGATCGAGACCATCCTGGCCAACATGGTGAAACCCCGTCTCTAATAAAAATACAAAAATTAGCTGGGCATGGTGGCGTGTGCCTGTAGTTCCAGCTACTTGGGAGGCTGAGGCAGGAGAATCATTTAAACCTGGAGGTTGCAGTGAGTCAAGATCACATCACTGCACTCCAGCCTGGTGACAGAGCAAGACTCCATCTCAAAAAAAAAAAAAAGATAACCCTAAATGTTGTGGGAAAAAACACAATGAGTGTTTGGGAACCACAGTATGTAGAGGGAGAAGTTAAGGTAGAGGAGAAAGAGTCTGAAGATGAGACTGTGCTTGAGGAGAAGATTCTCCATGCTGGAGGGTGATGATGGATGGGGTGTGTGTTCCACCCCCCCCCCAGGTATTCCTGAAAACAGAGCTCAATTGAAACATGCCTCCTTTCCTACCACTAGAAGATGGGCAGGTGGTGGTATTTTTGTGGTGTGCAATGGTGGACCTGTGTATCTCTGTGGGCCAATTGCTGTTGACATTAGCCCTGTTTTGCATTATCTATGATTTGTAAAAGCAGTACTGATTTTATTATAAGGGGGCTAGTTTTCCTTGGAGGATTTGCTGATTTATGTTTGTTGCAGTTAAAATCTCAAAGTAGCCACTACTGACTTTTGTCACTTAATCTTTCTATCAAATGTTTTTATTAATGACTGTGCATTATGTGTTCAGAAACTCAATGGTAAGTAGATTTATGGACAGATAAGGTTGAAGTCTTGGGTTAAAAATTAAGTGTATTTTTCTCTGTCAGTCTTTAGACATTTTTCATGGTTAAATTAAAGGTGAGCATGTTAATATCAATTTATGCCAGATTGGCTCTAAATGAGAATATATACAAAGTAGATCATTGATCTTAAAATACTGCCTCTATTACCTCTTTAAGGGCATAATCTCAATCTCTCCAACTTACTTTTTTTTTTTTTTTGAGATGGAGTCTTACTCTGTCACCCAGGCTGCAGTGCAATGGCATTATCTTGGCTCACTGCAACCTCAGCCTCTTGGGTTCAAGTGATTCTTCTGCCTCAGCCTGCCAAGTAGCTGGGATTACAGGTGCCTACCACCATGCCCGGCTAATTTTTTGTATTTTTAGTAGAGACAGGGTTTTACCATGTTGGCCAGGCTAGTCTCGAACTCCTGACTTCAGGTAATCCACACGCCTTGGCCTCCTAAATTGCTAGGATTATAGGCGTGAGCCACTGTGCCCAGCCCCAACTTACTTTTTATAGTAACTTTGACAAAACCATATATAAGAGACGTTGGACATACCGTTTTTGTAATGAGAATGTTGTATTCGTTGTTGCAAATTGCAGAACTATGGCTAACGTTAATTAGTTATTCAAACATCAGCCACATTTACTGGGGATTTCTGACATTTTAGAGGAAGCCAGCAGTTCATGTTTATCTGGAAAGTTCGGAATATTCAGCTCAAGAATAGTTTCAAATCATAGTTGCTCATTTTATTTCCTGTTAAGATTATCAGTCTCATGTCTAGCGAGGGTAGGTGGAGTGGCAAGGGCAGAGAGGAGAGGACTGACGACATAGCTATGATGTTCAAAGTGACACAGTTGGATTACTGATGAGCTGTTTTGAACAACTTACAATAAATAGGAATCTCAAAAGAGGTAAGGAACATTGAGGACCTAGAACAGATAATCTTGAGATAATCCAGCCTGTTAACAAAATTGTCTAATTTTATATTTAAAGTAGAGAAAAATAAACATTGACATTTCTTACCTGCTCAGGGTAGCTTTTGTTTCTGTTTTTGTGTAAAGTTCAAATTTCACAGTATAAAGTGTGTTCTTGAGATCTGGGATTTTCTCTAGAAATCACTATTGGTTTTCTAATGCCAAGACCATCAATAAAGTAAGTTTATTTATTGCTTTGCTTTTTCTTTAGGTCTTAAAAATGCTTCTCAGTTATGAAACTGGTTATCACACAGAAATAGCACATGCCGTGCACCTCCTTGAGAATTTCAGTAATGTCAGGTGTTATGTCTCTCCAAAGAGATTTCACTTATTCTTGTCAATGTACATGTGCTAAGTGTTAGGAAGGTTTTTTTGTTTGTTTTTTGTTTTTGGGAGACAGAGTCTCACTCTGTTACCCAGGCTGGAGTGCAATGGCACAATCTCTGCTCACTGCAACCCCCACCTCCTGGGTTCAAGCAATTCTCCTGCCTCAGCCTCCCAAGTAGCTGGGGTTACAGGTGTGTACCACCACAGTTAGCTAATTTTCTGTCTTTTAATAGAGACAAGGTTTCACCATGTTGCCCAGGCTGGTCTTGAACTCCTGAGCTCAGGCAATCTGCCTGCCTCAGCCTCCCAACATGCTAGGATTATAGGAAGTTGCTTTTGTTAGTTCACCTGGAAGAAAAATGGTTGTAGAATTATCTAAAACTTGGATCCGTTTGGTTTGAGTTGGACAGGCCTGGTTTGCTCTATGTTATATTCACTTTGCTTCCCGCCCTGTGCTTCATCACGTGTAACCTTGGGCAAGGCAGTTAACCTCATCAGGCCTTCATCAATAATCTGTAAAAGGAGAAGAATGATAACTGCCTCCATCTAGGACTATTTTTAAAGGTGAAATTCAAGTAGAACCTTCACTACAGTTTTAAACACTTCATAGGCCTTTGGGAAAAGTTGGCTATTCTCATCATTCACTCTTGATAGAGGCCGAATTGTGTCAACCTCAAAATTCCTATGTTGAAGTCCTATCTCCCAGTACCTCAGAATGTGAGGAACTGCTGGCAGGAATATTGGTGCCCAGATATCCTGCATTTGGAGACAGGACCTTAAAGAGATAATTAAAGTAAAATGCAGTCACTGGGGTAGACCCTAATCCCATGTGACTGGTGTCCTCAGAAGATAAGGGGATAAGGGTGCAGATACACACAGAGAAAAGACTGCTTGAAGATGCAGAGAAGTCAGCCATCCACAAGCCGCAGAGAGAGGCCTCGGAGGACACCAACCCTGCAAGCACCTCCATCTTGGACTTCTAGCCTCTAGTATTGTGAAAAAACAAACTTCTGTTGTTGAAGCCACCTGCTCTGTGGTACTCTGTTATGGCAACCCTAAATAATTGATACTGATGAAGAGTCTATTTCTTTTTTCTTTCTTTTTTTTTTTGAGATAGAGTCTCGCTCTGTCTCCAGGCTGTAGTGCAATGGCACCGTCTCGGCTCACTGCAACCTCCGCCTCCCGGGTTCAAGCAATTCTCCTGCCTCAGCCTCCTGAAAAACTGGGACTAAAGGTGCCCGCCATCACGCCCGGCTAATTTTTGCATTTTTAGTAGGGATGGGGTTTCACCATGTTGGCCAGGGTGGTCTCGACATCTTAACCTCGTGATCTGCCCGCCTCAGCATCCCAAAGCGCTGGGACTACAGGCGTGAGCCACTGTGCCTGGCTGAAGAGTCTATTTCTAAATTACATGTTAAACAGTGTGAGATAAGGATGTTTCTGAAAGTTACTGTATTTGTTATGTTTCTATAATTTTCTTGCATGGGGAAGTAAAATCAACTGCATGTTCTGTTCTCTGGCCCTAAGCTGCCATCTGTGCGATTTGGCCAGCCTGAGTTAGGCTGTAGATGGAATATACACACAAAGAGCAGGCGGCTGTCGTGGTAACCAAGATGCCCCAGGGCATAATATCAACAGTGTAATGATTTAGCATTTGTTATGTCACCACCGTGCTGGTCAGAGCAGCTAGCCCGGGATAAACACAGCAGAGGTAAATCAGAGTGAGCTCATATTTAAACACCACTTGGTTAGAGCCATTTCTGTTTTTCTCCAAGCAGAGAGCTAAAGATGTTTGTTCATTTAGTGTTATGATGGGAACAAAATCATTAAACACTATAGATTTTATTTTCCTTAAACCAGATGGAATCCTGATTTCACTGGAACTGAGAGTAATAATGTCCACATAAATTGCTGATTGCTCTTGGTGGATAACTTCCCTGAACTCCACGACTTTTTCCTTCTCCCTGGCAATTTGAATTCTTTCTCTTTCCTGCTTCCAAGCCTATCCTTGGGGCTGTTCATCTGCCCTTTGCACTGCTTTCTTTCCTGCTGGCCGGGACATCTAGGCCAGGTGTGGATATAAGAGCCCTGGAATCCAAGCCACTTGAATTCTTTTGTCCTGCTTTCATTCAGCCCGGGCTCACCAACACTAGGGACAGGAAGCAAGGACTTCCTCATCCTCACCACCATCAGACCTTTCTGCCGCCATACTGAAGCCCTGAAGGCTCTGTTGCTAATGAAAAGCAACTTGTCCGTTGTCACAGGAGGGGAAAAAAGAGACCTAAATCATGAAAACAACTATCCCCAAAGTTTTGGGAGATTGACTCTCTCAGGTGAGACCAGGTCTGTGTGCCTAAACTGGAGATGGAAAAGGGACAGCGTGTAGCATCCCCTCAGGGTCGCACAGGTTCACACGGAGCATCAGTGCCACCTGACATGCTGCATCTCAGGGTCGCACAACTGCAGGGTTCACACGGAGCATCAGTGCCACCTGACATGCTGCATCTCAGGGTCGCACAGGTTCACACGGAGCATCAGTGCCACCTGACATGCTGCATCCCTGACGGCCTGCTTGCCTCTTCTTGTCCCGTGACAGGCCCTTCGACTACTCCCTGCTGTTGGCACTCGTAACAAGGAGCAGCTGGCAGGGGGAGCGTGGTTTGCAGAGTCCCAGCTCCAGCATCTCAGAGCAGAGGCGGATGAGAGCTGAGAAACAATAGCTTAACAGCCAGCACAGTCACATAGGCTCTGTCACTTAGTTTGAACCTCATGACAATCCTGAGAAGTAGAGCAGGTACTGTCATTCCCATGACTCAGCTCAGAGACTTACTGAGGTCTTGGGAGGAGAACTGGAGCTCCTGATGTTTCATCACCCCTCAGAGCACGACAAGGAGGCAACTGCCCACTCAGCTGATCCATAGCCCGGCCTGATCCCCTCCCTCCACATCAAGGATATTGTGGGGCTGTGCCACGCCTTTACCAAACCCAGCCTGCACAGCCTTACCCAACCCCTGGCTGCATCTTTTTCTTGTATCCTACCACATATTTATGGATAACTTTTCTTATTGCTGAATGTCTGAGGGCTGCCTGAAATGTCCTGAACACTCTATTTTCCAGAGCAGGGATTAGCAGGAAGTCTTTTATTTCTGCCAGCAAGAGCCACCTGAATCTCTCTGGCACAATGACTGCCATGACCTGTTTCCTGCAGTATCTTGCATCCAGAAGAGGAAATGCAGGCTGGGTACGGTGGCTCACATCTGTAATCCCAGCACTGTGGGAGGCTGAGGCGGGTGGATCACGAGGTCGGGAGTTCAAGACCAGGGAACCCTGTTTCTACCAAAAATACAGAAATTAGCTGGGCATGGTGGTGCAAGCCTGCATGTAGTCCCAGCTACTTGGGAGGCCGAGGCAGGAGAATCACTTGAGCCCGGGAGGCAGAGGTTGCAGTGAGCTGAGATCACACCACTGCACTCCAGCCTGGGTGACAAAGCAAGACTCCATCTCAAAAAAAAAAAAAAAAAAGAGGAAATGCAAAGAGTACAGGCTGGACGTACAAATCCCAAGCCTGGATTTTTCCCAACTGGGAAGGGCCAAACCTGGAAGTCATGGCCAGAGTCCTGGTGCCACTCTAACTTTGCCTAGCTTTGCTTTGTAGAAGTAGTTTGGCCTGAGAGAAGCTGTAAATTAAAACCATAAAAATTGGGCCAGGCACAGTGGCTCATGCCTGTCATCCCAGAACTTTGGGAGGCCAAGGCAGGTGGATCACTGGAGGCCAGGAGTTCGAGACCAGCCTGGCCAACATGGTGAAACCCCATCTCTACTAAAAATACAAAAAATTAGCAGGACCTGGTGGCAGGTGCCTGTAATCCTAGCTACTTGAGAGGCTGAGGCAGGAGAATTGCTTAAACCTGGGAGGTGGAAGTTGCAGCAAACCGAGATTGCACTACTGCACTCCAGCCTGGGCAACAGGGTGAGACTTTGTTTCAAAAAACAAAAAACCATAAAAATTGACTTAGGGCCTGTTAGGTGATTATACATTGATTCTATACTTTGTGCCAAAATCTGCCACATTTTGGCCTGCCCGTTTCCAGCTTACACAATCGGGCACATTCCTCAGTACTAGGGGTTGGCAGGGGCAATGGTGTTGGGGAAAGAAAATGAAGGAAACCAAGGCGTTTTGTGCTGAGCCTCTCAATCTGTGTGCCAGCATTCCTGAGCAACTGTTAGAGGAGCCAAGTCCAGGCGGTTTGTGGGGCTCGGAATTCCCCTAGAGGTTCCCATGGAGACTCTCCTGAGAGAGCTGCTCCCTGCCCTCAGGCGTGGAAGGAACAGGCAGAGGCTCCTGGTAAAGGAGGAGAGGGTCTCTGGGATGGCAGCGTGGGAGCCGGGGTGGGTGAGCCCCGTGCCTGCCTTGTTGGGGACTGACCTTGGTAAGAAAAGTTGTTACTTCTGAAGTCTGCTGAAAGGGGCGTTTCTGTGGCACCCTCTCCCCTGACATCACATCAGCTTCCCTGGGAATGTCTGGGGGATCCTGAAAGGGGTAGGTGTGCTCTGAAAACGTGATTTCCCCTGCCGTTTCCAGCTGCTTCGGCTCCAGCCACACTCTTCAGGACTGCCAGGGTCTGGGCTGAAGGTGGCTGAGAAGCCCGAGGTAGGTGGGGTTCTGCCACAGGTTCCCCTTCAGGCCCTGACTAGCTATTGGGAGTCCCGCTGTTGGTAGCCATTGGTCACCTGGCTGCCGTCCCAGCCGCAAGCCCACAGACCCAAGGAGACACCCCCACCCTGATCCACTCACATTTGGAGTGGGGAGGAAGACCAGGCCAGCCTTGACAGTGGGACTTCACTGCTGTCAGAATGGAAATGCGTGGATTGGAGGTGGGAATATTGGTGCCCAGACACCCTTTGAGCCTATTTGTTTATTCATTCATTCGAGTAGAGCTGCTGAGACCTACTATGTGTCAGGTTGGATGCCAGGCCCTGGAGACAGAAAGGTAAGTCGGCCAAAGTCACTGCTGAGCCTGCCATGAAGAGAAAGAGTGAGTCAAAGCAATGGCAGTCCGGGGTGGTGGGCACTGAGACGGGAGCCTGGCCCACATGCTTCGGAATACACTGGAGGATGGGCTCCCAATTCAGTCACATGAGACCAGGGAAGGCTTCCTGGAAGAAGCAACAGTGAAGCTGAGGCCTGGGGCTGGTTTCAACCCTGGATTACCACTTGGTCTGTCTGTACAGCCCATTTCCCGTCCTTCTGTCCAGCCTGGTTTTCCACATGTGCTTCTCTGCCTCCTTCCTCTGCTGATTTCCATCCCTGTCCATCGCCGTATCAATCCTCTTGTACTTCTATTTAGAAGTAACTTTGTTGAGTATTGACTCTGTGCATTGAGCTGGAAGCAACCATAACCTTCCAGCAACCCTAAGAGGTAATGAAGTCAGACCGCCTGGCTTCAAACCCCAGCTCAGCCACCGCAAGCCAAGAGATCTGGGATGAGTTAGTGAACCTCTCTGTGCCTGTTTCCCTAACTGTACACTGTGATAGTCCACACTCCCTAGTGTTGGTGTGAGATTTAAATGAGTTCATATATGTAAAATGTACAGAGAGACATCAGGATATATTCAGAACTCCATATGTGTTGCTAATATTGTGGTAGCCTCCACTTTACAGATGAGGAAGTCAGATTCAGAGAGGTTAACCATTTGTCCAAAGCCACACAGCTGGTAATGGGTCAGAGGCAGGATTTGAAGTCAGGGTTTTTGACTTCATGTCCCAAGTACCCTTTTTCACGACACCACAGCTGTCTACTCTACAGCTGCCTCTGATGTCATCTCTGGTTCAGAGTCCCACCTGCCCCTGTGGCCAAGGTTGTGACCTGCTGTGCTACCTCAACTCTGTCCCACCAACCTATTGGAGCAGCTGAGCCTGGTCCTGTCCACCACAGCCCACATCTGGGCCCTGGAACACACAAGAGTTGGGGCCCCCAAGACCACTCTCTGCCTGAACCCTGCCCACTCAAACTGGTTGCTCTTTGTGCAGAGGGAAGCGCGTCACCCAAGTGGCAGGAAGGGGGCGTCAAGAAGGCAACTGAAAGAGGTGTGGTACTGAAATGAGAGAAGCGTCAGATGTCATAGTAGAAGCACGGAGTGGAGCCAGGCAGGTGGAGTGAGGCTGATGGGTGCACAAGGGTTTCTTTTCTTTCTTTTTTTTTTTTTTTTTTTGACACAGAGTTTCACTCTTGTTACCCAGGCTGGAGTGCAATGGCGCGATCTCGGCTCACCGCAACCCCCGCCTCCTGGGTTCAGGCAATTCTCCTGCCTCAGCCTCCTGAGTAGCTGGGATTACAGGCACGTGCCACCATGCCCAGCTAATTTTTTGTATTTTTAGTAGACACGGGGTTTCACCATGTTGACCAGGATGGTCTCGATCTGTTGACCTCGTGATCCACCTGCCTCGGCCTCCCAAAGTGCTGGGATTACAGGCTTGAGCCACCGTGCCCGGCCTTCTTTTTTTTTTGAGACAGAGTCTCGCTCTGTCACCCAGGCTGGAGTGCAGTGGCACGATCTCGGCTCACTGCAACCTCCGCCTCAAGGGTTTCAAATAAAGGCAAACTTTCCTCTTTTGGAGGCTTTTTGTTTGCTTGTTTGCTCTGTGGCCCAGGCTGGAGAGCACTGAGTGGTATGATCATAGCTCACTGCAGCCTCAACCTCCTGGACTCAAGCGACCCTTTGGAGGCTTTTTAATGTGACTTTCTAATGCTGACTAAGGCACTGAACACTAATTTCAAATGGAAATTCCTACAATTATCCTAAATGTTCTTGTAACAACCCACTAGATCTGTATGTCTATCCTGTAGTCCTTTCCGTTTGATAGAAATTGATCAGGGGGTCAGAAATTGGGACTCAGAGTCTCCAAGTTCTGTGATTGCCCATGATCTTGGAGAGATGTTTGTCTTTTTAAGAATCTGTTTCCTCATCTGGAAAGCAAGGGACATTTTACAATTTTCTTCTTAGAGGTATTTTTGAGGGTAGTTGTAGATCTTCCAAGTACAAAGCCTCAGATGTGCAGAAAGAGAGCTGGCGTTTCAGAAAATGTGTAGCTCAAGTGTTTTCAAATCCATTATTATTTCCATCTAGAAGCATTTATTTTTAAAGAGGCCAGATTAGTTCCAATGGATTCAATACTGTGTTATCCACTCCTGAAAAACAAGAATCAAAGTTCTTTATTTATTCGGGTTTCATTTGAGATGTTTTAGTCCATTATCCTTCAGCTGGGCCAGGGAATCTACACTCAAAAATGAGAACCAGCTGACTAAATAAATAGTTGCATACGGAAAAGAAGCAGGAAACGCCTTTCCAAAACTAATAATATTAACAAACTTCCAAGAGACACATAATCCATAATTAATGATGATTTGGGGGAAAAAAGACATAAAAACTTGGAATTTGAAATATGATTCTGAGAACAGCCTGGTGTATTTTTTCTTGCTCAGAATCTGTCCACCCTTTTTTCTGGCCCCTTTCCCTTCTGACAGCCACATTAATTCAAATTCTTTCTGTAAATGTCTGTAGTCTGCAAATTTAGATACTGGGATTCAATACTTCTTGCCTGAACTCCCAGAGTCGCCAGTCGACAAAGGCTTATTAAAAACCTCAGTAAGTCATGTGACCAGACAGAACTGATTCTAGTTCAGCCCACAGGAAGGATGGCCTTGCTCTCAGAAACCAAATCCCTGGCAAGGCTGCCTTTGGGATCAGATTCAGTGACATTGGACGGTGTGCTGGGGCAGACCTAATCAGTGTGCCTAGGCTAAGATTGAGCAGGCCACAGATGCCTGGGGAATGAGCTTGACCTCCTGGGGTCACTCCTTAAGAGAGGCATCCGCCTGCATCCCTGGGTTGTCCTACATCCAACAGAGCCCATATAATGCTGAAATTCATGTGCCATTCACTAACCTGTACCACATCATCATATCACCCTCCCCTCTCTCTCTCAAATGTGATAGAAATGTCTATTTGACCCCTGAAAAGTCATGATCTCCTTGACTCCTTGATCTCCATAGTACAAACTTGCTGTTGAGAAGCAGGTGACTAACCAGGGACTCCATTTCCCAGCCTCTCAACCCCATGTCCTTCATTCTGGCCAGTGAAATAAGAGCCTGAGAGATGTGTCCGTTTCTAGCTGAGGTGGTTAAGTGTCCAGTGTGGCTTTCCTCACTCTCTTCCCCAGCTCGTATCACTAAGGGGCAGAGGCCTAAATCCCTGAGTTACTGGGCAGAGGAAGAGCCCAGGACTGCTGCCTGACCAGGAATGTCTAATTAGAGTTTACGTGAGCCTGAAATACACTTTTAATAGCATGGGTTTTTTGTTGCAGCAGTTCACTGTGTTGACTAAGATGATGCCCATGCAGAATTTCCTAAGCAGCGCGTCTCATGATAGTGGGATTTTCCCCTGCTTCTATCGTTCTCTGTACAGAGAGCACCAGTGCCGCCCAGGTGCCCTATGGCCTTGTTTGAGTTTCTGTGTACCTCCCTCTCCACCCTCCCGAATGGAACCTCACTTTGTGAGGAGGCAGTAGAGTGGGGGCAGAAGTTACAAGCGTGGTTTCTGATCACATTGTTAGGTTCAAATTCTGACCCCACCACTTATGGACAAGTGAGGCCTTGAGCAAATGGCTTAACTTCCCTAAGCTCTAAATGCTCTCCCTAACAGAGGAAGAGTACCTTGCGGAGTTGTCATGCAGAATAAATGGAACAGCAGAAGGGACCTGGCACGTAAGCAACACAGTGAAGATTAGTATTGTTACAGCTTTTACCTGCTGCGCCAGCTTCAGCATAATCGACTCGCAGATTGACTGCAACCGATCAGCATCAGCACCTCTCTTCTCTCTCCTTTCTTCTGTTCATGTCGGGAACTCCCACCAGTAACTCAAAACAGTTTTCCTTCGTGGGTACTACTGTTTCTTCTACCTCTGTCCCCTGGTCCCCACAGACCTTCTATTCTGAGGTGCCACAACAAATCTGAAACTTACACGTAGTTTTTTCAGAACGAGAGAGTAGGGTGGATCCAAAGGAAGCGGCCCCAAATGTGTGCTGGATGAGTGCTCACCTGCCTTGGTAGACATTTGGTCCAGCTCAGGAACAGCTGTCCTGATGGATCAGCGCTGCCCTCCCTGTTTCCCCGCAGGGCTCTGTGTTGCCAGCCAAGCTCTTGGGAGCTTTGATTGTACAGAAAGCCAGGTGGGTAAAAGGATTAGAAGCACCCAGACTAGTATTAGAGAGGGTTTTCCCAAGATTTCAGAGGCAAGGGAAGCTAGGGCATTTGTGGGTTAAGAAGAAAGCAGACAGAAGAGAGGGCTGAGAACTGTATTGCCTGACATCCGTCTTCTTTAGGATCGCCAAGAAGTACAAATAAAAGCCTTATGTTATTTCGAATTGCTTTTTGGTGGCTAGACTATCTTTCGTGTATCATGATCTCACTCTAAGACTGGACGGTGAAGCCACAGCTTCAATAGGGTCATAACACTTTTTTGCAGAGATTGACATTCATCCATCCTTTAAGCAGATGAAAAACCTTATTTGAGAAATTAAATAAACAGTGCAGCATTTGTTCAGCTGAGTGACAGGATTGAGGGTGTCCAGTGGGGGCAATAGGTGTGGCAAAGCAGTGGGAAAGGCTGGCAGGTTCCCAGAAGAGGCAGCAGCCCTGAACCTTGCTTTTAGCTCCCTGAATATTGAGCAGGCAAAGGCCAGTGCAGACAGCATGAGACAGATGTCCCTGACCCCACAGACTCTCGGGCATTCACCTCCTCACGCCTTGAGTAAACCAGCGCTGTCATCAAAACATCTTGGCTATTGGCACCAGAGCCATGACTGTTGTCCCATTTCAGGTTCTGCTTAGAATGCAGATAAGTTCACAGTCTACAGGCTTTGAAGCCCTAACTGAACCTTTCTCCAGGACCTGTTTGCAAGAGGCTCTTCCATAACTCCTCGTCCACTGGGATTCTCATGGATTTGGGCCCAGAAGGACTTTAAAGGTCATATGACCCAACTCCGTTATTTGAAAGAGGAGAGCACTTGAAATCCCGTGGATTCTCCTCTAACACATGCTTTGCTAACTGAGCTGGTAACAGAAGCTGAACTTGGCCAGCATGCCCAAGGGGCTAGCATTTCCTTGAGTGTTAGGAGTGAAAGAGAAACATCCCAGCCATGGGCTGGGATGGCCTGGAAAATGGGCTCCCTTCCTCTAAGCTGATGGTCTGAAGTGCCTGTGAGTGGAGGGCATCAGGGGCCCATTGGGTGCTGGTGCCACCCCAGGGCTGTGGCTCTGTTCACTCTATTGTGACCTGCCAGTGGCTTCCTGGAAAAGGCTGAGCTGACCCTTAGCAATCCTTAGCATGAGGGCTCAAAGGTGACAGATATTTCACAACAGGAGACAGTCCTTTGGCTTAAGTCTTCATCCTCTATTAAAATGCAAATATCCCTGAACAAAAGGTGCTATGGTAGGAGAGCAGAGAGCTGGATGCTAGTGCCAGTTTTGCTGTCAGTTCCTGGGTAACTGTGGGCAGCATTCTCACATTTGGAGCCCCAGCCTGTGGGTCACAGGACACTCTCTGGGGAACCTGAAAGTGCTGCTAGGATTCTAAGGTAACCAGATAAGAATGAATGACCCCTCACACTTGAATCCCTTAGGGGAAAAGGGATGCGAAGAGTAATTGGGAGACTTTGGACTCTGTAAGGGAACTTCACAACCTGGCTCAGGGCTGCACAATGGAGGAGAGGCAGTGCTCATGGCTCAGAGTCCATCAGTGCAGCCGGTCTGGACAGTGACATCTTGAGCCCTTACGAGGGGCCAGCTCCGTTTCCAGCCGTGTGGTGCCCAGAATCCAAAGACCCTGTCACTTCAGAGGAAGGTGGAGAGATGATTCTGGGAAAGCTCCTCTCTCCTGCATGAGGACAAGGAATAAATGAGCTCTTCAAAGGAAAGGTGCCCTGCTGGAGGCGGTGACTCATGCCTGTAATCCCAGCACTTTGGGAGGCTGAGGCGGGCAGGCCACTTGAGGTCAGGAGTTTGAGACCAGCCTGGCCAGCATGATGAAACCCCATCACTATAAAAAATACAAAAATTAGCCAGGCATGATAGTGCGCACCTATAATCCCAGCTACTTGAAATGCTGAGGCACGAGGATTTCTTGAACCCGGGAGATGGAGGTTGCAGTGAGCTGAGGTTGCGCCACTGTACTCCAGCCTGGGCAAAAGAGAGAGAGAGACTCTGTCTCCAATAGATATATAAATAAATAAATGTAAATAAACAAAAGGAGAGGTGCCCACTTTTTTGTTTGTTTGTTTTGAGACAGAGTCTCTCTGTCGCCCAGGCTGGAGTGCAGTGGCGCAAGCATAGCTCACTGCAGCCTTAAACTTCTGTGTTCAAGTGATCCTCCTGCCTTCTGAGTAGCCTGTAGTCTTGGCTGGAACTGGCCATGCACCACCAAGCCCCGCTAATGTTTTAATGTTTTGTAGAGGCGGGGTCTCCCTCTGTTACCCAGGCTGGTTTGAAGTCCTGGGCTCAAGTGATCCTTCCACCTTGGCCTCCCAAAATGTTGGGACTACAGGAGTGAGCCAGCACGCCTGGCCCCACTGGGTTCCTGACAATTCTCTAATCAAACAATTGATCTTCGAAAGTTTTATGCCATAAATGCTCTTGCTAGTTTTCTCCAGTCAAAGATGAGATGGCTGCTCTTTTGATTGTTTGACTTCAGAATGCCCACTACTGTTTGACTTTGAGTTTGAGCTACCTCCACGTCAGGCAGAAGAGGCATCTTTAGCCTGCATGAGGTGGAGCTGAACTGTGTCAGCGGAGAACGCTGTTGTGTCGATGCTGTGCTTAACACTGGTGGATGGTGGAGGTTGGCCTTGCGGCCTATTAAGCAACTGAATGAAACAGACACTTGCCGTGTTTCCTGGCTTTCCAGCAACTTTTAAACTCACCTTTGCTCTACTTGGGAAATGTCCTGCTTTGTAAGTCCTACTTTCACCAGGAACAACCCAGAAAACTCATTTTGCAAAAGAGCTCAAGTAAAGTGAGCTGGGTTCTCCCAATCCAGTTACCCATGGGGGACCTGGACTTGGAAGTGAGGACCTAGCAGAACCCACTTTGCTGGCAAGGCAGATAGCAGAGGTTTCTTTGGGAAGAAATGGGGTTAAAATGGCATCAGTGGAGTGGCAGGACTGGGAGCTTTTGCCTTGGTGGCAGCAGCTTCCTCATCCTGACAGTGCTCATGGATTTGGACATCATTCTGTGAAATTGCTTCTCCAGGCTCCTGCTATGTCTGTGAACTAGCCAATTCCCTTTCCATAAACTCCTTTCTTTTTGATTACCAGAGCCAGGCTTTGTGGCTTACTGTTCAGAGCTTTGAAAGATTCATCAACCAGCCACTAACGGGACTCCTCCTCCTCACAGGCACGCTGAGCCCTGATATTGCCAGAGTTCCCCTTCTTAGACCTCATTCCTCGCCATTTCTTTCCTGCATATTCGCTCCAGGCCTTGCACTTGGTCCTGCTGAGTTTATCCCCTCCTGTTGCCGCACTAACGGCCACTCTGTGGGAAATGCAACGTTTTTTTTAAAACCACCTGAGTTACCTAGTTTTGAAGAACCAGCCTGGCCTAAGGGAGGCACACATCCTCCATTTCAGAGATAGAGACCAGGTGCTCCTCCAGGATGGGAGCCCCCCCAGGAACCTGTTTGGGGGTTTCAACTCAGTTTCCAAATACCCAGTCATCATTCCTTACACAGAGCCTTTGACATCTTCTTGCTTAGAAAATCCACCACTAGCTAATGCTAGAATCCAAAGAAATGTCCAGCTAGGTAATTGCTGTTTTTCTCCAGTGAGAAGTATTTCTAGAATGCAAACACTACTGATATGGTCATCCCAGGGTCTAGAACTGTTCCTGGCACCTAATGAAGTACACTCAATAAATCACTGTTGAATACATGTAGGAATTTATTTAAACTGCAATCTTTCTGCCAGATTATCGTCTAAAACAGCAGTCCCCAATATTTTTGGCACCAGGGACAATTTTTCCACCAACAGCAACGGGGCAGGGGTGGGTGGGGGGAGGGATGGTTTCAGGATAAAACTTCCACCTCAGATCATCAGGCATTAGATTCTCATAAGGAGTTAGCAACCTAGATCCCTGACATGTACAGTTCACAATAGGGTTTATGCTCCTATGAGAACCTAATACCACTGCTGATCTGACAGAGGGTGGTGATCAGATGGTAATGCTTGCTCACCTGCTGTTCACCTCCTGCTGTGCAGCCCAGTTTCTGTACCAGTCAGTGGTCTGGGGGTCGAGGACCCCTGGTCTGAAACATACTGAAATAGGAATGAACATCACTTTGAAAATTTGGTATGCCTTAAGAGTTTCACAAAAAATATATCTACAGTATTTCTATCCATCATGCTAGAAGTCTATAGGCATTGGGGAAGGGAGGTCTTAGTAGAAAAGATGGGTTATCTTTTTTTTTTTTTGAGACAGGGTCTCACTCTATTGTCCAGATTTGAGTGCAGTGGTGCACTCAGCTTGTTGCAGCCTTGAACTCCTGGGCTCAAGGGATCCTCCCACCTCGATCTGTTAGCTGGGATTACAGGTATATACCACTAAGCCCAGCTAATTTTTAATTTTCTTTGGTAAGAGGAAGTGTTGCCTTGTTGCCTAGGCTGGCCTGAAGCAATCCTCCTGTCTCGGCTTCCCAAAGTGTTGGGATTACAGGTGTGAGCCATTGTACCCAGCCTGGTTACTTCTTTGTGGTATTTTTCTGGTATCAACTACTAATTAAAATTTATTGGCATTTGATACATTTTTATTCTAGGCAGCCCTGCAAAATCTGTACTATTTGCAAAGCACCTTGTCTTTTTCTTTTTTTTTTAAAAAAGGGAGCAACAGTGTATATTGACATTTTTTGTTTTAAGCCTGCTTGAAACTGGTCTTTAATGTCTACCTAACTTTTAACTTTAATACAAGCTTCCTGATGACATCACCCTCTTGCTGTGGCCTTCGGGAGATAGAGGAGAGTCTCACATCAAATGCATTTTTAGTCTATGGCTGACAAACATGTTGAAGCTTTTGCATGCATCACCTCAGTTATCCTTCAAGGACCTTGAATGATACAAGTTGTATACTCATCTTCATCTGACAGATAAAGAAAGTGGGGCACACAGAAGTTGAATTACTTGCTAGTGAATGGTGGAGCCAAGATTCCAATCCAGTCCAGCAGACACCAAAGCCTGTGGACCTGACCATGGAGTGTTCTGAAACTGGTAGACCAGAGGGCTTCTGGGGCCCCTCTAGTGTCTGTGTAGAGAAGAAAATGCCTAAAGATGATTGTCATCCTCAAATATTCAGCCCCTACTATAAGTCTCACAGCATCTACTAGAGGCACAATGATAACTTAGCCCAGGTGATAGTCATTGCTTCTAGGACATTGTTCTCTAGTCTTACCCTCTAGCATGCCCCATCCACACAAATGCAACTTTTTAAAACCAAGTATTTCACAGCTGGGTGTAGCAGCTCACACCTGTAATCCTAGCTGCTCAGGAGGCTGAGGTGGGAGGATCACTGGAGCCCAGGAGTTTTAGTGTCTGGGCAACACAGTGAGACCATGTTTCAAAAACTAAAATCAAATCAAGTATCTCTAGAAAATTCTCTGTGTCCTCACTCAACAGAATACAAAGGCTCAATTTCCCATCTTAGCTTTTAGATCAAATGTTCTGTGTCTTCTACCCTTGCTCTAAGTACACTGAATCCGCTTTCAGAATTTCTTTGATGCCAGGGTTGCTCTGAATTGCCAACGGACCTCAGTGGTAAAGGTTTGACAGCAACATTATTTGCTTTAAGTGTACACTTTATCACCGGTTACTCCAATATTTTTAATTTATCTTCAATTTGCTTATGAAAGTTTGCATAGGCTGGGCATGGTGGCTCATGCCTGTAAACCCAGCATATTGGGAGGCTGAAGCAGGAGGATTGCTTGAGCCCAGGAGTTTGAGACCAGCCTGGGAAACATAGTGAGACCCTGTCTCTACCAAAAATTAAAAATTATCTGCAGTTGGTGGCACAAACCTGTGGTCTCAGCTACTCGGGAGGTGGAGGCAGGAGGATCCCTTCAGCCTAAGACGTCAAGGTTGCAGTGAGCTGTGATTGCACCACTGCACTCCAACCTGGGTGACAGAGCAAAACCCTGTCTCAAACAAAAAAGAAAAAAAAAAGTTTGCCTGAGTAGTTTAAACGTTCGTGGGAAATGGAATGGCATGGGGGATGAAGTGTGTTTCTTCCTGTTTTCCAATTCCTTCACCTCTTATCCATCAAGGGCTATGATATGGTTTGGCACTGTATCTCCACCCAAATCTCATCTTGTAACTCTCATAATTCCCACATGTTGTAGGAGGGACCCAGTGGAAGATGATTGAATCATGGGGGAGGGTCTTGCCCATACTGTTCTTGTAATAGCGAATGGGTCTCACAAGATCTGACGGGTGTAAAAATGGGAGTTTCGTTGCACAAGCTCTCTTTTTGCCTGCCGCCATCCATGTAAGATGTGACTTGCTCCTCCTTGCCTTTTGCCCTGATTAGGAGGAGGCTTCCCCAGCCACTCAGAACTGTGAGTTGTCCATTAAACCACTTTCCTTTGTAAATTGCCCAGTGTTGGCTATGTCTTATCAGCAGCGTGAAGATGAACAAACTAAGCCAGGGTGTAATTTGCTGACTATTTTAAAGATAACAGATAGCAACTCAGTCATAGAGCTCTTTTATAATTAACTGTGAAAAATAAATGATTTTTCAGATGCTACTAACCCATTGGTATGTTTGTGGAGAAGCTTATTGTCATTAAGGCCCAGGTGTAAGCAGGACTTTGTTGGAATTAAGTCAGCTGATGAAGGCTCTTATTTTTACTTTCATCTTTTTTTCATAAGAATGACACTTATGGACAGTTTCCTTCTTAGGACGCTACGCTAAGAGCATTTCCCAGGAGGGGAGCAAATGTTATCTCAAGCTGATTCCGTATGGAAGCTCTTGACCTGGTCTGCTTGTGTTCTATTCTGCTACCCAAAGTCAAACCTAAAAATACAAATCTGAAATTATAGCCAACACGAGGGTATAAAAAAACCAAGAACCAATAAAACCATTTCCACTTCTTTGCCAGAAGAGAAAGTCATCCTCAGATAGAGGATGTGGATGCTTAGGTTTCAAAGAAAGGCCAAGAAAGGGTAACCCAGTACAGCTGAGGCAGGGTTTTTCATTTGGGAGGAGGGTGGAGTGCTGACTTCTCACACTCCTAAGAGCTTGCTAAGCAGTGCATCTCATTAAATGCCCTGCAGTGAAAATCAGCCAAGTGTTCCCAGGGTGGGGGCCTTCTCCCTGCCCTGGGCTCCCGTAGGAAAACAGATCTTAACAAAACCCCTGATTATTTTGCCATGTCCATGATTTAGCATTTTTCCTGGAGTTGGAAAATAGCTGAGAACATTGAGCAAGTCCTTCTTTGCTCACAGATAATTTCTTTAGTTTGGTTTCTTACCTGTTTTTTGAAACCAGGGATGGGCTCCAGCCCCTTCCTTGTACGGATGGCGCCTGTAATTTGGTTTCAGTTTGATTTATGCCAGGATCTATCTAACTCACTATGGAGCTCAACTGAGAACTTTATAAACACTTTTTGATGCTAACAGTATGTGTCTCGTAATCTAGACATCTGGACATAATGTCAAACAAACATTACCCACCACAAAAACCAGCTGGATCTGTTTGTGGTGACTTCAGGCCTGACCGGTTCCTTCTTTAGAGGCTCTGACCTGATAAAGTAGCTTTTGGCCCCATCAGGCTGCTGGCTATGTGAGTAGAAGCGATTCCCGAACCATTTGCCCTTTTGTCTCAGACCTACACGCTGAAGCTAGATGGCCCAGAAGCCCTCCCCAGCACAAAAACTACGTATGATCGTATCTGTTGAAATGCTTTTCTCTGGGCCAGATTCTCAACAGAAGCAATGCAGGATTAGGATATGATGCTTGTTTGCTTGGGGATCCAAGTGGTATTCGGAAGTGGCTTTCACAATCTCATCCCTGTAGGAACTTACATCCCAGATGCTTTGGGGAAAGTTTCCCACTCAACTCCATCCACCCTAAATATAAGACAGAAGTCACAGTGGTTGATTCACCAGCATTTTCCAACCAAAGTTGCTTTACATTGTCTTCATATTACCCACAATCCTATTATGTCAATCACAATCACTAATGATTATTGATTACTCACTATGCATACAAAGAATCATTAAACCTTTTCATGCAAGATTTCATTTCCTTTTCATAACTGCCCTGTGAGCTGGGTATCACTGTTATTTTAGTGGGAACAGGTAAGGAAACTGAGGAAGAGCATGGTGGGTTAGCTTCCTCAAAAGCATACAGTTTATGAATAACAAAGCCACCACTAACCCAGGTCTGTCTGATCCCCAAATCCATGTTCCTAATGATGACCCTAGACTGCCTGTCAAATCAGGGTTAATGACAGAGAAAAGAAATCCAAGTTTCATATCATTGATACGAGTTATGTGACGTGAGAAGCTCAAATGCATAGTCCTTATTCATCCCGAGATCTCTCTCTTGTGGTCCTCTTTCTCCCTTTCCCAGGATGCTGGAGGGCACGGGACTCCAGTTGGAGGGGGTAACAGAGTGAAGGTGTAGCTTGAAGATGCAGAGCTGTGGGGAGGGAGCGGGGAAGTAGAGGGTGGAGGGGAACTCATTGGGGAAATTCAGGGAGAGAAGGCCTGTGAACTGCATAAAAAGGGTCAGAGACTGTCAGCTGAGGGATCATCTTGGAAGCTGTTGGTGCTTCCAGAAAGACCAGTGCTTTCACTGTGTTCCAGAATGTGTAGCCACCAGCACCCAGACACCTGAGGGGGTCAGGATAGCAGAGTGGCCTGGTGGGCTTCATGGAGGGAGTGTCTCAGTCCTATATTGTCTTGGCCTTAGCAGTCTCGGAGAGGTTTATGCTTTTTGAAGGTAGACTAGACTCCCTAACTCTGTTTCCACCCATACCTCTCCAACAGAAACTCACCTCTCCCACCCTTTCTGCCTTGACCACACAGCAAAAGACCCCCCAGAAATAGCCCAAGCTTGCTGCCAGCGAGGGTTAAAAGCAGGGTGCCTGCTGCAGCAGTCTCAAGTTAACAAGACTTCTTTCCCTTGTATCCTCCTTCTGCAGGACATTTTTAGTGGCTTATAAGTTTTAGTATAAATCATTAAAACTAGGTTAGCCTTGTCAGAAATAAACAGATGCAGCGTGAGATAGCATTCAGCCTTGGGGGGACGTGTGTTTTTGTTTCTTGCTGATTCACAAACGTTGGTGATGCATAGGCCTGCATTCCAAGGGTCACATTCCTGGATCTCTTAAACATGACTGTTTTATTCCCTTCGACCAAACAGCTACCAGGACCTGGAGCAAGCTGGCACTGCCAGGGTGCCCAGGGGCAGCTGTGAGCTGTAAACCCATGGGTCTGGGTTAATGTTTGCTGATGTTTATATCTTCCCTGATAAGTGGGTGGAATTTGCCTAATGATTGTGTTTCCTTGAAAAGTTAATCAATGTCTAAGTCACAGACCACCTCAGAGGCACAGTGACATTGGATTCCCAGTACTTTTCCCCCAAGGCCATGTCCCTGGGGTCAGAGTGACCAGGAAAGTTGCAGTGAGCAATAGACATGACCAGAGGGACCTGGGGGGGGTCTCTTGGTGGTTGGCTGTTGCATATTTGTGCAAAGCTCTGGAGTCCAGACACAAGTGGCATACCCCCAAGACATAATGTGGCCTGGTCCACCAGCACTCCCAGCCATAGCCCTACTTTCTTTGGGGCCCCTTATCACTTTAAATAGGGGACCTCTGTGCCCACATCATCATCAGAGCTTTTTATCCTGGGGTTGTCAGCCAGAAGGGACCCCTTCCTTCCTGCAAACATATCTCAAGCATGTATGCTGTGCCAGACCTTTAGGATACTGAGAGGGAAAAAACGGATGAGATCCCAGCCCTCAAACTGTTAATAGTTGAAAGAAGGGAGGTGAAAAGGCAGTTAGAATCCAGGTTGCTAGGAGCTTCAGGAGGGAGCCTGTCAGGGGCTGTGGATGGCAATAGTGAAGCCCCAAACACAGCCTTGAGGATTGCGGAGGCCACTCAGAGAAGGACAAAGTCTGAGCAGAACCTGGAGGGCAGATAGGGAGTTGCCAGCTTGGTGAGTGGGGTAACCTCCAAAACATCTGCATCCTAATCACCGGAATCTATCAATGTCACCGTATGGGGCATATAGAACATGGCAGATGTGACTGAATTAAGGGTTTTGAAGTAAGAAGTTGTCCTGGATTATGTGGGCAATCCCACATGTGTCACCAGGGTTCTTATAAGAGACAGGCAGAGGAAGATTTGACTACAGCAGAGAGAAGGCCTTGTGACCTCACTAGAGAGACTGGAGGGGTGTTCATTGAAGCAGGAAGGGCCCACAAGCCATGGAACATAGAAGCGGATGAAGCAGGAAAACAGGCTCTAACCTCAGAGCCTCCAAAAGGAGCCAGCCTGGCCAGCACGCTGACTTCAGCCCAGTGAAACTGGTTTCAGGCTTCTGGCCTCCAGAACTCTGAGCTACTAAATTTGTTTTGTTTATTTTTTGTTTTTGTTTTTAAGATGGAGTCTCCCTCTGTCGCCTAGGCTGGAGCGCAGTGGTGCAATCTCGGCTCATTGCAACCTCCACCTCCCCAGTTCAAGCGATTCTCCGGCCTCAGCTTCCCAAGTAGCTGGGATTAAAGGCACCTGCCACAATGCCCCACTAAGTTTTGTATTTTTAGCAGAGACAGGTTTCACCATGTTTGGCCAGGCTGGTTTAGAACTCTGACCTCAAGTGATCCCCGTGCCTCACCACCCAAACTGCTGGGATTACTAGTGTGAACCACTGTGCCTGGCCTGTTTTGTTTTAAGCCACAAAGTCTGTGGACATTTGTTACAGCAGCAACAGGAAACTGATCCAGTGGGGGTGGGTCCAGGGGGATGAGCATGACCCAGGAGGATGGAACAACAGGGCCACAGGCTGGGCATGACACATCTTGTTACTCATGCAATGCTGGGGTCAGAAAGTACAGAGAGTGGTGCGGGGAGAGTGCAGGCTGAAGAGTTACTATGAGCCAAGCCACCGATTTGGGATTTCCACTGAGGGCTCCAGAAGTCACTAAGAGTATGTGAATGGTGAGTGAGGAAGATGCGTCTGGCCAGCACCGTGGGGCCCCAGTTGAGGAGTGGGGAAATGGCATCACACTAGGGGCAGAGAGGCCATAGGAGAGGCTGTCGCCACCATTCAGTCCTGGATCTGTGGCTCTGGAGCTCCTCTAGAGTTCCAGGCTTTCCTCTGAAGTTCCGAGGACCTAGGACAACTCCATTTCATTCAAGAAACTCGAGTCGGTCCTGACTTGTACAGGGTTACCCAAGTTTGTTCTTTATGATCCTTGCCTACAAATGGTGCTGGTCAGGCCTCAATTTTTTTTTTTTTTTTAGCCGGAGTCTCACTCTGTTGCCAGGCACCAGGCTGGAGTGCAGTGGCGCAATCTTGGCTCACTGTAACCTCTGCCTCCCGGGTTCAAGCAATTCTCCTGCCTCAGCCTCCCAAGTAGCTGGGACTACAGGCACACGCCACCACACACAGCTAATTTTTGTATTTTTTAGTAGAGATGGGGTTTCACCATGTTGGCCAGGATGGTCTCAATCTCCTGACCTCGAGATCTTCCCACCTCGGCCTCCCAAAGTCCTGAGATTACAGGCGTGAGCCACCACACCCGGCCCTGAATTTTTGAGATATAAAATTAGGCTGTTCAGGTGAATTTTTCCAACTGTAGCTTGTGTGACCATAAAGAGGAAGCTAAATAACTTGTGAGAGCAGCTGGGCTGGGACTGGCAGGCTGGAACTTGGGGCCTGTGAAGAGACTTTCCATGTCTTTACTGGTCCCACGCATATATGAATCAATACTGGTCCCACACAGATGTGAATCAATGGCTGCTCAGGCTGTCTGGTTTCTGGACCCTTTACTCAGGTGCCAAGGGCCCAGCCAGCACGCAAGGTTTCTTGTACTCTTCTAGATGCCTGTAAATAGAACTTGCCACAAGGGCTACTAACATAGATACCTCCTTGGGCCAGTCAAAACACAATAGGGAGTGGCTGGACCCGAGAATCACTGGAGAGTTCTTATCCTGCCCTAAAGCATTTAAATGCAAATGTTCAAAAAATACATTTGAGGATCCCATTCAGCTTTCAGCCAACTTTGTAATCCTGGTGAGTCTACACCCTTGTCAAAATCATCCTGCTCTAACAGTGCCATCAGGAGGCAGGTATTTTAGAAAGGGAACCCCACCACTGTAGATTTTTTTGAAGTTGATTTGTGGTATGGGGTGGTTGGAGAAGGAGCATCTGGTTGGGGCTGGTGTTAGCATTTTCCTGACATACAGGTCAGAGCATTCTGACATTAGCTCTCACTCCTTGCCACCTGCAGCTGCACCAGCCAGGGTTTAGACAATGTTTAAAGGACATCTTTAATAATAAACTCAACCACTTAGAAGTCATTGGTTCAGTATTTGAACTTAAGCCTGGGATATGTGACCAAGGAGAAAAGCATTTAAGAAAACAGGCTTTTTCTCTGAGGCAGTGGTACTGTGGTACCTGTCAATCATAAATAAGACAGGGAAAGCTTCATAATAGGATGTTCTTATTTAACAAAATGTCTGGGAGTCCTCTCAGCCCAGTGACTGGAACTCATATTAAAGTTTTAGCCAAGCTCGCTTATAGAAGTAAGGGAAATAGGTGGTGAGGGAAGGAGACGATGAAGAAAATTAGCAAAGAACAAGAGGCTCGAAGACCACAATTTCTGGCTTCTGTTTATAGTTTTGGCATCTTCAGTCTGCAAAAAGTCAGTAGGTAAATTAAAATATAATTTTAAAAATAAAATCTCTTGAAACTCTGAAGAAACCAGGAAGGAAGAGCAGGGGGGAAAGAAGAGATTAGACCAACTTAAAACAAGTAATAAATAACTACATCAATGATTACATTAAATGAAAATTGACTAAAACACTCCAATTAAAAGACTGTCAGATTGGAAGAAAAAGCAAGACCCAATTTTATGCTATCTATAAGCACAGTACAAATATAAAGTCAGAAATGGGTTGCAAATATAAGGGTGGAAAAAGAGATAGCACCTAGATTATTTTGTAAAATAGAAGAAGAGAGAATACTTCCCAATGCATTTTAGAGATCATCCAAACGCAAAGAAGGCTAATACCTGATACCTAAACCAAACAAGGCTATTATAATAAAAGTAAGTTTACATGCCAATATTCTTAGTGAATATGGAGGTATAAAATTCTTAGCTACTAGCAAGTCGAATCTCAAAAGTAAAAGACAACTCCTTTAAACATGGAAAAAAGTTGTGAATAGATACTTCCCAAAGGAAGACATACTACCAGCCAATAAGCATGTGACAAAGTGCCCAACACCATTAATCATCAGAGAATTATAAATGAAAATTATAATAAGAAACCACTACACACCTACCTTCAGATTAAGAAGACTGAAAAACTGAATGTTGGAAGGATGTCATGCACATCTACAGGAGGAGTGTAAAATGCTTCAACCACTTTTGAAAAAACGTCTGTCAGTTTCTTATAAGATGAAATATATGCCTACCCTACAACTCAGCAGTTCTACTCCTAAGTATTTATGTAAGAGTCATAAAAACCTATAACCTCAAAAACCTTGTACAAGTTCACAGCAGCTTTATTTATAATAGCAAAAAAGGGGAGACAGCCCAAACGTCCATCAACAAGAGAATGGGAGCACAAACTATGATACAGTCATATAAATGAAACAAAGTCAATAAGAAAAAGGAATTAACTATTGTTTTTGAGACAGGATCTGGCTCATTTGCTCAGGTTGGAATGTGGTGGTGCAATCACAGCTCACAGCAGCCTCAAACCTCCCAGCTCAAGTGATCCTCCCACCTCAGCCTCCTGAGTAGCTGGAACTATAGGCATGCACCACCATGCCCAGCTAGTTTTTACACACACACACACACACACACACACACGTACACACACACACATACATATTTTTTGTAATGACAGGTTTTTGCCATGTTGCCCAGGCTGGTCTTGAGCTCCTGGGCTCAAGTCTTAAGTGATCCACCTACCTCAGCCTCCCAAAGTGCTGACATAACAGGCATAAGCCACTATGCCTGGCCTGAAATTAACTACTTTTTAAAAAGTTTTCTTAAGAAGAACAAGACTGCCGGGCGTGGTGGCTTACGCCTGTAATCCCAGCACTTTGGGAGGCCGAGGCGGGTGGATCACGAGGTCAACAGATCGAGACCATCCTGGTCAACATGGTGAAACCCCGTCTCTACTAAAAATACAAAAAATTAGCTGGGCATGGTGGCCCGTGCCTGTAATCCCAGCTACTCGGGAGACTGAGGCAGGAGAATTGCTTGAACCCAGGAGGCGGAGGTTGCGGTGAGCCAAGATCGTGCCATTGCACTCCAGCCTGGGTAACAAGAGGGAAACTCCGTCTCCAAAAAAAAAAAAAAGTCTTGTTCTGCAATGGCGCGATCTCGGCTCACCGCAACCTCCGCCTCCTGGGTTCAGGCAATTCTCCTGCCTCAGCCTCCTGAGTTGCTGGGATTACAGGCACGGGCCACCATGCCCAGCTAATTTTTTGTATTTTTAGTAGAGACGGGGTTTCACCATGTTGACCAGGATGGTCTCGATCTCTTGACCTCGTGATCCACCCGCCTCGGCCTCGCAAAGTGCTGGGATTACAGGCTTGAGCCACCGCGCCCGGCCTAAAATACTATTTTAAGTGACAAAAGAAAAGAGTAGATACGGAACAATGTCATTTATAAGAAATTCTAGAACAGGCCAACCTAATCATCTAAGGTAGATGATTTAGAACAATGGTTGTTCTGGAAATGGGGACAGCAATTGAGGTATTTGGGAATGCTTTAAGGTAATGGGAATATTCTGTATTGCACTGATAACCTGCAAAATTTCTAGTCTGAAGAATTCCTTTAAAAAAACATAGAAATTAGCGAGGTGCAGTGGCTCACACCTGTAATTCCAGCACTTTGGGAGGCCGAGGTGGGTGGATCACTTAAGGCCAGAAGTTCGAGACCAGCCTGGCCAACATGGTGAAACACTGTCTCTACAAAAAATACAAAAAATTAGCTAGGTGTGGTGGTGGCGCCTGTAGTCCCAGCTACTTGGGAGGCTGAGGCATGAGAATTGCTTGAACCCAAGAGGTGAAGGTTGCAGTGAACCGAGATCGTGCCACTGCACTCTAGCCTGGGCAACAGAGGGAGACTGTCTCAAAAAAAAAAAATAGTAATTGTTATTCTTTCACATTTGTATTTCCTATTTCTATGCAAGATATGGGAGGTATGGTGAACATTTGTGATTCATTTTGGCTGCCCTGCATCTAAACCACTTCCTATGTTTGTGAAATTCCTTGCCTCATGCATGGGTGCCTACCTCCCCCTAAAAAACAAAAATGTCCAGATACTCAATTTCCAGCTTCCCTTGCAGCTAGGATGTGGGCATGTGGCTCAGGACTCTGGGCCCAGACTTAGAGTTGACAACTAATGATGAAAAGAAACAGGGATTGTAGAGAATCCTTTCCAGTTTCAGTGGTAGCTGGGGCAGAGGCTTAGGCTGTGGTGTGCCGAGTCCAATGCCAGGGTATGTGTGGTGCAAACCCTGGAGTCCTGGACCCTGCTGTGATGACAATGGCGTTATTCCTTATTCCTGTGCTTACTCCTGTGGGGTTACCCACTGGTGCTTCCTGCTGTACAGTCTCTCATGGATTCTGCCCTATTTCTGAGCCTCCAGCCTTTCAGTTATATGTTTACTGAATTTCTTTTCAATCCAAGTCAGCTAAAGTTGCCTGCAACTGAGTACCCTATGACAAGTAGATTTCAACTGTAGAAGTACAGAAGCTAATGAAAAGTTGAATATTTAGGATTCCAAGTAGGCTCAGAATCTGAGCCTTTGAGGCCAGGAGCTGTTCTGCATACCTTTTGTACCCCAGCAGAGAGGCTGGCCTGTAGTGAATGCTTGGTAAATGCTTGTTGATTGATTGAGACATGAATGAAGGTGTTTTGCTTTTCATGAGCATGAAAGAACATGATCCTCATGAGCTAATCATTCCCACTTCGTCCCATACTTGTGTCACGTGCATTTCCCGAATACAGCAAGATTCCATTCATTGTTGGTTGTTAATGCGCTGTCTGAGGGCTATTTAAGCTTTTTCTGATTTCCTTTTGGACATGACTTATGAGAAAATTGTATCCAGAGGATTTAAGTTTTCTCCAGGCCACATTCAGATCCCTACTCTTCCTTTAAACTGAGTGATCCCAGGCCCTAATCAGACCCTGCAAGAGGCTTAAAAATCTAGGAGTTCAGAGAAACAAGGTCAGCTCATTTCCAGCAAGTTCCTTAGTTAGGCACACCCCCTCACCTTGAGTAAGCGAGAAAGGCCATCCCAGTCGTTGACTCCCACTCCATCCCACTGGAAACTGGGAGGACTGGAGGGGCAGCTGTAGACAGAAGCCACACATGATGCCTCCATGACCCGTATGAGGACCAGGGCCCCTCTGGGAGTTTAGCAGCCACGCTGGAAGCATACCTAGGACAGCTGACATGACTCTTATTCTAGAGAACAAAAGCCAAAGCTGCATACAGATGTTCTATCTGGCCAAGCCACTGTCAAGGCCCTCAAGGTTGACTTCGTTCGCTTACCCGTGTTGGCTTTCTTAGAAAACTCATCTGTGCTGACGTCTGCCTTTCCTGAGTCATGTCAAGGGTGTCTCTGCCCAGCTGAGAATCTCTGAACAGTGAACATGAATGAAACAGCTGCTTCTGCCTCCAGAAACCACTGGAGGAGCCGTGGGGCTGGGTGATAATTCTTCTTTTTCTTTTTGTTGATGTAGCTTAGACCCATGCCCTCATCAATCTATTGTCAGGGATAGATTGTACCCTTTCTGTGTTCCAGTGGGTGGGACCCCCAAAAGAGAGCTGAAAATGCCCTGCTGGCAAGGGTACTGGTTTAGTTCAACAAATATCCATAGAATGCTCACTTAGGCAAAATGGCATAGGGCACAGTGCCAAAATCAGGGATGACTCAGCTTGGAGTCATGAAGGAGGTCCAAAGAGGTCTCTAAATTGAGGCCCCAGGACCCCCAGGCATGCTGCAAGGCCCTTGATGACAGCATCTTGTGCCTAACACCTGACCACATCTGATCCACTAGAGACAGTACCTGAGAAGGATGCAGATTCCCAGGCCCTACCTTCCAAAGTTCTGGTTTAGCAGGTCTGAGGGATGGCCAGTCATCTGCATTTTAACAAGGACCACTGATGGTTCTGATGCAGGTGGTCCAAGGACCACACCTGGAGAAACTTCTGCTTCGAGGTGTATCTGGGATAAAAATGTCACCCAAACCTCTTAAGGCCACACCATATCCCCCCAAGAAAGGAAGCAGTAACTTTTGACCACAGCCACAGGAGAGGAGATTCACTTGGGATTTCTATGCTGTCCACCATTCAAAGACAAAGTGTGCCTTCCCCCACAACTGCTTTGTGGTTAAAAGCTTCTATTGAGGGATGGTTTACTCGCCCTCTAGCACTATGAAGCAACATGGTGGGATTTTTGTTCCCTTTGAATCCCAGTCATTTTATGCTGCTGAAAATCTTGAGTTTTTGCCGCAGTGGAGGATTCTGCTTAAGGACTACCCACCTGGGTCTGGTAATAGCTACTGCAACCCAACAGTCCTAAGCAAATAATATGGTTTGGCTGTGTCCCCACCCAAATCTCATCTTGAATTGTATTTCCCATGATCCCCATGTGTTGTGGGAGGGACCTGGTGGGAGGTAATTGCCCCCAAATCAACTTGACTTCTCTTGTTCCTTGGCAGATTCCAGGGACCAGCCTTTGCTGGAGTTGGGGTGGAAGCTACACCCTTGTACCAAGGGCTATAATCCCAAGTCTGGTCCTGTTTTATGTGAGCAATATCATTGTGAACACACTGAATGTGTCTGAATGACCTATTTGAAGGTTAATATCACAAGATTGATCCTGAGCTGGAAGCTCTGAAATGTATTTGTGCTCAGGGAAGATATGTGCTCATAATATTTGGCTTTTATTTCCCCTGGAACATGTACACATCAGTGAGACTGGGGATAATGAATGACAGCATGGACAATAAATTTTAAAACAAACAAAATAAAAACTCAAAGAACACTAGTGTAGACCAGTGCTAGGATATGATGTGTGTTACTAAGAGAGCAATGATTACTCCTTGGTGAGCGGATTCTATTACTCACTTCTTAGGAGCAGTAGGTGGCTGCCTCTTGATGGTATCAGTCCTGGAGTTTTAAAATCCTCAGTCCTTTACATTGCAAGAGGGGCACGTGGGGCCAGTAGGCAGGTAAGAGAAGGTGCAATTGGAGGAAGAGAAATGGGATCTGTGGCAGGGGCTGTTGGCTTCCACTGAAACCCATTCTCCACTTCTTGCTGGGTGAGAGCTAGGCAGCATTTACCAGCCCCTCTTGGGTTTGGGGAAACCACAAACAGAATTCTGGCCAGTGGAGTGAGGGGCTCTGAGACAGCAGCCTGCCTCTTCCACACTCCTGTTCTCCTTGCAGTGGTTCAAAGCCCTTGGGTGATGATGGAGCCACAGCTGGAAAAGCCTGGGCTCTGGATCACCACGTAGCACAGAGCCAGCTGCTGCCCTGGAACCTCCATGCAGGAAGGGGGTCTAGGAATACACTTCTGTATTTCAGCCAGCATGGTTTGGGATCTTTTTTTATGGTGTTTCAGCCTGCCCTAACTAAAACAGGGCCCACTCAGCACAGGGATTCTGGAATGGGAGCAGGGTCCATTGAGACTGCTTTTCAGAGAGCTTATGCCCTAGGGGAGAAAAGGTGATGAGGACACCGGAGCTGGCAGTCAAGACCCAGGATGCCGAAATTAGGGCTCCAAGACACAGCAGGGAGGGCAAGCTGTCCTCTTGTGAGATGGGAGGAGAGTCCCCTGAGCAGGGCTCTTCTTGGGCCACAGCTGGGTCATGAGGAGGAGAGATGCTGAGTTTGGCGTGACATTCAAAGTGCTGAAACTTGAGTTCGTTCCTTGAGTGGAGGGCAGCGCAGGTTAATCAGACAAATCAGCCTTCAACAGCTTCCTTTGAGGAGCTTAGTAAGAATGGAAAACCCAGGACTGAGGGGCTTACAGAGCAGCAAAGTATCAGGGGCTCAAGGCACCAGGAGCTCCTCTGGAAATTGGTGGGAATGGCTGGGGCAGAGCCAAGGTGACGGTACCCCTGATGATGAGACTGCAGAGACCTTCTGTGGTATAGGGAGTGGTGAGACCCCAAGGGACAGTGTGCAAAGACTCTGATGGCGCTAACAGACTCCTCTAGGAGCTGGTGAGAAAGACCTGGAATCCTGAGACTCGCCCCTGAGGCTCCACTCCTACCCTGATCACCTCCTCCATGACTCTGTGACCTGGGGAAGTCAATAGTACATTTCAACACATGTGAAGTCAGCATGTGAATGACATTCCAGTGCGGCTTATGGGGTCACCCGCGCAAAGATGAAGACTCAGTGGAAAGACCTTGCCAAACTGGAGGGAAAACAAGGTGCTTTTCTCCAACATACTCGTTTAATAAATATTGGCTTAGGTATTACAAAGACACATAAGACTTGCCCCCGCCCTGTTAGAGGTATGTATGCTGAGAAAAGGAAGGAGTGATTCAATAAGAAAAACAGCATTTGAGGAAGAGAAAGAAGGAAAACATATCAAAATTCAGGTCATATTAGAATGACGTGTATTACAATGAGTTTAACTACGTTCCAGAATTACTCCTTTCAAATTTGATTGACATTCTAAACGATTTAGCTTGATATAAATGAGATATTTTTGTACCCTCAGTAGGAACTGCATTTTAGCTGGTTTTAAAGCTCAACAATCACTTCCCTGCCTTGCAGAAGGTATGAACCAGGCCATGTGTATGTAGAATCCAGGTGGGTCTGAGAGCAGCTGCAACTGATTGGAGAATGACAGGGAGGCTGAGGAAGGGAGGGAGGGGAACCTGGGGTGTCACGCCAGGGACTGAGGAAGGCTCTTGCTTTTGCTGGAAGCATTGCAGTTCCCCAAATCAAGTAATCCCATTAAAACATGAAACATCCAGAGTAAAATTAGGTTTAAAACACTATTTGCAAAGCCAAACGTAGTCTTACCATAGAATCCAGGCATTGCACTCCTTGGCATTTGCCCAAGTGAGTCGGAAACTTCCATTTAAAACTTGCACACAAATGTTCATGGTAGCTTTATTCATACTTGTCCAAACCTGGACGCAGCCAAGGTGTCCTTCAATAGGTGAATGGGTAAATACACTGCGGCACATCCAGACAATGCAATATTATTTGGTGATTTTTAAAAATGGTTAAATTTGGGCCAGGCACGGTGGTTCATGCCTGTAATCCCAGCATTTTGGGAGGCCGAGGCAGGCGGATCATGAGGTCAGGAGATCTAGACCATCCTGGCCAACATGGGGAAACCCCATCTCTACTAAAAATACAAAAATTATCCAGGTGTGGTGGTGCGTGCCTGTAATCCCAGCTACTCAGAAGGCTGAGGCAGGAGAATCTCTTGAACCCAGGAGGCAGAGGTTGCGGTGAGCAGAGATCGCGCCACTGCCCTCCAGCCTGGCGACAGAGTGAGACTCCATCTAAAAAAGAAAATGAGTTAAATTCTTGGATTTCTTTTTTTTTTTTTTTAATGAGCTATGAAGCCACAGAAGGACCTTAAATACATATAGTTAAGTGAAAGCAGCCAGCCTGCAAAGCTACATCTGTACATGACTCTATGACATTCTGGGAAAGGCAAAACTATAGAAACAGTGAAAACATCAGTGACCGCCAGAGGTTAAGAGGGAAGGAAGGACGCAAAGGCAGAGCACAGAGGATGTTAAGGCCGGTGAAACAATTCTATATCATACTAACATGGTGGGTATGTGTGCTGGGACTCAGGAAACAACACCCCCCAAATGAAGGCCTCAGAAGCAAGAGCTTCTCCTGACCTCATTCTCCCCCGGGGTAAGCCGTACAAACCACAAGTCGGCCGGGCACAGTGGCTCACGCCTGTAATCCCAACACTTTGGGAGGCCAAGGTGGGTGGATCACAAGGTCAGGAGTTCAAGACCAGCCTGGTGGCCAAAACGGTGAAACCCTATCTCTACTAAAAATACAAAAATTAGCTGGGTGCAGTGCTGGGTGCCTGTAATCCCAGCTACTCAGGAGGCTGAGGCAGGGAATCATTTGAACCCAGGAGGCAGAGGTTGCAGTGAGCCGAGATCACACCACTGCCCTCCAGCCTGAAGTCCTCTTTCCCAATGTGAGTCATAGAAATTTTCAAACCCCTTTTCCCCAAAGCCAGTCATAAAACCGAAAAATATTACTCTAACTTCTACCCCCCACCTTTCTGTGTAAAAATTTATCATAAGGAAATCACCTAACCTGCCTTGTTTGGATGTAGGTCATAAGACCCCATTCCAGAGAGGTCCCTGCCCCGCACCCAGCAGGAAGCAGTGCTGCCCAGAGGGCCCAGGAGGAATCCAGACAGGGCTTGCTGTGTGTCCCCACTCAGCCTGTGAGCAGGAGATCATTCCCTTTTCTGTCCAATCACATTTCTACATATTTTGTTGCGTCTAAGCATAAAAATGGGCAGTGCCCCCTGCATCTCTGGGTCTTCATTCTGAAGGTGCCCCTTTCATGTAAAACTATGACCAAATAGATATGTGTGCCTTTTCTCCTATTAATCTGCCTTTCATCAGTTAATTTTCAGTGAAACTTCAGAGGGTGAAGGGGAAGTTTTCCTTGGCCCCTACGCACATCATTACACATTTGTCCAATCCCACAGAATGTACACCACCAAGAGTGGACCTTAGTGTACAACAGGGACATTAGTCAGTAATAATGTTCCGCACTGATGCACACATGAAAGCCATTTTATTTGTGCAAATAGGAGCGCTGACAATGTCTGTATTGGCGCCTCTGGGGCAGGGAGGTGGTGGGCATGGCCCCAGAGTTCTGACCTGCCAGCAGTCAGGCAGGTTGCATCCTGGAGCTTGGCCAATTCAGATGCTCGAGTTCTGGCCATGGGTCTGCAGCTCCCTCGCCCTTGCCTACATGGGCAGGAGATGAATTAGAGGAAGCAGGACTCACACAGGAGGCGGGAGGGTGCCACTGGGAAGCTCACTGGCTCTAGGGGCAGCAGATCTGGGATGGGGTCCCCGTTGTCTTCTTCCTCATCCATGAAATGGGGCAAAATAGTGCTTACTTCATTGGAGATTCTTGGGGGGAATAAAAGAGATATTAGTTAAAGGCACAGAGCACACTGCCTGGCACACCGAAAAAGTTTAATACATATTGCCAATTAATTGTTCTTATATGATGTCTTTCTCAGGTTTTTGGTAAGGAATAAATCAACGGTGAGAAAATATATACAAAAACCTGACTGAGAGAGAACGTAGCTTACACACAAGAAGCGGCATCTTGGTGAGCACACTGCTATGTCATATCGTGCATAGTCATGACACAGCCAAGGACTGATACAGGCACTCCAATAACGCATGGATGGGTTCCTGCTGGACTCTATTCATGAAGGTTGTGATTTAAATTTTTTAAAATCTATGGATAAGGCCAGGTGAGGTGGCTCTTGCCTGTAATCCCAGTGCTTTTGTAGGCCAAAGGCAGGCAGATCATGATGTCAAGACATCGAGGCCACCGTGGCCAACATGGTGAAACTCCGTCTCTACTAAAAATACAAAAATAAGCTGGACATGTTGGCGTGTGCCTGTAGTCCCAGCTACTCGGTAGGCTGAGGCAGGAGAATCGCTTGAAACTGAGAAGTGGAAGTTGCAGTGAGCTGAGTTAGTGTCACTGCACTCCAGCCTGGAGAAAGAGCAAGACTCTACCTCAAAAAAAAAAAAAAAAAAAAAATCCATGGGTAAAACGGCTACCAGAAGATCCCATTTGGGTTTGCATTTTGTTCTTTGGCTTTGGTGGGCAGCAATTGTGTCGGTTGCAAATTCTCGAGCTAGTGCTCTGAGGCTTACTCATTCCCCTCCCTGGTGTCCATGCTGTCTGCAGTGAGCGCATCTTTTATCAGATGACAGGAGGGGACTTCATAGATGTGCAACCCAGGCTGCTGTGCCGCCTGGGCTGCAGGAGAGGGACTGTTGCTATTAATCCTCACAACGGGAGGGCCCAGTGGACTGTCACAGCCCAGGCAGGGAATCACAGGCCTCCCTGGGCGACCAGCTGTCCTGGCTGCTACAGGATTTGGACTCCAGCAGGCTTTCCCTGGGGACAGAGATGATCTTGATCTCTGGGCAGCTGGGCTTGGTGTCCTCCGCATTGTTGGGGCACAGGATGCAGAGCTGGGGATGGCTGAGCTTAAACTCCTGCTGCTATGGAGGGCTGCCTCCTTGCCCTGAACACCCTGGGAGTCCTTTTAAAAACACAGGCCCAAGGAGTGATAACTGGAGGGGCAGCACCTCCACCCCCTGAAGGAGAAACCTGTGCAGCGGTATGTGCACAAGCAACGCCTCCAGGCCTTCCTTCCACACAATGCAAGAGGCCCCAGGTGTGACATGTTAGCTACACGTTGGCTTGGTCTGTACTGCAAATATGTACCCAGTGACGGGGCCATTAGGTACTTGGCTCTTAGTTGCTGTGATGAAAATTTACAGAGAATGTTCATGGGGAAAACAGCTCCCACCCACGGACAGCAGAGGAATGTTGTCCAAGACTTACCTGGACAGGTGAGACTAAGGCCTCATTTCAGCCCCAGCAGTTCTGTGACTTTTTAGTGAACATAGGGAGGCGAGAAGGGAAATGAGCCTTAGTCAGCCACAGGGAGAACCAAGCCAGGTCTGTTTAGGGTCAGCATCTTCACGGAGCTCCCTCCACTGGAGGCTGTGCTAGAAACCTCAGGACATGAGGTCAACATCAAAACAGGAACAATAGCGGCAAATGTTTAGTAGTGTTTGCAACACATTAGGTGCCACAACAACCTCTGCAGGAGAGGTGAGCAGGGCTAATATTTAGCAGGTACACCCTTGTACTGGCTGCCTGCCATGTAATAAGTTAGTACCTCAGCTGGTTATTGAATATTTTCAACATTAGCCCTGGGTTCTAGGACTGGTTTCTAGTTTACCAATTAGGAAATTGACGTTAAGAGAAAGGGGAGTTGACCTGCCTGAGATCACACAGCCTCGCGCGTGGCAGAGCCTTGGGTTCAAAGCCAGGCTGTCTGGCGTCAGACCTTCAGTTGGTCTGTGCCCCCACAGCACCCCTGACTTCCCCTTGGAGCACCGGCTGGTGGAACAAACATGCCCTAGAGAAATGCCTGGGTAAACGTGCTGCCTTCCTTGCCCAGAGACGGGCCTCTTGCACACCCTACTTTCCTACTGTGGCTGGGGTGAGGTGGTGGGTAGAAGGGTGTAGGTTGTAGCTCACTGTCTTCCTCAGGAGTCCCACAGCGGGGAGGAACACCGGCTCTTCAATGAGAGAAGACAGTAAGGCTTAAGAAGGGAAGGAGAGGACCAAGAGAAACGAGGCATGAGGGAGATCGGCCCCAAGCCTTGTCCCGAGAAAAGTAAAATCTGTGCATCATCTTCTAGGGTCCCGAGGGTGGGATTTATCTGACACATTCTCCCACATGCTTATTACAGGACGAGCATTGTGTTAAGTGCTTTGCATGCATTATCTCATTCAAATCAAAAGCAACCCAGTGTGGCCGAGTGACTATTTGATGTCCATTTTACAGATGAGGAAAGTGAGGCTGAGAGAGCTTAAAGGACACACCACTCATGAGTGGCAGAGCCAGGATGCAAACCAGACTTGAGGGCTGTTAAAGCTTGCGGTGTTTGTAGTCATTCTTCTATGCTGTCCCCTTACAGGAAGTTCAAAAACAGAGAGGGTGGGCGTTTGGTCTTTGGCTTTTGCTTAAATTTATGTTTTTATACGTTTATTTCCTTAGCATATGCTATGAACCAGGAACATCTATTTGTTTATTCAACTGATTTGTTAAGCCTTTTGATGGGCCAGCCCAGGTTCTGGGCACACACCGGGAAGAAGAGCAGCTGTGGTCCCTGCTCACGACTCTGCAGCACTGGGTGGGTGGGAAGAGGGAGGAGGGAGGAGGTGGTGAGAAGCCTGCTTCACATCACTGAGAGCTTCCTGCGAGCCAGGCACTGGACTTGGTGCTGAGTGATTATATCATTCAGCCCTCCCAGTAGACTCTCAGGTAGGCACTCTTATTTTTTCCATTTATAGATGGGAAAATTAAGACTTAGGAAACAGTTAATCTGCCCAAGGTCATATAGCCAATACATGGTAACACTGGGATTTGAACTCAAGTATCTGACTCCAAAGCTTGAGTAGTTTTTTTTTCTCTCTTTTTCTTTTTTGAGACAGGGTCTCATTCTGTCACCCAGGCTGGAGCGCAGTGGCATGATCATAGCTCACTGTAACCTCAAACTCCTGGGCTCAAGTGATCCTCCTTCCTCAGCCTCCCGAGTAGCTGGACTATAGGCACACACCACTATGCCTGGATAATTTTTGTAGATTTTTGTAGACAAGGTCTTGCTGTGTTGCCCAGGCTGTTCTGCAGCTCCTAGACTCAAATGATCCTCCTGCCTCAGCCTCCCAAATTGCTGGGATTACAGGTGTGAGCCACTGTGCCCGGCCAAAGCCCATGCTTTTATTTGCTGCCTAATCTTCCTCCCTTTTCGGTGTAATGTTTACCCCAAACCTGCAGGGTAGCCATTATCAGCCTCATTTAACTAATTAGGAAGCCCAGTCTCAGCAGGGCTGGCTGTGTGCCCAAGGCCTTGCTGGGAAGAATGGGGTTCTGGGCCCAGGCATCCCAATGCCAAGTCCAGGTGTGCTTGTAACTCTTCGTGCCTCTCTGTGCAAGAGCCTTGCCGGGAACTGGGGGTTGAGGGCTCCCCCAAGCCTCCTGGCTGGACCTCATTCCCAGAGTTAGTGTAATAGCTGCTGTGTGGGGGGAGTCTGTTGTGCTCTGGTGGCTGTGATCACAGGTGTCTTGTAGTGCCTTAGGAAGCCAGCGGGCGGGGCCCTGGCCGCACGGGTGGGGAGTACAGGGAATCCTTGACCAGAGGAGACTTGGAGGCTTTTGTGCTGTTCGCCTGGACTCCGTGGCCATGGCCTACCCTGTGATTGTCATCATTTCTACATGAGAAAAAGCAGCAGCTGATTCACAGTGAAAGGAAATGGCCGAGGTTCTGAAACTTCCTGTTTGTCTGGTATCTGCAAAGATATCTGTGTTATGCAAATACCCTGACTCCTCAAAACTACTGCAGGTGTGTACACACACACGCACACGCACACACACGGACACGCACACACACACACACGGACACACACACACTGACACGCACACGCGCACACACACACGGACACGCACACACACACATACACACATGGACACACACACGGACATGCGCACACGCACACACGGACACACACACACGGACACACACACGCACACGCACACACACACACGGACACGCGCGCGCGCGCGCACACACACACACACACACCCCCTGCTTGGCCCCATGCAGTGGGTCTCCTCTGTACCCAGTAAAGGGAAACATGACTCTACTAACATGGTGGCCAGGACGCCGGGGACTCTACTGTCGGAATCCCTGATCATAGATAAGGGACAGCAGCTTTGGCCTTTGGCTCAAAGAGCTTTACAGATGTCCCTTGTAGGTGAGTCTTGGCTCCAGCTCCTGGCCCACGGCAGAGCCTGGGAGTGAGGCAGGCAGATAGGCCAGGGGATCTGCCTCAGGCCCAGGATCTCCATTTCCTCTCAGCTTCATTCCTCCCTCCCTAGGCTCCCTGACCGTGCTGAACGCAGCTCCCAAGCAGAGGGAAGAGTCCAGATGATGACAGGTGTTGATTGTTTCCTGTTGGTTCACTGTGTCCTTTTTGCAAGCCTTTCTTTCTTTCAAAATCTATTCAGGTTTGAGTCCAGCACTGCAGCTTGCGGAGTGGGTCTGTGCCTCTGAAGTGCAGTGGCTTCAGGTACAGGCCTGCCTGTGGGCTGCTAGCTGCCAGCTGCTTCTGCACTGGGAAGCTTTATAAACAGCCGAATGTAAGCTTCAGCATTAATAGGTGAAAGTGAAAATGGCATGTGATTTCTAGACAGTTCTCATAGATTCAAAATAATTGTTCTCTGTAATGAGTAAAATCACACTCTCGCAACAGCGGAATGCTTTTCTCACATTCTGAGTTGCCCGAATTGGGGGAAATGGGTATAAATGGCTGCAAGAGACAGTTTTGTGAACTGCAGGGTAGCCATTATCAGCCTCATTTAACTAATTAGGAAGCCCAGTCTCAGCGGGCTACATCTTTGTAAAATCATATTTCATCCTTTAGTCTCTTCCTGTCCGACCCTAAGACCTTCACCTGGGAAGTGGGAGGATGGCTTAGAAGCCGACGAAACTGAGGTTAGAGGAAGGGAGTGATCGCCTGGCTCAGAGCTGGGCCCTCAAAGTCTAGGCCAGCGCCTGCCTGTTGTGAAGGGAGGGTAAGGAGCAGGGGCTGGGACGGGCCAAACTGGGTGGAAAGCTTGGCTCTGATCTTTAGAAGCTGCGTGATCTTGAGCAAGTTGCTTAACCCTTGCTAAGCCTCGGTTTCCCTTTCTGCAGAAAGGGATTATCATGGGAATGAAAGGGGATCCAGAACTGGAGCAGAGGATGGGGTGTGTAAGTGGAAGGTGACATAAGGACAACATATGCTGAGACACCCAGCACCCTCTCCAAGGGCGCCTCAGCATGGCAGCAGGTCACATGGTGCCCGAAACTCATTTTTCCCCAGTTGTGCTGGTTTGTGGAGTGAAAAGGGAAGCCAGGCTTCCTTCTTACTAGCTCCAACTGCCTTGCTTTAAGAATCACTCACCCTCCCTAAGGATGGGATAAAACCTTCCTGTAGAGCAGACCGATCTCCTTTTTTATCCCTACCGTCCTCTGGCTGTGGCTGTGGCCTGAGGGGCGGTTCTGACTTAAATTTCACTTCTGCTTTCCCAGCCAGCAGGATAAAAAACCAGAGAGGAAGGCGAATTCTGCCTTATCAAAATTTCTTACAGATGGTGCAGAGAGGTTGTTTCTTTTTTACCAGGGAAGCTCAGGACAAGTCTGGCTGCAGGAATGTTAAGCACTGATAAGAGAAGATAAAATCTCCACCCTCCAGGCCTGGAATTTCCTCACTCCTGAGCTTTGGCTTCCATATCTGAGACAGAGACTGCTAGTCACCTACCAATTCCCAATTTCTCTTTCTGCTTTACCAGAAGTACTTGATTTGGGATGGGGGTGTGGGGTGGTGGGCAGCAATACATCCAAGTAAAAGACTGTACTTCTCAAATCTCTTTAAACCCAGGCCAGCCAATGAGGCATAAATGAAAATTGTCGGGGCTGTGGTTCTAAAAGTGTCTCTCTTTTTTTTTGAGACAGAGTCTCACTTTGTCATCCAGGCTGGAGTGCAACGGCAGGATCACAACTGTAAAATCAAAAGTGTCAAAGACAGGTCTCAATCAATTTAGAAAGTTTGTTTTGCCAAGGCTAAGGGCACGTCCTTAACCTCAGGAGATCCTGACGGCATGCACCCAAGGTGGTTGGTGCCCAGCTTGGTTTTATACATGTTAGGGAGCACCAGGCATCAATCAGTTATGTGTAAGACGTACGTTGGTTTGGTCTGGAAAGGTGGCACAACTGAAAGCTGCGACTTCCAAGTCATAGGTGGATCAAAGAGTTATTATCAATAGAAAAGAATGTCTGGGTTCTGATGAGGGAGAAGGGTAGAAGGAGTCATGTCTGACTCCCCCTTCCCATCATGGCCTGAACTAGTTTTTCAGGTTAACTTTGGAATGCCCTTGGCTGAGAGGAAGGGTCCATTCAGATGACTGGGGGTACTTAGAATTTTATTTTTGATTTATGGGCTCAGTGCAGCCCTCACCTCCTGGGCTCTGGTGATCCTCCCATCTCAGCCTCTAGAGTAGCTGCAACCACAGGTGTGCACACCTGGCTAATTTGTTTATTTATTTATTTGGTAGATATGGGGCCTTGCCATGTTGCCCTGGCTGATTTTGAACTCCTGGGCTTAAGTTATCCTCCTGTTACTGGAAAGGGGTCCTGATCCAGACCCCAAGAGAAGGTTCTTGGATCTCACCCAAGAAAGACTTTGAGGTGAATCTGTAAAGTGAAAGCAAGTTTACTAGGAAAGTAAAGGAATAAAAGAATGGCGGCTCCATAGGCAGAGCAGCTTCCAGGGCTGCTGGTTGCCCATTTCTATGGCTATTTCTTGATTATATGCCAAACAAGGGTGGAGTATTCATGAGTTTTTCAGAAAAGGGGTGGGCAATTCCCAGAGCTGAGGGTTCCTCCCATTTTTAGACCATATAGGGTAACTTGCAGATGTTGCCATGGCATCTGTAAACTGTCATGGTGCTGTTAGCATGCTAAGGCATTATAGTTAGCATACAATGAGCAATGAGGACAACCAGAGGTCACTCCTGTTGTCTTGGTTTTGGTGGGTTTTAGCCAGCTTCTTTACAGTAGGCTGTTTTATCAGCAAGGTCTTTGTCACCTGTATCTTGTGTCATCCTGTGACTTAGGATGGCTAACCTCCTGGGAATGCAGCCTACTAGCTAGGTCTCAGCCTTATTTTACCCAGCCCCTACTCAAGGTAGAGTCCCTCTGGTTCAAATGCCTCTGGAACTCCCACCTCAGCCTCCCAAGGTGCTGGGATTACAGGCTTGAGCCACTGCACCTGGCCTTAAAAGCTTCTTAAAGGGATCTAAGAAACGTGCTGTTCACCCTCCCCACCCTCTTTCCTAACCATGAAACACTAATGAAATGGCTGGAGTTCTAGCAACCATATTGGGCCAGGAGGCAGCCTTGAAAAAGGAAGCCACAAACTAACACATCGACTCTCAACCTTTAATGCTGAGAAAAGAAAAAGTATCCCCTGCCATCCGGGAAATGGCCTGACACTTTGAGCTAGGGCTTCATCTTATTAAAAGCTTGCCTGGCTATTCTCACAGACACTGATGTCAGTTGCCACTCTGCAACTGTGAATGAAGAGGTCAAGAGACCCCTTCATAACTCTGTCTAAGCACATACAAAAAAATCCCCACAAAACACTAAACACATCCCCCCTTGGCTCATTAAGTGACAGCGGCTTCCTTATCAAGTACAACTATAGCCTTGATCCTGTCTGCTGTCCTTATAGATAAGATTTACTAACATACCCAGCCACAGAATTGTCCCATTTCCGGAGAGCAGACGATGCAGAGCAAGACCTTCCCTCCTAGGCCCTCCTCCCACGCATCTAACCAAAGCCCAAAGCCTGTGAGTCCTTTCGAACACCTTTTTACTGAAATGGTTCCCCCATGGTGTCTTCCTCATTGCAACCAGTAATAAGGCCAACTTGTTCAACTACCAGTTTGCAAATAAATCACTTGGGGATTTATTAAAATGCAGGCCGTGGCTCGGTAGGTCTGGAGTAGAGCTCATTCTGTGTTTCTAACAAGCACCCAGTGAGGCACCTGCTGCTGGACCGTGGTCCCACTTTGGGTAGCAAGGCAGTGAAGGGTGGTAGATTAGAATGCTGGACATGCTGAACCTTGACCACGGGACCACTGTATGAATCCTGTTCTGTTTCCCGGTGAAAATATGCCTGTGTTTCATGTAAACCACTGCTAAATATGTCTGCTACTAGCAACTTAACCAACACATTGTCCTTGCCCTTAGAAAGATGTGTGGTTACAGTTAGGTGTGTGCAGGCCTAAATGAGGCTTGGGGATTTATGGACCAAATGTGATGCCTTTGAGGTGACACCACAAGTAGTCCAAGAAGCCGAGTCACTCCGCCTAGTGGACAGGTGGAAAATTCTCAAACGGTCCTGAGCCGGCTCCAGAGATCTCAGAGGCTCCACCTGCCTGTTCTATTGCAGGTGTGTGGGCCTGGCCCCACCTTGCCTTCCCGCTCCATTGCTCACCATTCCACACCTAAGGGCGCCTTGATGTTTTGACCCCCCTTACCTCTGCCTTTGCCTTTGCTGTTCTCTTTGCCAGGGATGCCCTTCCCACCTTCCTCCATGTGGCTGACCCTCCCTCAGCTCTGCTTCCAGGCTGTCTCCCCAGGTCGCCGAAGGCTGGCTAGGTGCCTCTTCTTTGCTCCCATGCCACCCTGTGCCTTTCTCTGCCCAGCTGTTTCCCAGCTGTGTAGCAGTTACTTTGTAATCATCTTCCCACTGGGAAGATCCCTGCTCTAGAGGGCAGGGATCACTGCATCCTCCGACATAGTCCCCAGCACTTGAGAACTATGAGACTGCACCAAAGGCTCCAGCTCCCCAAGTCTGCCCTTAATCTCGAGCCATCTGAAGGGAGATTATGAGACAACAGTAACAGGAATCTTTCCCTAATGTTTTCCCCATTTAGGTTATGTGAAGTTGGCAGTTCCCAAGGGCTTTAGACTCAAAACTGTGGGCCATGTCCCCTTCGGAAACTTGGTCCCCAAGAGAAATGTATGCTTCTGAAAACCACAGGTGCATGAATCAGTGTTTGGTAAATGACTCCTAACTGAAAGTCCGGACTTATCTATATCTTGGCTTCTCAAACTTGAATATGCTTATCATCAAGATAGCAAAAGCATTCCTACACGCCCGTCAGCGTGGGCATCACCCGGAGCCTCTCGGAAAGGCTCATCGGAAACCACCCCGGAACGACTGAGACAGAGTCTCTGGGCGCAGGACCCACGCCTCAGCATAAAACTCCAGGTGATGGAAGAGCTCCCACCTAACAGGTGAGTTGACATTGTTGTAGGTGACTGACATAATTTCCCGTCTCACAACTCCACCTCCACTAAGAAAAGCTGTGGGAAATGGAGACTTTGGGCTGGATGTGGTTCATCCCTGTAATCCTAGTGCTTTGGGAGCCTGAGGCAGGAGGAGCGCTTGAGACCGGGAATTTGAGACCAGTCTAAGCAACATAGTGTCTCTACAAAATATTAAATTTATTCTTTCCTCTTTTTTAGTTTTCATTTTTATTTTTTATTTTACATGGCTCACAGCAGCCTTGACCTCCTGTGCTCAAGCGATCCTGTCTCAACCTCTCAAGTAGCTGGGAGCACAGGCACGCGCCACACACCTGGCTATTTTTTTTTCTTTTCTTTCTTTCTTTTTTTTTTTTTTTAAAGACAGAATCTTACCATGTTGCTCAGGCCCTGTTGACCAGGAAAAAATATTTTTTGTTTTAAAGAAAAAGAAAGAAAAGAAAAGAGACTGAGAAACCACAGAAAGAAGTGCTGATGGCAATGCCTGCTTGCTGATGGTTGCAATGATCACAGCAGCGTACATTTTGTGTGCCTGAAGCCTGCAACTATATCAATGTGTGGGGAAATACTTGTAAAGACATAAGCTATTAAGAAAACAAGCTAAAATCATAGTTGCTGGACTATGACTAATTTTTCTCCTTTCTCTCATTTAAAAATAAATATTTGTATGATATGTATAATAGAAAAATACATGTATTCAATTTAAAAAAGATATTCTTATTTTACACTTTACGGGACAAAAGAGGTTGTGGATTGGGATGGGTCAGTACCCTTGTGACAACTCAAAAATGGAGATCTTAACTCTTTCTCAACCAATGTTGAGGGACAGGCAGGTGTGTGAGGTGTCAATGGCACTGGGGTAGTTTTTGGAAAAATTTCAGTGCAAGAGACAAAAGCCAAACTCAAACTGGCCTAAGCCAAAATAAGTATAAAGAGAGAAGCGGGGACAGGAAGGAAGAAAGAAAGAGGAAAGGAAAGAGAAAGAGGGAAATGTTGAAAGGCAAAATTACAACAAATTTAGTTAAATGATCGAGCTGGCTTTGATTGTAATTCATGAGTTGGGGCAGCATCTCCTCTCAAACTTTAGGAGAAGTGTTCTGATGAGCTGAACAGAGGAGCTTGGCTTTATAGGAAGAAAAGGGTGAAGAAAGCAGACACAGGGAAGAAGAAGCAGATTGATGAGATCAGGTTACTTCAGGTTACTTTCCTTATAAGGGTTAAAGTAGAGGGGACTTCCTTACCCTGCTGGCTACAACTGGCCTGTTTGGGGATTTGTTTATTATCTCTCTCTGTCTTGAGTTTTGGGAAGGTCTGATGACTTAGTTTCAGTTTGGTGAGATGGAACTTAACAAGAGCGACTCCAGCTTGGTTTAGTCTACTGGGGCTTTGTGCAGGAGCTCAGCCCAAATCAGTGACCTCCTATAAATTTCATTTAATAGAAGAAGCAAGGAAGGAAGGAAGGAAAGAAGGAAGGTAGGTTATAAGTTGCTTATAACTAAAAAGACCAGTTGGACCCAGGACCTCTGAGGTTGCTTTCAGGCCTCTGTCCATCTCTTCGTTTTCTATCCTCAGACAGGCTCTGCCTTGCACTGCAATCTAGCAGTGTTGGTCAGAGGTAACTGCTGGCCCAGCTTGGGCTATGTGTCCTTCCCTGTGGCCAGAGAGATGTACCTCTGTGATGGCCAGGCTTGGGTCACATACTCCCTCCCCTACCAGAATCACATGAAAAGAGAGGGGAGAAGAGCTGCTTCCCCACAAAGGAAAACTGAAGTGCTATTTGGTTGCTGGGCAGACCAAAAAAATGACACTATCTGCTCCAATGGCTTGGTTTGTTGGTGCTTGCCGTAGGTCATTTTTGCCGCAGGTCATTTTTCAGGTTTGGATAAGACCTGCAGGCTTCTGAGAGGAAAGCTGCCATGGGGGTGTGAGAAGAGGGGAATTCTTACTCACCAAGGTTAACACTGGGCACACTGTTCTCCGAGGAAGTGGGAATTTCCACATGGTGAGATCCCTTCCCTGTACGATGAATTACTATCTTGATGAGAAACCCGTGGGCAGCTGGTTGAGAAGAGAAAGGTATTCTCTGAATGAGAGGGAATTTACCACTTCCTGTCAATGGTGACAGTTTTTTCTAGTGTCACCGCAGGGTGTGGATTGATTCATATACAAATACACATATCTATGTCGACACCATCCTGCTAGCCTCTGCAAAATGCATGCCTGGAGACCATTTCTGCTGCCCAGGAGATGTCACCTTTGTCACCATCACTCCCTGTCCACCACTCCCACATCCTGTAGGGCCCAGGCATGTGGGTGGGGAGCTCCCCAGCTGGAGGCCAGATTAGAGGTCTCTGTGTGGTGGGGATGGGGAGGGGGAGGATGGGAGCAGGGAGGTAAGCCACTGGCAGAGGTCAAAATCCCATCCAGGATCTGTCCTGGGCTTCTCCCAGGCTGCTGCTTCCAACATTGAATTTCTAACCTGGGTCTCTAAGGTTATGAATGTCTCATCACACATCCTGGGGTGCTCAGACATGTCTCTCCTGGGCCCCCAGCTGGGCTCGTGGCCATGACCATTGTCCTCGGAGTTCCAGCCTCCCAACAAAGGGACAGAAGAAACATAAGGCCCACTTTTCTGGATTCTGAGTTGGAGCCAGGAAACTCAATCTGTTGCTTCCTTCCCATTGAATTATCCCCCAAGGACCCTGAGCCCCTCCAGTCTCCTCCAGAGGCCTATAGCTGCCCCAGCTCCCCATAAGAGATACCTGGCTCTTTCCTACCCAAAGTAAAACACAGGGCTTTCCCTGGCCTGCACTGAGTTCCTGTGAGTGGCTGGGGAGCTGAGGAGGTATGAAGAGCGAGTGCTGAGGAAAGAGGTGTCCCCTGCCACCAGGTACCAAGGCCTTCTGCCAGATCACCAGACCTGACGCCTAGTTCCACTGGCCAGCCATGAAGCATCTGCCCTGACATCAACAGCTGACCTCCTGCAGGGCCTAAGGAAACTGAATTGTGGGTAAAAGAAAATGTTATTTTTTATTTTGTTTTATTTTTATAAATTTTCCTGGAGAGTCTTGCTATGTTGCCCAGGCTGGTCTTGATCTCCTGAATTTCAGTGCTCCTCCTGCCTCGGCCTCCTGTGCTGAGGTTACCGGTGTGACCCATCACACCTGGCCAAGAAGCGAATTTGTAAAAGACATGAGGAAAGGCCTGGTGCAAAGCTAATAGCGAAAAAAGTTTTCAACACTTGCTGTAGAAACTAAAGAAACTCACACTATTTTGCTCTCTATTGGATCATTTCCATCAACATACAAATAAATACACTGGGTTTTTTTTTGATCTTTAAAAGATGCCTTCATTATAAATGAGTCAACAAATTAGTAAATGAGAAGAGAAAAATCTCCTCTATAGAAGAATTCCAGGCCAGGCGCGGTGGCTCACGCCTATAATCTCAGCACTTTGGAAGGCCGAGGCGGGTGGATCTTGAGGTCAAGAGATTGAGACCATCCTGGTCAACATGGTGAAACCCTGTCTCTACTAAAAATACAAAAATTAGCTGGGCATGGTGGCGCGTGCCTGTAGTCCCAGCTACTCAGGAGGCTGAGGCAGGAGAATTGTTTGAACCCAGGAGACAGAGGTTGCGGTGAGCCGAGATCGCGCCATTGTGCTCCAGCCTGGGTAACAAGAGCGAAACTCCGTGTCAAAAAAAAAAAAGAAGAATTCCAAATATCATATGTAGATACTTTCTCTCCAGGAGGCCAAGCTTAAATTCACTCTCTTTGAGAGTGGACTGGATTTAGTGACTCACTTCCAAAGAGTAGAGTATGGAAAGGGAAAATAGTAACTATAGGAAAGAAACCTGGCAGATACCTTGTTAACCAAATGATGAAGGTTAACATCACTGCTCATAAGTAATGTTGCTATCATGCACCTGCTGATATGATCACATGAAAAGGGCGCTTCCTGTCTGTGGTATTCTTCAAATCCATTGAATTATGAGAAAACATGAGATAAACCCAAGTGAGAGGGAATTTACCACCTGATGAATATTTTTCAAAGCTCTTAAGGTCATGAGAAACAAGGGAAGGCTAAGAAATGATCACAGATTGGGATGGCTAAGACAGGATGACAAAATGCAGAGTGGTGTCCTGGGACAGAAAAGAGACATTCATGAGAAAATTGAAAAAATCTGATTAGAGTTTATAGTTGGGCTATTATGATATTATCCCAGTGTGAATTTATATTATCCCAGTATTATACCAGTGTGAATTTATATTATCCCAGTATTATACCAGCGTGAATTTATATTATCCCAGTGTGAATTTATATTATCCCAGTATTATCCCAGCGTGAATTTATATTATACCAGTGTGAATTTATATTATCCCAGTATTATACCAGCGTGAATTTATATTATCCTAGTGTGAATTTATATTATCCCAGTATTATACCACTGTGAATTTATATTATCCCAGTATTATCCCAGCGTGAATTTATATTATACCAGTGTGAATTTATATTATCCCAGTATTATCCCAGCATGAATTTATATTATCCCAGTATTATCCCAGCGTGAATTTATATCATCCCAGTATTATACCAGCGTGAATTTATATTATCCCAGTATTATCCCAGCGTGAATTTATATTATCCCAGTATTATCCCAGCGTGAATTTATATTATCCCAGTATTATCCCAGTGTGAATTTATATTATCCCAGTGTGAATTTATATTATCCCAGTATTATCCCAGTGTGAATTTATATTATCCCAGCGTGAATTTATATTATCCCAGTATTATCCCAGTGTGAATTTATATTATCCCAGTATTATACCAGCGTGAATTTATATTATCCCAGTGTGAATTTATATTATCCCAGTATTATCCCAGTGTGAATTTATATTATCCCAGTATTATACCAGCGTGAATTTATATTATCCCAGTATTATACCAGCGTGAATTTATATTATCCCAGTATTATCCCAGTGTGAATTTATATTATCCCAGCGTGAATTTATATTATCCCAGTATTATCCCAGTGTGAATTTATATTATCCCAGTATTATCCCAGTGTGAATTTATATTATCCCAGTATTATACCAGCGTGAATTTATATTATCCCAGTGTGAATTTATATTATCCCAGTATTATCCCAGTGTGAATTTATATTATCCCAGTATTATACCAGCGTGAATTTATATTATCCCAGTATTATCCCAGCGTGAATTTATATTATCCCAGTATTATCCCAGCGTGAATTTATATTATCCCAGCGTGAATTTATATTATCCCAGTATTATACCAGTGTGAATTTATATTATCCCAGCGTGAATTTATATTATCCCAGTATTATACCAGCGTGAATTTATATTATCCCAGTATTATCCCAGTGTGAATTTATATTATCCCAGTATTATCCCAGTGTGAATTTATATTATCCCAGTGTGAATTTATATTATCCCAGTATTATCCCAGCGTGAATTTATATTATCCCAGTATTATCCCAGTGTGAATTTATATTATCCCAGCGTGAATTTATATTATCCCAGTATTATCCCAGCGTGAATTTATATTATCCCAGTGTGAATTTATATTATCCCAGTATTATACCAGCGTGAATTGATATTATCCCAGTGTGAATTTATATTATCCCAGTATTATACCAGTGTGAATTTATATTATCCCAGTATTATACCAGCGTGAATTTATATTATCCCAGTATTATACCAGCGTGAATTTATATTATCCCAGTGTGAATTTATATTATCCCAGTATTATACCAGCGTGAATTTATATTATCCCAGTATTATCCCAGCGTGAATTTATATTATACCAGTATTATACCAGCGTGAATTTATATTATCCCAGTATTATACCAGCGTGAATTTATATTATCCCAGTATTATCCCAGTGTGAATTTATATTATCCCAGTATTATACCAGCGTGAATTTATATTATCCCAGTATTATCCCAGCGTGAATTTATATTATCCCAGTATTATCCCAGTGTGAATTTATATTATCCCAGTATTATACCAGCGTGAATTTATATTATCCCAGTATTATACCAGCGTGAATTTATATTATCCCAGTATTATACCAGCGTGAATTTATATTATCCCAGGATTATACCAGTGTGAATTTATATTATCTCAGTATTATACCAGCGTGAATTTATATTATCCCAGTATTATACCAGTGTGAATTTATATTATCCCAGTATTATACCAGCGTGAATTTATATTATCCCAGTATTATACCAGTGTGAATTTATATTATCCCAGTATTATACCAGTGTGAATTTATATTATCCCAGTATTATACCAGTGTGAATTTATATTATCCCAGTATTATACCAGCGTGAATTTATATTATCCCAGTATTATACCAGTGTGAATTTATATTATCCCAGTATTATACCAGCGTGAATTTATATTATCCCAGTATTATACCAGTGTGAATTTATATTATCCCAGTGTGAATTTATATTATCCCAGTATTATCCCAGCGTGAATTTATATTATCCCAGTATTATACCAGTGTGAATTTATATTATCCCAGTATTATACCAGTGTGAATTTATATTATCCCAGTATTATCCCAGCGTGAATTTATATTATCCCAGTATTATACCAGCGTGAATTTATATTATCCCAGTATTATACCAGTGTGAATTTATATTATCCCAGTGTGAATTTATATTATCCCAGTATTATACCAGCGTGAATTTATATTATCCCAGTATTATCCCAGTGTGAATTTATATTATCCCAGTATTATACCAGTGTGAATTTATATTATCCCAGTATTATACCAGCGTGAATTTATATTATCCCAGTATTATCCCAGTGTGAATTTATATTATCCCAGTATTATACCAGTGTGAATTTATATTATCCCAGTATTATACCAGTGTGAATTTATATTATCCCAGTATTATACCAGTGTGAATTTATATTATCCCAGTGTGAATTTATATTATCCCAGTATTATACCAGCGTGAATTTATATTATCCCAGTATTATACCAGCGTGAATTTATATTATCCCAGTGTGAATTTATATTATCCCAGTATTATCCCAGCGTGAATTTATATTATCCCAGTATTATCCCAGCGTGAATTTATATTATCCCAGTATTATACCAGTGTGAATTTATATTATCCCAGTATTATACCAGCGTGAATTTATATTATCCCAGTATTATACCAGCGTGAATTTATATTATCCCAGTATTATCCCAGCGTGAATTTATATTATCCCAGTATTATACCAGCGTGAATTTATATTATCCCAGTATTATACCAGCGTGAATTTATATTATCCCAGTATTATCCCAGCGTGAATTTATATTATCCCAGTATTATACCAGCGTGAATTTATATTATCCCAGTATTATCCCAGTGTGAATTTATATTATCCCAGTATTATACCAGTGTGAATTTATATTATCCCAGTATTATACCAGTTTGAATTTATATTATCCCAGTATTATACCAGTGTGAATTTATATTATCCCAGTGTGAATTTATATTATCCCAGTATTATCCCAGTGTGAATTTATATTATCCCAGTGTGAATTTATATTATCCCAGTGTGAATTTATATTATCCCAGTATTATACCAGCGTGAATTTATATTATCCCAGTATTATCCCAGTGTGAATTTATATTATCCCAGTGTGAATTTATATTATCCCAGTGTGAATTTATATTATCCCAGTATTATACCAGTGTGAATTTATATTATCCCAGTATTATACCAGTGTGAATTTATATATATATTTTTTTTCTTTGAGACGGAGTTTTCGCTCTAGTTACCCAGGCTGAAGTGCAATGGTGCAATCTCGGCTCACCGCAACCTCCGCCTCCTGGGTTCAGGCAATTCTCCTGCCTCAGCCTCCCGAGTAGCTGGGATTATAGGCACGTGCCACCATGCCCAGCTAATTTTTTGTATTTTCAGTAGAGACGGGGTTTCACCATGTTGAGCAGGATGGTCTCGATCTCTCGACCTCGTGATCCACCCGTCTCGGCCTCCCAAAGTGCTGGGAGTGAATTTATATTATACCAGTATTATACCAGTGTGAATTTCTTAGTTTTGACAAACATACATGAAGGAAAGCTGGGTGAAGGGTAAACTGGAACTCTCTGCACTGTACTGTCCTTTCAACTTTTCTGTGAACCTGAAGCTATTCCAAAGATAAGTCTATTAAAAAACAAACGACAAAACCTTCCTCTAAAATTTAAAGATGGACATGTAATGAAAGGAGGGGTGGTCTAGAGAGACTTTGTCCTATCTTCCAAGATTCTGTTATCCTGCCGTATTGTGTTTATGTGACTAAAAAAAAGAAGTGGGGGAATCCAGGGAGCACCATCTCTGGAAAAGTTGCCCGCTGGATATGAGCTCGCTGGCCCTGGTCTTTCCCAGCAGAGATGATTCCTTCCTGACTTAGGGCTGAAGATCTGGACTGGGAATTGTGCACTAAATTTCTCAGGAAAAGAGCAGTAAGGCCAAGTGCGGTGGCTCACCCTGGTAATCCCAGTACTTTGGGAGGCCGAGGCAGGTGAATTACCTGAGGTCAGGAGTTTGAGCCTGACCAACATGGTTAAACCCTGCCTCTACTAAATACAAAAATTTAGCCAGGTGTGGGGGCGTGTGCCTGTAATCCCAGCTACTTGGGAGGCTGAGGGAGGAGAATCATGTGAACCCAGGCGGTGGAGGTTACAGTGAGCCGAGATTGCGCCATTGCACTCCAGCCTAGGCAACAAGAGTGAAACTCCGTCTCCAAAAAAGAAAAAGAAAAGAGCAATAAAATTTATCCTCTGTTTCTGCCTCTTTCTCACCGTGTTAAAGGAAAAAAAAAAAAAATAAGAAAAGCAAAAATGATTCACTAGAGATTGCAAGGCTAGAAAGGGAATAAGAAATGAAAACTACAACGAAATGTTATTTTAAATTTGCTTTAACAGCAACCCAGAGACGCAGGTCAACCATTTACGAGAGGGAAGTGCCCAATACTTCAGGGATGGACTCTGGGCAGGAGACAGTTTAGGATGAGAACCAGGGAAAACACATCCCCTGCCAACTTGCCACTGGGTCATGGAGTCTCCTTGGGGAAGCGGGGGTTGCTTGAGATCTTGCCAGAACCATGCACATGTCCATCTGCCGGCAGAAGCGGGCTGCCAGTGGTGATGGGTGGGGGTGAAGGGGCTCAGCCGTGGGGGCGTGAAGCCTTTTCTTCCACCCAGATCCGTTGTCTGAGTGTGAAAGTGCTTTCCTCAGCTGCAAACTGTATTTATGGCTTCTCGGAATTTTCCGAATGAAGTAACTTTTTTCCCCAGACCTTTTTCTTCACAACTGAAATTGGAGCCCCACAGTCCATGGAGACAAACAAAACAGCATGACATCACCCGCCTGGGAGTTGTCATTTCAGACACCACGGCAGCCTTTTGTTCAAGATCAGATGGATGTGATTTGCTTTGTGGAGGTGGCATTCTGCCCAGGAGGAGGAAGGGATGGTTCTTGGAGCTCCGTCCTGAGGACCTGGGAGGCCAGGAGGGCAGCAGGTGCCTGGGCTGCCTGCAGACCAGAACTGGGCAGGAGAGGCAGGTGGCAGCAGGTCCCTGTGCCTCCTAACTTCAGAGCTTTGAGATGATGCTCTGTGACACAAGTCGTGACGGAGACAGCCCCACCCATCAGGAACGCTGACGTCTGTGTCCCTTCTTTCTTGCCTTCTGAGGCTCAGGAGCACAGGACACTGATCTGGAGGTTGGACGGCCTGGATTCAGCTTCTGTCTTGCCTTGCAAAGCTTCCAAGCCTCAGTTTTCTTCTCTGTAAATGTGGGGAAGGTTAAAAAAAAATCCCAGTTCTGTTAAGCTGCAGAGATGTGCCAGAACCAGATATAATCATAAATAGATAGAACCAGAAAGCATGGGCTTTCTCGGGGTGGAGAGCTCCAGGACCCTGCTTCTCCTCTCCCCATCATAGCTCTCCACACTCATAGGAAGGGTCCTGCCGCTCCACAACTGTCCTCGGCTTCCCATAGGGAAGGCTGGGAAGATTGACAGGGACTGTGTTCAGTGTCCTCTTGAGCTAATAATTAAGGTATTATTTAATGAAAGCTCAAAAAAGAGCTGAAGTCTTCTGGGAACCCAGTACCTGTGGGCCTGACCAAGTACACAAGATCAGAGGTTGGCCTGTCTTCCAGCAAATAAATGCTGGGAAAGAGGAAGTAATCATGTAATTACCCTGATTATTGAGAGCTACTGTGCACCAACAATGTTCAGCAGCTTACACATGGCAGCTGATCCCCTGGTTAGCACTACCATTCCCATGGAATGACGATGAGCTGAGTCAGGAAGGGATATCCCCATTGAACAGATGCTGCACCTGAGGCTAGGGGAGTGGGGGTAGGTAACCTGCCCAAGGCCACTCCCTCATAGTGTAGGCTGGGGATCCACACCCAGGTCTGTGTGACTGTGAGGCCCCTGTGCTCACCACCACACTTCTGCCTCCTAGTCACAAAAGAGAGGGTGTCTGTGACAAGGAGTGCCTTATTTTCTTATGCATCTGGTAAATGGTGAGGTAGAGACCAAGGTGTGTGTGTGTGTGTGTGTGTGTGTGTGTGTGTGTGTGTCCTGTGGGGTGCTGAGGGTGGGCATCTCAGCTCCTCTTTTTACATCTATTCTTTTAACTTGGAAGCACTGTGTTGCCTGTTACTACTTATTTTATCCAAATTAAATGAGAAAAAATCATATATACATACCTATTTTAAAAGGCTGACATTGAAATAAGTTGACTGTCTATATTTATTCCATGGCTGGGAATGTCATTTGAGCAGTTGTAAACCAATAAACCAAAGCTAGACTACTGGCTGAGTCACTAGGACTCCATTAAAGACAATGAAGAATTTTGGCCAGGTGTGGTGGCTCACGCCTATAATCCCAGCACTCTGGGAGGTCAGTGTGGGCAGATCACTTGAGGTCAGGAGTTCAAGACCAGCCTGGCCAACAATGGTGCAACCCCATCTTGATGAAAATACAAAAATTAGCCAGGTAGGGTGGTGCATGCCTGAAATCCCAGCTACTTGGGAGGCTGAGTGAGGAGAATCACTTGAACGCAGGAGGCTGCAGTGAGCTGAGATTGTGCCACTGCACTCCAGCCTGGGCGACAGAGTGAGACTCCATCTTAAAGAAACAAACAGAAAGACAATAAAGAACTTCAATCAGTAGCAGAAAGGGAAAGGAGGCTCTGTCACATAATTCTGGAATTGGAATAACTTCTTTGTAGTGAGAATGAGCCTGTGTATTGAACAGAAGTTGCATTCTGAGCAGGGGCAGGTGTCTGCTCTGTAGAACAGCATCATCTCGGGGTGGGAGCTCCAGGACCCTGCTATTTAGAGCATTCTCTGAGCCAGGTGCAGAAAGCAAGGCAGCTGCTTACCTTCAAGCTTCTCTTCCACCTGCAGCTCAAGGCTAGGGCGGGGCAGGCCTTGAAAAAGTATAGAGTTTGTCAAGGAGAAATAGATAGTTCAGAGCTCTTTCCACTAGGGACGGGGACTGGCACTTCCCAGAATGAGAATTCCAGAATGATGATCGGACAATGGCTGAAGTCGTTCACCGAGGACATAGTGCACTTCTGTTTCTTGTGACCAACACATATTTTTTGAAAAACATAAGAAGTCGAATGGATTTCTGAACTCAGCCATTAAAACGTTTTTGTAATTAGGCAAGATGATGTCACAAGTTCTGAGGTCTTACACTGAGGGAACAAAAGTCATGAGAGAAGTTTCATGCTTCCTAAACAGAAAAAGACATCTGAACCGGAAAGAAAATATAAGCTTCCATAATTCTCACTGACTCTGAGCTCTAAGAGTAGTTCTATTAGAGGAATACCTTTTGAAAGAATTTTGCAATGGTGACTACCAAGATCTGAATTTTTTCTCATGGAACTCAATCAAAATCATCCTCTTGACCTTCACAGGATGTGCATTGGGCATTGTAAAATTCCATGATTCCTTAAAAACGATACACTTCCCTGTTCAATATAAACCTGTGATTGGTCAGCTCAGGGGTTAGAGGCCTGGGCATTTTCCTTCTCCCATCACTGGAGAGGTCTCTGGGCTCTACTGAGGCTCTACTGAGATGGGACTGCTAGAGTTCCTGAGATGATGCTGCCTGGATAAGGCCATTGCTATGAAAAACCATGAACAGGATTTGTAATTGATAGTTAATACTTCCTCAGCATATCAGAAATTTTGAGATTGTATAGGGATGAGTTTAGCCTAAAAAGCTGGAGTTTAGTCAATAAAACACATATAACATACATCGAGTGCCAGGGCCTTTCAGGGTCTCCTTTCAAAGAAGCACCATGATGGCATAATAGTTGAACACAAAATCACTAGAGTGAGTTAGACAGCATCTGGTTTCAAAAATGACTCTAGTTCCTGACTTTAGGAAACATACTTAACTTTTTAAGCCTCACCTTTTTTTATGGGGACAATAACAGTATCAATCCTGTAGGGCCTGGTACACATACAGCACTTAAATAACAGTTATTATTTTTATTAATCATGATAGGTCTGTGAGGTTGCTATTATTTGTTTTAAACATGAAAACAGATTCAGAAAATGTATTTGGCCAAGGTCAGTTCACATTAAGTTGGGATTTGTTGGCTCCAAGTCTACATGTTTTCTTGAATAACCACAGCCTCCACTGTCTGATCCAAAATAGGAACTTACCTAAAATAACAAATAAATGTGGATTGTTCAATAAAATAAAATAAAGAACTGACCTCAGCTGATGAAATATGCCTGCCTTTCCCCCAAACCAGGGGATCTACAAAGAGAATTACCTAAACTTAAGTTATAGAGTAAGAATGCAAAAGCACTTTGGGGATTAGGGTAACATTTGGGGATCTCTAAATTTTATTTTCTTCTAAACTTGAATCACAATCTAAAAGAACAGACTGTGCTGGTGGAATTGTACTAACTAGGACTATCCAAAGTAAGTTACAGCTTTTTGCCAGTTTTCTGTGCCAGTGACCTAGAAACTACTTCAAAAACTATTTTTATTTCTTATGGGCTGAAATTTCGGTGACACAGTCCACACAACTCTGACCCAGAGTCTTCAAATTTAGAAATTAATCCCCAAAGAAAAGGAGTAACTTTTATTGTGGCAGAGAATAACCTTCTCATAGCTCAATCATGGGAAGAAATAACTAACTCTTCGATGCCACATTTCCTATTTGCAATTTATGATATCAAGATGCAAGAGAATTAGGCTAGCAATTATTCTTAAACCTCCAAAAAGTAACTTGGCCTAGGGACACATAAAAACACAAAAGCATTCTGTAAAGCTCATGTTGCATACCACAAAATTTTAAATGTACTTAAAGGGATACCGTGAAAAAGAAGAAAACCATTGAAATTTGCCAAGATGTATCTATCTGTAAAACAATATATGCAAATATTAATTTGTAATGATTCCAGCAAATATATATTTATTTTTTAAAAAAATATCAGGAGATTTGCTATGTATATTTCAAGTTCAAATTTCCCTAGGTCAGAACTTATGTTTAAATTGATTCTTAAAATAATTCAGACATGAAAAAACAACCCAAGTTAAAAACAACAAAACAATAATAAAACTTTATGGGAAAAAAAGGAAGAAGAATCTATTGAACATCCCAAAAAAAGTGATTCCTAAGCAGACCCAGTGCTTTTATCCTGAGTGTGGATTACTTCTCTTTCTACTCCTCCTCCTCCTCCTTCCTCCTCCTTTCTCCTTCTCCTCTTCTTCCTACGTTTTTGAGACGTGATCTCGGCTCACTGCAACCTCCACCTCCAGGGCTCAAGTCATTCTCATGCCTCAGCCTCCTGAGTAGCTGGGACTACAGACACGTGACACCACACCTGGCTGTTGTATTTTAGTAGAGACAGGGGTTTGCCATATTGGCCAGGCTGGTCTCAAAGTCCTGACCTCAAGGATCCAACCAGTTTCTTAGCTTCCCAAACTGCTGAGATTCAGGCATGAGCCACCATGCCCAGCCCTATCGCCCCATCTTCACACATATTTCACTGGCTTTTCAGAGATGCTTCTAAGTATGTGGAAAAGGACAAATAGGAAAACATACAGAAGAGCTTAGTACCTTGAAGATATTTCTGGCACAGTGGAGAACCAGGCAGTAAATGTTTGTTTTGTTTGTTTTCTAATGCCATCAAAAAAGGCATTTTATAATCTCAGGGCTTAAGCTGACACGTTCCTGCAACCATTGATCTCCTAACTTGAATCAAAAGCATGCAGTAGACAATGAGCCTGATGAAATAATGGCTTTCATGTTAAGAAAATAATGTGACTAGCCAGGGCAAAATGTGGTAACATCATGGCTGCTCTTGAAAGCCTGGGGCCTGCTGCTCAGCTTGCTCATAGCATTTCCATGGCGCAAGGTGCTTTACAGAGAAAGTGTATTACTTGAAATGGATTTTTGTTTGAGAAGTGGCAAGATTCTCAGAAGAAAATTGTTTAGCAAGAGAAGATAAGTTTGGAGTCTCCTGTTGACACACAAATAGAGACTAGGTTACAGAAATCCACATCCTCAGCTATGACGATCAGCTTGATGAAAAGATCAGTCCATATTTGGCTTACCTATAAAAGTACACAGAACACAATAGTGAGACAGTCTATCTTTAGGTATTTCACACCAGACTCTTGTAATTTTAAGTAATATTTAGAATGGCACAGTGAGTTGGGGGCTGGTGATGGCAGCGTGTGAGGGAGGGGCGGTATGGAGGAGGGAGGAGCAACAGACTATATCTGGATTCAAATAACGGTTCTGCTCCTTTCCTAAGAATGGGACCATGGTCATTCCGTTCCCCTTGGTCTCCCCATCCCTCTCTGCTCCAGATGACTTCTGATGCCCTATCTCTAAAATTCTCTGATTCCAGTAACATGTTAATGTTCACTTTTCAGGCTTCATTCAAATGAGTCATCAGAATGCTAGAATAGAACTTAGGTCATTTCATTTCCATAGTTTAGAACAGTATCTGCTTATTCAGCTGAACGTAAATCCTGTTTTGGAACACATAAAGACACAAACAAGGTAAGCTGACATTTCCAGGTATGCTAGGAACCATTTTCAATATGCAGCAACAAAGTATTGTTTCAAATTGCAAAAGGTCAATACGTTTTCTGCTGTTAAGTTTCAGAAATCAAAAAGTAATTTTGTGGTATTTCTATCAATTCACACTAATAGCTGTCTAACTATCCACCCCCATCATAATCTAAAAACAACTTAAGTAGGCTGAAGTGAACATTTAGAACAAGAAAACAAAACTAAAGATGAGGATTAAAATCAATAGGAATGAGGTTCTAGTAAATCATCATAAGGATCTGTATTTTAGTTACTTGTGGTGAAACTCAAATTTGGCATTAAGCTTTTCAGCATCTAGTGTGAAAGATGAATTCTACCTGATCAATTATGCAACTTCTAGAGAACATAAAATGAAAGCAAAATAACTGCTCAGCAGAAATCCAGTTGTTTGCTGTAAGAAGCAAAAGTTCTTGTCAGGGGTCTTCATAAAGAATGGTGCCAACGGCATCCTCAGTAGCTTTCCTTGGAACAGATCCAGTGGTTCAGTCCACAGGGTAGAAGACGACTTTCACTTCAAGACAGTGGCATCACAACTAAGTGGACAGGCATCACAGCATGATGATGACAAGTGACCCCAGTCCCGGTACCTGCGTTCAAATCCCTGCTCTGCCACTTACTAATCGTGTAACCTTGGGCATTCTATTCAAACCTGCCTCAAGTGCCTTAGTTTCTCTAAACGTGAGGTGGGGACAATAATAGCATTTGTGAAGACTGAGTTAATAAGTATAGTGTTACCACTGAATAATGGAGAGCTCAGTAAAAGCAACTGGATTGGGCACTGCCATTAGCACAGTTCAAGTACCCAGCTCTCCACTGACCTGACTTGAACTCCAGGCAGATTCTACCACAGTGTGGTCCAAAAGAACTTTCTGTAAAAATGGAAATCTTCTTTATCTGTGCTGCCCAAGAGTATTAGAAATGTGGCTAAAATAATGAGGAAATGAATTTCTAATGTAATTGAAACGGCCTCAGGTGGCAAGTGGCTGCTGTACAGGACAGCTATACAGAAAATCTTCAGCACTGCCAGGATTGAATAGACAGTTCTGCTCTAAAGCATCCTCCAAGCAATACTCTCTAAATACTGTTATCAGCGAAGCTTTTAATGAGTGTTGGGTAATGAGGAACTCCAGATTGTAGTCCTTGCATCTAAGGAATGTAGCCTAACCTTCGTTTGTCCCCAGGAGAATGCTGAGGCCTATGCTTCTGGCTGTGGAGCAGTCCCTGGCTGTGCTGTGCAAAGTCAAGGATGAGCAGCTAAACAGAATGCCAGCCTATGTGTGCTTTGAGGGGAGTCAAAGCCAAGATCCGCCCGCCTCTGAGAAAATTGTTTTGAATCGGCCAGGCACAGTGCCTCAAGCCTGTAATCCCAGCACTTTGGGAGGCCAAGGTGGGTGGATCATGAGGTCAGAAGATAGAGATCATCCTGGCCAACATGGTGAAACCCCCTCTCTACTAAAATACAAAAAATTAGCCGGGCATGGTGGCGTGCGCCTGTAGTCCCAGCTACTCAGGAGGCTGAGGCAGGGGAATCGCTTGAATCCAGGTGGCAGAGGTTGCAGTGAGCCGAGATTGTACCGCTATGTTCCAGCTTGGCAACAGAGCAAGACTCTGTCTCAAGAAAAGAAAATTGTTTTGAATCTACTTGGAGCACAAAGGAATGAACCTAATCCCAAAGTACTACTTTATGTAGCACAGCGGAATTGCTTCGGCCTGAACAATTTTAAAGGTGTTTAAACAGATATTAGCCTCATTTCCCCTGAATGTTCTATTAACTTTGGGAAAGCTACTTCCTGGTGTTCACTCCAAGATAAACTATTTGGAAAAGGTACATCAAGATGACTAAATAAGGCTGGGCGCGGTGGTTCATGCCTGTCATCCCAACACCCTGGGAGGCTCGGGCAGGCAGATCACTTGAAGTCAGTTTGAGACCAGCCTGGCCAACATGACGAAACCCCATCTCTACTAAAAATACAAAAATTAGCCGGGCATGGTGGTGCAAACCTATAATCTCAGCAGAATAGCTTCAACTTGGAAGGCAGAGGCTGTAGTGAGCCTAGACAGCACCATGGCACTACAGCCTGGGTCAAAGAGCAAGACTCTGTTTTTTTTTTTAAAAAAAAGATGAAATAAGCTAAGCTTATTTATCTTATGGGTCCCAGATAAGTAGGAGTTAACAATTGCCAGAATCAATAAAATGATTTCACATAAATCATGTAATAGAAACAAAAAATAAAGGGAAAGAAATTTGTAATAAAATGTGTATTTCAATACGTAAATGCTCAGGCACAACTACACTAGAAGAAACAACCAATTAATATCTGTAATAGAATGATGTTGGTGACTTAATTGTAAGCAGCACTGCTGTCAATAACAAGATTTTTGTAACGTGGTACAATCCTTGGTCAAGTTTTGAACAAAATAAAATCGAATCTTCCCTTAATTATCTGGTGGTTATATTCTTGGAAAATTCATGATACATTACAACTATACCAACAAATATCTTGTTTTAAAATGTAAAATGGAGTTTGGTTTTAGGTTCAGGTATCTAAAAGAGTTTGTTTTTCAAACACATGAATGTCCAGCAGAACATTCAATAACCATGTGGGATGTAGAACAATGTTTTGTTAGGCTAAGCTGTCCCATGTACTATGGGATGTAAAAGATCTATGGTCCCTGCCCACGGTTTGCCAGGAATGGCCCCAATTACTTCTAAAACCATTAGTCCAAGCCCAACACAAGAATTCTACCAACCCCACCCCCGTCAAGGACTGGTTCATCAATCCAGGCCTAAGTCAACCTGTGTAGAGTACCGGCTGGTTTGAGAATGGGGTACGTGATGCAATGTCAGCCAGTGAAACAGTTTAAGTTTGCATCAAAGTTCCCTACGAGGGAGTCACAGGAAAGATGGTCTCTACATGGTTATAAATGGATGTGATGCTTAAAAATTCTGTACTCACTGCAGAAGCAGCTGGAGGAAGCAGCCAACAAAGAGGGCAAGCCAAGAGCACAAGGGAACTGAGATAAAGATTCTGGATGATGTCACCCTTGGGGTTACCCTACCTCTTTATGTAAATAGGATTTATGTAACTTGACTTGCAGTTACATAAACTGGACGTCCAGTTACATAAAAAAATACATTTCCTATGGGTTAAGCTGTTTTGAATTTGGGTTTTGGTTCTTGCAGCTGCAAGCACTTGGATATGCGTAAACAATTTCACAAGTCCAAGACTGAGGCATGGTTTTGAAATCAAAACATCAAAACCAAAGCAGCAGCAGTGGCAGGTGAATATTGTTCCTGGGCTTCTATATCAGGTGGTAGACCTGTGGCAGGCACTGCATATCAGAAGTCTGCATGCTCTACAGGTGAGGGGCTCCACACTGCCCGCCTGTATAGTTTGCACTATACGCGGTGGGAGGAGGACCAAGCACAGCTCACACCTGCAGCTTGTTGCCGGGGAGGCATAAAAGGAGCAGAGCTATTCAACTTGAAAAGAAAAAATAGAGCTCCAGGTAAAGAAGTAATGCTATTAGCATTTGTGTACAAAGAACTCTATAGGATGCTCTGTGGACAGATGAGGTTATAAAAATAGACCAAGTCCCTGCTCTCATGAAGCTTATAATAAACAAGTTAGAAAGAAAATCATGTTTGCAGAGAAACAGATCAAGGAATGCAAAATACAAGTAATAAAACAGAGTACGGTAAGTGGTGGGGAAAGGAGGGACTGAGAAGGAGCAGTCAGGTACGGTTAACTATGAAAGACTTTCTGAACAAGCCAGGGTTGGGGTTTGAATATTAAAGCTTCTGTCACTGGGAATAGTGTGTTAAAAGGGGAAAAAAGTAAGTATATAGGACCATGAGTGGAAAATTTAGTAATGTCCTGCTCAAATGGTACTAGGAGAGGTTTTGGATAAACATGATTCCATTTCCAGATTCACAACAGTGGGGCAGGAGGAAAGAGCAAGAATAACTGGGGCTGGAGCCTCAACCTGGAATCCTTTTTCCACCAGGTCCTAGCTGTTTGACCTCAGACAAGTTACTTAACCTTCCCTGTGTCAGTTTTCTATCTTATAAACCGGGAATATGTGGTAAAATGAGGTGGGGCATGCTAATAACTTCCATAATTGGGAGGGGCTTAATTGTGGTAGTTATCATCACCCTTAAATCTACAAGCAATTCACTGGAATTTCAGAGTATTTATAAGGCAAACATATATGAAACTCAATATACCTATTACATGAGGTTTGAAAAAAGCTGTGTTTAAAAGGCAGCCAATTGCAATACATTACAAAATCCCCAAATTAAAAGAAAAACTATGATACACTAAAAAAAAAAAAAACCCAAAAACAAATTGTAATTAAGGGATTTATAAATACATTTATTAGTGATATTACTGAATGATGAATGCAGAGAACAGAATACAAAGAAATCAGCACATAAAAGGAAGCATTAATCTTTAAAGATGCTACATACTTCCATTTTGACCAATTTTTGCATATTTGTTTAGATTTGCAAACAAATGTAAAGCTAATTCCAAATTTTTCTTCTGAATATACTTCAAATTTGAGTTGTAGTGTTCTTCATTCTACAGCCAGCTGTTTTTGCCGTATTTACACAAATCTATGATTTATTTTGTTTGTATCTAACCTAAGGCTGATCCTGAAGCAGCCAGTTACTCAGGCATTTTACAACAGCTATTAGGGAGGATAAAGCCACATGAAAGAGCAAGCCTCAATACTGATATACAGATATAAAAGAAAATATCAAGAAGCAAAAAGAATCACAGAAATACCAATTCTACTCTAAAGCATAATTTCTAATTCTAGGAGCAATTCAATTAGCAATAGCTTAGGTGCCTATATTCCAAAAAACAAAACCATTAGTTCTTTCACTGCAATTTCCTGACTTTACCCAATGAATAATTATCAAGCCTTCATATTCTTTTTTAATAACTCAAAAATATAATTCATACATCACAGAATCATTAACAAAAGAGGCTTTCAAACATACTTCTGAAAGCTGCAATACAGTTTGGGGACCAGATTTCAATTTACATAATATTACCATTCATAAAGAGTTTATGACACCCAGTACAATACTGTTCAGCACTGTTAACTCAGAAATGCTTTATCCATTCTTGCCATCAGAGAATTACAGATATGGATGGAATTGTTAAAAGTCTAACAGGGCCTCTAAGCAGGATTGCACATGAAATAATTATGAACCATGATAAAACTGTGACAACACAGCTAGCTTATAGAACTGAGTTTTTCACTGTAATAGCTCTACAGAATTATGACAGTTAAATATCAGAATTATTTTTCCCTGCTAACTATTCAGTAGAAAAAGAATTTTCTGACCGTAATTCTGACTAACGGTTATCTTTGATGAATAGGATACTAGGGAAAATTGGAAAGTGAACAAAATGAACTTGTTTATTTTTCACAGATATGAACAAGCAAAGCAGTTTACAAAATTAAAAAAAATAAAAAATCATCCTAAAAACAAATAAATATAAGATCAAATCAATCAGTTTTGAACAAAATATGGCTCATTTTCAAAAGTTTGGTTTGGTTTGTGACAAGATTTGAAAATACTAAAACTGAATAGATCCTAACAATACTAATTTCTATACAAGATCTGAAAAAATTACTTCAAGTTTTAAGATATCTCTTAACCCTAGAAAAAGTAAAGAAAAAGGGGCTTTGCAAAAATAAATAAAAACAAAACCACCAACAAAAACTAATCATCTAAGATTCTCTTTTTCTTTTTGAAAACTTCAATTGGTCCTACATTAGGATAAGGTTTCGATAGTAAGGACTTCCTAGTATCTTCCTTTATCTTCTATTCTCTGGTCATTTCTGCGTTTTTATCAAACAAGGCTATGTGTAGGTTTTCCTACAAGGTCAGGCTGAGTCAGAGGTAGCATTAGGATGCAATATACTTGATCATAGTATGTAGTTAGTTCAGATGAACACACTGTTATCTCAAAGGATTACAATAATTAAAAATGCAAGAAGAAACATGTACCACCCTCACTGCTTTGCACTAAGAAAAATTCTGAGAAACTAAGAACAAACACGGGAAGCCAGGAAACAGGCAATTAATTGCCTCATCTTCCGTGAGCTCCTTTAATGCACCAGTTCAGGCTGGTTTTCCACGAAGGGTAGCACCCCACTCACATAATAGGCAATGCCAAGAGACAGCAAAGCAATGACGAAGATCAAGAGCAACACTCTCCAGAAGCCCAGATCCTCCACAAACTCCTGCCACGTGGTTCGGAAGCTGGAAAGGACTCCTTCACCTTGCTGCAGGTTGGGATTGAGGAGTGAATGGCTTTCCATGGCACTGTGGAAGAAGAAAGAGCAAAAAGGGCATTAAAAAAAACACAGCAATTCCAAAAACATAAAACTATAGGGCTATTATTTAGAAAAGACCAAACTTACAACACTTACCAAAAGAAAACTGATATATATATATATATGTATGTATGTATGTATGTGTGTGTGTGTATATGTGTGTAAACTCTTACATGCTTATGTATCTGAACAATATATCCTAAACTGTAAATTGTTAAATGGTAATAAATATGTTTCATTTGGTTTAGAATTTAGCAAAATCAAATTAAAAATTCTGTCAAAAAGGCCCTGGTGGGGCTTAGTGCCTCATGCCTGTAATCCCAGCACTTTTGGGCAAGGACAGAGGATCACTTGAGCCCAGGAGTTCAGGACCGCTATGGATAATATAGCAAGACCCCATCTCTCTATTTTTTTAAAAGATGTTCTGAGCAGAAGTCTTGAAATAGGTTAAATGAGTTGTTTCCATCAAGATACTAAACCACAACATATTCTTGTTATGTTAAATTTAGAAGATTCAAAGTGCAGACTCATAATTTAAGAATGTGTAATAAGAATAAGCAGATATGCAGGTGATGACACCTGAAGAGGACAGTCATCTACAAATCAAGCAGAGAGGCCTTAGAAGAAACCAACTCTGACATCTTGATCTCAGACTACTGGGCCCTAGAACACCGAGAAAATAAATGTCTGTTTGAGGCGGGGGCAGTGGGGGGGATGAGGAGTAAATCTTCAAAGTCACTTATATATAGTGTGTGAATCTTAAAGTTAGAAGGGAATTTTTATTAATTTAATGATCTGGCCAATGAAGGAATTCCTCTTTAAATGTAATTCTCTAATAATGGAAGCTTACTCCTCAGCCTGTTGCATATGTGGTCTTGTCTAGTCATCAGGAATTCTTTTTTTTTGGAGATAGTCTCACTCTGCTGCCCAGGCTGGAATGCAGTGATGTGATCTCATCTCACTGCAATCTCCACCTCCCCAGCTCAAGTAATCCTCCTGTCTCAGCTCCCCCAAGTAGTGCACACCACCATGGCTGGCTAAGTTTTGTATTTTTGGTGGAGACGGGGTTTCCCATATTGCCCAGTCTGGTCTTGAGCTCCTGAGCTTACGTGATCCACTGCCTTGACCTCCCAAAGTGCTGGGATTACACACATGAGCCACCACAGCTGGCCTAGTCACTAGGAATTCTTAATAATTTCTTCCTACTGGTTTTAGTCTATCCTGTACAAGAAGACAGAGTATGTTCATTTCTCTTCTGCATAAGGGCTAATCTAGTTGGAAATAAGGTACTACAAACACCATAAAAACACTGATTCTGGTTTTCAGAACTTTATCAGTGAGAAATATAACCACCACAGAGAAACTGCATCTGACTTTGGTACTTGGAAGCACTAAGGGAAGAACACCCATGGTTATATCACAACATACAGGGCCCAATAAGAGGGTATCATTTAGATTAAAGCCATAATAACCACGATCACAGGAATCAACTAGGTTATCAAAGGTCATGACTATCCTTCCTAAATCCCTTCCCTTCATATCCTTCTAACCATCTGAGGACGAACAATGAAAACAGCATAAAATAATGTCTTAGAGTTGCATTCACTATGAACTATGAGTAAACACATGCCAAACTGGTATATTTTTTTAACCTACAACTTTATTTTACTTCCTGACACCATCAAACAAAGGTCCTTCAGCCTTTACCAGCATTAAAGGTCTTCTCTAATCATGGGGGGCTGACTTCCTAATGGGCCAGTCTGCTTGACACTCAGACATTTTTTTTTAAATAATTAAAAGATGTTTATTCTCTGAATAAGTGATGATGTTTTCAGTGGGAATCTACAACAATACAGTAATTTCAAAAAACTTTAGAGCAAGCTTAAAAATAAGATTAGAACGTTGAGAGGGCCTAAAAGAGTAAAACCATAAATAGATAAAGTTCTGGAGAGCCTTAGTTTGACTTATCTAAAATTTATTGACTATGAGTTGACATGTCCTTATACTCAAACATGTTAGGTATAAAATGAAAATTCAAAGAACATTCTCTCATTGCTCTTTGGAGGTCATGAAGCTCTGCCAATCAGAATTTTCTATGGAGACTTTATCCAATGAAATGCTTTCTACTGTCCAGGGAATATCTGATTCTAACATAATGGAGTATGTATATAATCTTTTTTTAGAATGCGATATTTACACTGTCTTTAGGGTGTGTGTTTGTGTCTTTTTTTTAAAAAACGTGATATCTATATTGTTTTTGTTATCCCATACCTATAAAGTAAAAAGGAATGAAACTTAAGAGTTTATATGGAGGAGTGGGGAAATATTTTTCATTAACTTGATTTATAGTCCTGTATGAGGCCTGCAGAAGCTGTGCTATGTCTCAGGGAATCCTAAGAGACATGGAAAATATTATAGTAAATACACTTAAAACGTTGCTTTATCTTCTACTCTAGAAAAGGCCGTTACACAATTATGCCATAGTGCCATATACTAGCCAATGTCTTTAAACCTTTTCCTCTACTTTTGTTGAGATATATTTCACATCCCATAACATTTACCTTTTGAAACTGTACAAATCACTGGCTTTTCATATATTTCCAAAATTGTACAACCATCTCTTCTAATTCTAGTCCACTTTCAGCACCTCTATAAGAAACTATGTACCCATTAGCAGTCACTCCCACTGCCCCTTCCTCCAGCTCCTAGTCCACTTTCTGTCTCTACAGATTTGCTTATTCTGGACATTTCACATAAACAGAATCACATAATATGTGGCCATTTGTGCCTGGCTTCTCCCATATAGCATGTTTTCAAAATTTATCCACACTGTGGCATGTATCAGTACAAAATAATAATATTAATGATATTCCATTGGATAAACAGATGATGTTTATTCCTTCATCAGCTAATGGATATTTGGGTGGTATCCATGTTTTGGCTATTACAAATAATGCTGCTATAAACATTCGTATATAAGTTTTTGTGTGAACATATGTTTCAATTTTCTTTGGTATAGTCCTATAGCAAAATAAGGTATAGTTGGAAATAAGGTAGTACAAACACCATAAAAACCCTGATTCTGGCACTGCTGGTCAGATGGTAACTCTATGTGTAATTTTTGAAGGACTGCCAGACTTTTCAGAAGAAGCTGCTCTACTCTCCATTCCCATCAGCAGTGTATGAGGATTCCAGCTTCTCCACATCCTCAATAACACTTGTTATTATCTGTCTTTTTAACTGCAGCTATCCTAGTGGGTGTGAAGCATTTCACTGTGGCCCTCATTTGCATTTTCCTAATGACATTACCTTTCAACTTTGTAATGTAAGCTTCAATCACTGCATTTCTACCATGACACTGAGGGGTAGCAGTAAAATAGGAAAACTAGGTAATACTAATCTTAATAACTCAATTTTTGAAAAACGAGCTTTATACAGTGTTATAATGAATACAAATTCTCGGGCTGCAGTGAAATGGCAGGTATGTGAAGGAAGCAGAAGTACTTCATCTGTTCATTCTGTTCATCAATCACTGTTCGCCAATCTGTTTATCAATCGCTTCTTAGCAAGTAATCACAACTGAGGCACACTGATGCTAAAAGGTTTGCATTTAGAGGTGCCAAGAAACTGGCTATTAACAAAATAAAGGCCCTAAAAGTACATTCTTGGTTGTTTTTCATAGTAAAGAAGCTTAAAGTAATTTAATAGTATTTTTACAAAGATAAAAATAAATTTCAAGTTATGTTGGAGGAGCAAATCTTTAGCAAATAATAGTTAACTCAATATTGTTAAAGTGCTTATGCCATTCTGTCAATCCAGAGTACACAGGAGAGAAAAAAAGGGCTTGTAAATAAATCTCTAACTTCTTGTTTATCTATCTGTCAGTTTTCAGTGATCACTCATGAGGAGTGTGCACTGTTCCAGAAGAAAAGCTCTTGGATTTCTTTAGGACTGTATTAAGTGCTTGAAAGTATCTAAACAAAACAGACCTAAGCTCGAGACTGGAATTAATGATCCCTAAAGAACATCAACTGGCACACGAGGAGGAGAAAAGCAATCATGGGTACAAAGAAATCAAATGAAAGGTGAGCTAGAAAAATAGGATTTCATTTAGGACTCAACAGAAACAATGATCCCAGTGGTCTAAATGGACTATGTGATTCTAAATCCAAGTCTCAGTCCATCAGTTAGTAGGTAAACAGCTGATGCGGGCCCTTGTTTGTTCTATTTCCAATCTACCAAGAATGTTAGGAAGAGACTATGGAAGCTAAGCATCCTTCTTCCTTCACTTGTATAATCTGGAAGGCTGAAACTGCATGGTGGTCAACCAGACTACATGCTACTAGAACTAGGTATGGCCTATTCACTTTACCTGTTGAGCCCAGTCATGCCAGGAGAAAAGATGGTTTGCCATCTTTTCAGAGCTCCCTGAACCTCGTTCTCCATTGCTTCTAAATGAGAAATGATGACCTATTCAAGACCCTGTCAGTCACCGCATCTTAGCTTAAATTACTTACAGGAGTCCAAATTTCATTAGCTCCAACTCATATGAAAGTCACTTTCACTTTCACTTACTGAACTATGCATGCGTTAAGTACTATCTTACTTTCCCTCTCCTCTTTCTTGTTTCTCAGCACGCCACTTCCCTACCCTTGAAACTACCTTTTTTTTAAAAATTCCATTCTTTTTGTGACCTGTACTTAAAATCCTCAAGCTCCAGCTTCCTTCCCTCAGATTCAGCTGTTAACTATTACTACCCCTTTGTACTGTCAATACAGCAGGTGGCGAACATTATGTGCACGTGACAGGTAGTACTTTCTGTTAATAGCTTCTCAATTGTAATCTGCAGCCATAAGGTCCTATATAAAGTTCAAGTTGCACTTAAAAGCAAATGAATATTAAAGCTCACAAAGTTGCCACAAAAGATCCAGGTACTGAAAGTGACTTTCCCTTAAAAAATTACATTAATATCTTGCTGGGCGTGGCTGCATGTGCCTATAGTCCCAGATACTCAGCAGGATGAGGCAGGAGGGATGCTTGAGCCCAGGAGTTTGAGTCCAGCATGATTAATATAGTGAGACTTGGTCACTTAAAAAAACAATTGTGTCTCAAGTACCTTTCACTCTCAGCTGTCTGCATGGTCTCCAGTTTTGAGTGAGTTCCTCTGTTAAATCCTTTTACCTCCTGTTCTTCCAAAGATTCCAGCAATCGGATGACATCTTTATTTACACCTCTGCGCTTTGCCAGAACTAAAGGGGTAGCACCTTGATGATTGCTAAAAAAAGTTCACAAACATTAAAAAAAGTAAGAAGTCATCATAGCAGTCATACTACATTGTCAGTTCCATTGTTAGTACCCATTTGTGTAGATCTCAGTGAAGAAAGGATGAGCCTGATTAGGACCTACCCTAGGGCCGTGGGAAACTAAAGGAGCATTTGGCTCACTGCAACTCTTCCACATGAGCCTTGACCATCAGGCTGGGATCTCTGCAGAGTTCATCACAGAGACCGTTACTCTGTGACCCAAACACATCCCCCACCTACAGCCCCTATCCTCACACTGAACGTCTCCTCAACAGCAGGTTGTGGTGGAATTTAGAGCCGTCTGCCTCTATTTTCTGAATTGTGCTACAGAAACAAGTGTTTATGTAGAATAAACAAATCACGGGGGTGGGGGGTGGGGGAGGGGGAAGGATGGGGCCCAATTAACTCAAAAGTAAAACCCAGAGCTGAGCCAAACATCCAGTGGAGCTGAATTTTGAATTAACCCTTGTTTTTTTTTTTTACTTCCAGGGAAAAGAAAAAAGAGAACATATAGTCAAAAACAGTGAATAAATCTACTTGTAGATTCACTCTTATTTGATATTTATGACAAGAGTACATTTTTTTTAGTCTAAGAAAAAAATGTCAAATCAGCTGCTACGGTTCTCACAGCTATTTAGCACTAACAATAGGCGAGAACTCAATCACATTAGACCCTGCAGTCAATTCCTACCCCATTCTGTATTGCAGTAAGAGAAACACTTACTGTCTTATTCAGATTTAGGGGCATTATGGCATCAATAAATGAGGGCAGCACTGCAATTTAAAGGTCAAGCTCAGTTTTACAGGTGACCTGACATCTTTCCCACTCAAAAAGCAGAGTATCACGAAAACAAACAAAAAACCCCATGACTTCCTCAAATTGTTCAGTCTAAAAAGGATCCTGGACTCCAGGGAGATTATGAAGTTCACATGGTACATGATATGACAGAAAGCACACAAGCTTTAGAGTTAGCAGAACTAGGTTCAAATTCCAGTTCTGTCCCTTATAAACTGTGACCTTTACAATTCCTCTATTAACTGTGTGACCTTTGTCATCTTTTGTTTAATCGTTTTTTTTGTCTCAACTATCTAATCTGTAAATGAAGATAACACCTATGGTGAGAGCTCTTCATTCTGAGGACTAAATGAGCTAACAAGTAAACAGTTCAGCTCATAGATTTTCAACAAATGTTAGTTCTTTTCTTCTTCTTCCCTTGACATAACTGCATAATTAATTCATAGCAGAAACTATCCACTATTTTCATAGAAAAAAATATGCTGCTTCAGCAAAAATCTAGAAGTCAGCTCCTCATTCCCTCATTTGCCTAACAGAATTACACTGTCTTCGATGCTTGTCTGAACTTATCATTTCAATTGATAAATGAGGAAACAAAATCAACAGACCCAGAGATAAGACTATCAGTTGAGAGAGTAACGGGAAGAAATGACTAGACTTCTAAAACCACAGAGAACTTACCAAATATCAATTTTGAGTCCATTGGAAACCAGAAATTGAATAGTATCCACATGGCCACAGAGGTGAAGAGCTGTGTTTCCTTGATAATCTGTGGCCAGAAGATCAGCACCAAATTTATGCAGTAACTGGCAGATGTCTACATTCCCTCGAGCTGCTGCAAGGTGAAGGCCTGTTCTGCCCCTGCTGTCACGAATATTTGGGTCAAAGCCACTTTCCAAAAGACGCTTGGAATAATTAAAGTCCCCATCAATACAGGCTTGTAGCAAGGGCACGTTAGTCTGAGAAGAATCGTTTACAAAAACGTATGACATTGTTCCGATGTGGTGGATGGAACACGCCTGTAATGAAGCAGATGAGTGAGATTCGATGAAGCCAAATGAAATTAAGACAAAGAAGTCATTTTCTCATCTTTTTTGGCCTCGTGCCTCTAATAAATAAATTACCTTACCAAACAGAAACAACTATGAAGTTATCAATTATATTTTATTTTTCATTAAAATGTTTTATTTTCTTCACATCTGCTGGATTAAAATTCCAATTCAATTACTATAAAGCTCTATTTTGCTTTTCACCACGTAAAAAGATTAAGAGATATTTTTAAAGTTAAGCAAGATATAATAGCTTAAAGTATTACATTGTCAGAACACACAGATAACATGGTGTTTAACATCAAAGAACTACCCATATATAAATGCTGCTGCTAGTAGACATTTTTATTTAATACAAAATAATTATCTTTCATATATTTGCTTTTTCTTGTATTTGAGATATTCTATATGGTGACCAAAACTACTTGCATGAAAAGAACTTATACTCAACAAGGACCTGTAGAATGTTATGTTTATAGCACAAATTTTAAGTTCTCATAGAGAAAGGCTAAGAAAAGTAACAAACTGAATTTAAAAATCAGAAATATGAAATCAGTTCAGATTATGCTCATTTTTACAGTATTAATCTTATTCTGCTGTGCTCTGTGGTTATCTCAATATGTGATTATGCCAAATTCCCATCGTCCAAAGACTGAGAGATGAGGAAGGAAAAAAAAGTAGGGCTGCCTGGGAATACCAAGTCAGGACGAAGCCACAATCCTAACTAGGTCCAATGTGAATTTCATCTCTTGGACTCATCCAGCTCTCCACTTTGCCCACGTCTTTCATGGACGCTTCCCGGACCCACTGGTGCACCTGTACTCTCAGGACATTCTGCTCTACTGAAGTGCATACAACTAGGTCTCTCTCTCTTCCCCTAAGTTCGTTTAAGAAAGAGTTAAAGCCTGTCAAAAGAAACTCCACTAGGAAATTGATGAGAAAACAAACAAGAAAACAGAAAGGCAGAGACCAATGCTTTTCTAGGGACGGTGTTTTTATTCTTATATTACAAAAGCTTAGTCACGGATGGACTTGGCTTGTACAGCTGATTAGGGAGAGTCTCTTTCTGAAACACTGATGGAATTGGAGGCTAGACCCATCTATTCTTGTGCCTAACCTCAAAGGGATTCAGGGAATCCTGGTTGCTGAGTTTGGTGAGATTGCTGCCCTTATTCCTTTCCACTTGGCTTCCTAGCTGAGCCACTGTCCCAAAATCTGGGGCTGCCTTACCCAAGGGCTCTGTGGCTGCCATGGGCTCTCTGTGGAAAGAGTGGGTATTAGCATATACTGAGACTGGTTCTGAGCCAGGTACCAACTAGGAGCTCTTCAATAATTTAATTTTATCTTCTTAACTCCTCAGTAAGGTTTATTATACCTGAATTTCAGTGAGGAGCCATTGACTGATTTTTTTTTTTTTTAATTGAGACAGGGTCTTGCTCTGTCAGCCAGGCTGGAGTGCAGTGGTACAATCATGGCTCACCGCAGCCTCAAACTCCTGGATTCAAGCAATCCTCCCACTTCAGCCTCCTAAATAGCTGGGATTATTATTTCAATGAGTCCAGTCCACTGAAGGACTTTAAAAAAAATCTTTTCTATTTTTTCCTTTTATATATATATATCTTATTGCACTTTAGGTTCTGGGGTACATGTGCAGAACATGTAGGATCGTTGCATAGGTATATACATGGCAATATGGTTTGCTGCCTCCATCCCCCCATCACCTATATGTGGCATTTCTCCCCATGTTATCCCTCCCCAACTTCCCTACCCCACTGTCCCTCCCCTATTCACCCCCAACAGACCCCAGTGTGTGATGCTCCCCTCCCTGTGTCCATTTGTTCTCACTGTTCAACACCTGCCTATGAATGGGAACATGAAGTGTTTGATTTTCTGTTCTTGTGTCAGTTTGCTGAGAATGATGGTTTCCAGATTCATCCATGTCCCTATAAAGGACACGAACTCATCGTTTTTTATGGCTGCATAGTATTCCATGTTGTATATGTGCCACATTTTCCTTGGCCAGTCTAACATCGATGGGCGTTTGGGTTGGTTCCAGGTCTTTGCTATTGTAAACAGTGCTGCCATGAACATTCGTGTGCATGTGTCCTTATAACAGAATGATTTATAATCCTTTGGATATATACCCAGTAATGGGATTGCTGGGTCAAATGGAATTTCTATTTCTAAGACCTTGAGGAATCACCACACTGTCTTCCACAATGGTTGGACTAATTTACACTCCCACCAACAGTGTAAAAGTGTTCCTATTTCTCCACATCCTCTCCAGCATCTGTTGTCTCCAGATTTTTTAATGATCACCATTCTAACTGGCGTGAGATGGTATCTCAATGTGGTTTTGATTTGCATTTCTCTAATGACCAGTGATGACGAGCATTTTTTCCTATGTTTGTTGGCATCATATATATCTTCTTTTGAAAAGTATCTGTTCATGTCCTTCGCCCACTTTTGAATGGTTTTTTTTTTTTTCTTGTAAATCTATTTTAGTTCTTTGTAGATTCTGGATATTAACCCTTTGTCAGACGGGTAGATTGCAAAAATTTTTTCCCATTCTGTTGGTTGCCTGTTCGCTCTAATGATTGTTTCTTTTGCTGTACAGAAGCTGTGGAGTGAAGGATTTTAAGTCAAAGAAATGGCACAGTCTGGTCTTATTAGTCTTTCAGAAAGATTACTTGGTAGCAATATGGAGGGGCTGGATTGGAGAAAAAAAGACTGGAGGCAGGGAGATCAATCATTAGGTCACTGCAGCTATCTAGGCAAGAAATGAAAACCTAACCTAAGGCAGTAGCAGGCAGAAGGAGACATACTGGAGAGGAATAGAGAAGACAGGATTAGCACAACTTAATGACTCACTGGAGATAAAATGAAAGGTGAGAGGGGCTGTTAAGAATAATTTCAAATAAGAAAAAAATAATCTGTTTATGATTAAAAACTACAAAGGTTAAAAAATCAAAATAAACTTTAGATTATGATACATATGTTGACTTTTTAAAAATCTGGCCAGGCACAGTAGCTCACACCTGTAATTCCTGTACTTTGGAAGGCCAAGATGGGAGGACAGCTTGAAGCCCAGGAGTTTGAAACTAGTGTGGGCAACAGAGCGAGACCCTGTCTCTATTAAAAAAATTTAAAAATTAGCCAGGCATGGTGGCGTACGCCTTTGGTCCCACGTATTCGGGATGCTGAGGTGAGAGGATCACTTGAGCCTGGGAGGTCAAGGTAACCGTAAGCTGTGATTGAGCCACTGCACTGCAGCCTCGGTGTCAGAGTTAGACCCTGTCTCAAGAAACCAAACCAAACCAACAAACAAAAAAACTGAATGAGAATAATTTACTCAATAAAATAGTCAAGAATTCTTTTGGGATGGTAATCTAAATATTTTTCCCTTACAGCAAGGGTGTCCAATATTTTTACTTTCCTGGGTCATACTGGAAGAAGAATTACCTTGGGTCACACATAAAATGCACTAATGACAGCTGATAAGCTTTAAAAAACTGCGAAAAAAAAAATCTCATGATGTTTTTCAAACTCTTATGAATTTGTGTTGGGCTGCATTCAAAGCTGTTCTGGGCTGTAGGTTGGACACGCCTGCACAGTATTGAATCATAGAAAAGGAAAAGCTATCATAAACCTTTTTAAAAATGAAATGCCACATATCAAATGCTTTTCAAAAGGTCATGTGTTTTGGTTAAATTTTGTAAGAATAGATAATTTTAAATATTTACTTGGTGTTTTTGATTCAAACACAGTAAGAATTCTCATGGTTTAAAGACAAGGATTCTTCAGAATGTTGGCTCAGCAAGAAATACAAGTCTCTGTGTCTATTTGTTAGGTGAAAATAAGTGTTTATTTTGTCAGTTTCTGTGTCCCTGAGCAACAGCTAAACTTACTTCCACATTTAATAAGCCCAATGATAGATATTTTTCATCTTGATCACAGAACTGAATCTGCCCTAAAGCAGTTCAACGAAGGCGTCACATCATGTGAGGAAGTCCACAGCAGTAAATACTCACGTAAGCCTTAAGATTAGATCTTTCGTTCAGTGGTCACTCAGCAGTTTCTCTGAGTTCTCAAGCAGGTTCAACAAAAATATTCTGTAATGTGCTGGCAAGGATCTGCAATAAATAGAAAATTCAGTTATAATAAAAGTACGGTGAGAAAAAGAACTCACTGTTCTATTAAATACAGACAGGTTACTGAGCCTGCAGAAATTCTCTAGAAAACCTGTAGGTGAGGCATCAACTTCTGAGGCCAGAAAAATACCTGACAAACAAAGTAGTGAAAAGGAAGCAAAGAAGGGCTTAAGAGAAGCTGCTCTGTGGCCCACAAACAAGAAAGCAAGACAGAAAGATAAAAGAATAACAATCAAGTCGTGTGCCATCAGTAAAAAAAAAATTGGGCTCCAAAAATTCACTCTCAGTCATTACTTGGAATTCAGAATGCATATTTTTCACATTATAAATGGAGGCTAGATGCCAGATTATTCAACAAAAGCATTTTTAGAAATGAAATACTATTCATAATGGGAAAAAAAATAAAAGTTTAAAAAGCTAATACTTACATTTAAACCACCAGGATACATTTAAGAAAAAATATTTCTAATCTACCTTGAATGCTGGTACTTAAATCTCTTTAAATCTGTTCCCTTCTGTGTCTCTTCAGTGTGAAAGTGAACCTGGCCCAAATCTATCTGTGATCTTCTTTACGTCGCCTGACCCTGCTTCCCCTGAACTGTGGTGCTGCCCCAACCAGGCTGCACCCCTCTGCACTGAGAGAGACTACGAGGGCACCCTGTCTGCCCACTGAACTCTTCTGTGGAGGGACTATGGAAGCAGGGTCATGGGCAGGCAGTAAGGACCACAAAAACAGCCATATTCATTCATAAAACAAACATTTACTGTGTGCCTGAAAAGTGCCAGATACCATGCTATCAAGTCCAAATCCCACATTCCCGGTCAGGTTGAAATACAGGTTAACTTTTTACTGGTCATCCATGCTCACCATTATCAAATCCCTGTGAACAAATTTATAAAGGGAAATAATTAATGGTCTTTTACGAAGCTCCATTTACAATACGGAAGTTAGGTTGTGTCATAAGGGCTATCGGTGCTAGGCTGGAACTGATGACAATGGCTGACAAACTGTATGTGAGAACCAGTGTCAGTAAATGCCGTGAGGACATGGTGATACACAAAATACCTCTGCTCCTCATTTCCTACTTTTGTGATACTACAGTATCAGTTTAGACAAATTTCATGTCATGGAGCCACTTCATTTGACTTCCTTAGACAAATACTCTGTATTTACCCAAAGCCTAGTATTTTCTCTTGTCCTGACCACTACAGCTGAGTTTTCAATGAGTACAGTCTGTCTCTAATGTATGATTTGGCTTCCGTTTTCAATGTTAATTAAAATGGTGCAAGTGGGTTATTCTGAATGTGGTAGAGTCACATTATAGAAGAAGAATAAATTTTGTTTTTCATCTGGAGATAGAATTATAGTTCATATGGTTATGCCCCCAAATAATCCTAATGTTCTCTTAAATCCACAAGAAAGACAATGCTTCTGCTATTTTCTTTTTCTTTCTTTTCTTTTCTTCTTTTTTTCCTTTTTTGAGACAGAGTCTTACTCTGTCACCCATGCTGGAGTGCTGTGGTACGATCTCGGCTCACTGCAACCTCCACCTCCTGGGTTCAAGTGACTCTCCTGCCTCGGCCTCCCCAGCAGATGGGACTACAGGCGTGTCCCACCATGCCTGGCTAATTTTTGTATTTTTAGTAGAGACAAGGTTTCACCATGTTGGCTAGGCAGGTCTTGAACTCCTGACCTCAGGTGATCCACCCACCTTGGCCTCCCAAAATGCTGAGATTACAAGTGTGAGCCACTGCACCCAGCCTGTCATTTTCTTTTGATATGACAATGGCCCATAAGAAAATACACTTGAACAAATTACAGATTTTTGTGATTTCATATTAATATTAAACAAATTCATTAGACTAAATTACTAGAAACCTGCCAAGAAAACTTCCAAGACCTCAATTAGACCTTAATCATCAGACTCCAGGTTTTGGCCATTATTAAAGCTTCTACAAGCATTTGTTTGTATGTGAATGTAAATCTTCATTTCTCTGGGATAATGATCAGGAGAGAGAGCAGGCAGTGAGTCTACAAAGGCCTAAAGATTGTGACTAAAAGACTGCCAACCATGAAGGTGTCAATTTTCCCCATTCAAGATCATCTTTGGAGTCCTTTGTCTGGGTATCAGGTTATTTAAGAACTTGTAGGACCAAGCATTTGCAAGGGCACAGGTGGATGCACTGGTATTTACCAAAGGGAGTGTTTAGTAAGAACCATTCTACAAACAGAATTAGAGGCACTAATAAAAGTGTGAATAATGAACCAGTAATCTTTCAAGATTCACTGAGGACTGAGTCTGTTCCCCTGTGAATGGATGTGAAACCTAAGTAAACATAAATGAAGCCTGCTTTTAGAGGTGGAAAAAGTAGGAGGGAGAGAGATGTGATAGTGTGACTCTCCTGAAAGGCACTACTCTTAGGAGTGTACCATAGAGAGACAATTTTCTTCTTGTCAGATGCTGTTAAAAGGACTTGGTTACTCCACCCGGAATGTGTATGGAGCTAGGCTACCTGGGTTTGAACCCCAGCTCAGCTACTTACTAGCTGTATGACTTAGCACTCAAAAAATAAGTTATTATCCTCTTCAGGTTAGGCACAGCTCTGGGGAGACCGTCCTCCGCCGTAGAGCAGTTTGCACAGAAAGCCTGCGTAGAGCACTGACCCCTTGGTAACAGAGCAGCTTCTGCTAGTGGGCTGACCTCTAGTGGGGAGTAAAGACCTTCAGGAAAGAAAAATACAAGAACTGGTTCCTTCAACCATAGTGCTTTAAGTGGCAGGGTGGGGCTTCATATTTAGTTTATTTCCATTGTGCAATGTACTGCTGAAAGCTGTCAAGAAAACCAGGGGAAAAACCACAGTCTAGTGCAAGAACAGTCAATAGGGGAGTAACCAAGCCCCAGAAAGCACGCCGGTTGCTGATCAGGGCCCTGGTTCCCAAGGAACAGTGTTCATAAGGAACAGTGTCCACTGACTGGTTCCGAGGCAGACGAGCTGGGATTGTTAAAAGCAGAACTTTGGGAGTCAGGTTTTAGAGGGCTGATGCAGCCTGACATTTAAGACTCCTCTCTGTGCTCTGTGGTACTGCCTGAGAGACTTGAGGAGGATGAAGTCATTCATCCTTTGAGATAATGTGGTCACTTAGATCTCAACAACAAGAGCTTCTTATGTCAACCAGCACATTTGTCCCAACCCAAACAACAATAAAAAGGTTTGATGGAAGCTTGTGATTCACTGACTTGATGAAAAGTCATGCCTAATTTTCTTTTATATCTCAAATTCTGGATCCACAATCTTAGGTCAATCTATAAAACTTTAAGATATAACAGTATTCTTAATGGTTAAGGACTAATGGGGAGAATATGTTCTATTAATATATACTTATGATATAATAACTAAAAATTGTTCTATATCCAATAACAACAAGAATACATAATAGACTGATTTTGCATTTGGAAGGGCCATTTGGAGAAGCAAGACTAAGTACCACATTCTTGCCTCAAATGGACTGACTACATTATGCCTACACCAGTAATTTTGGTCAGAGATCAAAGCACCAGACATTTCAGCAAAATGCAGGGAGACAACGGCATAGCTGGAAAGGTAGTCTATCAGATCTTACTGTCTTTGCCATTTTCTAATGTCAAAGAAAAGTACTAACACTGAAAAAATGAATGATACACAGTAAATGAAACCCCCCAATTTAGATTCTATCACTTGGTTATTCTTATCCTTTTAAGAGAATATAGCTGTTTCAAAAAATAGTCTCAGAGATCTATAAAACAAAAATTTCCAATGAAGTCATTAAATCCTAACTGCTAGTACTTTAAAATCACTGTTCTTAAAACCTGAGCTCTGCAAAAATCCAAAGATACTGGGCAAGGAAAAAAGCCATGCTGAAAAGAAATTTAGCTGTGAGCAATGACGAATTTTAAGAATTTCAAATCATTCCCAAAACATTAACAATACATTTCTTCAGTCTGCTTATCTTCAGCAGCTATTTCATAGCAACTATTTCTCTAATAGAGTAATCTTAATTCCGAAGGCTCACAGACATTAACGAGTCTAGGGCCATAGTGCTTTAAGTGACAGGGTGGGGCTTCATATTTAGTTTATATATTTCCAATGTGCCATGAAACTTCTGAAAGTTGTCAAGATAACCAGAAGAAAACTGTTCAGATAAAACTTCTGCTTGTTTACAATTGTCCTAAAATTCCTGCCAGAATATGTTTCTAGAAGGCAAGAAATGGGTCTGATTTGTCTACATATACTGGCTGACTGCGATGCCTGGTACATTAATTTTTCTTGGAAGTCCAGACATAGGAAAATCCAATAATTCTTTCCTGAATGTACACTCAATTAAGTTCATTGTTACAGGATTTTAAAGTGATATTTTTTTCTTATGACTAGTTCTGCAGTGCATTGTAAGAATTTTTAGAAATATGAAAAAAAAGAAGAAACTAAAAGTTGCACACAACCATGAATCAAATTCACAATTCAACCAACCATGAATCAAAAATATTTAGGGAAAAACTGAATCCTGAATATGTATACATATGTACAGACTTTCTTTCTTGTCATTATTCCCTAAACAATACAGTGTAACAACTACTTACATCGCCTTTACACTGTATTAGGTATTGTAAGTAACCTAGAGATGATTTAAAGTATATGGAAAGATGTGCATAGGTTATATGCAAATACTGTATCATTCTATACCAAGGACTTGAGCATCTGCAAATTTTGGTATCTGCATGAGGTCCTGAAACCTATGCCCTAAGGATACTAAGAGATGACTGTATTCTATGTAAGGTACCACAATTTTATTGAATTCCTTAGCACACTGAACAAGAATTTATCCTGTATTTTTCCTATTACATAGATTCATTGACATTTTTGGCTAATCAAAATGTAAACAGAATTTTGTGATGCAGATGAAAGCTGTCTAATGTATGGCTCTGGGACGAGTTCCTGACTGGTGAATCTTGATGCAATGCTTTCTTTGCTCACTGTAAAACTTCTAAGATTCCTTTATGGTTCATCCTCAACTAGGCTGGACTTAAGATCCTTATTTCTCTATTTTTTGGAAAATTATATTAGAAGGGCCTAGGAAGTAAATTCTCACTGATCATATGGCTAGGACCCCAATTTTTAACCTTTCAGCGATCTGTCCTAAATAAAGACAATATATGTGAATATTTACTTGGATTCTTTAAAAAAGGAAAAGGGTTACTCTCTTTCTGTAAGAAGAAAATAAAAGAAGGAACTAAGAACACTATTATTTTAGGATATCCCAGTACTATGAAGAACATTAGAAGGAAGAAATTTATGAGCAGAAACTTCTGAATTTTATTTCCAAGGCTCAAAAATAACAGAAGTTCTAATTTTTGGAGCAACTTTTAGGCAGATGTGGATCTAACACAAACAGATACATTTTTATATCCAACTTTGTAGAAAACACACATTTTGTGGTATTTCCAACATTTTAATCTAACGTGGTTGTATCTAAAATTCTTAATTCTGTGATGTCTTCAATACAAAGCTATCAACAATTGCATAATTAGAACTATTAATGCAGTAAAGGTGAGGTTAATTTGAAGTATGTGAATTACAGAATGATACTTAAAGAAAGGCCCCTAGCCACGTGCAGTGGCTCACACCTATAATCCCAGTGTTTGGGAGGCCAAGGTGGGAGGCTTGCTTGAGCCCAGGAGTTGGACACTAGCCTGGACCACAAAGCGAGACCCTGTTTGTACAAAAACAAAAACAAAAAGGCCAGTTCATTGTGTTAAGTTCATATAATAATTAAAACTCAGTTAGTCAGACTTTACTTAGTAGATGTTCTTCTGGAACTAAGCTTAATGAAAACAGAAAAAAAAAATTGTTATGTCTGCTATTACTATGCAAATAATTGCCGGGCAACAGTTGAGATACACAATATTCTACACTTATTAAGTTACACTGCAGGCACAGATCTAAGTGCTTTTCCTGTAATAGCTCACTTAACCCTCATAGAAGCCCTACAAGGTACATGCACACTATCATTATACTCATTTCATGAGTAAAGAAAAAAAAGTCACTAAGTTTCACAAGATTTTTTGTTTAATGAATTCATCAAACATAACATAAGGGAGAACATTAGTCTAGTATGCACATTCCATATAACTCTTCACAATCATTTCACTCAAAGTGAGCTTCTTAAACTTTAGAAACAATACCTGGAAATGTCTTTTACTTTATAGAAAATAGTCTAGTACACATAAGCCAAATTAACTCTTTGTAATCATATACAAAGTAAGCTTTGTAAAGTGTGGGAAAATAACAATAAAATATTTTTGGAAAAGCCTTCTACTTCACAGGTGACTAAACTCTTAGACTAACTATTCTCAAGTACTTCTTACTGGTTGGGATAACAAGAAAACACCTAGATTTTTCTTTCTCCATCAGAAAATCAAAAAACACCAAACAAGGATTTCTAATATATTTCTGGCAATATTTATATTGATTAACTATTATTTGTTTGCATTATTAAAGTTTAGTTACAATTCAACTTTTAGCAAAGGTACTGGCTTAAGACAAATCAAAATTAATTGTTCACAAAAGGAACAGTGGTTATTTTGGATATTTTATTTCATTCTAAGATATTAAAATCACAGAATGTAATTCTCTACTATGTAATTTTACCATGTTTAAAATTCTTAGCAAGGGACTTCCTACTCAGGAGGTTTCCAGGTTATAATCTATCATTACATAATAGTTATTTGATTCTTTAAAATTGTTTTTTCTAATTGCAACAGCACTTTATTTATATGGCCTAAGGGTGCCACCTTGTGGCCTGTGTAGACTTCAAGTTCAACTTCAGCTTCTAGTATGGCATAAGGCGAGAAGACTGTACCTCTGAAGTTTCTCTGTGCCATTTTGCAGTTATTTACCATAATTCTGCGAATTTGTAAAAATCCAAAGTTGGAATGAAGTTCAATTTTCCTTTTAAAAAAAGTTTATCCAGAAAATTAAAAGCAAACATATGATTACAGGCCTATCCAGAAATCTAAACCTTATTAAATCCACCTTAGCGGACTTTATATAAAGTGCTACTTAAATGGCATTCTAACATTCATTTATTGTGTTGTTTCAAAATATAAGAATTGCAGTTTTTGCAAAATATTCCTTATTTTCTAAATAGTCTGTAAAATTGAAACCAGACTTCACCCTAAATAAGTTTGAAGGTATGAGATTGTATTCTTACAAGAAGCTTAAGTGTAATAGTCATGTGTCACTTAATGATGGGGATCTGTTCTGAGAGCTGTACCGTCAGGTGCTTTCACTGTTATATGAACATCTCAGGATGTCCTTAAGTTCTTACACAAATCTAGAGGATGTAGCCTACTACATGCCCAGGCTATACATGACTGTATTTCCATAAAATTCTACAGCTTGAAGGGCCATCCAACATCATTTAACTCAATCTTATAATTTTACAAAGAAGGACACTGAGACCAGAAAGGCTGTAACTTTGCTACTTTACACACTACCCCTCATCCCTACAGGTTCTAGTCCTATTCATGATTCACTGTCAAAATATAAAATGCAGTCATGCACTGCATAATCACATTTTGGTCAATGATGCATATATGAAGATGATCCCATAAGATCAGAATACAGTATTCTTACTGTAACTTCTCTATGTTTAGATACACAAATATTTACCACAGTGTTAAAACTGCCTACAGTCTTCAGTATAGTAACATCCTGTATAGGTTTGTAGCCTAAGAACAACAGGCCATATACCATATGGCCTGGGTGTGCAGTAGGCTCTGCTATCTAGCTGTGTGTAGTAAGTACAGTCTACAATGTTTCCACAACAATGAAATCACCTAATGGTGCATTTCTCAGAATGTGTGCACCTGTCATTAAGCACTGTATCACTGTACATCATCTTCAACATAATAATTTATTTTTACAATTCTATTGTAATTTGTTCCTTTCCAAGCTCTAGATTATGTGCTAGACGGGTGCAAGCATGTACTGCATCCTTCACACAAAACATAATTACAGTGGGTGGACAAGGGCACTCCTCCCTATGCTATAAAACCCCAGAGGATCTAGTGGACTTCTCTAAGGTGAGGTCTGATTGTGTGTGAAGCTATGAAAATCACTCTCGTCTACACTTACCATATGTACATTTATGGCCTAGGTAAACCTTTAAAATTCAGACTTCCTTATGTATCCTTATTAGACCCACCTCACTCACTCTGACTTCCAGGGGAACTCATAAATAAGAAGGATATACAACAAAAGACAACCAGACAGCAGACTACGGAGATGACTTAGCCAAACAGGATTTTTAAAATGGCATGTTTGTAGAATAGACACAAAACTGAGAAATGTTTGTAGAACAGACACAAAACAATGGAGTAGATGACTCACATGTGGGGTATTAGATGTATTTCCTCTCTCCCCACTGGAAATGTTAACTTAATGCTGAGACCTTTGGTAGCAAGGAAATACACAGTCTTATATTTAAAGGAGTTGAGGAGTGTATGAAGCTTTAAAGGGAATCTGCGGCTCTTTTCCTGGATTGGGGGTAACCTATTTGGGGAAGGCATCTTTTTTGAAAAGAAAGTAGGAAGTACATGCTTAGAAATGGCTCCAGGTTCATGAAAGAAAAACAGGGATTCCCTGCCCCCAGATTTTCTAGCCCAGTTTCTGAGGACAGAGATAAATAAAGGATTATACGCAGAAGCTGTAATTTCTGGCTAGCACTTTCCTCATGCTGCTAATTAGGAAGGGGTGGGGCAAGAAGTGGAAGACACCAATATTCTAAAGCAGAGCTCAATCAGCAGTCCTGATACCTTCAGTAGAGCATCCTTTCAAGCAGAACACAATGAATTACAGCAATTCTCTTTCTGACTGAGCCCTAGCCTCTACACACAGCCTATCCTATTAAAATGGCGAGTCTGTGAGTTAGCTCAGTTTACATGTGTGTACTCAGAGAATTATGAATAATCTTTCAGAACTGGGAATAGAGGATGACAAGTTCCTTTATCAGTTTCCCATGGAGCTGTTTTCACAAACTGCCCAGAGACCTGCCCATTGTGACTAACATGGGAAAGAATGGTCCATGACTTTGGATCTTAAGATTTAATAGCCACATAGCTCTTCTAGATTTGCTGCTTTCCAGAAAATGTCTTCAATAAGCAGGTGTTTTTGTTTAAACGCTGTCAATTAAAACTGATTGCGAGAAACTACAAACCTTACTTTCCTTCTAATTCTTATTCTCAAAACCATTTAGTATTTTGTTCTTTGTTCTGCAGCAAATACTAAAGAAATTGGGAATAATTTTGATGATTTTGTTCCTGCCTACCCCTCCAATTTCATCTTTAACCATTTCCCCTTCTTGTTTTCTATACTCCACCCCTACCTGCCTCCTTTACATTCCCTGAAGCTCCTTCCCACCTCAAGGGTGCACTTACTTTACTTTCTGCTGGTATGTGCTTCACCTGGATGGAGAATGGCTGGCTTATTCTCATCACTCAGGTCTCAGTTCAGATGTCACCTACTTCTCCCCATGTTACTTTTCACATCACCCTGCTACTTTGTTGGCATTCTCACCACAATCTATAATTTTCTTATTTATGTGCTTATTCACGTATTGTACATCTCCCCAATTTGAAAATAAACTCTGAAGACATGAGTTTGTCTTGTTCCACACTATCCACAGTATCTCTCATTATCTATTACACACTAAGTGCTCAATCTGTATCTCTTCTGTTAAGTGAATGTATGGTCCACAAGTAAAGTATGCAATCAAACGAGTCCTTCAGTAGAGTCTGGAAGTCAGTGTAAATGCTTAAATAATGACAATGAAAGTGAAGGCATTCACCGATGGGGGCCAAAAAATATAAACTAAAAATGTATGGCCAAAAGGCGTACCAATAAGACTGATACCACATTAAAAAGCAATCATGTTCATTTGACTACTTCTTGAACATCTTTTAAGGTCCAAGAAATAGGAATATTGAGAAACATTTTTTGACTCCTTCCATAAGCAGGTACATATTAAATAGAAATGCAATATGATATATACCTACTATGTAGCCACAAAATTTTTTAGAAATAAGAAATTTTTTAATTAAAAATTATTTTAAAAAATCTACTCAGAAATGAAAAAAAAATGCAATAGCAATTGGAAAGCAAAATAATAGTTTGGGTATTTCACACTTATATAACATGGGAACACTAGCATGAATACTGGTTATTTTATTTTATTTTAATTCTGATTTTTTTTTAAGAGATGAGGTCTCACTATGTTGCCCAGGCTAGCCTCAAACTCCTGGGCTCAAGCGATCCTCCTGCTCTGGCCTCCCAAAGTGCTAGGACTACAGGTGTAAGCCACTGTGCCCAGCCTGGAATGTTTTAAGAAGTTAAACGTTCAACACATTTGAAGTAAAAAATTAGTAACATTTCAGAACATTAAAAACCCATAAATTTATAAAAATGCAAGTGTTAAACATACATTGTCATTCTAATATAAATTAGGAAAAGAATAAAGTGAAACATTTTAAAAGAAACCATATTAAAAATGGAGAAAATTTAAACAATGTCTGGCAGAATTAACCAGTGAACCCACCTGGGCCTGCTCCTGTTTTAGGTTATAGATTTTTTTTTTAATTATTTTGTTATTTTCTTTCTGGGCTCTAGTACTTGCCAGGTTATGGATTCTTAAATTTCTGTAATGAATATAGGCCTATTCAGACGGTTGATTTCTTTTTGTGTGAATTTTGGTAGATTGTGCTTTTCAAAGAATTGAATTTCATCTAGGTTATCGAATTTGTGGGCAGAGAGTTGTTCATAGTACTCCTTTATTATCCTTTTAATGTCCATGGGATCTCTAGTGATGTCCTCTCTCATTTCTCATGTTAGCAATATATGTCCTCTCTTTTCTTAGTCTGGCTAGAGGCTTATTGATTTTATTGATCTTTTAAAAGAACCAGCTTTTGGTTTCACTGATTTTCTCTATTGATTTATCATTTTCAATTTTATTAATTTCTGCTCTAATTCTTATTTCTTTTCTTCTACTTACTTTGGGTTTAATTTGCTCTTCTTTTTCTAGTTTCATAAGGTGGAAGCTTTAGATGATTGATTTTGGATCTTTCTTTTCTAATACATGCATTCAATGCTTTAAATTTTCCTCCTGTAAGCACTGCTTTTGCTATATCCCATAAATGTCAGGCTATATTTTCACTATCATTTAGTTCAACATATTTATTAATTTCTCTAGAGATTTCTTCTTTGAAATGTTATTTACAAATGTGTTATTTAATCTCTTAAGTATTCAGCAATTTTCTGGCTATCTTTCCATTATCAAATTCTAATTTAATTTCTTTTGGTCTGAGATTAGATATTTCATGATTTCTATTTTGACCAATTCCAAACCAGCTACAGCCTCACTCATTACTTTGTGCTTGTACTCTATAGAGATGGTTACTATTCTGACTACACTGTGGAGCTTTTTTTTTTTTTAACATCAATTATTGCCATGTGCCCAAACATGAATATATTATTTTGACTGAAAATCAGCTATGTGTTTTTAATTCCCTCAGATGTCCACTGCCTAACTAGACTCCATTCCTACCTGTTCCATTGGTATCCAACTCTATCACTTTTCACTGCTCATATGCTTTGAAGGGGTCAGTCTTCATTATTTAAAGCCATGTAACATATCACATTCCCCTAGCTATATAAGTTTATTTAAAGGTGAGCAAGTGACCATTTCAATAAAACTGCTTGGAATGCCAGAGAAATACATTCACTTTATTTTTCTAAAAATATGATGAGTAAATGAGACATCTAAAATTGCTTTTGTCATTCTGATATATATTTCATAGGTAGCAAGTACACGGTGTGAGGCAGAACAGATAAACAGGGCCAAACCTTGAGCTTTTCATATTATAGGTATCAATAAGGTATCTTTTTAAGACAGTTTGAATTAGGTTTTCTGTTACTTACAACAAAATATAAATGACACAGAACCTGAAGTGGTCATTACTATTTGATTTCCACTCTTCCTAAAAAGGAAAAAAAAAAAATATTGTTTGTGGTACATGTTTCAGCAAAAGACAAAGGTCAAAGGAAGGGTGAAGTCCATTGATATTTAACTCTCTTTGAGAAGGAGTTGAATGAAGGCCTAAGAAATCTCAGGTTCAGCACAGGAGCTTGAACACTGACTGAGGGCTGGGTAAATTCTAGGAACTGATTGAGGAGATAACCTGAAGAACAAGTTAAAAAGAGATTCTGAATAAACAAGTGAAATAAAAATAAGTCTATTATGGAAAAACTCTTTTATAAGCAATCCACAGTTTTGGATGTGTTTAAAAAAAAAAAATCAGCATTAACAGTCAATGGGTAAAATACAGACAAAAGACTGAGGCTCTCCTAAGGCAGAGAGGCAGATTTAAATTAAAGTAGCAGTACTGCTGGGCTGCTGGAAAAAACTGATAAAACTGTCACCAAAGTTAAAATGTCTATATAAACTGTTTAAACAAAGTCACATTCAGAATTTTTTTTTTTTTAATTAAACTTAAGCAGGCCTGGCATGGTGCTCATGCCTGTAATTCCAGCACTTTGGGAGGCTGAGGCAGATCACCTGAGGTCAGGAGTCTGCGACCAGCCTGGGCAACATGGTGAAACTTCATCTCCACTAAAAATACAAAAATTAGCTGGGTGTGGTGGCAGGTGCCTATAGTCACAGCTACTCAGGAGGCTGAGAGAGGAGAATCACTTCAACCCAGGAGACGGAGGCTGTAGTGAGCTCAGGTTGCATTACTGCATTTTAGCCTGGGAGACAGAGTGAAACATCGTCTCAAAAATAAACAAATGAACAAAGAAAAAACAAAACTTAAGCTAATGAAAAAAAGGCATCATAATGTAATAAAAGAAAATATAGGTTATTTGGCTAGTTTTAATATGTTTAGCTTAAAAAATAAAATACAGCAGAGTATCTGATGTCATAAAAACTCAATATGGAAAGGCAGCTAAATAAACCATCTCTGCTCTTGCATTTGTTTCTGATTTACTCAGCACCGTACCTAAATAATAACATGCACAAATCTTTTAATTGATTGTATTTAGAAATTTATTAAAAATACCACGTATTGGATAGGATTTCTATGGCATATGTGTGTTTAAAGCACCATGAGAGAGAGCTAGAGACAGGAAAGCTGTCCATTTGTAAATCAAATTAGTGTATACCTCCTGTTTATTCAACATGTTTTGGTCTTGGAATTGTTTCTCTAACAGTGTACTGGCAAGTCAGACATTAAGTTATTTAAGGTTTCTAAACACCGATTTGGTGGAGTTCTATCCTTGTTAACACAGGGAAGCTTCAGAAAACCTGAATAGCACTTTTAAAAAAGTATCTAATTTGGAAAATAATTATTCCTTTGTAACTGATTTTGCTTTTAAAGTTTACATTGGTAATTCTAATGTCTGTTTACCAGTTTAATTTTACAAAGTACTTGGCTGTGTGGAGTGACTCACACCTGTAGTCCCAGCACTTTTGGGGATCTGAAGCAAGAAGATCACTTGAGCCCAGAAATTCGAGACCAGCCTGGGCAACATAGTAAAAGCCCATCTGTACAAAACAATTTTTAAATAAACTTTGCATGGTGGTGCGTGCCTATTGTCTCAGCTACTCAAGGCTGAGGCAGGAGGATCACTGAACCCAGGCAAGAGGTGGAGGGTGTATTCAACCATGATTGTGCCACTGCACTCCAGCCTGGACAGCAAAGCCAAACCCCATCTCAAAAAAACACAAGGAAAAAAAGGTACTTAGTTGGGCACAGTGGCTCATGCCTGTAATCTCAGCACTTTGAGAGGCTGAGGCAGATCACTTGAGATCAGGTTCGAGACCAGCCTGGCCAACATGGTGAAACCCCATCTCCATTAAAAATAAAATTGGCCGTGTGTGGTGGCATGTGTCTGTGGTCCCAGCTACTCACCAGGCTGAGGCAGGAGAATCATTTGAACCTGGGAGGCAGAGGTTGCAGTGAGCCGAGATTGTGTCACTACACTCCAGCCTGGGTGATAGAGTGAGACTCTATCTCCAAAAAAAAAAAAAAAAAGTACTTATCACAAAGACATAAAGACATAACCATAAACTTAAGTTCTAATAATAATGAAAGTTATTTTAAATAGAAATCTTTTACAGACATCACAATAGTGTCTTTTATAGAAAGCCTAGACAAAACCCAATTCTCTATTTTCCTTATAGAAAATCTAGAAAAAAATCTTTAGTAGAATGGTACTAGCATGACAAATTCGATATTATGGTTATAGTCTCAAAAATTCTTTCATTTTTAAAGGATAAAAAACGAAAGTCAAGATGGAGTCTGAAAAAAATTCTACACCAGAAGCAAAGAAGAAAAGCACACCACTGAGAATTATTTACAATAAGAAACTGAAAAAAAAAAAAAAAATATCCAGAAAAACACTGTGCTCTCAGGGACATACGAAAAATTAAGAACTCAGGGTGGGGGAAAATAGTATTAGAGAAGACTGAGACTTTTACAAAAAATGTATGAGTTAAATAAAAACACAATAAAAATTTAAAATCCCAATTGCAAGCAGTAAGGAAGTCAGTGATGGAAGGGTCTAACTTAAGAAGCTATTCAAAAGAAAAAAATTAGAAAGAATGTGTGAAATGACAGCTAAGAGAACTAGTAAGGAGAGCCAACCCATGAAAAATTCCTAGAGAAAAACACAAGAACAAAAGGCACCAACTTAATATTTTCCTCAGCTAAAAAAAAACCAAAAAAACAAATTTTAATGTATAAAGGACCTGTCCTCTTTTAGATAAAATTACAGATTTTAAAAATCCGTAGACATAACCCTAAACTTTGAAATATTCTAATCATTTTACATCTACAATGCAACAGATGGCTGTATTTGCTATGGAAAAGATACATTTGTCCGATCAGGATGGTGTAAATCTGGTATTTTACTGCATACCTTGATTATTTTGTATTCGGGTTTGGACATTAACTTGCTGAGGGCAGAAACAAGAACCTGAACTCATGCCTTAAGATAAAAATTGCATTCTTTTTATATACTTACTACCTTTTCAGACTATGCAGTGGCTCAGTCATGGCTCAATCTCCCGTGCCCATGAGATACTTCTACCTTAGCCTTCCAAGTAGCTGGGACCATAGGTGTGTGCTACCATGCCCAGCTAATTTTAAAATTTTTTGTAGAGATGAGCTCTCCCTATATTGTCCAAGCTGGTCTCGAACTCATGAGCTCAAGAGATCCTCCAGTCTCAGCCTCCCACAGTGTTGGGATTATAGGTATGAGCCACTGCGCCCAGCCCACCCAAGCCTTTTTATGGGCTCTGAAATGCATTACATAAAAGGGATGAGCTTTATTGGTTTAGAAAGTATAGCTATTTTATTTCCACCAGTCATTGATAAAACAATCCAGGTGTAGTAGCTATTACTCAGTAGCTTAAATTAGAAATAAAAATTATTTACTGTGGGAATTACGACAGTGCTTTCAAATAACTGACATACAAAAAATGTACAGCTAACCTCTTCCAAAGAGCTGCCTGTACTTTCAGTCTCCTATTCCTTTCCTCCTGTTGTCTCTTGAAACCATATCAACCAGGTTTTCTTCCTCACTGTCTCCTGAAAGTGCTCTTGCAAGGTCACCAAAGACTTTCCTATTACTAAATCCAATGGTCATCTCCTAGTCTCCATCTTACTTGACTTGTCAATCAGCAGGAGGTGACACAGCTGGCTACTTTCTCCCTGAAACCCTCTTTACTTGGCCTTCAGTACTCCATACTCGCCTCTTTTTCCTCCTACCTTCAAAAGCCTCTCCTCTGCAGTCTCCTTTGTAGCTGTGCATCTCTCCAGTCTGTGAACATGGAGAGCCCTAGGGCTCCATCCTCATTTCCTTGCACTGGATCTCATAGGCTCATGGCTCTAAATACCACCCTTCCGTGCAGGGGTGGCCAATCTTTCGGCTTTCCTGGGCCACACATATGTTACAATAACAACAGCTGATGAGCTTAAAAACAAAAATGCAAACAATCTCATAATGTTTTCAAAACGTTTACAAATTTGAGTTGAACAAGCTTGCATTAGTGACTCCCAAATTTCTCTTTCCAGCTGGACCTTTCTCCTCAACTCCAGTCTCTATAACCCCACTTGAAGAGGCATCTCAAACCTGACTAAAATGGCTCCACCCACCTTCACATTCAGTCTTCTCCATCTCGGTACACTGTAACAAAAGCCTTCCAACAGCCTTTCTCTCACAAGCACATCCAAACCATCAACAAATCCTATCAGCAGTACTCAAAATACGAAGGCTTCTTACTGCCTCTCTTACTACCCACCTGGTCTAAGCCACCATTCTCTCTGGCTTCAACTACTGCATCAACCTAACAGGTCTCCTTGTTTCCATCCTTGCCCTTACAGTCACTCTGAACACAGCAACTGAAGTGATCTTTTGAAAACCTGAATCCAGATCCCCTCACTCCTCTGCTCAAAACCCTCCAACCACCTCCCTTCTCACTCAGAGTCAAAGCGAAAGTCCTTACCTGGGCCCATTAGCTCTCTGACCTTGTCTCATCCTCCTTCCCTCCAGGTGCTCAAAGCCACTGGCCCCTTTGCTGTTCCTCCAACAAGACTCACGGATTCTGGGTTTTTGCCCTTGCTTGGTGTGCTCTTTCCCTAGACAGCTGCATGGCAGTCTCTGACGCCTTCAGTTTTGCTCGAGTCTTTTCCATGGCACCAGACTGCACCTGTCCCTTTCTTGGTGCTTCCTATCCCCCTTTGTTACTTTATTTTTCTTCTTAGCAACTGTTACCATCTGACTGGAGATAGGTTAACTTTCACAAATGTCGCTTATTATTCCCACCCCCACCTTCTTCCAGTGACACTTTAGCTCCTGGAAGACAAGGACTTCATTTTGTCTACTCTCGTAACCCCAGTGCTCACAACAGAGCCTGGCCATGGAAGGCACTAAACATACGCCTGCTATGTGAATGCTGAATATGCAAATTCTTAAATCTATAATAGACAAGGTTAAGAAGTCTGGGACTACAAAACCCAACTTCTTTCCACAACGGGAAATACAATTTCCCCTTTTGACAAAGAACTGTGAGAAACCTTTATTTTCCAAAGTAACACAATTTGCTCTAAATAACATGCCAAAAATTCCTCATCGCTTCACAGCCTCCAATGCCTTTCCTATATTCTGTAAAATATTAACTTGCTATCATCGAAAAATCTTTGATTTCCCTCTGGTCCTGCTATCATAATATTGCAAAGGCAAAGTGAACTCACTAAAAATGTATGGAAACATAAATAATGAAGAAAAGTAATTAAGTGTGTTCACAATCAAATAAATCCATCTCTATTCAAATCAAAATCATACTGGCATATTGAGAACCCCAGTCCAAGTCTAACTTTATTATCACCATAGTCCTTAATGCGCTAACATTTTTCTTATGAAACTCCTTTTAAATTAGTTTCATATAGGACTTCTGCATATGGCCATGAAAACTAAGCCAGAGGAAAATCAGTTTTGGCTACACGTCTAATTGATAAACAAAACTCTTAGCACTACACGTTTGGCTAGATAACAGAAGCTGGGATACTGAAGTAAGGGAGAGGAGGCGAAATCTCGCTCACCCTTTGCTAGCTGTCTGACCTTGGACAAGTCAGACCCTCGGCGGCTCAGTTTCCTTATCTGTATAATGGAAATGGCATCTGATAGGGTTGCTCCAAGGATTAAATAAAGGTGCCAGGTATTAAAAGCAATGGCATCACGTCTGACATAAAATAACCACTGAAAACAGCTATTACTGGCCGGGTGCGGTGGCTCACACCTGTAATCCCCGCAGTTTGGGAGGCTGAGGCGGGCGGATCATGAGGTCAAGAGATCGAGACCATCCTGGCCAACATGGTGAAACCCCCGTCTCTACTAAAAATACAAATTTTAACTGGGCATGGTGGGCGCCTGTGGTCCCAGCTGCTCGGGAGGCTGAGGCAGAAGAATCGCTTGAACCCAGGAGGCAGAGGGTGCAGTGAGCCGAGATGGCGCCATTGCACTCCAGCCTGGCGACAGAGCGAGACACCGTATGTTTAAAAAAAAAAAAAAAGAGAACGAAAAGAAAACAGCTATTACTAGAACATAAAAATAATCCCCACACCACTCATATTACAGCTCTTTAAGAACCTCCTAGGTACCACTGTCATTTTTTAAAGGGTGAGAAGTGTTACTATTCAATGGCATATTTTTACTTTACGATGTTCTGTCGCCAACCCCGAATACCGTGGAACGTTTTAAAAAAACAAATGCTTTTCTCTTGAGCTTTAGGAAAACCTGAGAGAGAACGATCTGCTTCTTAGCACTGCACGTCAAATAAGAGAGGACGTTTCCGATGAGCTGAGCCCTAAGCGGAAGGTGTGCAAATGCCGCCTTCTAACACTGGCACCCGGGACAGCTCAGTCCCACCCCAACAGCTTGTCCCGGCGCCCTGGACGCTGCGCTCCTCCAAGCCCACGCCGCGAGGGCACCGTCTCGCCCCGGCCGGGCAGCTGGACCCGCGGCGGGGCTTCCGCACTCACCCACCGCCGGATTAACCGCGAGCCAGCGCCACCCCGGGGCTCCCAGGACCACAGCCACACCCCGCATGCGCAAACGAGCAGCCTCGCGGGCCTCTCCCGGCCTCAGGAGCACACAGACCGCAGAGACGCGCTCACCAATCCGCGCTCGCTTCCTGGGCCCGCCTCCCTCCGCTGGCCGCGGAGGTGCCGGGAGCCCGGGCACCCTCTCCCCTCAGGACCCTCGGCCAGGCCGACTGGATCTCCGGTCCTACAGGGACGTTGCGGGAGGTATCGAGTGGCTCTCGCCCTGGCGCTGCCCACGGGCCCGAGGTCAGGTACCTGCGACTCGAACGAGCAGCAGAGACTGCGGCAGCTGCTCCGCGGCGGTGACGGGCGGAGGGAGGGGAGGGGCCGGCCAGGGGCAGGCAGAGTCCCCGCTGGGCCAGAGCGGCCTGGCGCCGCGGCCCCGGAGCGCCCCCTGCAGATGGGCGGTCCGCACGGTGGCTTGGCCTGCTGAGTCAGAGATTCTGGGAGTGCCTGCTCTGAATTCGGGAAAGCATCAAAACTTGTGGCTTCCCAAGAGGAAGCCATCCTAGAAGAGGTTTATCTGATCTGAGTCCGGGAGCATTTTGCACTTTTCTCGTCCTGTTCTAAATTCACATCTCATCCCCTTAGCTAAATGGGGACTTCAAAGGCAAAGGGAATTTTATTAGGTGCTATAAACGTGAATTAATAGTTGCTTGCCGCTAGGTAGAGCTTCTGTAGACCCCAGATGGACGTATTAGGAATAGCCACTAATGGCTGGCTGCTCTAATTCTAAAATATAATCCTGCATTTTTGGTTTTTTTCAAAAGCAGTTTGAATTTTTTTTTTTTTATTTGAGACGGAGTCTTGCTCTGTCGCCCAGGCTGGAGTGCAGTGGCGAAATCTCAGCTCACTGCAATCCCCACCTCCCGGGTTCAAGTCATTCACACTTTCAATCTTTCCATCCTACTTTGTAGGGTTCCTTGACTTATTGCAACACGTGCAGCCAAGACTAAAAGAGTGCTGGGACATCTGGGACATTCATGTACTGAAAACATTCTTTCATGCAAAACTAGTTTCTTTTTCTTCAGTTTACCAACTCCAATCCTACAGCCAAGACAACTCCCCCTGCACACTGACCATCCTCTGAATTATAGCACCCTCATCCAACCAAGCCAGGCTCTACAGCAAGCTTGTCCAACCCACGGCCCACACCTGCAGGCTGCATGCAGCCAAGATAGTTTAAAATGCAGCCCAACACAAACTCATAAACTTTCTTAAAACATTATGAGATTTTGCAGGTTTTATTTTTATTTTTTGAAAAAAAAAAAAAAAAAAAAACAAACCTGGGCCACACATAAAATATACTAATATCAACAATTGTTGATGTTAGTAGTATACATAAAATTCTTCCAGTGTGGCCCAGGGAAGCCAAAAGATTGGATACCCCTGCTTTAGGGTGTCTCATAATCCATTCATTCAAAAACCATCTACTGTCTAATAGTTTGTTCTTGAAAATGTCGTGTAAAGGTTTAGGACTATTGTCATATTGGAGGAAATCACTATTAAATTTATTTCATGTAAGAATTATAAAATCTGGCCAGGCAAGGTGGCTCACATTTGTAATCCCAGCACTTTGGGATGCTGAGGTGGGCAGATCACTTGAGGTCAGGAGTTTGAGACCAGTCTGGTCAACGTGGCAAAGTCCCATCCCTTCTAAAAATACAAAAATGAGCCAGCCATGATGTTACACATCTGTAATCCCAGCTACTGGGGAGGCTGAGGTAGGAGAATTGCTTGAACCTAGGAGCCGAGATCATACCACTGCACTCTAGCCTGGCAACTGAAGAAGACTTAGTCTCAAACAAAAAAAAAAAAAAAAAAAAAAAAGAGAAAAGAAAAAAAAACTGCAAGGACAAGAACAGAAGTTAGAAGGGAGAAAAGTGCTACACTGCTGGCTTTGAGGATGGAAAAATGAGCCATGAGCCAGGGATGTAGGTGTCTCTAGAAGCTGGAGAAGGCATGGCAACCATTCTCCAGAGACTCTCCAGAAGAAAAGCACTTCCCACATTTGATTTTAGCTCAGTGAAACTGATTTTGGACTTCTGATCTCTTGAAATGTAAGATAATTCTTGTTTTAAATGATTAAATTTAGGGTAATTTGTTACAGTGACAATAGGAAACCAATAGACAGCCCTTCCTTGCTCAGGCCCCTTCCAAGACCCTGGGAAGCAGTCTGGAAATGTGTTCACATGGTCAAATGTTTTTGTAAATTATGCAAAATTAAAATACTTTGCCTACAATTGATTAATATTTGTCTCTTTCCACTCAGACTTCCTGAGTATTCTTCTACTGGTTGACTAACATTGGAGTGGCTATAGGCATTTTTGGGATCCAGCCAGGCAGAAATGCAGTTGGGGGTACTTCGGTTTCATTTAATGGAGCATGTTCATGTGGTCTGTGGTCACTTCCATGCAGCATTAAGTTATTGCTGAAGTGTAGGAATGGCTCCTATGAACTCTCCTGTATTGGTCCATTCTCGCACTGCTATGAACAAATACTCAACATGAAGTAATTTATGAGAAAAGAGGTTTAACTGACTCACAGTTGACTCACAGTTCTGCATGGCTGGGGCAGCCTCAGGACACTTACAATTATGGCAGAAGGCACTTCTTCACAGGGTGGCAGGAGACAGAATGAGTGCCGAGTGAAGGGAGAAGCCCCTTATAAAACTATCAGATCTCATGAGAACTCACTATCATGAGAACAGCATGAGCGAAACCGCCCCCATGATTCACTTTTCTCCACCTCGTCCTCCCCTTGACATATGGGGATTACTATAATTCAAGATGAGATTTTGGGCAGGGACACAGCCAAACCATATCAGCTCCTAACAGCCACTGTGTCCAAGTGCCCAGGTGTGGTAACATGAAGGAGTCATAGAATATGTGCAGCATGCAGTTCACTTCCTTAATCCCATCAGAGAAAAAAATCTGTCTTCACTATCCCTAAATTTTTTCCTATCAAATAAAAGCAGTAATTCATGAGGAGGAAGAGATAAATTTGAATAGAAGTAATGCAGAGGCTCTCAGATTGTTGTATGAGTCAACTAATGAGGAGTGAATCTTATGAATACATTGGGAAAAGCTTTGATTTCCTTGCTAATTAAAGGAAGATATTCTAAACTCAACACATGACCACAAGGAGGACATCAATGACAAACTGATTAATAAATGGCATCAATTTAACAATTACTGATTAGTCATAGCACAGTAAAATGTGAAATGCCCTAAGATCATATAAGCTTTTTTCTTTTGAGATGGAGTCTTGCTCTGTCACCCAGGTTGGAGTGCAGTGGTAAGATCTCAGCTCACTGTGACCTCCAACTTTTGGGGTCCAAGTGATTCTCATGCCTCAGCCTCTGTGCACCATCACACCTCGCTAATTTTTGTATTTTTAGTAGGGACAGGGTTTCGCCATGTTGGCCAGCATGGTCTCGGCCTCCCAAAGTGCTGGGATTACAAATGTGAGCCACCACACCTGGCCATCCCTGCATTTTCTCTGTGACTCTCCTGTCTCATACTTATAAGGACCCTTGCAATTATATTGGGCACACTTGGATAATCCAGAATAATCTCCCCAACTCAAGATCTCTCACTTAATCACATTTGCAAAGCCCCTTTTATCATACAAGGCAATAAATTCATAGATTCTGGGAATTAGGAATAGGATGTGGACATCTCTGAGGAACTGTTATCCAGCCTACCACAAGAGCCCTGAAGCTTTATTCTCTTCAGGTAAATCTGCCTCTTCTTCCTCATTACCAAAATCTATTTGGTCCTAAGTTTTGATTGTGAGAGTTACAGTGGTCGGGGAATACTTGTAATTACAACCGGGATAAGTGTCATGAAGGGAAAGAGGAACGATTCCTTGAGGGCAAATGATATGGGAGCCAATTTAGATAGAAGGGCAGCAATGTCTTTGAATAAGTGATATTTAATCTAAGATGCAAAGCATGAGGAATTACTTACGTAATGAAGAAGGGAAGTATTCTAGACAGAGGAGAGGGTATATGTGGCCTGTGAATGCTGATGGCAGAAGGCTATCCCCTTCTGCGGCAGTATTTCAACCACCGAATCTTTAGCACCACCACGGTGACTGGCACATCAGACATGTTCAGGAATATTAGCTTAGTAGTTCTTAACATGGCAGCATGTTACTATCATGCAAGAGCTTAAAAAATACCAGTGCAGCTGGGTGCAGTGGCTCATGCCTGTAATCCCAGCACTTTGGGAGGCAGAGGTGGGTGGATCATGAGGTCAGGAGTTCAAGACCACCCTCACCAACATGGTAAAACCCCATCTCTACTAAAAATACAAAAATTAGCCAGGCATGGTGGCTCACATCTGTATTCTACTCAGGAGGCTGAAGCAGGAGAATCACTCGAACCCAAGAGGTAGAAGTTGCAGCAAGCCAATATGGTGACACTGCACTTCAGCCTGGGTGACAGAGCAAGACTGTCTCAAAAAAAACCCAAAAAAACAAAACAAAACAAACAAACAAAAAGAGATCCAGTGTCCAGGTCCTAGCCATCAAGTTAGAATTGTTTGGAAGTATGGCCCAGGCATCTGCATTATGGCCCAGGCTGGAGTGCTGTGGTTTGATCTCGGCTCACTGCAACCTGTGCCTCCCAGGTTCAAGCAATTCTCCTGCCTCAGGCTCCTGAGAAGCTTGGACTACAGGTGTGTGCCACCATGCCCAGCTAATTTTTGTATTTTAGTAGAGACGGGGTTTCACCATTTTGGCCAGAATGGTCTTGATCTCTTGACCTCGTGATCCACCCACCTCAGCCTCCCAAAGTGCTGGGATTACAGGTGAGCCACCTGGCCACATCTGCATTTTAAAGAGTTACTCAGGGAACTCTAATGTGCAGCCCAGGATTCAGTTGAGACTCAATGTATTAGATACAGCTGAGTGAATGAATGAATAAGTAAAAGGAAATGTTTGCTTTGGGTAGGGTTTTCATTTAGAAAGTTTTCTTATTAGGGATAAGAAGGATTTTGGTTATATTAGTCATATAAATTTTCATCTAGTCTTTAAACATGCAGACAGACTTTCAAAAATATTATACTTGAATGCTCAGAAGAGCATTCAATCAGAAGAGACTGAATGTGATCTAGCAACTATCCCATGTAACTAGTTGTCTCTGTAGAAAAGAGATATGATCAGAATGAAGAGGTATTTGGAAAAAAAATACACCACACCTACAAAGTAAGGGTTTTGAACTCTATTTCCTGTTCCAGGGTGCGTTTGGTTTCTGTAGTACTGATGAATGACCATGAGAGGGAGACATGCTCCTCACAGATGTTGCTCCCATGGGTCTCCCATCTCTGAAGCCAGGCTAGCACCAATCAGGTGTTTTCGCCCACACCGGATTCTCAGGCATAACAATGGAATGAGTAAGCTACAGGAGATGAGACGAGTCGTGCATATTTATCTACACCAGAGTTAGGGTCATTTCAGTTCCCCAACAGTTTTAAACATTTAAACAACCAGAAAAACAAAATGAAGTGTGTTTTGTGTGCCAGACTTATTTGCAAAACTGTTAGAGAAAACATTTGAAGTCCAGGATAATAACACTTTCCTATGGCAACTGGCACAACTAAAAAATATTTGAGCAAAACTTTCAGAAAGGAGGGTGTCAAGAGCAAGCTGGAGACTGCCAGCCACCTCTGCCTCTTTTCTTAATTGCAAAGTAAACATCTTAGATGTCTTTGAGTTTCTGAAGTTACTAAGATAACAGTTGGAAGAAAAAAAAATCTTAGCTCCTTGCTGTAATTTCTATTTATTTGTTATTTCTCTTTCCACTTACCTACACATTCCAGAACCACACAGATTTCACACACACACACACACACACAGAGTGAAATAATGTGACAGGATGTACATTTAGGCAAGTTACGTAACATGTGGTACTCGGTTTTCTCATCCACAAAATTAGTTTTAAGAGCCTATGCGTGTGCTGCATTATTTTTGTTTTATGTCAGTTTGACTGAGTTGGAAACTACATTCTCCAGAATTTCCTCTGCCAAATTAACACTCCCTTCCGAAAATCAAGGAATTGATTGTTAGTAACACAATATCTTTTGCAAAGGCTGTGTAAAGCCAGTAAAGGTGGTCAGTGAAATGCTGGTTTCAGTCAGGGAAACAGAACTGCTGTGTTATGGGATACCGGATTTATTCTAGAAATTCTACCTTACACACCAGCAGCGGGGGTGCCGAAAGTGAAGGTTTGGGAGGAAGCTTTGGAGGATCAGATAAAAAATCACAAACTAGTCTGATGATTCTGGGAAGCCAGGCATGGCTTGGGTCCCCACTGATGTGGGACCACTAAGAGGAAGTTGGTGGAACAGTCCATGGACACTGTTGCCTCTGTGTAGCTACTGCTTCTGAGAGGCCTCCACCAAGCATGTGGTGGTGGGCCTGTGGCTCTGGTGGTCTGCAGGGCCAGCAGTCAGGAAGAGCTGAATCTGGACTGGAGGATGTCAAGAGCAAGCTGGAGACTGGCAGGCGCCTCTGTCTCTGCACATGTGATTGTGAAAAGACCTTCAGGGGTATCAGCCATTCCCTTATTGTCTCCCAACTCTCATGCAAAGTCCTCTTTGGGCTAATTCTAAACTGGAACCATATAAGAGAGGGGATTCTGGAAAAACGTAGTTCCCAACTTAGCCAAACTGACAAAATGCAAAAATAAGCCAACACACATACAGGCTCTTACAACTAATTCTGCAGGTGAGAAAACTGAGTACCATATGAGTTAGGTAACTTGCCTAAACATACCTTAATAACTAGAGGCAGAAGCAAGCATAGAATTCAGATCAGAGGTGTCACCTTCCACTGCACTGTCATGCCTCCCATCTTTTGTGGAACTTAAACACTTAAGTGTTTCAAGCAGATAATCATAGAAGTATTTTATGCCTCACCTCAGAGCTTCCTTCCTAGGCTAGAGTCCATAAGTAGTTTCCATTCCATCTTTACGCCTACGTTAGACTATCTTGATTCTGCCATCTCTGGGCGCCTGGGTTACAGGGGATTTTTGGTGCGAAGTTATGCTTGTGGCCATCAGATCTCAAACTGAGTAGTGACATATGACTACTGGCATTTTAAAGTAGTACAGTAGTCCCTCTTACCTATAGAGGATAAGTTTCAAGTGCATACCTGAAGCCACAGGTAGTATCAAATACTACATGTTTTTCTTGAACATACATACCTATAATAAAATTTAATTTATAAATTAGAAGCAGTAAAAAATCAATAGGACAATTATAACAATATACTGTAATAAAGTTATATGGGTGTAATCTGTCTCTCAGAAGATCTTATTGTACTGTACTTACTTATTTTCAGACCACAGTTGACCATAACCAAAACCATGGAAAGTGAAACTGAGGATAAGAGCAGACCACTATATCTTACCTGGGATTTAGGGTATGAGAACTTTAATTCCAAAGTTCCTAAAAATGATACCAAATTGCACTGCAGAATATCATTGAAAAAGTCAGTGAAAACCCCAAAGTGTGTAAGAAGTGACAATACCCACATATGTGGTCATTTATTTTATATTTTCAGGGCAAGCACCAGAAATTCTGAACGTCAGTAGGTGTCTTAGTCCATTTTGCGGTGCTATAACAGAATACCTAAGACTGGGTAATTTATAAAGACACTTTTTTTTTTTTAACAGTTCTGGAAGCTGGGAAATCCAATATCAAGATGCTGGCCAGCATCTGGGGAGGACCTTCTTGCTGTGTCATCCCATGGTGGAAGGCCAGAGGGTAAAAGAACAAGAGATTGACCTTGAAGGCTCAAGCCCTTTTATAATCAGTATTAATCTACCCATGAGGGTGAAGGCCTCATGTCCTATACGTCTCCTAGCCCTGGTGCATTGGGAAATAAGTTTCCAACACATTCTTTTTGAGGAACATTCAAATAATAGCAATAGGTTTGATAAATTTGCTTAGAAGCAGGCAAGGAAAAGTTAACAGAAGATAGTCCCAGAAAAGCTCATGGTCCAGGCTCATCTTACCTCTCCTCCAGTTCCTTTCTGGCCATCGTTTCCTTTCTAATCTTGTAATATTTCAACTCCCTTGAGACCAGGATAGTTGAGGACTTGTGAAGTCTGGGAAAAGGTAAAGTTAAGTGTTCGTGCAGGTCCCAAAAAATCTCTGGGATGGCCATTCAGTTCAGATAATAAGGAAATTTGAGGATTCCAGCAATATGTGTTGTTAAAGGGTTGACTTCAACCCTAGAATGGAGCTTAGCTCACCCAGGATTTTAAACTGAACTGAAATCTTAGGCTTAGAGGGATCTGAATTCTTGCATTAGGTCAAAACAAACTCCTGGCAATCATTCAGACAGAAGCAAAGCACATCTCCTCAGTCTTGAAACATATACCAGGAACTATATCAGATGTTGCCTCAGTTCTGCTCTCCTCCTCTCAAAACACTGATCCTGTGGTTGCATCTCCATCTTTACAAAATTGTGTTGCCAATGTCAGGCTAAAGCCTGAGGCAATTCTACTCTGACTTTTGAGGATATAGCCACAATCTAAGGACTATTTTCTGCAAATACAATTGAACGAACATATCTTTTGAATGTACATTCCTGCCTTATTTCATTCAGGGTGCTACAATAATATACCACAGACTTGTTAACTTAGAAAGAATGGAAATCTATTTCCCACAGTTCTGGAGGCTGGGAAGTCCAAGATCAAGGCATCAGCAGATTCTGTGTCTGGTGAAGGCTCCGCTCTGCTTCCAAGGTGGCACCTTCTTGCTGTATCCTCATGTGGCAGAAGTTGAAAGGGCAAAATGCACATCAACCTCCTTTATAAGAGCACTAATCCTTTCACAAGGGAGGGTGCCTGTTGACTTAGTCATTTTTCCAAAGGCTCTAACTCTTAGTACGGTCACTTTGGGGTTTAAGCTCCAACACATGAATTTTAGAAGGACACATACATTGAAACTCGTGACCAGCAAGAAAGGAAACTTTTGACATTTTTATAAGAAAAACCAATAGGTAAATAAGTAAAGCAAATTGTTCTTAGCCTATGCATTTATTTTAAGGCAAACAGAATAGGAAAAGACTCTTATTTATGACTTCAAATAATTTTATTTTTAAATTTCTTTTGAGACAAGGTACAACCATGACTCACTGCAGTCCGGACTTCCCAGGCCCAAGTGGACTTCCTACCAAAGCCTCCTGAGTAGCTGGGACTACAGCTGAGTGCCATCATGCCTGGCTAATTTTTTTTTTTTTTTTTTTTTTTTTGAGATGGAGTCTCGCTCTGTCACCCAGGCTGGAGTGCAGTGACTCTCTCTCTCTCAGCTCACCATAACCTCCGTCTCCCAGGTTCAAGCAATTCTCCTGCCTCAGCCTCCCGAGTAGCTGGGATTACAGGAACGTGTGCCACCACGCCTGGCTAGTGTTTTCTTATTTTTTTTTTTAGTAGAGACAGGGTTTCACCATGTTGGTCAGGATGGTCTTGAACTCCTGACCTTGTGATCCACCCACCTCGGCCTCCGAAAGTGCTGGGATGACAGGTGTGAATCACCACACCTGGCCTAATTTTTTAAAAAACTTTCTATAGAAACAAGAGTTTCCCTTTGTTGCCCAGGCTGGTCTTGAACTCCTGGGCTCAAGTAGTCCTCCCACCCTGGTCTCCTAAAGTGCTCATGTCTGCAATCCCAGCACTTTGGGAGACCAAGGCAGGCAGATCATGAGGTCAGGAGTTCGAGACCAGCCTGACCAACATGGTGAACCCACCTCTGCTAAAAATACAAAAATTAGCCAGGTGTGGTGCTGTGCGCCTGTAATCCCAGCTACTCAGGAGACTGAGGCAGGAGAATTGCTTGAACCCAGGAGGCGGAGGTTGTGGTGAGCCAAAAGTAAACCATTGCACTCCACCTGGGTGACAGAATGAGACTCCAACTAAAAAATATATACCTATAAAATAATACCTATATAAACAAATATATACCTATAAAAATATACATAAAAATACATTAAATATATATACATATATATTTAATATATATACAAATATATATCTACATACACACACACACACATATATATATACATATTCATACAAGCTCATGTGGACAGATGGAAATCGCATTAGGATGTACAGCCAACTCTGTGTTCCCACATTTCTGGGAAAGAAACCACATTTGGTGCAAGAACAGTACAAAATCACTAGGGTCAGCACCTTTAAATCAACAGAATGTCTAACCTCTTTCAAGCTATCACACAAGTCAAGCTATCTGGTTAGCTAAAGACTTTGCCCTGGAGAAAAATACTAGACCAAAGACCCAAACCCACCAATGACATCATGTACTTTTCTGTAGCTGTCTAATTTTTCTTACCTGGAGAACTGTGATACAAACCACTCACTCCAGAAGACTACAGTGTTAGCTATTATAAAGTAACTTATGAGCAAAAGGAAATTATATCTCAATAAAGTGGGGAGAAAGTATAATTACAAAGCTTAAAAGCCATCTTGTAAGAAGTCATTGGTTAGCCATACTTTTTCTGAGTTAATTCAGTATTTCTTTTTGTGTGTGACGGAAAAGCATACCTACTTTTTTTGACATTTTTCTTAGACTACGGGTGACAGGAAGGAGCCCAGCCTGCGAAGGAGAGAGCACTCCACTGTCTTCCACAGTCCTGGGCCCACGTGGGCCACTGAACACATACTGCAGGACAAGGGACAGCTACAACAGCAGCTGAGAAAGGAGACTTGCCTCTATTGCTGAGTTTTCTTTTGTAGTTTTCCTTTGTTTGGCATTCTAAGATCATTTTGGCCACTGTTTTCCCACCAAAGGTTGGCACCTACTTGTTTTTTTCCACAAATTAGGATCACCAAGCTCTTCTCAAATTTACTTTGAGGGTAATCTTAAGGTAATTTCTAACTGAAATGTTTAATGCAAAATTTGCTTAAATGTTCATATGGGGATGTGTGCAAGCTGTATGCTGACCACAGGCTGATGCAGACTGAGACCCAGCTCTGGGGAGGATGTTCTTTTTTTTTTTTTAATACCAGGGATTTTAGGAGTTATGAGCTGGGAACCGTGGATGAAACCCAATATATATATATCGTAACACCACGGGCCACGGGTGGGGGCGATCCATCAGTCCCATTCGTGTTGAGTGTGAGCACATACTTGTGAAGGCATGTAAAGCAGCCCTTCATACTTTTATCTCCTTATTCTGGACAACTAATGTTTTAATTATTTGTTCTACTTCTCTATTACTGAACGATTACTCTAAACTATTAAGCCATCCCCTGGTTTTCAAACACAAATCCCTTACACCAAAAGAATATGCAGGGCAGCCATGGTGGCTCATGCCTGAAATCCCAGAACTTTGGGAGGCAGAGGATCACTTGAGCCCAGGAGTTTGAGACCACCCTGCACCACATAGCAAGCTCTTGTCTCTACAAAAAAAAATGTAAAAAATATATACAATTCAAAAGATACTGCCTCATTACTAGAACCCTGTGTAGTCATTAATAATTAGTCCAGTTCATCATAGTGTATGAACGTCTCCCAGAGTAAAGTTACTCAGGTTTGTAGGTTTCCTCTCAATCTCGTTAGGTGCCAAAAACAGGAGTGGTCTTGGCAACTATATAGCTTCACTCTTTCAGGCATCTAAAATAACTGAGCTGAGACATAATGTCACCCCTTGCACTGAGACTCTTTTGAGGTGTTAATGTAATATTGAATTTCTTCCAATTAATAACCATTTCTTTTTTTCTTTTCTTTTTTTTTTTTCAGAAGCCAGTGGACCTGGATCCATTTATTTTTTTCTTTACTCTCAGCTACTATTTCTCCTCTCCGTTGATACCCAAACTTTCTCACCCTTGGAAGGGACATTAGTATTGCCACTGTGCTGGTCTAGATTGTGGGTGGCATTGCTAATTATGCAAGTAGCTCCTCCTTAGCCCCCTGCTCTTCAGACAGCGTAAGGTAACACAGGTGCAGAACTAGTGAGCTAGTTTTGCCACCAGAGAACATAGCTGCATTCACTATGTTTTTTTTTTTTTTTTTTCTTTTGAGACAGAGTCTCACTCTGTCACCCAGGCTGAAGTGTAGTGGCATGATCTTGGTTCACTACAACCTCTGCTTCGCAGGTTCAAGCGATTCTCCTGTCTTAGCCTTCCGAGTAGCTGGGACTATAGGCGCGTGCCACCACATCTGTCTAATTTTTGTATTTTTTAGTAGAGATGGGGGTTTCACCATATTGTCCAGGATGATCTCAAACTCCTAACCTCATGATCTGTCTGCCTCTGCCTCCAAAAGTGCTGGGATTACAGGTGTGAACCACCATGCCTGGCCCACTCTTGATCTCAACTTCTTAGATGGGATGAAGGTACAACCCACCCCCATTATCTCCTTAGGAATTCAGATACAAGTTTAAAGATGTAGTTATATCTTCTTGCTTAGAAATCATCCCTGCTTCCAGCACATGCAGCTGTAGCCCTGGTCCTAGGATCATTGCATCAGGGGAGGAGAGAAAAATATTTTTTTGAGGTTATTTGAGGAAGAAAGAGAAAATTATAGTCATTATACCAGTGTACTCCTCTCTTAGCAAGAACTGCATAGTTATATCAGCATCCTCCCCAACCCCTCTTCCCTGGATCAATCAGAAAAATCTAACGGGGACACTCCTTTAGTTCCATTCATGTTGAGTGTGAGCACCTACCTGTGAAGGTGTGTAAGCCAGCCCTTCATACTTTATCTCCCCTTCTAGACAACCAGTGTTTTATACTCGTTCCACTTCTCTATTACTAAACTATGATGCTAAGGAGATAACTCTCTACTCATCATTGGACATTATGACTTGTTCATTGTTCCTTGATCTGAAGAAATGACAGTTGTCTGCAAATCCATGCATGTCTTCAGTTCTTGATTTTTTTATGGTGCTCAGAGCATTTTCATCTTCCACTAAGGAAGCAAAGCCCAGCCCAGAGTCTGTTTATTCCTGTCAAAAACCCATATGTAGCCCACAGGGCTACCAGCATCAGCCTCACTTGCCAGCTCTGGTCAGGGCCTCCCCACCAGGCCATCTGCCCCATAGTCATTGGCAGTTTTTGTCTCTCTTGCTGACAAACAGAACAGTTCTTCTTATTGGTGTTCTGTGCCTGCAAGCATGCAAAAGGAACATGTTTAGATTCAGCCCATCTCTGCACTGCTGCAATATTCCTACATCCACTCCCTTCATGGACCCAGCTGGTGACCACAAGGGCTGACACAGAGATCCCTGCTTGTCTATTCCAGTCACCTTCCCAGCCTGGGGAGTAAGTTCTTCTGATGAGTATTGACTTACTCTCTTTTAATGTACCCCTCAAATCTCTATAGGGCCATGCCCCATATGGACGGACATTCCTTCAATAGACCACGTTTCCATTGTCCTCTTGCCTGAGTGTACGGCCAGGCCATTGGTCACTGCCCATGAATCAGTAAAAACCCAAACAGAGGTTTCTACCCCTGTTCAGTTCTTCCATTACTGTAAGAAAAATAGCAAGCAATTCAGCCCACTGAACGTATCTGTTTTTACCTTGTTTAAGCAGCAGTCTTCCAAACAGGAGGATGTTGTCCATTCACTTTGGAAATGCTCTCTGTGAACAGAGCAGCTCTTTGTTGGTCAATCAAGAGCTGCTCACGGGCCACCGTCTGAGTGTCCATAGGAACCAGCAGCACCTCACAGTTTGTGTCAGTCCTGGGGGGTAAAGCGGCTTCCTGCTCATGAGTATCTCCTTCTTGCATTCCCCAGGTGGCACGACCCCTAGAAACCATTTTCATTTTATTGTGGAGCTCTTCTGGGCACTGCCACTCCCTGTAGTACATTTCTCTGATGTCAGGTCTTCAATCAAAGCCTGCACATGCTTCCCTCCACAGGGGCCAAAGGGGCTCAGTGGGGCCTGACCACGATTTAATCAGCTCTGCCTAATAATCATTCTCATGATGATTTGTGTGAAATTTTCAAACTCAGGTGTGTTTGCCTGTGGGCAAATTGTTTATGCTAGTTACCTTAGGAGTATAAACAGCAGCAAAATCTCATATGGATGGATGTCTAGAAGGTGTCCATGCAAATCCGTGCCTGTCTTCAGTTCTGGTTTCTTTATGGTGCTCTGAGCATTTTCGTCTTCCACTAAGGAAGCAAATGAAGTGATGTTGGTAGATGTAGACATGGCAGGAGAAAATGTAGCTGCCTGGGGACCACTTTTGCAGGGATTTGAGGAGTGAATCTGTGGACAAAGGCATAGGCTGATAATTGGCAAAGCGTGTCACATCCCTTAGGATTAGCATTTCCTGAAGGATATCAGCAGTCACCTACCTGATAAAGCCACTCACCAGCTGACAGCTTCTCCGGTGCTGGGGCAGTTGTGCCATGGCAGGGGCTGCCACAGAGTGAGGTCCTCACCTCCCGGAGTGATGAGGAGGTCTCACTTGCCATCTTCTCCCGGCACCTGCAGCTGGGGAGCTCACTCTTGCAGTTGAAGTTCCAACTTTTTACCCAATGATCAAGTGTTTTGATCCAGAGGCCATTTAAATACCTAAACTCCTAGATAAAAATAGGCCCAGTAATCCCCAAAAAAGGCTAATAGCCCCTTCTTCTCTCACATAACTACTAAGAAATGTATCATTTTACAAATTAAGTTTTGAATTTTGTTTTCTGCTATCCCAGTTCCTTTATTCTTCATGTTATATTTATATTCTGTGGAATGCATGTCATCAGTTGTATTTTTCTTCTCATATTCTGACACTGACAATAATCTCAGTGTTTGCAAAAGCCTATTAAATAAAGCGCTTCTGTTTTTTCATCCTCAAAGGATAAACTGCTCTACATATATTGTGGAGATGCTGCATTAGGACATGCATGTATATCTGATCCCTCCCACCTCTTAGCTTTATCTCCTAACTACTCCCTTAATCTAAAACTTTGCTGGCCCAGAGCAAATTTACTCATTTTTTCTGCAATGCCACACTTATTCTCCCATCTGTAACTATCCTTCCCTTTCTCTAAGGTGCCCCCACCTTTGACCACATGGCTCTACTCTTTCTTCAAAGTCCCTCTTCCCCTTGGGGCTTTCCTGATGGCTCTGGCTTTCTTTGACATGCAGGTCCACACTACACCTTTTTATTTTTTAATACAGATTGGGTCTCACTATGTTACCCAGCCCGGTCTTGAACTGCTGGGCTCAAGTGATCCTCCTGCCTTGGCCCCCCAAAGTGCTGGGGTTACAGGAGTGAGCCACCATGCCCAGCCCATATACCAAACTTTTTTTATTTTTTTTTTTTGAGACAGAGTTTTATTCTTGTTGCCCAGTCTGGAGTGCAATGATGTGTTCTCAGCTCACTGCAACCTCCACCTCCCAGGTTCAAGTGATTCTCCTGCCTCAGCCTCCTGAATAGCTGGGATTACAGGCATGCACCACCATGCCTGGCTAATTTTTTGTATTTTTAGTAGAGACAGGGTTTCTCCACATTGGTCAGCCTGGTCTCGAACTCCCGACCTCAGGTGATCCGCCTGCCTCAGCCTCCCAAAGTGCTGGGATTACAGGTGTGAGCCACTGTGCCTGGCCCAAACTTTTGACACCAACTACTTGTGGTCTGGGATTATTCACCCTCTTGTATATCACGTTGAAACATGAAATTGTCAACATAAAACTCCTTTTGGCCTACAGGGACGGCAGTCATATGTGGTTCAATTTATGTGTCTTCTTACCCCAAATACAATTCTTTGCATTTCTGTTGTCTCTGATAGCTTCTTCTATTGTGTAGGTGTTTATTAAAAAGAGATAGAGCTTGACTACTCTTAAATTGGCAAAATAGTAGATAAACTTCCATTTTAATCTGAACAGGATCCTAGTTCACTAATACATTCACTTAGGATGATTTGAGATGTTTGTGAGTCTCTCTGCAAAAATATCTTACTACAGCCTAAAATTTAAATATAAAAACCTCCAGTACTAGGAGTTACAGCTGTAGGCATATGTTTATAAATATTATAGGATTTTTAATACGTTTCAAAAAAATTATTCACAGAACTTTAATCAACAAATTTTATATTCATGAGGATTATTTTGTATTTATTACATAATTAGGTATACAACCCAGTTAGAACATTAGAATACTGTGCTTTTTCTAATTACACTATACAGATTCCTCTGACCATCTCCCTTACTGTGGTCTTAATTCTATACAAATTACATTAATTACCATGAGAGAAATGAATCTAGATAAGGAAAAACCTAGTGAGAAAGTATGCATGTTTTTAAAGCTAGGAGACTTACAAGGTATCTGACAACAGGTGATTCCCAAATTAGAACATTCAAAATAGCATGTTGATTGTTGAACTGCCCTCAGTTCTCTAAGGACAGAATACAATGATAACAACGGTCAAGCAGAGAATGGGGCAGCCTGTTACTTTGAGTACATCCATATTGGTAGGCTCAGAATTACGTGAGAAAACAAATCAGCATTTCATCACCTCCTAGCTCTAGTTCTGTGTGGATAGGTCAGAGAAATCCCGATTTCTTTGTCAGTGATTCTGCTGCTTAGAGCATTCACATCTTTAGAAATTGACCCCAAGTATATTTATGATGTTTTAAAGTTAGACTTTCATTTATGTAAATTCAGAACACATAAGAGACTTCATGAAGCCATATAAACATCTATTTTAGAGAAAAAATAGAATGAGCTTCATATTAGTTGATTTGCATTTGCCACTTGTCATTTTATGAGCCATTAAAAACTAATGCTATACTGTCATGATGAAGTGCAAAAATAAAATACAAACTATCTCTATAACTTGGTTCCTATTTTTCTCTAATCTTGAGATTTCCGTAGAGTGCTGTTATATAATATCTTGATGAATACAGTCTTTCTTAATGCCAAAAAAAATGGGAAGAGGTTACATTTCCTCCACTGACGGTAGGCAGCCCACCTGAATCCCCAAGTTCTTTCACTGAGATAGCCTCCACAGACATTTTAAAATATGAGAGTTTTCTTCAGAGATCTTCTTCCTTTATGTTCCCAAAAACGCAGTCATCTTTAGCTATCTTAATCTTGCTTTTTCTTGATAGAAAACTGGAATAGTCTTTCTGCTGTGAAGTAAACAGAGAGGTCAGAAATGTAAACAAGAGGAAATCATTTATAAAAATAACAAAGTCAAAGAGGTTAAAACAGTACTGAAAGGACAACAGAATGCTTACGTTTATACAAGCAATGGTTATTTTAAAGAGTTTTATCCTGCAGAAGCTTTATTTTGGGGCGAGTGTAAATACACTCGTTAGGGCTGAGAAGAGCGCCTCCTGCTGATTTTCTGAGTTTGATGTGTCCTGACCATCTTTCAAGGCCCTGGGATGTACCCCAGGTAACATTCAACTCTACCTGTCTTGCCTCTTTCCCCTCTTAAAGCCATGTGGTTTTCAGTTTTTAACTTTGCCCAAAATCTTTAGTGCACATTCCACACAAACACAAACTTTAAAAAAGAAGCCAGGTATGGCTCATGCCTGTAATTCCAGCACTTTGGGAGGCTGAGGCAGGGGGATCACTTGATGCCAGGACTTTGAGACCAGCCTGCCCAACATAGCAAAACCCATCTCTACCAAAAATACAAAAACTAGCTGGATGTGGTGGTGCACACCTGTAATTCCAGCTACTCCAGAGGCTGAGGCAGGAGAATCGCTTGAACCTGAGAGGCAGAAGTTGCAGTGAGCCGAGATCATACCACTGCACCGCAGCCTGGGCAAAAGAGTGAAACTCTGTCTCATTAAAAAAAAAAAGTATTATGCTTATTTGAAAACATTTTAGAGGTTATGGTTACCACAAATCTTTAATAAGTAATTTGCCTTCAGTACTTACGAAATCTCAAACACTGGCCATGGAAAGTGGAAAGTGAAAAAAAGATGTGGAGCCCCTCAATGGGCAGATCGGCTACAGAGTTCTTTCTACAAGGGATTTGCCTTAATAGAGGAGACTCAGTGCAAAGTGGTTAAAGGGACAAACTCATTTTATTTGTTATACGACAAATAAAGACTGTTTGGGTTCAAGTACTGGCTCTGATATCAACTGGCTGTGTGACCTTGAGCAAGTGACTTAAACTTTTTGCGCTTCGGTTCTCCATGTGGTAAGCCAAGGTTAATAATGGTGCTTTGGTTGTTTATAGGGATTAAATGAGTTATACGTAAAAAGCAATTATAGCAGTTCGTGGCCTGGGATAAGGCCAATATAAGGGTTTGCAAAATAAATTAAAACCAATATAGTTGGACACTCGGCCTCTTTCCGACCTGCTGGTCCCGCATGAGGCAGGTTGACCTGTACTAGAGTCATCTGAGAGGACAACTGAGTTGATCACAGTTGTGCTGAGTGCTATCCTTTGTTCTAGGACAGGGGCCCTCAAACTTGAACATGCACCAGATTTGTCTGCTGAGCATGTTAAAGAGATTGCTGTGGCCTTCCCCCCAGAGCTGCTGATCCAGTAGGTTTGGGGCCTGAGAATTTGAATTTCTAATAAGATCCATGTGATGCAGATGCTGTTGGTCCAGAGACCACACACTGAGAACTGCTGTTCCAGGATAATGGTTCCAATTCTGGTTGTATATTAGGACCACTTGGGGAGTTTTCAAAAATTCCATTTCCCAGCCCCTCAGACCACTTAAATCTGAATTTCTGAGGGCGGGGCCCAACCATTAGTTTTTAGAGCTCCCTAGGTGATTCCAATGCACAGCCAAAGTTGAGAACCACAGCTCCATGCTGTCAGTATGCTGCTAAAATGGGTGCATTAAAATGAAGAATTCATTACCATCTATACTTTACAGATAAAGAAATGGAAGTGCAATGCCAGGGTCCCTAATGCAGTTAGGCTTTAGATCTGTGACAATTGCCAGTAAGTGGTGGAGTTTCTATCTCCTCTCTCTGGTCCAACCAGCCAGAAATGCTGTTATTATGAAGGAGAATTCTTTGCATTTGTGCTGGTTTATTTTTCCCTGACTGCATTCATTCAAGAAAGGACTTTATATACTTACATAGTTATAAATACTGTACATTGATGCTAAGGATCATTTACAGTACATACAAATACTGTACATTGATGCTAAGGACGTGCCAGTCCCTGTGACAGGTGCTGGATAAATAAGAAATCCCATTCAAATGCTACTTAGAAGCCACTTTCCTTTCATTCACCTACACGAGGATTTGGACTTAGAAAGGAAGAGTTAGCAAGGGCACGGCTAGTTAAGGGCACAGTTCCAGGGTCAGACTGCCTGCTTCCTTCCATCAGTGCAACCTTGGGCAGGTCACATAACCTCTCTGTTTCCTCAACTTACTTACAGGGCTGTGAAGGAATGTGTTAATTCACATAAAGTGCTTAGAATACTGCCTGGCAATAATGAGTGCTCGGAAATGTCATTGGTTGTGATTTTTTTTCTGTTATTATCTGCACAGCAGACCTAAATAGTCAAAAAAGTATTTTATAAACTTAAAAGTTGCTTTATACAGAGTATACTGCAGAAAACCTATGAGACCACAATAGGCTAGATATCCTAACATATACAAAGTAGAAAGAGTTGCCTCCAAAATAATGCATGGGGTATACAGAAAAATCGCCAAAGAATTTTGTGTTCTTCTTGGAAATTTTCTACGTAAAAATTCCTTGAAGCTCTGTGGGATGCTACAGTAAAAATACTATACTTCTATAGTGGCCCTCCAATTGGCCCAATCTACCAAGAGGAGCTTCTGAGAAACAGAATTCTGGCTTATTCTTGAAAGTGGGATGAGTTTGGTTAAAGAGGAAGAAACATCAGATTTATTTATAACGTATCAATTACATAATTTTACTCACAGACCTGGCTTTGCTGAACGTGGTATTTTTTACTTTTGCTTTGTTCCAGAACTTCAATCTGCTAAACAGATTAGTGAAATGTCAGTCAGCTCAGCCCGGAGAAGCAGCACACAATCTATTCAGCTAGCACATTTTCCCTCCCACGATAATCCTCTTAATGGTCCCAAAGGCTGCCAGTCGGCAGGTACACCTGCTTGTCATCTGTGCATTCCTCTTTCATGTGTCAGGGTCTAAATGTTACCGAAAGAGAGACCTCAAAAGTTAAGTAAAACTTAATGTTTCACATTAGTGGTTGCCCATAGATTTTGTGATTTAAGAAGGCTTTTAAAAGAACATCACATGAAATGAATTGTCTTTCTAAATCCTGAAATAATTCTTGGGGTTGCAATCCATATGCTGACTCAAAGCCTAGCAGGGCTTTGGTTAATCAAAAGGCACCATTAATCAAACGAAGAATCAAAGTGAAGTTCAAGACACTTGAATATACCTCCTGTACATAAGGTAAACCCAATATACCAGCAGGAAACAGATGGTGCAATCTTGGGGTAATTGAGGAGAATTTTAGGAAGAAACCATTTAACTATTTAATGGAGGTGTGGGCAGGATTAAATCAAATCCATGAAGGGATGTTGGGGCCCCCAGGGAGCAGCAATGAAGGGGATTTCTGAAGGATTTTTACCATCTCTAGGCCCGAGGAAGCAAGGGAGCAGTTGTGACTGGAACCAGAGAGTAGCTGCAGCTACTCGGAGGAGAGATTGCCTGACAGGAGCTGCAGCCTCCGTAGAGGGGCGTTCCAGCCACAGAGACCCGGCAGGGGCCAACGTGGAGAAATAAACACCCCACTTTCACTTTCCTCCCACCCTCTAATCTCCTGCTGGGTTTCCCAGTGAGCTACCCAGGGGTGTCCTATCTTTTGACTTTCCTGGATCACATGGAAAGAAGAAGAATTGTCTTGGTCCCCACATAACATACATTAACACTAATGACAGCTGACGAGCTTTAAAAAAAAAAAATTGCTAAAGTAAATAAATAAATAAATAAAACCCTCAGTGTTTCAAGCAAGCTTATTAATTTGTATTGGGCCACATTCAGAGCTGTTCTGGGCTGCATGCAGCCTGCAGGCTGTGGGTTGGACAAGCTTGAGTTATCCCATCGAGGGCAAGGTCGCAGTACACAGTCTCCCAGAGCACAGAGCAGAGTGGGGGGTGAACCTGGAAAGGCAGAGCACCTGGCATACCTAATAAACACCACCTAACCAGGGCTTGGGGGGAAAGAGCTCTTAGGCTCTTCTTAATGGGAAAGAAAAGAACTGCTATTGAACAACTGTGCATTCGGGAAGTAACTCAAACGGCACAGTATTTATTCACCCTACGACTGTCAACGTCTCTGTACTAACTGCCTTTCTCCTCCAACAAATTAGCTCTTTGACCCTGGATCCTCAGGTTTAGCCATCACATGGTAAATACAGGCATTTGTCAATGACAGAATGAAAGAGCGGATTAATTGTTTATTATGGCTTACTACTCATGAGAACATAGACCGAGACATTTCAAAACCAGTGGGCTAAATAACATGTCACTGCGAAAAAGCATTACCTTTTAACTATGGTTAACTTCATTGTAAAATCAATTGCTTTAAGGAGGTATGCATAAGACTTCCTTTAGGTTAGTATTCTTAATGGAAATGTTCACATATTTAAGCCTATTTCAATAATATTTTATTTTTATTTTGAGACAGAGTCTCACTGTGTTGCCCAGGTTGGAGTGCAGTGGCATGATCTTGGCTCACTGAAACCTCTACCTCCTGGATTCAAGTGATTCTCCTGCCTCAGCATCCCAAGTAGCTGTGACTACTGGTGTATGCCACCATGCCCAGCTAATTTTTATAGTTTTAATAGAGATGGGGTTTCACCACGTTGGCCAGGCTGGTCTCAAACTCCTGACCTCAAGTGATCCACCTGCCTCTGCCTCCAAAAGTGCTGGGATTACACACATGAGCTACTGTGCCCAGCCTCAATAATTTTTAAAAAACCAGTTAAGTCTTGGTAAATGAGAAATTAACACTCTGATGTCTTGTGTGTTTTGCTACTGTTATTATTATTTTACAATGTTACATTAGAGTCTTTAAATAGTCTTGCACCCATGAAATGTAGAACTTGGAGCAAAATTCTCAGAATTTTTCTCTCTCCTAATCTTCTTCCCCTTCTGCTCCCTATGTCAAAGTAAATAAAATAGAACCACTACAAATGTTAAGCAATTTCATTGACTTGTTGCAGTCAGAACTTCAATACTTTATATACTAGGGGGAATAAAGCTGGGGAAAAAAGCAAATCCTTTTTCATAATGCCGTATTCCTACACTTTCTTTTTCATCAATAGAGTAGTTTCTGTTAATAACATAATAACTTTTATCTGTGCAGCAATTTCCCCCTTGCTCTCGAAAACTGTGTTCTCCTGCTATGCTCAGATCATTCTCCTGAATGCCATACACAGTTTTTCCATTTTCTGCATTGGACCATCTCCTCAGAAGCCTAACATTCCTCAGATATCAGAGGCCATTGCCCTTGGTGTTTCCCCACCACGCCATATAATAGAAACGTGTAAAAGTGCCAGTTGCCTTTTAAATAGTTTCACCTTGCCTAAAATGAAAGAAGAATGGAGGGGGAAACACATCTAGTGATGGTAGTTGAGGATGGAGTGAGAGGTATAAGGTAATCAGAGTTAGAAAGCCATCTTGTTCTTTGCCATTTTTTGAGGAAAACTAATTTTGAAATCAGAGCTACTTTTAAGAAAATCAAAAATATATATACAAATTAAGTATAGATTATTAGAAATATAAATTGTCTGTTTGCCAGGCATGGTGGCTTACACCTGTAATCTCAGCATTTTGGGAGGCCAAGGCAAGCCAACTGGTTAAGCTCAGGAATTTGAGGCCAGCCTGGGCAACATAGTGAGACCCCTCTCTCTACAAAAAATACAAAAACTAGCCAGGCATGGTGGTGTGTGCCTGTGGTACCAGCTGTTTAGGAGACTGAGGTGGGGAGGATGGCTTCAACTTGGGAGGCAGAGGTTGCAATGAGCTGAGATTGCACTACTGCACTCCAGCCTGGGAGACAGAGCCAGACCCTGTCTAAAAAAAGAAAAAAAGAAATTGTTTTTAAGTCAGAAAATTATTCACCAGCATATCCTGATGTATATCTCATATACCCAGATTATGGTTCAATATAAACAAAATAACAATGCAGTTTCAGAAATTCCTTAGGAACACATCTGTTGCATAAAATACATCTACTTTTTTTCTTGGTGTCTTTTGGAATTCTCTAAATGACAGAGATTGTTGGTAATCTACTCCATTATCCATTCTGCCCTTCTTCCTTTGTAGTTACACCCAGTTTTATTTGAATAAACAACAAAACTGGCTAAAAGACCACATTCACCAGACTCCCTTGCAGCTAGGTGTGGGCCTGTGACATGACTATCTCTTGGCCAGTGAGGTGTAGGGGAAATTCTGTGTGAGACTTTTGAAATTTCTCCTTAAAAAAGGAAGTGATATGTTCCTCTTCATATGTTCCTCTTACTTGCTGCATAGAATGTGAATGTAATGATGGTGGTTCTGGTAGGCACTTCGGGCATGAGGTGAAGGCCACACACAGAAGATGGCATCAGAAAGGTCTCTGTTGATATGGAGCCCTCATCCAGCCCTAGTCTGTCTACCTCTGGACTTCTTTCAGATGAGAGAGAAACAAATTTCTATTGTGTCTGAGACACTTGTTTTATCTTTTGTTTTCTATTACATGTAGCAAAACCTAACTCTAACTAACATACTTTATTTTACATAAAGCAATCCTTTATAATTCTGCTCTAATTAAGAGCAGCAAATATTAAGGAAATTGATTCAGGCTTTTGTATAGGAGCATAGCTTTAAGAAGACTGGTACACTTTTTTTTCTTCTGGCTCATGGTTAATATTGCCTTTAAGGCCCAGGTACAGGTGGCTCATGTCTGTAATCTCAGCACTCTGGGGAGCTGAGGTGGGAGGATCACTTGAGCTTAGGACCTCAAGACCAGCCTGGGAAACATAGGGAGACCTTATTTCTACAAAAATAAAAATAAAAAATAGCCGGATATGGTGGCACATGCCAGTGGTCCCAGTTACTTGGGAGGCTGAAGTAGGAGGATCACCTCAGCTTGGGAGGTTGAGGCTACAATGAGCCATGACTGCACCACTGCACTCCAGCCTGGGTGGCAGAGTGAGACCCTCTCTTTTAAATATATATATATATATATATATACACACACACACACACACACACACACATGCATGCACACGCACACACACACACACACACATATATACATACATATACATAGCATTTAAGAACTTAACATGATATTTTTGTTGTGGCTGTATGTTTATATTATTCGTTAGTGTATTTGCTTGACCCAAATTTTAATGATGTCTTCATAAACAGAGCACAAGTTTTAGCTTTGAAAACATTACCTAAAACTAAGCTAATTAAGTTAACAATACATTTCTTTTTTCCCTCATTCCTTCTTACGAGGATAAAACTAGCACTATTTAATCTGCTTCTAGGGACCATCTGCTTTATATATGGGGCTCATTTGGTTACAGTTCTGTCCCCTGCTCCAGATTCTTTAAGGTGATCAAAATCTTGGACTCAGAACCTGCCCTGCAAAATAAAGACCTTTGTGCCTCGTCCATACAAGCCTTCTACAAATGCTATGTGTCAATTTTGACTTTCTGTGTTTCCCTAGAAAACAAGGGAATGTCACCATGGTACATTTATATGATTCCTTTGAGCCACTAAATGACTTTAATCAACTGTCTTGTGGGGAGGCCCAGTACTCAGGATGAGTTCAAATAACTGAATTGTCTGCTCTCTCTACCTCTACCCAGAGCTTTGTAGATAAAATTCTAGATTAAAATGCAGCCTATTCTTACAAAATCCTCTTGGAAACCCAATTTTCAAAATGAAAGGTCTGAACTTTTCATTTCAAGAGCCAAAATAAGTTAAAAAAAAAAAAGAGTTTCTGGAAATAAAACTTGTTAAATAGTTGGATAAAGCAATACAAGAGTACTGACTAATGTGATTTTGCTAACCTCACAGATAAATTATGGGCTTCAATTCATCTGCAAACTTGAGGAATAGAGTGTAGTTGTTTTTCTTGAAAATTTTAAATCAATTACTACATTCTCTGTTTTACTGAGTTAATTCTTCAGCTATTCATTGTACAAGTACTTCCTGCTTCACGTACCTTACATTTTATTCATGTACATTTGAGAGCACTTCTCCTTTTTAATGAGACTACTTCAGTTAATTAATTTCTCTTTCTTCTTTTTTATACATATAATCATCTCAGCCTAAGAGGGTCCATTTTGCCTGAGACGTTGGAATTTTATTATACTACTCTTTCAAAAGAGTCTCTTTGATTCTTTTATTGCTTTGATTTACTACTCTCTAGTACACTTTGAATTGTTCAGTCACCAAGAGGCAGTGAATTTATTTTCCCTGGAAAACGTATGTTCAGTTCTAGAAGAAAGAGAAATAGGTACAAAACAACTATTTTCTTAGAAAAAAGCTGGAAAGTCAAGTAAGGATCAATGTTAACTAAAGATATCATCCATCCTCTTAGACTAAATGTAAATAAAAACATAAGGAAAGCTTCCCAATATTTTTTAGTATATTTTTAAAGATCAATGTAATATTCTACAAAAGAATTAAGTTTATGAATGTCAGCCAGGCATTGGTATTTCTTTTCTTTCTTTCTTTTTTTTTTTTCCAGATGGAGTCTTGCTCTGTCGCCCAGGCTGGAATGCAATGGCATGATCTTGGCTCACTGCAACTTCCGTCTCTTGGGTTCAAGAGTTCTCCTGCCTCAGCCTCTCGAGTAGCTGGGACTATAGGCACATGCCACCACACCTGGCTAATTTTGTATTCTTAGTGGAGATGTGGTTTCACCATGTTTGTCAGACTGGTCTCAAACTCCTGACCCCGAGTGACCTGCCCACCTCGGCCTCCCAAAGTGCTGGTATTACAGGTGTGTGCCACCATGCCCAGCCCCTTAGACTAATTTTATTTAAATTTAGTCTTAGAGGATGAATGACATCTTTAGACATTGGTATTTCTAATCATTAAAAAAAAACAAATCATACTGTCCTGTTTGGGACACAGTTATATCATGATGATGACTAGGCAATTAAAACAATTTAGGATCTAGTTTTTTCACGGCCTTCTCACCAACCCTTTTGATGAGTTACTAGGCCTTTAATAAACAAATGTGCACTAGAACAATAAAGGTTGATTTTGTATTGAGGAAGAAAATAGCCTTGAGAGTTTATCTTACTCCTTCCCCCAACTGTTAAAGGCATTTTCATTTGGCACAATGGAAGTATCAAGAGGCTATGGATTCTTTCTAGAGACAAACTTTTAATAAGATCATCCTCACTGTGTTACAGATCTCCTCAAGACCATGACTTCAAGATGTAGCTTCTATAATAAATCTGAAAGCCTCCATGTCAGAGAAGGCTGAAATAAAACAACACAGAGTCGAGAGTTAGAATTCTCAGTAAGCCAAAGATGACTTCTCATTGGAAAAATGACTTCAATTCTAAGGGCAGGCTTCCTTCTGCCCTGCCATCCTGATCACTGAGCTACCAGAGGGAAGAGGAGCTCACTTCTGTGGTTTGGAGTCCTCCCTTTTGGACCAGACCTGCTGGCCCAGGGAGCTCCTGAATGTAGTGTGGTCTCCAGCTATTGGCTTATGGTGGGAACGTAAATGAAATTACACACAGGGAACAGCACTCACCATTTCTGGATTCTCAGCAGCTAGCTTTACCGTGTTTTCTGAGATCATCTTTTTCAAGCAGCTACTCAGCAAAAAAGCCTAAGAAATGCAGAAATAAAGAACTCTTGTCACTGAAGAAATCTTCACTCTCTTCCTTCCCTCCTCACACCACAAAGCAGATTTTGAGCTCTGCCTCCAATAGCACACTTTCAAGAATTTTGATTTCTTCATTACCTTATAGAAATTTACATAAGATGCAATTAGTAAGTAACTATAAATTTTCTCAGTTATGTGGATATGTTTACAGCAAATTTTTTAAAGACATGAAAAATGGCCAGGCTCTCACTATTCATATTTTTCCTCTGAAAACTTACCCCTTTGCATCCCATGTTTCTATTATTTTGTAAGCAGATCATGTTTTATGAGCAACAAACAATAAAAACTAATTATTATTACTACAATGAGATGAACTGATGATGGTCAATCCTATATTTAATTGTATACGCTGTATACATAACTGAGAGACCTATATTGAGCATAAATAGTAACTGGATTGTTTGAAAGAATATATTAACACCTTATTGCTTCTACTAAACTGAAAAAAAAAAGGGGTTAGCTGTTTTTCTTCACATTCTTATTTTTCTTTTTTTGAGACAGAGTCTTGCTCTGTTGCCCAGGCTGGAGTGCAGTGGCTGCCATCTCAGCTTATTGCAATCTCTGCCTCCTGGATTCAAGCGATTCTCCTGCCTCAGCTTCCAGAGTTGCTGAGATTAGCCTGCCACCATGCCCAGCTAATTTTTTTTTGTATTTTTAGTTGAGACGGGGTTTCACCATGTTGGCCAAGCTGGTCTCAAATTCCTGACCTCAGGTGATCCACTGGCCTCGGCCTCCCAAAGTGCTGGGATTACAAGCATGAGCCACCTCACCCACCCCACTTCTTATTTTTTCTAGTATCTTTAATCACTCACTTTCTAGACTGATAGTCGCCTCCACTATCATTCGTGGCTTAATCGTCATTAGTTCCAAGACACTCATTGTTGTACACCTTGCTACACAAAAACTGCTTCCTTATTCCAGGCTCTTCGCTGCTATGAGGCAAAATGAAGGTTTCCTATGATTTTCCCATTTGCTTCTTTCCCACTAATCCTTTTTCTCTCTTGTCCTGCTTTTAATTTTTTACTTGCTGTTTTCTTCTTTGGTCCTACAAAGGTTTGGGACAACTGACGCTCAGAGTTGAGCCTACAGGACCTTAGTGCAGGGCTGTGTTGGAGGAGGGGATGGAGAGGAGAAGGGAGGAGAGAGGGAGAGAAAGCACAGGCCGGCGTGGTGGCCCAAGCAGAAAGTTCTTGGAGAGGAGAGCACGGAGAGCAGAATTAGAGGGAAAATGAGCTATATACAGCTCTCAATGTCCTGTAGGGGTATAGAGCATGACCGGAATTAATTTCATTTAAAAGGGGAAAAGAGGGAAGAGAGAAAAAAGGGCCGACGTCAATTTTTAAAAGAGTTAACAGATGTGACATTTGTGCAAACATTTTGACTTCCTAGTTTTGCTAAGAACTAGCCCTGTTTATCTGTGCTTATATGTGACCTATGCAAAACCGGATGATAAAATAAACAACAAAACCCGAGCAAATGCAGCTAGGAAGGATGTTTAATAATGTCCAATAACATGCAGACCAACTCCATATTCCTATACAATGTACACAAATACACAGGTCAGGGCTCTGCTATAAACTAAGTCAGGTTTATTAAATATGAAAAGACTGAAATGAATAAAAAATTTTAAAAAGACAAAGTAAAAGGATAGAGTTGTTGTTTTTTTGAGACGGAGTTTTGCTCTGTCACTGAAGTTGGAGTGCAATGGTGTGATCTCGGCTTACTGCAACCTTCGCCTCCCAGGTTCATGGGATTCCCCTGCCTTAGCCTTTTAAGTAGCTGGGATTACAGGTGCCCACCATCACACCCTGATCATTTTTGTTCTTTTAGTAGAGATGGTGTTTCATCATGCTGGCCAAGCTGGTCTTCAACTCCTGACCTCAAGTGATCTGCCCGCCTCAGACTCCCAAAGTGCTGGGATTATAGGCATGAGCCATCATGCCCGGCCAAAATTCAGATTTTGTTTAAAGGGCCTAGAAAAGATTTGGGCCCAAGCCTTCATTTGTATTTGCAAGGCACACAAGTCACATTTCCACCTTTTGCAAAAGTAGCCCTTGAGTATGTACAACTATTATGTATCCATAAAAATTATAATATTTTTAAAAAGTATCCCCGGGGTGCACATAAATAAAACTCACACTCCCGAGGAAATAAGACCTTACCAGGAATCATTTGAAAGAATGTTTATTGCACCTCTTTATGGTGGTTTATACTCATTTGCTACTGATTAGATTTAAAAATCACAGTAAAATTTAACTGCACTTAGCATTCTGAGGTTGGGAGGTAGTTTTACTACCCAAATGTCTCTCCAAGTGGCTGATTATCTTGCCTCAGCAAACCATTCTACCATTTCCTAAAGATGTTTCATATTTAAAGTGAACCTAAGGACCCCCATCTATAACCTAGGATTTTGGTTTAATACTTCATGTTTTCAGAGGACTTCGCTATAATGTAGAGTTGAAGTAGAAGTAAAGAGTTGAAAGGGGCCTTGGTTACCTGAACCAGAATGTTCCATGGAACTTAGCGTGATCACCAGAGATTCTAGTTGAATATAACATTAATACAAAGATTACTTTACTATTTGAATTCCATTTCAGAACATCTACAGTTTTGGTTCCAATTTGAAATGGCTTAATTTAGTAAAAAGGACTTTTTTGGATTTGGTTTTTAGAAATGTTGTTTCTCTTTTTTAGCATTTCTACTCCAGTTTTAGTTGACAGCCTATGGTAGACATGAATAGTTAGCTACCCAACAGCCATTGCCCCTTCTTCTTTCGTAAAGGACCCTGATTTTGTTTGGGATGATAAGGTGCTCAGCCCCAGGCAATGATTCATGCTTAGTCTAAGCCAATCTTAAATCCTGTTCCTCTTTGCTAGTTGCTTGGTTCCAGGCTCCCTTGCAGCTAGGAGTGGTCATATGATCCAGTTCTGGCCACTGGAACATAATAGAAGGTCTACTGGAGGATTTCTGGGGTAAAGCTTTTGCTTTCTAGATAAGAGAGATACAGGCTGAGCATCCCCTAATCCAAAAGTCCAAAATGTGAAACTTTTTGAGAAGATGCCACAAGTGGGAAATTCCACACTGGATCTCCTATGACTAGTAACAGTCAAAATGCAGGTGTACAGCACAGATTCTGCTGCTGTTTTTTCACAGACAATACAGGTATTCTGGTGATGCTATTGTGCTGCTTAGTTACCCTGAACACACAATTTTTCACTGTATCAAGGATATGTCGTATTTTCTACTGTTGATTATTTACATGTGAATAAGTATAAGAAATGGATTGCTTATCGGTAGCATATACATTCAGAGTCAGGAATGATGGTGATGCCCAGCAACCACAGATGGTCCACATGGGTGGCTGAGGTAGTGACATCTTTGCTTTCTGATGGCTCAATGTCCATGCACGAAATTCTTTAAAATGTTTAAAATTACCTTCAGGCTATGTGTTTAAGGTATATGTAAAACATAATTGGATTCTGTGTTTACACTTGGGTCCCATCCTCCAGATACCTCATTGTGCACAGTCATACATCACTTAATGATGATGGGGATATGTTCTGAGAAATGCATCATCAGGCAAGTTTGTCACTGTGCAAACGACATAGAGTGAGGTTATACAACCTAGACAGTATAGCCTACTATACACCCAAGATAGATGATAGAGCCTCCCACTCCTAGGCTGTACACCTGTACAGTGTACTACTGTACTGAATAAATGCTGAGGCAATTGTAACACAATGATAAGTATGTATATCATCTAAACATAGAAAAAGTACAGCAGGAAGAAAGTAAAACTTTTTTTAAAAAAAATAAAGGTACGGTAAAAGTACTGTATTATAATCTGGGACCACTGCCATATATACAGACTATCATTGGCCAAAATGTTATGTATCACATGAATGTATATGCAAATATTTCAAAATTAAAAAAAATCTGAAGTTGGAAACACTTCTGGTTCAAAGCATTTGGGATAAGGGCTACTCAACCAGTAGCTTTTTATCTGCTTGGAAAAGGTCAAGAGAATAAGAGGGATGCCAATCATCTACCTTCAGTATTCTGAGATCATAAACATCTGTATTGCCTAAGACAAGGGTTGGCAAATAAGACCAGATCATCATCTGTTTCTATAAATGAAGTTTTACTGGAACATAGCCAGATCCACTTGTTTATATACTGCCTATGGCTGCCTTTAACAGAGTTGAGCAGTTCCAACAGAGACTGTGTGGATCTCAAATCCTAAAATATTTACTATCTGGTCCTTTAAGAAAAAGTCTATGAACTCCTGGTCTAAGACACTGTTAGTTGAGTCTTTCTATTACTTGGTAACTAAATTCATTTCTAGCTGATCTAAAGGCCATGGTGACTTGTAAAATAAAACAAAAGGTATTAGAGTCCAAAACAAGAGTGCACAGAATACTCTAGTGTCCTGCTCTGGCTGGGTCAGGGTCATGCATGTGTCCACCCCAGCGAGCAAGACAGCATTTCAGCCCAGAGGGTTTTCAAGGTCTGCCCTGAGAACTCACCTGTTTGGTGTAAACAACAAACCACTGCCAGTGACTGTCCTCACTGTACTGAAATCTGAGCTCTAAGTTCTGGTTGAGAGTTCTCTGGGGCCCATCCACATCCAGCAGAGTTCCCTACAAAGGAAAATAATTTTGTATTCAATATAAATTTAAATGCTCATTAATATGTTGGGCAAAATATCAGAATAAGGGAGACTGTTTCTATTTCCAAGAAGGTATCAGTGTATGGAGGAGCCCTGAAAGTGAATCACCACACTTTGATTTATTTATTAAGAGTCGTGTTAGGAAACAAACACAGGTCTACGGAAGTAAACAGGATGGGCACCTAACCCAGGCCAGGAGGGTAAAGGAAGGCTTCCTGGGAGGGCCATCAGAGCAGAGGTAAAACTACCCGAGTTTGTTGTGGTGGTTTTCTTTTGGCAGTGTGTAGGGGAGGTGAGAGGTGGTTTCTGGAAGAAGAAATATAGCAAGTGCAAATGCCCCGAGGCATGTTGCAGACCCTGCGAGGGACCATCTGCGTGGCTGCAGCACAGGCTCCAAGGCATGGAGGGAGGTATGAGAAGAGGCCTACAACCAGATCCTCAAAGCCTGGTGGGAACATGCATGACGAGGGACCATCTGCGTGGCTGCAGCACAGGCTCCAAGGCATGGAGGGAGGTATGAGAAGACGCCTACAACCAGATCCTCAAAGCCTGGTGGGAACATGCATGACGAGGGACCATCTGCGTGGCTGCAGCACAGGCTCCAAGGCATGGAGGGAGGTATGAGAAGACGCCTACAACCAGATCCTCAAAGCCTGGTGGGAACATGCATGACGAGGGACCATCTGCGTGGCTGCAGCACAGGCTCCAAGGCATGGAGGGAGGTATGAGAAGACGCCTACAACCAGATCCTCAAAGCCTGGTGGGAACATGCATGACGAGGGACCATCTGCGTGGCTGCAGCACAGGCTCCAAGGCATGGAGGGAGGTATGAGAAGACGCCTACAACCAGATCCTCAAAGCCTGGTGGGAACATGCATGACGAGGGACCATCTGCGTGGCTGCAGCACAGGCTCCAAGGCATGGAGGGAGGTATGAGAAGACGCCTACAAACAGATCCTCAAAGCCTGGCGGGAACATGCATGATTTTTGCTTTGCAGCATCTATCATTCCCTCTCTAGTAATGGAGTCTTAAATACCTTTGGAAAAACCATCCCTCTTCTACTGTTGGCTATCTGTGTCGAACTGCCAGGGAATGAAGTCAGAGGGAGGCACATGACCCAGTTTCAGGTTAATTGGACAAGTAATTCTCTGTGCTCCTCTTGTTATTCTAGTCAGAGAGACCTAAACAGCAGGTCCTGATAGAGTTCCTATTTCTTAGAAAGCTTGAGCTCCTTCGGTTCTTAACTTTCTCAAGCCTCTGTATCAATTATTCCTTTGAATATGTACATTACTCCATATCCTCCCAGTAAATCCCCTTTTCCACTGGAGTCCAATGTGTTGGTTTCTATTGCTTGCTGTCAAAGAGCCCCAACTCTTACAGATTTTATAAGCTAAGGATCCCTTCCTGCAGATCATATGCAGTACAGAAAAAAGAAAAAGGATATTTTTCCCCACTAGGGGGCAACAGACATTATCCTAAGGGCAACGGATTAGCCAGGTGTGGTAGCTCATGCCTATAATCCCAGCACTTTGGGAGGCTGAGGCAAGAGAATCGCTTGAGCCCAGGAGTTCAAAACAAGCCTGGGAACCATAGCAAGACCCTGTCTCCAAATAGCAGGAATTAGGTTTATATTTTAGAAATATTGGTCTGGCAGCATCGATTAAAACATGAATTGGAGGTCAGGTGCAGTGGCTCACACCTGTAATCCAGCAATTTGGGAGGCTGAGGCAGGCAGATCAGTTGAGGTCAGGAGTTTGAGACCAGCCTGGCCAACATGGTGAACACAAAAAATTAGCTGGGTGTGGTGGCAGGTGCCTGTAATCGCAGCTACTCAGAAGGGTGAAGCAGGAGACTCGCTTGATCCTGGGAGGTGAAGCTTGCAGTGAGCCGAGACTGTGCCACTGAACTCCAGCCTCAGTGACAGGGTAAGACTCTGTCTCCAAAACAACAACAACAACAACAACAAACAAACAATTAAAAAACCCACAAAAACCATGAATTGGAAAACAACTGTTTTCAGACACTGAACAACAGACAATGCAGTACTGTTAACCCAGAGAGAAGGAAAACCAAATGAAGTGAGCCCCATAATTATCCCAGCTTATTGCCTGAAGGGGTTTCCAGAATATAACACAAAGACGGGGAACCCAAACAGACCCCAGAGGTCTCAACAAGTGGAGCAGAAAGAGGTAAAAGTTTCAAGAAGTTGAGATATGAATTTGTGGTGCAGAATACCAAAGACTAGAGCTTTATACACAAGAGCTCTAGAGAGTTTCTGACAAACCTTTGGCTGAATAATGACCTGTGTGTATATGTAGTAAACCTATAGGAGACTGGGGAAAGAACATTGAAAAGCAGTAGGTTGGACAATTGCAGGAGCTGAAAAACAAGGCTGGAAAGAGTTCATGTCCCCATCAGCCAGAGCAGAGAGACGATAGACAAGATGTTAGGTGGAGTCCTAAGAATGGTAGCTAAAGCATAAAGGGCTAAATTACTCCTAGACCAAAGATTGCTCTGCAACTTCATTGAGAAAGTTTAAAAGCAAGCATCAAAAAGGTAAAACTGGGCCAGGCACGGTGGCTCACGCCTATAATCCCAGCACTTTGGGAGGCCGAGGCAGGTGGTCAAGAGATCGAGACCATCCTGGTCAACATGGTGAAACCCCGTCTCTACTAAAAATACAAAAAATTAGCTGGGCATGGTGGTGCACTCCTGTAATCCCAGCTACTCGGGAGGCTGAGGCAGGAGAATTGCTTGAACCCAGAAGACGGAGGTTGCGGTGAGCCAAGATCGTGCCATTGCACTACAGTCTGGGTAACAACAGCGAAACTCTGTCTCAAAAAAAAAAAAAAAAAAAAAAAAAAGGAAAATTGGTTGAGCACGGGACCTCATGCCTGTAATTCCAGCACTTTGGGAAGGTGAGGCAGAAGGACTGCTTGAAGCCTGGAGTTCAAGACCAGCCCGGGAAACATAGCAAGACTCTGTTTCTACAAAAAATAAAAATAAGCTGGACATAGTGGCACATGCTTGTAGTCCCAGCTACTTAGGAGGCTAAGGCAGGAGGATCTCTTGAGCCCAACGGGTGGAGGCTGCAATAAGCCATAATTGTGCCACTGCACTCCAGCCTCAGTTATAGAGTGAGACCCTGTGTCTTAAAGTTTTTGTTTTTAAAAAGTAAAACCAATCCTAAGTAATTTAACTGCATGCCAGAACAAAATCTAATACTCTTTAAAGAAATTCAGTCAAATGCAACATTCAACAATGTAAATTTGCACTGTTTAACATACCACAAAAAAATTACCTGGCATGCATAGCAGGAGGAAATATGGTCTGGAAACAGTAAAAACATCAGTCAGTAGTGCATACTCACTGCGAGGAGATAAAACAAACAGAGGAAAAAGAAAAAAATTCACTCAGTAGAGTTAGATCCAGAAATGACAGAGATGGTTGAATTAGTAGCAAAAATATTCAAACTGCTATTTAAAGTATTTTTCATACAGTCAGGAATTTGGAGAAAAATAGAAGCATAAGAGAAATGGACGATATGTAAAAGACCTAAATGGAACTTCTAGAGGTGAAAAATACAACACTAGAAATAAAATTGCACTGGGTGGAATAAATAGCAATTCAGACCTCACAGGAGAAACTATCAATAATCTTAAAGCTACAGCAACAGAAACTACCCCAAATAAAGCAGGAGGGAAAAACATACCGAGATAAATAAAATCACAGTGGAATTCCATGCCACATCTACTAGGTTGGCTATAATAAAAAAATGATAACAAGTACTGGCAAGGACTGGGAGAAATTGAAACCCTCCACTGCTGGTGTGGATATAAAATGGTGCAGACACTTTGGAAACTAGGCTGGCAGTTCCTCGAAGAGTTAAACACAGAATTCTCATTTGACCCAATGATAACTCTACTCCTAGGTACATACCCAAGAGACATAAAAACATATGTCCACACCAAAGCTTGTGCACACATGTTCACAGCAGCATAATTCATAACAGCCAAAATACAAAAGCAACCCAAATGTCATCAATGGATGAATGGGTAAAATGTGCTTTAACCATCAAGTGGAATATTATTTGGCCATAAACAGAATAAAGTACTGATGATACATGCTACAAGAATGAACCTGGGAAACATGCTAAGCAAAAAGCTAGTCACAAGGATCACAAGGTATATGATTCCATTAATATAAAATGTCCAGAATAGGCAAATCTGTTCTATAGAGACAGAAAGTAGATCAGTGTCTGTTAGGGCTGGGGGGATAGGGAGGTGACAGTTAAAGGGTATGGGGCTTCTTTTGCAGGTGATAAAGTGTTCTAAAATTGATTGTGGTGACGGCTGCACAACTTGGTGAATATACTAAATACCATTGAATCTTATACTTCATATGGGCGGATTGAATGGTATATGAATTATATCTCAATAAAACTGTTGCAGAGAAAGACAATTGTAGGGTACTGATGGGGGAATATACACACAGACCAGCAAAACAGAACAGGGAACCTAGAAACAGACCCACACACACATGCCCAACTGATTTTTGACAAAGATGTAAAAATAACTCAATTGAGGACAGATAGCCATTTCAACAAATGGTGCAGGAGCAACTGAACCTCTAGAAGGAAAAAAAAAAAAGCTGGGGAGAGCAGGGGATAACCACCTTCTCTCTCTCTCTCTCTTCTGAGACAGGGTCTTGCTCTGTCTTCCAGGCTGAAGTGCAGTGTTGAGATCTAAGCTCACTGTAACCCTCACCTCCTGGGCTCAAGGGATTCTCCTGCCTCAGCCTCCCAAGTAGCTGGGATTACAGGTGTGCACCATCATACCCAGCTAATTTTTGTATTTTTAGTAGAGACAGGGTTTCATCATGTTGGTCAGGCTGGTCTCAGACTCCTGACCTCAAGCCATCTGCCCACCTCGGCCTCCCAAAGTGTTGGGATTACAGGTGTGAGCCACTGCTCCTGGCACAAAAACCTTATCCTAAGTCTCATACTCCATACAAAAATTAACTGAAAATGGATCATGAACTTAAATGTAAAACCCCTAACTATAAAACTTTTAGGAAAAAAAATAGAAAAACCTCGGAATCTATAATAGGATTTGACAAAGAGTTCTTGGACTTGACAGCAAAAGCACAATCCAAAACAGAAAAATTGATGAATTAGATTTCATCAAACTTGAAAATTTTTGCTCTGCAAAAGACCCTGTTTAAGAGGATGAAAAACTATAGAGTGGGCTGTGCGCGGTGGCTCACGCCTGTAATCCCAGCACTTCAGGAGGCTGAGGCAGGCAGATTGTTTGAGACCAGCCTGGCCAACATGGTGAAACCCCGTCTCTACTAAAAATACAAAAATTAGCTGGACATGGTGGCACACACCTGTAATCCCAGCTCCTTGGGAAACTGAGGCAGGAGAATCCCTTGAATCTGGGAGGTGGAGGCTGCAGTGAGCTGAGATCGCACCACTGTACTCCAGCCTGGTGACAGAGACTCCGTCTCAAAAAACAATAAAAACAACAACCAAAACTATAGAGTAAGAGGAAGTATTTGGAGGAAACCAGATGGCCAACAAAGAACTTGTATGTAGAATACATACTCTGAAAACTCAACAGTAAAGAGCCAAACTTGGGTAAAAGATATGAGAAGATACACGGATGGCAAATAAGCACATGAAGATACTCAGCATCATAAGCCATGGGAAAATGCAAACTTAAGTCGCGATGAAACACCTTTATACATCTATCAGAATGACTACAATAAAAAAATAGTGACAACACCAAATGCTGGTGAGAATGTAGAAAACTGGCTCACTCACACGCTGCTGGTGGGAATGTAAAATTATATAGCCATTCTCAAAAACAGTTTGGCAGTTTCTTTAAAAAGGAAACATGCAATTACCATATAACCCAGCAATTGTACTGGACATTTATTCCAGAAAAATAAAGATTCATGGTCAGACAAAAACCTGTATGTGAAGATTTATAGCAGCTCTATTTGTAACAGCTAAAAACTAGAAACACCAGACATTCTTCAATGAGTAAATGGTCAAGCAAACTTTAGCACATCCAAACCATGGACTGCTGCTCAACGATAAAAGAGACAACCTACTGACATAGTCAGCAACCTGGATGAACTTCCAACAAACTGTGCAGAGCAAAAGCGAGCCTATCCCTCAGGCAACTGATATTTACAGAATGTTCTACCCAAAATGGAAGGCACACTCTTTTCAGATACATGTGAAACATTTACCAAGATAGATCAAATCTGGAGCCACAAAACAAGTTTCCATCCATTTCAAAGGGCTAAGATCATAAAGTGTATTTTCTCCGACCTCCAGGAAGAAAGAGTGGTGTTAGGGAGAAAGAAGGGTTAGGAAGCTGCTCAATCCATCCATTCTGGGTACATTGAGACCAAGCTGTGAATGGGGAGACAGAGGGATTTTTTTTTTGAGACAGGGTCTCACTGTATTGTCCAAGTTGGAGTAGAGTGGCGTAATCTCGGCTCACTGCAGCCTCTGCCTCCTAGGCTCAAGGGATCCTCCCACCTCCCTGGTAGCTGGGACCACAGGTGTACACCACCAGGCCTGGCTTATTTTTGTATTATTTTGTAGAGATGGGATTTTGCTATGTTGCCCAGGCTGGTAAGGGAGACTTTTGAGGGAAAGTAAAGTATATTTAGCACTTAAATGTGTAGGGTGAGAGAGAGAGAGAAAAGTCAGAGATAACTTCAAAATTTAATCCATGGTAGTGGAAATTCCCTTGACCAAGACAGGGAACACAGGCAGAAGAACCCCGTGATGGGCAGAAGGCAGAAAGGACACGTCTGCTTTGGGGAAGGGCTGTGTTTGAGGTGTCTGTGAGACACCTGGTGAAGGCATCTAGAGGTAGAAAAAAACTGGGCCTTTGAGAAGGATCTGGGTGATTGATTTCAGATAGTAAGTAGAGGAAAGATGCTAGAATGCAGTGCCAGGGAACACCAGCATTTCAGGAATGCTCAGAGGGAAAAGTGGCCCATAAAAGTAGGTAGGGAAGGAAGGAGACAGATTTTTGAGAAGGAAGAAATGGTTGACAGTATCAAATGCCACAGAGAGGTCAAATAGGAGCCCAGCTAAAAAACTCCCCAGGGATTCCATGGATTTAACAAGTAGGCATCATGCTCTGATAGCTTTTGTCCTCTATTAGTTAACCTCAGTTTCCTGTGCAAAGAGGGTAACACCCCTTAGCTCACTGGGTTCTTATGGGCTGAGTTAAATAACAGATGAGACCGTGCAGCACAGCCCCTGGTACAAAGTGGGAACTCGATAAATCTGATAAGGTTTCTCTTGTGAGGAGCTGGCAATGCAAGCACGATGCCAAAGTGCTGTAAGAAGAGCTCTGCCAATCAATGCCTGCCTTGAAGGGTAGACACCTTGTCAGCACTGAGCACACAGTAAGCGCTCAACAAATAGTAGCTGTTGTTGCCATTTGCTGTTATTACTACAGCTACGCTTCAAGCAGTAGGGAGGCAGCTGTTGAAGGTGGGAAGATCAGCATCTCTGCTTCTCTGGCTGGGAACCTGTACCACACTACAGATAGGTTTTACCACTAGGTGATATTTAATGTGGCTTAGATGTCACTCTACTCGAAGTACAGATTCAAATGGCAAACCTATCTCCCTAGTGTCAACTTTGTCATCCAAGTGTGACAGGATTTTAAGTCAAGGGCAAAGCGAGGTGCCAAGATACTCACAAGGAAAGTGACCTGCCAGCACTTCACTCCGCTCATCTGGAAAATGGTGTCCTGGGTCTGGCCATCAGGCAGGGAGATGCGGCAGCTGATCTCATTATTGCCAACAGAAAGAACAGCTCCAGAGCCCGGTTCTGGGTAGTCACAGGTACAAGGATCCAGCTGCAGGTATCCATAGTGCCGTACCTCCTGGGCCAGCTCCAAAAACTGCTCCAAAGAGAGTGATGGGGGCGGGGGGGGGGCAGTGCGGGGAAGGCAAGAGGAAGCAAAGGGCCACTTGAAACAGATGAAAACATCATGTCAGAAGCTACTGCCATTCTAGAAGAATACACAGAACTGAGTCACAGTGAAAGTGGCTTTTCTTCTTGACCATACAAATGGAGGCAGTGCCCCTGTGTTGATCAGAAATTGGTGGAAATTAATGGAGTGTCCTTCCAGGGAGGGACCATTCCTACTTCCTTCACTGTTGTGTCTCTGTCCCTGTTATGGTGCTTGGTGCACAGCAGGAATAAAAATATTCCATGAGTAAATGAAGAAAAGAGTCCATAAAATGAATGAACAGATATGATTCTGTCTCAGCAGATTATAATAGCAAGTAAACAAAAAAGTGTATATTTAAAATGCTGGCTTAAAAAAAACTAAGCTGAGATCTATGTAGGAAAAGCAGTTCATTTTTACAGGCTGCTTTATGTGATGGTGCTATTAATTGTCAGAGAAAGACATTTGAGAAATGGCAATGAAACGAGGGCACGAGCTGGTCTGCTTTCTAAGTAGAATTCCAGAGAGCCCCCAGTTTCCAAGGGAACACTTTTATGTGACTTTTAAAATTTAGCTTTTCCCTCTGCTTCTGAAGTGACCTAACAACTGAGGACAGTTGCAGTCACACCACTGATCAAGGCAACCTGTCTAATTAATGTCTATCCAGGGCTTTTTATTTTATTACTGATTGCATTTAGATAAGCTGCTGTAGGTTTGGTGACCTCCACTCTCTTATTCCAGCTTTCACCATGGGCCTGGTCTAATGGCATGAGATGTGCATTAGGAGAACAGAGTTCCCACTTTAGCACACGGTTAAATCAGAAAGACCACCCACTGACAACTTGTGATCCTTTCCTGAAGCAAGGTAACTCACACCTCCTTTACAAGGACTCCGGAGGCGTTCTCAGATACAGCAAAACAGGCAGAGACAGAAGCAGTGAGGGACAGCTGACTCCTGATTTCATGCTGGCAGAAGTATTCAAAGCCACTGATCCATCCAGCCACATGTGCCAGCTCATTGTGCTATGGGCCAGGCTTCAGCTTGGGAGATGTATTAAGGCTGACCTTCAGTTGGGCCAATGAGAAACATCAGAAAGAACAGGTTGTGAGTACATGGTACTTGTGCAGTGATTGGGGTCAGGGGCTGAAATCTTGTCACAGAGCATACAGAGAACAGTGTGATGCTTCGCTATGATACTTTCTAGCTTATATGGTATAAATCTATTATTGTTCATCTTATTGTTTGATGACGCTTTTTAAAATTGTCATAATCTCTTGGCTGAAATGAACTAAAAGTAAAAGTTCTATTTTGCAAGAAAATTGGTGATGAGTAAGTAGCTTATGTAAAATGCTTGTTGACATTTGACATTCAATAAAAGGGTGTTGTGATATTACTGTGTGAACACCAGAAGATAGAAATCTACAAGTATTATCTGCTTGAAAATCAGTTAAGATTGTACCTAAAAAAGACAATTTGCCAGGTGCAGTGGCTCATGCCTGTAATCCCAGCACTTTGTGGGAGGACAAGGCAGTCAGATCACGAGGTCAAGAGATCGAGACCATCCTGGCCAACATGGTGAAACTCTGTCTCTACTGAAAATACAAAAATTAGGGAGGCGTGGTGGCACATGCCTGTAATCCCAGCTACTCAGGAGGCTGAGGAAGGAGAATCACTTGAATTCAGGAGGCAGAGGTTGCCACGAGCCAAGATCATGCCACTGCACTCTAGCCTGGTGACAGAGCAAGACTCCATCTCAAAAAAAAAAAAAAGATTGTACCTAAAAAAGACAATTTAACACAGACAGCTGCAGAAAGTATGTTTACATTAATATATTTTCATTTTGATCAGGGATTGCAAACTTTTATGTAAAGAACCATCTAGTAAATATTTTCAGCTGTACAGGCCTATGGCCCCTATTGCAACTACTTACCTCTACCACTGCCACACAAAAGCAGCCTTAGACAATATATGAATGAATAATTGTGTGCCAATAAAACTTTGTTTACAAAAAAAGCGGCCCATGGACCACAACCTTTCTCTAATTTAGATCAAATGACTCTTCTTTAAGTTAATTTCACTCATTTTCAATTCCAAGTTTTCTTGTACATGTACAAGTGTAGTTGTTAATGTGTTTGCTCCATTAGCAGAAGAACATCATAAACAAATAATATTGGTTACATATCAGTACATGCAGATGCTTTGAGAGAAAGCAACTTTCAATACTAATTAAATTTTTTTCCATTCAATTTATGTACTCAAAGCAAAGCTTTTTAAAAGAGCATTATTACAAATAGTATGGTAAATTCAGGTAAAATGTTTATCATAGAAGATAAAATTTATTTTGTGGAAAAACTACAAATACATATTTTGGCAGAGCATGGTAAGAACAATATTCCTACTAAATTTAGAGGTTTCTAGGGCAGATACGTATGAAGATTTGGCTGTGGTATACCCAGTTTGTAATTGCATCTAAAGTAACAGCAATACTTTACCCATCAAAACAGAAGCTGCACTTGTCAAAATCCACAAATACACAGAGAACATGAGCTCCTTTCATCGTGACAAAGCTGAGGTAGAACACCAGAGAGGGGAATACTAAATTGTGGCAGTATGTGCCTGTCCTTTTTCTTTTTCTGCAGTCCATCAATAAAAATCTCAAAGTGTCTGAGCCTTTGAAGAATTATTTTCTGTTAAATATACACGAGTCCTCTCAATTTTGATTGTATTTTGTTCAAAAATCAATGTTGCAGTTGTGAACATTGGCAAAGTCAAAGGAGTTTTTAAAAAGACAGCACAACAAAACAGAGGCCATTTCTTCCGTTAAAATATGTCCTGTCTGTCAGACTCACATTCGCTGCTTGGGGACAGGAGGTATGTGAGTTGGTAACACCTTTGTGGGAGCTTTAAAAATGAATGTTTAGAAAAAAAAATGAATATTTAGAAATCTGTTCTAAGGAATAATAGAACTCATACTCAAAGACAGAGAATGTTGGCTGCAGTGTTCAGGGACTCCAGCCAGGAACTGTACCAGGTGCTGTGAATACACAGAGTATGTATGAATTAGACATAGTCCTGGGCCTCATGGCTCTTGCTGCCAAAGTGATTTATAGCAGCAACAGCTGGAAACAACTTGACTTCCAATAATAGAAAAGTGGTTAGCCAAATGATAATATAGCCATGAAATGGAATACTCTGTAGTCACTAAAAATAATGCAGAGGATCTATATTAATTAACTTAGAAGAGGACTCACGATATTCTGGTTTTCTGTTTTTTAGAATCTTTAAACAATAAGCTTTTATTAATTCTGTACTCAGAACAATCAATGAAGGTATTCTTATTTGTTAAGAAAGAGCCCCACTTTTAGAGCTTGGTAGGTTTATAAATGACAGAAACAGTTCAATTCTAACATGTTTCTTTAACTCCCTTTCAAGGGATTCCTCTTGGAGCAATATTTGATTCACCTTTGTTTGATTGTCTTCTTTCTGGAGAGCTTCTAAGTTCTGCCTCTGCGCCTGTGTGGGTTTGGCCCATTCTTTTGCAATGTCCTGTATTGCCTTCAAATAACATAAGTAGTAAAATTAGCAGCAGAAATTAATCAATCCGACAAAAACATACTCTTGCATGAAGGGCTATAAAAACAAACCCAAGTGGATATATATTTAGGGATTTAGCAGGTTATAAACTTTATTTTTTAAATTAGTAAGAAGAGGTTGTTCAGCAGTTTGGAGGGAATTTGGCAACACTTGGCAAAGAAAATAAAATGAGCTCTTTCCCCACACCATCCAATCACATAAATTCCAGATAAAGATTTAAATGTATAAAACCATAGAAGAATCACGGGAAAAAAAAGGCAAATATTTTTATCTGATCTTGAGGTAGGGAGTATCTTTTTTGGGGGGGCTTTTGAGTTTCTTTTATTTTTACTATTATTATCTTTTAAGTTCTGGGGTACATGTGTAGAACATGCAGGTTACATAGGTATACATGTGCCATGGTGGTTTGCTGCATCCATCACACTGTCGTCTACATTAGGCATTTCTCCTAATGCTACCCCTCCCCTAGCCTCCCACCCCCTGCTATCCATCCCCTAGCCCCCTACCCCCAAGGGAATATATTTTCTAAGATACAAAAGCAAAATGTCATAATGAAGAAATAGTCATATATAATTATGTGAAAATATAAAACTTCTGTACATAAAGACCACCAAGAACAAAACTAAGAATCAAATGGAAAACCATGGAAAATGACTGCATCCTATACAGCAAACAGTTAATATTTACATAAAGCAATAGGAAAAATGTAAGCATCCTCAATAGGAAAATGGACAACAGCTATGTACTGGCAATTGACAAAAAGGAATTGCAAATAGTGAATATATTTGAATCATAAACATAGATATGGGGAAAATATGTTGATAGGCCATTACTATTATAGCTTATAATAATGAACCATTTTCAACTTAATATTGGCAAACACATGTATAATGCTTACTGTGTGTCAGGCAATGTTCTAATTGCTTCAGAACAAAAGTCAGTCCTTACAGCCACCCTGTGATGGCTGTTATCAAATGCCCCAAAACAGGTAACTGGGTTTGGGTATAACTAAATAATAGGCTATGCGATCATTAAAAGTCACACAGAATATTTAACAACACGGGAAATGTGTGCAATGTACATGAAAAATACCAGATTGCCAAGCAAAAGTCTAGTAGTAGACCCTGATTTTTATAAAACAACAAAAAATAAACATAAACAACAAAAAATCCTCCTATGGATACTTATGAGTCAAGGAAATGGATGTGCAAATACATGACATATATATGAAATAAATATACCCAAACAGTTAATTAATAGTTTATATGCCTGCTTGATTTAAGATTTGGGGTGTAATCTACTTTCATTTTTGAACTCTTCCATGTTTGCAAACTTTTTATAAGATAAAAACTAATTTTACGCTAAAAAATTAAAGTTGAATATATTGTTGGATTCTGTCTGGTCAGCCTAGGGTAACCACCATCAGCAAGCATTCCCAAACTCCAAATCCCTAACGGGCTTCTTGGTTGCTTCCTAATCCACCGCAGATTTCAGCAGAATGACACTGGACTCAAAGGCAGAAATCGCCTGGTAGGTAACTTGCCCACTGTGGAAGTACGTCAGCGCTGTGGTGAAGCAATGTGAAACATGGAAGCAACAAAGTCTGTGGTCTCAGCCTCCCTTCCTGGGCTAGGCAGTTGTTCCTGCACTCTTCCTCCCTCCTCTCGGCACCCAGCTTCCTTCCCCTTTAGCCAGTCTGGTCCCAGGGAGGCCGTGGTATCAGCTGTCCACCTACTCAGCCTATGCTGCTCTGACTTGTCATGATGCGGCAGAATTGGCTACTGTCCCTCAGTTAGGCTGCCAAGCCCTCAAGGGAAGACCCTGTGCCCTTTGTCTCACTGTGTCTTCCCCAGTGTCCTACATATGGCAATGCCCAGCAATTCTTTGCCAATTAACAGGAGCTTATTTTCACCTTAGTCTGAACATAAGCCTGTCTATTACATCCCTCAGTGATAGTGGCAGGTTAAGCTTTATCTCCAAGAGAAGAATGAAAAGCTGAATACACTTTAAATATTGCTGTTTAGGCTGGGGGAAAAAGACATGGGATTTAGAGAGGAGAAGAAAAATAACTAATATTTTTTGAAAACTTGTTTGAGATCAATTTTGTCATTGACTTTTTCCCAACTACGGCAGTTTCCCTTATCCTCTGGGGATACTATCCAAGACTCCTGGGGGGATGCCTGGTATTATTGTGGATAATACCAAACTCTATATATACTATGCTTTTCCTGCATATACATACCTATAATAAATTATAAGAATAATTTATAAATGAGGCACAGTAAGAGATGAACAATAATAACTAATAAGAAAACAGAACAATGGTAGCAATATTCCAGCATCACCACTCTCGCACTTTAGGGCCAGTGTTAAGTAAAACTGGGGCCTTGAACACAAGTGTTGGGACACCAGGACAGTGGGTCTGATAACTGAGATCACTACTAAGTGACTGACAGGTGGATGATGCAGACAGCACGAATCAACTGGACAAAAAGATGATTCATGTTCCTGGCCAGCAAGACATTTTATCACACTACTCAGAATGGCATGCAATTTAAAACTTAAGAATTGTTTATTTCTGAAATGTTTCCATTTAATATTTTCAGACCATGCTTGACTGTAGGTAACTGAAACCACAGAAAGCTAGACCAAAGATAAGAAGTGCCTACTGTATTCTGTGGGAAGGAACAATACCACCATCTTACAGATGAGCAAATTGAGGTTCCAAGAGGTTATGATGGTCAAGATGACCCGGAAAATAAGTGGCAGGAGTTACAGCAAACCCAGGACTGGGCACTACACCAAGCCTTCCTACCCTCGCCCAAGCCACTGAATTCTTACCAAGTAGGCTATCCACCCCGAGCCTTTCTCCTTGTTGCCAATTCTTCAAACCAAACCTACAGACCATCGAGAAAGCATGAATGTGAAGAACTAAACACTGCTTTCTTTTCTGAATTGTACTTGATGGTAGTGCCCGGCAAGGGCTGTTAGCACAGGGCAACAATATCAAAGAGAAGGGATGGCTGTGTAAAGATAAGCAGGAGTCACAGCAGTACGTGCTAACCCAAGACATGCCATTCACCACCGGAGCAACTGGATCCTCAGACAGAGATGCAGATGGCCTATAGCAAAGGGAACGTAACTGTTTGATTCATTACCTATTTTTGGTTTTTTTGAGACAGTGTCCCTCTGTCACCCAGGCTGGAATGCAGTGACGTATTCTTGGCTCACTGCAACCTCCACCTCCCAGGTTCAAGTGCTTCTTCTGCCTCAGCCTCTCAAGTAGCTGGTTCTACAAGTGTGCACTACCACACCCAGCTAATTTTTGTATTTTTAGTAGGGATGGGGTTTCACCATGTTGACCAGGCTGATTTTGAATTCCTGACCTTAGGTGATGGCTCTTCTCAGCCTCCCAAAGTGCTGGGATTACAGGCGTGAGCCACCGCTCCAGGCTGCTTCTTAGTCTTTCACATATCCCACCACCCAGGACACAGGAGGAACGAGACAGTCTCTGCCCTTGGCCATTCAGAGTCTGGCGGGGAGACTTGGGAGGAAGTCAGGCATTTTCTTCTGGGGAGAGCCAAGGCAGGCCTCCCAAAAGAGGCAGGAATTGTGGTCCTGACTCTCCTGCTGACCCTGGGGCCACCTTTGACTTCTTAGCTCCTCTACCCAGATTCAGGGAACGATGATGATGATGATAAAGGTTATTATGACATCAACTCCAATTTTTTGGAGAGGTTGCCAGGCAATGAGCTAAGATTTGAATGACAGTCTATTAAGGCTTGTAGAAAACTTAGAGACAATGTTAGTTCTACCTCATCTCTACAGGGAGGTGTCATGGTTCAGAAGGATGCAGTGGCTGGCCCAGAGTCACCCAGAGAGAGGGCCAGTGGCAGAGCAAGGGACAGAATTCATTTCCGAAACTGCAATTCAGTGTGCCTTCCATGAAGCCACCTTTTTTTCTAGCTGTGAGCAGAGGTAGTATCATCATCCATTTTCCCGTGGTTTATAACTCCTTAATGAAGACAGATTCAAAAAGTCACATTATGATGCTTGAAGCTCTGACCTGTCATACGACGAGAAGCAAAAGACATGCCATCAAGATGATATTTCCCACAGGAATGATATTAGAATGATGTGATGCAATCTCAACCAAGGACTTGGTATCAAACCAGACATAGCTAATAATGCATCATAACAGCATGGAAACAGTAGCAAGGATGGGCCTCAATAAACATTTAAAGTAGAACATTCTACTCTAAGTCATATAACCTGGTACACTGAACTTTTTTTTTTTTTTGAGACAGATTCTTGGTATGTTGCCCTGGCTGGAGTGTAGCGGTGTGATCACAGCTGACTACAGCCTCTGCCTTCTGGGCTCAAGCCATCCTCGCCCATCAGCCTCCTGAGTAGCTGGGACCACAGGCATATACTATCACACCTGGCTGACTTTTGTATTTTTGGTAGAGATGGGATTTTGCCATAGTGCCCAGGCTAGTCTTGAACTCCTGAGCTTAAGTAATCCACCTGCTTCAGCCTCTCAAAGTGCTGGGATTACAGGCGTGTGCCCCCGTGCCCAGGCTGAACATGATTATACATGGATTAATATATAATATAGAATGAACTCAAAGCCATATTCCAGCCATAAAAATATAACAGTGAACACTAAACATTTAATAAATGATATTTTGGTTTGCCCTTTTAGAATTTAGAAGAGCTAGGTGGGCGTGGTGTCTCACACCTGTAATCCCAGCACTTTGGGAAGCCAAGGTGGCCCGATCACTTGAGGTAAGGAGTTTGAGACCAGCCTGGCCAACATGGTGAAACCCCATCTTAAAATTAAAAAAAAAAAAAAGAATTTAGAAGAGCTTTGGGGTCTCGATCTCTAAAAGTCACTTAAGGAGGCATGGGCTAAGTTTCTTTCCCTCTTCTACGCCCTCTAGTAAGCCAGAGTATCAAAACCTACCCACTGACCTTTTTGCTATACCCAAAGTACTACAGTTTCATTAACATTCCCCTGGAAAAGCTCATTAAAAGTAATAACCTATCCACCATCTCTCTCCTCTCTCCTGAGTTTATAAAAGCTACTGAGTATAGCAGCTTAGAATCATGCTAAATAAAAGCCACCTACAAATAAGCGTTGTTAAATTTCTCTATCTACATCCTGTATTAATCCACACCCACTACTCAATCCTTTGTCAGCACACCTATTATTTTTCTTCTTGAAAATGTGGATGGTACCAACTGCCTTACAGAGTTGTTATGAAGCTCCAGTGACATAATGCACTTAATTAATATGATGCCAGGCCCACCACAGGGCTTAATGCTGATGTCGTGCCAGGAACGGTTCCAGTTTCTGGGTATGCAGCAGTGAACAAATAAATACCCACTTTCATGGAGAAATCATTCCAGTAGGGAGAGTGTAAACAAATGCACACAACACACACACACACACACACACACACACACTTACACAGTCAGATGATAGAAACGCTATGGTGGAGACAGAACAAGGACATTGGGATTTGGGGTTAGTCTGAGTGAGCTGGAAAGCCTGGGTGGGGTTGGAGCAGGGCAGGGCTGTGACCCGCCACCCTGCCTGCTGCCTGACAATAGATTATGGGATATTCTCAGGGAACTCAATGAAAGAAGTTTCTGAGCTTTCTTCCCAGAATGGTTGAGCCAAGCTTGGAAAAGATCAGGTCTCTGAAGATGGCAGCGTGGTGAGTATGAACACCTGGGGCAGCGGGTGACCTGCGTGTGTATGTTACAGGCAGCACCGGCTGATCATTCCACTACTTGGCAGAAGCTTTACCACATGAAGCAGGAGAAGGGAGCTGAGGCCAAGCTCGAAATTTATGGGAGGCTGGGGGTAGGGGTAGTAGGTAAGGCCAACTACATAGTTTTTTTTTTTTTTTGAGACGAAGTTTCGCTCTTGTTACCCAGGCTGGAGTGCAATGGCGTGATCTCTGCTCACTGCAACCTCCGCCTCCTGGGTTCAAGCAATTCTCCTACCTCAGCCTCCCGAGTAGCTGGAACTACAGGCTGAGCCACCATGCCCCGCTAATTTTTTGTATTTTTAGTAGAGATGGGGTTTCACCGTGTTGACCAGGAGAGTCTCGATCTCTTGACCTAGTGATCCACCCTCCTCAGCCTCCCAAAGTGCTGGGATTATATGTGTGAGCCACCATGCCCGGCCCCCAACTACATAATTTTCAGGGTCTACCTAGTGCAAAATGAAAATGCTGTTCAAAAATTAAGAATTTTGGTTAATAGGCACAAAAAAAAATTAGAATGAGTAAGACCTAACATTTGCACAACAGGATGACGATAGTCAGAAAAACTTCAATTGCACATTTAAAAATAACGAAAAGAATATCATTGCAGTGTCTGTAATGTAAAGGATAAATGCTTGAGGGGATGGATAACTTATTTACTCTGATGTGATTATCACACACTGCATGCCTGCATCAAATATCTCATATAACCCATAAATATTATACACCTATGTACCAGTGAAAAGAAATTTTTTTTTTAGATGAAGACTGTCACTGTCGCCCAGGCTGGAGTACAGTAGCGCAATCTCCACTCATTGCAACCTCCTCCTCCCAGGTTCAAGCGATTCTTCTACCTCAGCCTCCTAAGTAGCTGGGATTACAGGTACCCGCCACCATGTCCACCTAATTTTTTTGTATTTTTAGTAGAGACGGAATTTCACTATGTTGGCCAGGCTGGTCTTGAACACCTGACCTCATGATCCTCCCAAAGTGCTGGGATTACAGGCATGAGGCACTGTGCCTGGCTGAAAATTTAATTTTTTTAAATAAACAATAAAAATAAAATGAAGAATTTCAAGATGGCAACAGCGATCATTATAGAAGCGTGGGTTCTCTGAGCAGAGCCCAGGACAACTGTGCAGGCCACACACCCACCCAGCTGAAGCCAGGGGCAGGCAGGCTGCTTGTTGGCTGAGGGGCAAGAAGGCTATGTTAGAGTGAGAGTTAGGATCACGCACGGCTTTAAATGATCAGGGATATCATTTCTAGGCTCATGATGACAGTGTATCGGCTGCAAATTCAGAGGGGGATTGTTAAAGCGGAGATGGAATTCCTTTTCTTTCTCTAAACTCCTCTACTGTTTACATTTTATTGTTATCTTGGTAAAATATATACAACATAACTTGTCATTCTGACTGTTCAAAACATTCAGAGTCATTATATACATTCACAGTGTTGGATAATCATCACCCCTATTTAGAGCTAAAACTTTTTAATTGTCCCCCAACAAAAACTTGTACCCATCAAACAATAACAGCTTCTCCTTCCCACTCCCCCCAGCCCCTGCTAACCTCTGTTCTACTTTCTGTCTCTATGAATTTGCCTATTCTGGGTATGGAGGCAGAATTATTAACTACCACAAAATGTTTTTAAGTGATTCCAGGCCAACACGGCCAGTGATCTATGGTGCTGTCAGAGCTCTCGGTGACCCTCACCTGCATGTACAGCAAATCTACAGCAGCCTTGCAATCCATCAGCATGGAGTCGAGGGATGGATCCATATACCTGCAAAATTCAGGAATGTATAATTCACTCCTGTGACATGGCCATGGGTACACCTGAGAAGTGCTTTGGAAAGTGATGGCCCTGCACCCTATGAATGAGGGCACCCTTTTCAGTGAAGCCAAACGCTCCACGAGCCTCGCTTTCCCTCGGCCCCTCCACCTCTTTTGTTTCCTAATTTCTTTACGCTGTAAGCTCTTGCCTGGAGGGCTTTGAGAATAAAGAGGCACAAAAATAAAGCTTTAGGGGAATGGTCTGCATCCCTGTTCACGCTCAGCCTGACTCTTGGCCAACGAGTCCTGGATTTCCTTTCTCCACCGTACAGTGCCTGGCATAGTCGTCAGCCCCCTACAGACCCACCCTTGTATTTACCGCCCTGCACCAGAGCCACCCGCATCTCTTGCCTGAGCTGCTCTGGGAACCTCCTTCCCAGGCTTTGTGTCTCAGTCGTGTGCCCTTAATCTCATGCTCCACATTCTAACCAGCATGGCCTTTCCTGTGCAACTTTTCAGACTCTCATAGTTCCCAGAGTTTGATATTTGTTCTTCTAGCTTCCAGGGTCCTTCCCAGGACCACCCCCACTTTCATTTCCAGTTCCATCTCTCACCAAACCCACCACCAACACTACATTCTAACCACCTGTTCTCTCCTCTCCCCCCTGCCTGGAAGACCAACACCCTCACCAGTCTCCTCCCTTGATGGATTGGCCTTTCTTTATAAGCCTCATGCAGTGCCCCCTCCTCTGGTCCCTTCTCCCCAAGGCTGTGTTAGCCGCCTGTCTGCTATGCTTCCTCTGCACCCTGAGTTTATTCCAATTGTCGCTCTGATTAAGTTTTCTTGACACCAGCTGTGAAGAACTCCCAGGCCAGGGGCTGGGTCCTATCCAGAGTTGCCCCTCTGCATCGTGGTAGAGTGACTTGCAAGTAGCCAGGGCTCCGTGTCTGCCTATCAGATCCAGAATCAAGAGCAACTGAAATGAATGACTGTAGACACACAGTAGCATGTTAAGAAGGGACTGCAGCTGTCAGGAAAGGGTACCTATGGCTGGTCTCCACCAACTAGAAGACAGAGGTGAGTAGAGTCACTACACTCAGAAGAATAGGGTGAATAGACCAATGGGGTTGGCTTAGAGCAGGAAAAGGATAAATACAGTGCTTGAAGGTCAACTTCATTCTGGGGTAGGGAGAAGTAACTGAAGCATCCCTACTTACAATCCAGGTAACTATGCACCCACACATCCCAGAGGCCCCGTGTGCAGAGAACAGACCCATCCCAGACTGGGGCTTCCACAGGCCCGCACAGGCACACTCTGGCCTGGAGGAAGCCATTCCATCATCATTGAAGAGACGCACCCAGGCAATTCATGGCATACAGAAAAGTCCTTAAGATGCCACTAGTCCTCACTGACTGAGGCTTCACCTTCTGGGAATCATTCAGCTTTTGGAGCAAGCCTTCCGGCTTCCATCTGGCAAGACTTCCCTCTGGAAAGAGGATGATGCCCCTGCAGGAGCCTATGCCAGAATCTCCCCTCCGGAGAGCAGATCCTCAGCTCTAACAACAGAAGTGGGACCTCCTTTTTTCCCAGTTCCCATCAACAGAGGCAATCTGCCTGCATTTGAAATGCTGGCTTATAATTTGGGGGAGATGTTTTCTCTTGCACATATCTAGAATTTACCTATTTAACAAAGACATGGGCAATGCCTAATTTTTAATTCAAGCTTCAAGATAAGAAGCAGAATCCTCATCTCCCCTTTGATCTCAAGTTTTCAGGAGAGCACATGAGTGAAAATTTAAGCCCCAGGAGTTTTTTTTTTTTTTTTGCTTCCTATAATCACCATCACCATCAATATGGCAGTCAAAAATATGACCAAAACTTCCTGAGTATATGGGATTATTTTACGTAATTCTTACAACAATCCTATGATGTAGACACTATTTTTATTATTCCCATTTTCCAGATAAAGAAATCGAGGCTTAGAGAGCTTGAACAACTTGGCCAAGTTTATGCAGCTAAGATCTGAACAAGCCGTGACTTAGATTCATGTACTCTGATTCCAGGAACAACTGTGCTCACCACTCACTACAGTGAGCAACCTCCAGAACAGCTGTTCTCTAAACCATTGGATGGAACCTAGTCCTCCTCCCGTTCTCAGGGTTTCACACCTCAAGATTTTTTTTATTTTTTGAGATAGAGTCTAGCTCTGTCACCAGGCTGGAGTACAGTGGCGCAATCTCAGCTCACTGCAACCTCTGACTCCCTGGTTCAAGTGATTTTCCTGCCTCAGCCTCCCAAGTAGCTGGAATTATAGGCATGCACCACCATGCCCAGATAATTTTTCTATTTTCAGGAGACACGGGGTTTTACCAGGTTGGCCAGGATGGTCTTGATCTCTGCCTGCCTTGGCCTCCCAAAGTGTTGGGATTACAGGTGTGAGTCACTGCGCCCGGCCACCTCAAGATTTTCACCATTCCTCAGGATACTTCTGAATAGCAGTTTTTGAACTGTCTTGCTGAGAATGTCCTTCCACAATTCGAAGGCACAAACTGGAGTCCTCAAGCAAGGCATCACAAGGTCAAGGGAATTCTCATATTTCAAAATACCTTTCTTTAAAGCCTCTGTACTCAGATAACAGAATACATGGGCTGGGGGAGAGGAGCCTAAGGTGCACTCCCCTGTAGCCACGGTAATAAACGTAGGAACTGAGGTTACAGGACTGGGGTGCGTAAGGTCCTGCTGCTCAGTGCTATTTTCTATAATATTTTGTTCTCCACAGACCCCTGTTACTGGAGGAAATGACAGTATTTTCTGCAGAGGGACATTTGTGTCCTATTGATCTAGGAATATGGAAGGCCCTGGTACACATCCTTTCGACATGCGTAAGCCCAATACTCCGAGTTCAAATTCACTGCAAACTGGCTGAATCCATCCTTTGCCTTCAGGGAACACCACGCTTCTATGGATGAATCAGATCTGCTTGTAATCACCAACAAAGTCCCTCCATTAATACAGTCAGTGATCCACTGCAAAGCAACTCAAGGCCAGCCATTTCCCGTAATTACCTGCTCCAGTTCACATCCCCTGGTCCTGCCCATAGTTTTCAAGTCTTACTTTCTTGTTCGCCTATTAGTAGAAAGCAGAAAGATGGCCGCTCTCCTCATTTTAATACCCCACCCCACCCCAAGTATTTACCTGAGACTAGTGAAAGTCTTCGTCTCCTGTTCTTTTTTTTTGAAGACGGAGTCTCGCACTATTGCTGGGGCTGGAGTGCAGTGGCACAATCTCAGTTCACTGCAACCTCCGCCTCCCAGGTTCAAGTGATTCTCCTGCCTCAGCCTCCCAAGTAGCTGGGATTGCAGGTACCCGCCTCCATGACCAGCTAATTTTTTCATATTTTTAGTAGAAACAGGGTTTCACTATGTTGGCCAGGTTGGTTTCAAACGCCTGACCTCATGATCCACCTGCCTCAGCCTCCCAAAGTGCTGGAATTACAGGCTTGAGCCACCACACACAGCCAACATCCTATTCTTCAGGACAAATATTCAGAAACTAGTTCATTTCACCCTCTCATTTTCGTTGCTTTTATTTTCTTTTTGAGACAGGGTCTTGCACTGATACAGCCCAGGCTGGAGTGCAGTGGTGTTATCTCGGCTCACTGGGGTCTCAATCCTGGGCTCAAGTGATTCTTCTGCCTCAGCCTCCTGAATAGCTGGGACCACAGATGCACACCACCCCTCCTGGCTAAGGTTTTTGATTTTTAGTGGAGATGAGGTCTTGCTATGTTTCCCAGGCTGATCTTGAACTCCTGGGCTCCAGCAATCCTCTTGCCTTGGTCTCCCAAAATACTGAGATTACAAGCATAGACCACAGCGCCTGGCCTTTACCAAGATTACAGGCATAGACCACAGCGCCTGGCCTTTACCGAGATTACAGGCATAGACCACAGCGCCTGGCCTTTACCGAGATTACAGGCATAGACCACAGCGCCTGGCCTTTACCGAGATTGCAGGCATAGACCACAGCGCCTGACCTTTACCGAGATTACAGGCATAGACCACAGCGGCTGGCCTTTACCGAGATTGCAGGCATAGACCACAGCGCCTGACCTTTACCGAGATTACAGGCATAGACCACAGCGCCTGGCCTTTACCGAGATTACAGGCATAGACCACAGCGCCTGGCCTTTACCGAGATTGCAGGCATAGACCACAGCGCCTGACCTTTACCGAGATTACAGGCATAGACCACAGCGCCTGGCCTTTACCGAGATTACAGGCATAGACCACAGCGCCTGACCTTCACTGCTTTTCTTACAACCTTCCCTAAGTTCTTGGTCTCCAGATGTCAGGCTGTGAGCAGAATGTGACGTGACTCTGACAAGTCCTGATGGGTAATGGCAAGACACCCTCAAATGCCTTCTGTCACTTTCAGTACCTACTTACCACTTTCGGAGTCCAACCTTACAGTTTTCCACTTCAGAACTTGCAAGATGAACATAAGGGAGTTCAAAGTCCGCCAATTTTTTTACAACTAGAGAAAGGGGAAAGCCAGTCTTACTGGTTGAAACAGCACAGACAGCTTGTATACAGCAGCTTTCAAATGAGAAAATAAAACCTTATTGGAAACAATAAAGTCACAGTAAGAATATCCTCTGTATTTATACGTAATTTTAACTTTCTGAAGTTCATTCAAAAAATAAATATCATTTGATCCTCATAAAATAAAGCCCCTTGAGTGGGAGATGTTTTACACTGCGAGATAGATGAAAAAATAGGTCCAGAGACATCCAGAGCCTCCACAGATCACCACGGTGTCTAGCATCCAACCCACTACACAAACCTTTTTGCTTCCAACTCAAAGCCACCTCCCCCGGCTTCTTGAGGACATTTATAAACTACTTTAATATTAAATACCATTTCACACAAAAAAACTTTGTAATATCTAGAAACATACTGTAGAGAAAACAAAAGATAAGATGAGAATCAGACTGTCTTCTTACACTATCTCATTACACTTGAAAAAAAGAATCTATTAACTCATTGATATCATCCACAAACGTTCCTTAAAAAGGAGAAATGAGGCCAGGCACCGTGGCTCATGCCTATAATCCCAGCACTTTGGGAGGCCGAGGCAGTTGGATCACCTGAGGTCAGGAGTTCGAGACTAGCCTGACCAACATGGAGAAACTCTGTCTCTACTAAAAATACAAAAAATAGCCAGGTGTCATTAGGAGCCTGTAATGCTAGCTACTCGGGAGGCTGAGGCAGGAGAATGGCTTGAACCTGGAGGCAGAGGTTGCGGTGAGCCGAGATTGCACCATTGCACTCCAACCTGGGCAACAAGAGTGCAACTTCCATCTCAAAACAAAGAATCAAACAAAACAAAACAAAAACAAGGGGAAATGACACTGTGGTGGGGCGCCCTGACACCTGGAGTGTAGCACTCCATTCACAGGAAAGGGTACCAGCGGGTGATCAGTGGTCAGGCCCCGGCCTGGGGTAAAGGGAAAGGGGACAGGATTAGGGCTGGGGGTGCACAAGTGCACTGGACCACCAAAGTATGAGCAACTTGCCTCCACTCTACCCTAACAAGGATACAACCTCCCATTCTCCAAACCCTTAATCCAGTGACTGAGAACAGCAGTAGGGACCACACCCCGGGGGGCAGCCAGCCCCTCAGCTGTGACTCTTGCATCGAGCCCCTGCTCATACCTGCCCACCGCATCTCCTAGCTGATTCATCTGATCCCTCCTTCTTACCAGAGAGCTTGCCTTCCTTGCCAAACCGAATGAGAAAGAGGCCGAAGTAGTCCAAGAGCTCCCGACACAGTCCGATTTTGTGTGACACCACCTTTAACCAAAAACAAGCAGAAGGGGAAAAGTTAGCTGTGCCCACCATGCATCCTGTGACATGTGGAACTGGAAATGGGCCAGACTCATCCATAAAAAGTGCTGCCATTGGTTAGTGAACACTCAGCGTTTTGGAATCCAAAAATGGCACTCATTTTAAAAAATTCAAAAACACAAAAAATTAGAATAAAGAAAATAAAAATCAGTCTCACCTCAACGGACAGAGGCTGGTCCCAGTCGAGGCTGGTCATCCTATCTCAGATGTGGACACACTCCTGGATCGTGTTGGTCTTTATTTTCCCCTGGAGGGCAGCAGCCATGCTCCAGGAACGTCTGTCCTACTGTGACGTCTGTCCCTGGAGCCTACACACTAATTTGCCTTCCTGTGGGCTGCGTTACCAGATATTTGGAGAAGGATCACTCCCCACTGCTTGTCTGACATACAAACGTGCATGCGCTACTGCCCACCTTTGACACGCCAGGCCTGCTTCTCCTTGATGTTTCCTGTGATGGCCAACGTGTAATTTACCATGATGTTTGCAAAATGAAAACCTCAGATCCCGGGCATAGGTTGCCTTCCTTCACATTCCTTTGACCTTTATAACAAACGGCTTTCATTTCAACACCAGTGGCTTCATTTTTACCATCAGTCTATCAGGCTGTCCCCTCTCAGTATTGGGCATCTCCTCATCCTCCCTTAGCAGAAACTTCTGCGTGACCACAGACTACCTCCCTGCCATCCACCCAGCACAGCTCCTCAACACTGGGCTCTCCAGTAATTTCCTCGGACTCCTGGTTTTAACTCCCTAAATTACTTCCGTAACACTCAAGGAGTTGTCTCCAGGCACTGCCTGCGAGAGGGGCTTTACTTATGGCTCCCAGTTCTCTAGGTGGCAGTTGTACAAACACCAGGCTCAAAAGGGGCCTTCTCTTGTCAGAAATCCATAAATTACCCCGAGGAAACAGTCTGATTAGGTCGCTGGTATGAGTGGGTGTTGCCAACATAGCTTTGAAAATAAAGAGCAGCCCAGAAACAGTTTCAACACTTTCAACGCAATTCCCTTTCCCCTTCTTTCTGTCTCTCCCTTTCCCCCATGTTATGGGTTGCAAAACACCCAGAAGCCAAACACAGGACTCTTCTGTGTGTGGGTGGGTGTGTGGTAGGTAACAGCATATAGACATCTTTCCCAGAGTAAACCTGACCCAGGTCCACTCAAATGAGATTTTTTCTTTTGTCTAATTTAGGGAAGTCAACAAGCTTACATGCCAAGGCAGACAGAGGAGAGGTGTGGGGGCAAAAGGAAAATGAAGAAGCCTTTTGCATTCATAAAGACGTAAACACCTTCTTTTGAAAGGAGTGAGCATCAGCAAAAAATACATAATATTTTTCCTCTTAGCAAATGTTAATGATGATTCAAAATACAAACGCCATCACTAGCACCACAGTAGCCCTAGATTTTAACTTGCTGCTGGCCTTTAAAGAGCCCATTGAGGCTGATGCAGTGGCTCATGCCTGTAATCTAAGCACTCTGGAAGGCCAAGATGGGCAGATCACCGGAGGTCAGGAGTTCAAGACCAGCATGGCCAACATGGTGAAACTCTATCCCTATTAAAAAAAAGAAAACATAGCTGGGCATGGTGGCAGGTGCCTGTAATCCCAGCTACTCGGAGGCTGAGGCAGGAGAATCGCTTGAAGCCAGGAGGCAGAGGTTGCAGTGAGCCAAGATAGAGCCATTGCACTCCAGCATAGGTGACAAGAGTGAAACGCCATTTCAAAACAAACAAATGAACAAAAAACCTGAAAAGTAAAAGGCAGGCTGTGGGTCAGGCAGACCTGGGGAAGCAAAGTGAGAATGGCAGCAAGTGTGCTGGAGAAGATCCTGGTCAACGTGGTGAAACCCCGTCTCTACTAAAAATACAAAAAATTAGCTGGGCACAGTGGTGCATGCCTGTAATCCCAGCTACTCAGGAGGCTGAGGCAGGAGAATTGCTTGAACCCAGGAGGTGGAGGTTGCGGTGAGCCGAGATTGCGCCATTGCACTCCAGCCTGGGTAACAAAGAGCGAAACTCTGTCTCAAAAAAAAAAAACATATATATATATATAAATTACAGTTTTATGCAACCTAGAGAATGTCCCAGTTCCTGGAAGGAAATTCAAACCTGTGGCGGCCAAGTGATCACTCCACCTGTTATGGAAACTCTACCACTTCTAGGGTAGAACCTCCAGTTAAACTTATCTGATCCAATGACGTCAACGTCTTGGGTCTGAGTTTCTCACAAGCCAACATGATTGGAAGAGGGGAAGCACACTTTTCTGACTGCAAATGTACCTCATCAAATGTATGCTATTAGTTTCAAGGGAAATGGACAAAACAGATGGTACCACAGAACCCTGGAGGTATCTCCCTACTCGGTATTATTCAGCACTCCCTCCAGTATCAGTATCAATACCAATAATGATCAATAACCACAACTGCCATCATCTCTGCATCGTGAACTATTTCTGTCTGGGAAGTAACTTAACCAAATTCACACGGCCATTACGCAGCAGCACCATACAGCTGTGTGTTGCTTAGTGCCAGGAATACATTCTGAGAAATGCATCGTTAGGTGATTTCGTTGTGTGAACACCGCGAAGGAAACTTACACAAATCTAAATGCTATTGCCTACTGTATGCCTAGGCCAGATGGCACGGTCCGCTGTTCCTTGGCTATGAGCCTCTTAGCCCAGGTTTGTAGTAGTGTAGTAGGCTTGTGACTGTACTAAATACTGTAGACCACTGTAACATATTGATAAATATTAATGCATCTAAACATATCTAGATACAGAAAGAGTACAGCAAAACATTATATCATAACCTTATGGGACCACCATTGTACATGCTGTGCAATGTTGACCAAAAAAACCTCGTTATGTGGCACATGACTGTAATTTGAATCTACAACTCATCCTAAACTCAGAAGATAGGAGACCCCACACTACCACCGCCACCACTGCCTTCAGCTGCAGGTTTGTCTAGTTTGGTCAGCAAGTCCAGTGTGTGAAAAAAAAGTCAATGATGATGGCTTTGGGCAAGGCAGGTGCTCTCCTGTTTTGAACGATTCCATCCATTTCCAAATTATCTCCCCTCCTGCAGTTGTACCCCAGAGCTACCTGCCTGGCCCCAGACGCATGCAGTCTGTGGCTCCCATTCTATTACTGCCTTCCTACTCCTCCTTCATTTATGAATCTGTCTCTCACTTCTAGGTCCTGGGCAATTGAGGGAACTGTGTTTTTATGGTCTTTGTTTTGGGGTACAAACTCCTTCAAGCATCAAGGGCCTTTCATATTCTTTAGAAAGATTATGCTGGAAATCAGTACCAAAGATTAGCAAGACTAGAGGCAGGGAGGCTAGTTTAGGGGCAGCTGTAGAGATGTAGCTGGGAAATGATGAGGGCTGGACTAAGGTCCAGATGTGGGATGGAGAGGAAGAAATGGAGAGGCGATGAATATGAGAGAGGCTGGAGATTCAGGAATAGCTTAGGTCAAGGCAGGCCTGAAGAGCTAGCGGCCAAAATGGGAGTGTTTCCATTTCTCAGCTCAGAAAGGGTCAGACACCATAACCAAAGCACAAGAACTTTCCATCCTTTGAAAGGTCCTAGAAACTTTCTTACTCTTCTTCATGTTTATAACTTTGTATTTTCTCTTGTATGTTTCTCTGGAGGATTAGAACTAAGACCTTCCAAAGGAAAAGGGCCTGGCGCTGGCACCCCGGGAGCAGGATGTGGGTGGAGAAGACAGCATCTCCTCTGCAGCTCCACTCAGCAGATGGAAAAAGGGTCTGGGAGGCAGAGCTGAAGAAGGGGAGAAGCCTTCTGGGTCTTGCCTTGTCAGTCCTCAGAGAGTGGACCACCACTCACATCTGGATCCTCTGCACCCAGAATTAGCCCTGATGGAGCCCTGGTTTCAAGAATTTTCTCTGTAGGAGAATAGGAACCTTCAAGAATTCCCCTGCCACCCTCTGCCAGGACCTGTCACCAGCACACCGAGATATGGCCTGTTTCAGACTCTGCCAAGCTCCACTTTCCTTCCTGCTCCCAACTGCGGGGCATCCAATAATAAAGCATTTTACATATTTATAGGCCAGAGCCCTGGCTAAGTGCCAAGGAAGTGACAGCAGCCTTCCAAGAGATCTCTGGAAAATTGGTGCCCCCAGGGAGGGCGAAACCAAAGAGGCCCTGGAGGATTGGCTGTATCGCAGGTTCCTTGGTTGATCTCCCAGGAAATGCCAGTACCTCGGCAGGTAAGTCATTCACAGAGTAAAGCAACAGGCCAGAAGCTTCTGGAAGGTAACCGTATCCCGCTCTCTGCTTTCCAAACAGAACTATCCCTAGATTCGGTTCTGGGCTGGAGTTTAAACAAAGCTTACCTCTAGGATTCTTTCAGCAGTGTCTGATGTTAGAATTTCGACTGGGATACTCCGTTCATTGGGCAGAAATATGTCCAGAGAAGCTTTCTTGGTGGCGATGTCAAATGTATTCTGTAAGCAAAAGAAAAGCAAAATTAATTTCCACACCTTTGTTTTTGGAGGCAGAGTCTCACTCTTGCCCAGGCTGGAGTGCAATGGTGTGATCTCGGTTCACTGCAACCTCTGCCTTCTAGGTTCAAGCGATTCTCCTGCATCAGCCTCCTGAGTAGCTGAGGTTACAGGTGCGCACCACCACGCCCAGCTAATTTTGTTGTATTTTTAGTAGTGATGGGGTTTCACCATGTTGGCCAGGCTGGTCTCGAACTCCTCATCTCAGGTGATCCACCTGCCTTGGCCTCCCAAAGTGCTGGGATTACAGGTGTGAGCCACCGAGCCCAGCCTCCATACCAATTTTTAAAGCTGTACCATTGCAGCAAGTGAACAATCCATAGCTTCCCTTTTTGGTGCTCTTCTAGCATATGGTACCCAAAATTCCCAGGAGACATGTGCAGAGATTGGGAGGGCTCTTTGCAGGGCATAGTGGAGACAAGGCAAAGCAGTAACATGAAGCTTAAAGAATTCCCAAGTAAACAACTGAGTATCTATGTTGGAGAAAACAGCTTTTGATAAAGTCCACATCCTTGACAGTCTCAGAATTAACTTGCCCAATTTTCAGTATTTCCAGCATCCCTAAAGCCCATATCCCTGATTCTTTCTGACACTAAATGTTGGGGTGAGGGGAGGGGAGGTGGGGGGGGAGTGTTTCCTTGTAGCAACCAACTCTCCAATTCTTGAACGTCAAAATGGCTGTCCAACAAGGCAATTGGATTCTATCATGCTTTACCTGGAGTTAGCCTCAGATCCCACAAGTTCAAGGGCTCAGCTCCACAAGACTACCCTCTTTACATGCCAGCAGCAAATATGGGGCCCAAGTTACCCACATTTCTGCCCGGCTGACTATAAATTCTGGTTTCCTTGTCTCCATCTCAGGTTTCATAGTTGCTAGAACAAATCACAAAGCAGAAGAAAATGGTGAACTTACCATTCATTATTGCCTGGTCATGAAGGCTACAACTCAGAAACAGCCAGATGGAGGAGATACACAGAGCAGGGTACAGGTAGAGTTGCCATGCTCTTGTTGGGTGGCCCACCCTTCCAGCACCGCCACGTGTTCACCAACCTGGAAGCACTTCAAACCCCATTGCTTAGGGGTGGTTGTTTATGGAGGTGCCATTATGGAAGCTCCTCAAACCCCATTGCTTAGGGGTTTCTTATGGAGGTCCATGACATAGGCGTAATTGATTAAATCATTGGCCACTGGTAACTAAACTCAATCTCCAGCCACTCTCCCTTCCCCGGAGGCTGAGGGTTGAGGGGGCGGATTGGGGCCGAAAGTCTCAATCCTCTAATCATGCTGTGGTCTTTCAGGTAACCAGTCCCCATCCTGATGCTACCTCGAAGCCCTTCAGCCAAGAGTCATCTCATCAGCATAAACTCAGGCAGTGCTGAAAGGTGCTTGTTAAGGATCACAAAAGGCAGTCCTAACACCAAGGAAATTCCCAGGAGCTCTGTGCCAGGAACTGGGGACAATGGAGAAATCTTGGCCTGGGTTCAAGCAATTCTCCTGCCTCAGCCTCCCAGGTAGCTGGAATTACAGGTGCCTGCCACCATGCCAGGCTAATTTTTGTATCTTTTTAGTAGAGACAGGGTTTCACCATGTTGGCCAGGCTGTTCTCGAACTTCTGACCTCATGATACGCCCACCTCGGCCTCCCATCAAATTGGTTTTTTATTTTACCACACCATATATGCAGTAATTTATGATTTTGCTACAGCAAAAATATGAACTGCACAAACTTCGAGGCCAGTGAAGGGACATGAGTTGCCATCTAGTGAGTGAGTTTCCATCTGAAGGAGCAGCCCCAGCTGGACACAGCTCTGCAGGCTTAAGCATCCTGCGAGGGGAAGGATGTGTGCTAGAAGCAGAAACAAGTCTGGGGACCTGTGACATTCTCAGGATGGAGCTGGAGACATTGTTAGACCATCAGAGTTCAGGGAAGCACTGGCTGAGCTGGTGCTCCAGTTGTCATAGGGAGAGGTAGGACCCTAGGAGGCGGTGTGTCCAGAGAGGCCTGGCTGCTTACATGGGGCCTCACAAGGCAGCAATCTGGGGGTGGACCGTTCCTCTGCATCTTCTGAAGGTGAGGCTGTCAGTCCACAGACCTATTTTCATCTCTGGCTGATGGAGGTCACAGTTTTCTCATCCCAGATTCCCTGAGAGGATTACACTCTAATGCCCAAGGCATCTATAGTATACAATAAATTAGCTTCTCTCCTAGGCATTCAGAATGGTACTGTCATACCTCAGGAAAATGGAGAAAGGAGCCACATCATTTTCTCTGTTCAGAGACTGCTATATAAGCCAGAATACTAGTCACACAGCACAGGTGGGAGTGGTAGGGAAGTAACTTCTTTTTTTTTTTTTTTTTAAGACTAATATGTTTAGGGTATACACCTGAATTTGTGGTGTGAAAATCTGATGCCCATTGTGAACGTTCTGTATCATGTTTAGAATAACTTCAACTTTTATTTTAGATTCAAGGCGTACACTTGCAGTTTTGTTACATGGTTTGCTGTGTGATGCTGAGGTCTGGGGCACAGTTGATCCCATCACCTTCTAGTTGTCCGGATGGGAGAGGGAAGATCCAAATGACCAATAAGGAGATTACTGGGGGATCACAAAGTTGGGGCTCAGGTCAGCAGACCAGGTGAGACCCTGTCCCCACCACAGGCACAGCTCCCCTTTCCTCAGTCCCTCTGACCTTTCAGACACGACAGATGCTGCAGGCTTTGTAGGGACCTGGGGAGCCCCAGCAACTCAATCACGTTGCTCAGTTACCCCAAAAGGCTGATCACACTGGCAACAGGCCTGTTTTTCATCATTTCATTATCAAAGGGCAAGCTTTGACTTTACATGTTCATTCCCTCTCCCCACATGCTTACAGTTGCTAAATTTCTATGATTCTGAATCTAAGTTCTTTAGGAGAGAAAATTTGCTCTCTTCTACATTCAAAGGATTAGTCCAAAAAAAAGCAATATATTTATATATTATATCTATATATATAAGAATCTGTGTATATAGCACAACATTTATGGATAAAATATCTACAAATTTGTTATATACAAATATTTTGTTAGATCATGATCCTGATAATTGGGCTCATTGTTTCACATATCACTATATGCTCACTTAATTTCTATAACAACCCCATGAGGCATATATACATTTACTAATTTCATTATTTCTTCAGATGAAGTGAAGGTTCACAGAGGTTAAATAACTTGCCCAGGCTGGGCACGGTGGCTCATGCCTGTAATCCCAGCACTTTGGGAGGCTACAGTGGCTGGATCACCTGAGGTCACGAGTTCAACACCAGCCTGGCCAACATGGTGAAACCGTATCTCTATTTAAAAAAATAAAAATAAAAACAAATTTTAAAAAGTTAGCAGGCATGGTGATGGGTACCTGTAATCCCAGCTTCTTGGGAGGCTAATGCAGGAGAATTGCTTGAACCCAGGAGGCAGAGGTTGCAGTGAGCTGAGATTGCACCACTGCACTCCAGCCTGGCTGACACAAAAAGACTTCATCTCAAAAACACAAAAAACAAAAAATGAAAAACATAACTTATCCAAGGACACACTGCTAGTTGATGGCAGAGGCAAAACTCAAGGTCAGCTCCATGTGACTCTAGGTTCTAAATAGGGTCAACATCTCTCCCAGCTGGCCCAGGAGCCTGGCAACCCAGTGTGATAACTGCATCACTCTTTTCATGCTCAAAAGCTTCCCAGTTTAAACAAGCTCTATGGCTGCCCAAGCTCTAAGCTGCCATGTGTTAAGCTGCCTCTCTCCATGTAGAAGACAGTTAATATTTGACTTACTGCCAACGGGTAAGAAATAACGGAGTCAAAGAAAGATTCAGGAAGTGTTTTCAACACTCATATTCAGTCAGGTTCCAAGACCTCTGTATTTTCCATCTTAAACAATCTCTTGAGTCCATCTCCATCTCACCACCAGTACCTTGGACCCAGCTAACATTCCCTCTGCCCTAGACTCCTCACTGCAATGGCCCCTTACAAGTCTCCTTGCTTCCGTTCCCCTCCTCTACCAAGTAGTCCTCACATAGCAGCCCGAGAAATATTTTTTAAATGCAAACCTAAAAATGTCCCTCTCTTGCTTAAAATCCTCCAGCATCCTAGCATTATTCATAGGCCACCCAACTCCTTGCCGTTGGTCAGGAGGAGAGGAATTGGTGGCCACTGCCCCTGACTCTCTTTCCCCTCCTGTCTAGCACTGCCCCTGACTCTCTTTCCCCTCCTGTGTAGCACTGCCCCTGACTCTCTTTCCCCTCCTGTGTAGCACTGCCCCTGACTCTCTTTCCCCTCCTGTCTAGCACTGCCCCTGACTCTCTTTCCCCTCCTGTCTAGCACTGCCCCTGACTCTCTTTCCCCTCCTGTCTAGCACTGCCCCTGACTCTCTTTCCCCTCCTGTGTAGCACTGCCCCTGACTCTCTTTCCCCTCCTGTCTAGCACTGCCCCTGACTCTCTTTCCCCTCCTGTGTAGCACTGCCCCTGACTCTCTTTCCCCTCCTGTATAGCACTGCCCCTGACTCTCTTTCCCCTCCTGTCTAGCACTGCCCCTGACTCTCTTTCCCCTCCTGTCTAGCACTGCCCCTGACTCTCTTTCCCCTCCTGTCTAGCACTGCCCCTGACTCTCTTTCCCCTCCTGTCTAGCACATCCTCCAGGTGGCCACACTCAGTTGAATCCTCACTCCCTCAGAAGGAGGAAGGAAGAGCAGGGTACTCACCTTCAGCTGGGGCTGGTAATCTTGAAGCAAATGGAGGGAAACTCTGTGAGAATAAAGTCAATGTAGAGAAGAGCAGAGTTTAGGGTAGGGGTGAGAAGTGGGAGCCAGCCAACCTTCCATGACCTTTTAGTTCAGTCAACAAATTTCCCTTTTGTGATTTGGCCTTTACAGTGAAAACCAGCTGACTAATGGGAAGTGACTGAGTTCTACCTTCTCCACTCTGCATACTTCTTTGTAGACTGTTTTTGGCTTTTTTTATGCTTCATTTAAAGCCAGGTTAGATGACTGCCTAGACAATAAGCTCCATCAGAGCAGGATTATAACTCACCAGTTAATAAGAGATAGTCATATATGCATGTGGTGAGTTTATCTTGAAGAGTGCCCTGTACAAATAGACATTTAATAATCTTTGTCCCATATTTCTCGAAATAATCCAAGTGAGAAGAGAAAAAGAACTAGCATAGTAGCATCTAAAATGAGGGATTTGCTGGGTGCAAATCATACCTGTAATCCCAACACTTTGGGAGGCGGAGGTGGGCAGGTCATTTGAGGTCAGGAGTTTGAGACCAGCCTGGTCAACATAGTAAAACCTTGTCTCTACCAAAATACAAAACTTAGTTGGGCGTGGTGGCAGGCGCCTGCAATCTCAGATCCTAGGAAGCCTGAGGCAGGAGAATAGCTTGAATCCAGGAGGTGGAGATTGCAGTAAGCCAAGATCGCACCACTGCACTCCAGCCTGGGTGACAGAGCAAGACTCTCCCTCAAAATAAATAAAATAAAATGGGGCATTTAAAAATGGAGTATTGATATAACTTCCCTCTCTAGCCCACGACTGCATACTTATCCTACAGATATGTAAAAACAGAATATTAATGTTAAAGCTTCCAATGTAGCCGGGCATAGTGGCTCACACCTGTAATCTAGCACTTTGGGAGGCCAAGGCGGGCAGATTAACTGGGGTCAGGAGTTCAAGACTGGCCTGTCCAACATGGCGAAAACTCATCTCTACTAAAAATACAAAAAATTAGCCAGGTATGGTAGTGGGTGCCTGTAATCCCATCTACTTGGAAGGCTGAGGCAGGAGAATTGTTTGAACCCAGGAGATGGAGGTTGCTGCGAGCCAAGATCACACCACTGCACTTCAGCCTGGGTAACAAGAGGGAAACTTCATCTAAAAAAAAAAATACAAAGTCTCTGATGTTCTGTTTTGATGTTGCAGCACTGGTTTGGATTGATGTAACCTCCTCTCGGTAGAGAACCTGCACATCAAGGGGGACAAGAAGTTAAAGAGCCACCCAGCCCACAGCCATCGGTCAAGATGGACAAATCAGTTGGCAATTGCCCTCAGCTTCCTTCCTCCTTTCTTCGCTCCCTACCAGTTTGTATTACTCTGTTCTCACATTGCTATGAAGAAATACCTGAAAGTCGGTAATTTTTATAAAGAAAAGAGGTTTAATTGATTCACTGTTCTGCAGGCTGTACAGGAAGCATGATGCTGGCATCTACTAAGCTTCTTGGAAGGCCTCAGGAAGCTTACAATCATGGTGGAATGTGAAGGGCAAGCAGGCATGTCTTACATGGCCGGAGCAGAGGCAAGGGTGGGGGGAGGTGCTACACACTCTTAAACAACCAGATCTCGTGAGAACTCACTCACCGACACGAGAGCAGCAACAAGGGGATGGTGCTAAACCATTCATGAGAAACCGCCCCGTGATCCAGTCACCTCCCACCAGGCTCCACCTCCAACACTGGGAATTACAATTCAACATGGGACTGGGGGAAAAACAGAAATCCAAACAGTTGCCTCACCTTATGGAATTCTGGCTCACATTCATCTTCAACCTCATCCATTTTCCCCAAGACTCCAGCCACACTCTCCTCCTCCCTCATTCCCACCAGCTAACCTCACCTCCTATTAGCCACAGAGAAAACAGCAAGATGGGAACTTATTGTACTTCCACTCACGGCCCAGGCTTGGACCCTGCCTGTAGCCTTACTCTACCTTTCTTTATCTTGCACTCAATTTAAAAGGTGTCCTTCCTCCACCTGATCCCAGACCTCATGCAGTTCTCCTCCCAGAAGGACTTGGCGCCACTGATTATCAAGGCCCCTCCTGCATACTCTCTTCTTCCACTTCTCCTTTTCTACAGGCTCCTACTCACCAGCAGGCAAACTTACTCAAGTCTCTGTCATTTAAAACAACAGAAGGTCAGAGACTTTGGGTAGATCATCTCCAAGGAAAAGAAGCTGATGTGCTTGACGATGGGGAAAATTCTGTTTTCAGCACTGCTATAGGTGCAGAAGGAGTTAGTCATATGCTTGGGACAACTCAGCATATATTTTTTTCTTTTAAGTGATGCAGTTTTAACTCTGGCAAGGGGGTTGTGGGGGGCAAGGGGGAGATGTGCAAGAAAGTAAAAATAACCATAGACATGATCTGGCTCTGCAGTAAAAAAGCAATCCATCTTCTGTAACTGACTAAGGACTTAATTTGTAAAAATTAAAGTTGGGGAGAAGGGAAGAACAGAAGAAGTGACACAAGAAAGCCGAAATCCTCACCCCCATCACAGTCGGTGGATAGGGTTTAAAAATTGAAGAGTAATAGCTGGGTGCTGTGGCATATACCTGTAATCCCAGCTCCTGGGGAAGCTGAGGAGGGAGGATCACTTGAGCCCAGGAGATGGGAGTCCTGAGCAACATAGTGAGATCCTGTATCTAGAAAAAATAAGACAAAGAATAAGAGATAGTCATATATGTATAGAATTAACCTTCATATTTTTAGGTATCTGAAGAGAAAGCCGTAAGATTTGAAAGTCGTTGCCTCTGGAGGACAGGGGAATGTTGTAATCCTTTTTATAGGATTTGGATTGTTATTGTTTACTGTCATTTTTAAATTTTTAACTTTTATTCCCTCCATGATATCTATTTAATTTCTCTAACTATAAGCACATTTGCTCTGATAAGCAAAACATTTGAGAAGAATACAATAAAGAGAAGAACTGATGGCATCAAAAGCTCTTTGCATGGTGGGATTGAAGCAAGCACAAACCAGATCAGACAAGTTCAAAGTGGAAAACAAAGGCCACTTTGGCTCTATTTGTGATATCTGAATTTTACTAGAATGTTTTAATGTGTTTCTTATGAAATTAATGAAATGTAAGAGCAATACAAAAACTCAATCATGGGGAAAGTCAACCTGGTAGAATTGGGTTGTATAAAAAACAAAACATTAAATAAGCTGCTATCTTTTTTTTTTTTTTTTTTGAGTCACGGTCTTGCTCTGTTGCCCAGGTTGGAGTACAATGGGGTGAACATAGCTCACTGTAGCCTCCAAGCTCTGGGCTCAAGCAATCCTCCTGCCTCAGCCTCCAGAGTAGTTGGGGCTATAGATGTATGGCACCACTCCCATCTAAGTATCTCTTCTTACTATTTTTTTGTAGAGACAGAACCTCACTATGTTGCCCAGGCTGGTCCTCAACTCCTGGCCTCAAGCAATCCTCCCACCTCAGCCCCCAAAGTTCTAGGATTACAAGTGTGAGCCACCACTCTTGGCTCAGCCACCATACTGATCTATGGTGCATCAGGAATGAAAAATTGCAAGTCGTACTAGAAAATTATCAAAAATGCATTCATTTTTTTTTAAAAAAACCTCAAATTCTTCCAGTACCATGGGCTGTCTTAAGATGTTGTAGAATATGTGCTCTTTTTGAGTTGAATTTAACAGCTGGAGAAATCGAATTTTTCAAGGAGATCGGTGTGCTTTGTTGCCATTCTGCTCTGAGGCAGAAGAATGTCTAATAGCCATGGTGCCCACCCAAGAAAATCTATATGTGGACTCACCAGGCTCTAAACCTCCATCACATGCAGTGATGGGCCACTGTCATTTCTCTACAAGGGAAATGGAAAACATTCTTAAGAGGAAATGGGGAAACAGTCATTTCCCAAAGCCCCCAAACATAGCTGCAGTGGGCAAAACTTCCTAAATAAAGGAGTTTCCGCTAAGATCCCAGGCACACAGGGCCACCCCAGTGCCTTCCCGGTCTTCTTCTCAACGTGCAGCTTCACATGGGGCCCTAGAACACCCCAGTTTAAGAACCAGGAATATTAAAAAGAAAAATCTTTCATCTAAAGACTTTAGCTTTGTCTTTTCAGAAGTCCCTTTGTCTCTAAAGTGAAGACAGCAAAGAAATCCAGAGCATGGTGTCAGAGGAGGTCCAGACGCACAGAGCAAGGGGATGAGACAGGAGGCAGCAGCAGGTGGGCTACCACCACTCTGCTCACATCTTACACCATCCACGGAGCAAGGGCTCTGGGCCCAGGCTCCCTGCATTTGGAACTCAGCTTTTCTGCTCACTAAATGACAAAGCTTATCCTTGGACAAGCTGCTTAATCTAAAAAAGGGATAATACTAGCACGTCCCTCAACAAGTTAGGAGGAATAAATGGGAGACCGTGTCTGAAGCACAGACCCTAACACAGTTGAAATACACATGTAGAGGCAAAAACCCCATTTACTATGGCAGCTTGGATTTGGTGTCATACTTGATAGAGGCTTTTCTCGGAAGGACTTCTGGACGGTCACACATGATCATGTTTATAACATAGCGTGTCCTTGCCTGGAGGCAGGAAGATGCTCTTGGATTTGCCCAGCCCTGGAGAGCCAGGCCTGGAGCAGGTGATTATGTGACTTATCCCTTGCTGTGAAAACATCTGGGCGGCAGGGACAACTGCCTAACCCCACCTCCTTGGGCTTCCTTTATGGTCTAGCAAGCCCACCAATTACGGCTGCTTGTTCCATCCTCCCAGCCTACCAACAGCCCGGCAGGAGCAATCTTGCTGCAGGCACAGCCATTTCTCTCCTGCATTTCTTACATCTGTTTACTGCCAATCAATCACTCTGGCCCTGGAGAGTGATCAGGGAAAGGGTCTGCTGGTCACAGAAGTAGACTCACTCTGAACAAGTGGCTACTGCTTTGCTTTCACTAATCAGTCCCCAGACCTCCAGATACCACATTGATTGATTTTTTTCTCCCAATGGGGGGAAGAAAGCTAGAGTATATATAATCTTCTCTCCTTACCCACCCCTTCAAATGCCAGCTTAGATATCACTCCCTTTAGAAGGTCTTCCTGACCCAGGCACCCTCCCTCCCCTGTCCTGCAGACACACAGTCATCCTGTGGCAGCGCCTCCCAGCCCTCTTCTCACCAGGTCACACATAGAAAATAACAATATCAGTACTAGACACTGGGGCAAGTGGGCATGCAGCCACTGGAGGTGGCAGGGCCCACGGAGGCTGCACCAGGGCTGAGGGAATGAAAATCCCAATGCATCCCTAACCCTTTCCTGGAACACGATCCTGTATCAGAGTCCTAGGTCCTGTATCACAGGAGTGGGGGTATGGCATAGTGCTGTTACATTAATTGACTTGCCCAGTGACTTTCAATCCCCACAAGACAGCAGACTCTGTGAGCTGGACTTGATAGTGACTCATTGGTGTGCCCTGTTTCTAGAGCAGCATCTGCTCACAGCTGCCATTCGATGCACAGTTATTGGATGTATGGACCATAAATGACAGGATAAAGAAGGACAGGGCACAGTGAACACAGGACAAACTTCCTGGTTTAATTTCCTTTTCACATTCATAATATAAACCTCCTTTATCAACATCTTCCAGAGGAAAGTTACTTCTTTCCTGCCCTCTCTTTAGAGGCAAATAGAAAACAATGAAAAGGAAAGCATCTTTGAAGAAACCTACAAATAGTCCTGAGCCTGAGGTTTTCAGAAGGGCTGCCAAGTGCAGTGAAAACTGAACCTGGTCAGGAGGGAATTAGAGGTATCAAGGTACACGGAACTCAAGCAATGCATAAGCTGCCTCCTGCCTCAAAGCAGTTAATCACGTGGTGCTCAGCCTGCCTGGAAACTACTCTGGGCCCCATTGGACACCACCTAGCGGCAGGGGTTGCTCAAGAGAGGTATAGATGCTTCATCTTTGCAAAAAGCAATCTCTCAGCATGGCTGGGAAAAGAAAATGGACTGGCATTACAATTTTGCTTTTTAAAACCTATGTCTCGTCTGGGCATGGTGGCTCACACCTATAATCCCAGCACTTTAGGAGGCTGAGACAGGTGGATTACCTGAGGTCAGGAGTTCAAGACCAGCCTGAGCAACATGGAGACACCCCATCTCTACTAAAAATACAAAAACTAGTTAGGCATGGTGACATATGCCTGTAGTCTCAGCTACTTGGGACGCTAAGGCAGGAGAATTGCTTGAACCCAAGAGGTAGAGGTAGTGACTACCTCATATCCATTAACATTGTGCCAGATGATATGCTTTAAGGGTATCAGTTAATTTAATCCTCAAAACAACCCCAAGAAATAGGAGCTCTTCTCCCCATTTTACAGGTGGGGAAACTGAGGTATAAAAAGGCTGAGTAAATTGCCCCAAGTAATAAAAACCAAAAGTAGGACAGGCAAAATTTGAACCAAGGCCCTCTCACTACTTAGCCCGAACTCCTAACCCCTAAACCAAGTTTGAGGCTGCTGATCTTAATCAAAGGATTCAGAAGGCTAGATCATGATATGAGGAGCTAGGGTTTAACGCTTTGATGCTAGACAGTCTGCTCAGGCCTTAGGGTAGAGTGCTCATAAGAAAGTGCTCAGAACCAGAAACAAGATCTGGAAATGCAGCAGATTCGATGAATTCAACTCAAGCCCCTCCCCAATGCTATGTGTCAGCAAACAGCCCCTTTCAAAGTTGATCGATGACCTAAAGATAACTGGCAAGGGACCTATGTAAAACTCCTGCAAGAAAGGAAGAAAGAAACATGACCAATAAAAGGCAAAAAACATATACCAAAAAATCACATCATTATGCAGATGAAAATGATGGATGTGTTGCTAAAAAGAAGGTGTTTCTGAATGAAGACCTCAAAGAATAAATTAAATTCTCAAGAAAGAAGATAACCAAAAGATATAAAAGTAAGCTGGCAAAGTTCATGGAAGAAATGGAAGAGGAAAATAAAGCTATTACAAAAGTGAAAATTGCATTAGAAGAAGTAAAAAGAGACACTGAAAAACACAGCTAGAGGCATAAGGTTTTTGTATGAAATCACAAAGGCAAAATATTAAGGAACTAAAATCAGGTATAAAACCTTTCAAATTATCAGGAAAATAAGATATGCAAAACAAAGCTCGAAAACACTGAGTGACCCCATGAATGATCAGCAAAATCCATAACGCACCCCAGAAAGATGACCAAAATAAATCAACGTACCATTATATGTGCAGATACAGAATGAGCTGCAAGACATACTTTTAAAAAGGTCAATTAAAAAAATGTTTTTTTTCTGAGACAGAGTCTTGACCTGTTGCCCAGGCTGGAGTGCAGTGGCACGATCTCAGCTCACTGCAACCTCCACCTCCTGGGTTCAAGCAATGCTGCCTCGGCCTCCCGAGTAGCTGGGATTATAGGTATGCGCCACCATGTCTGGCTATTTTTTATATTTTTGTAGAGACAGAGTTTCACTACATTGGCCAGGCTGGTCTTGAACTCCTGACCTCAGGTGAAATGCCCATCCCAGCCTCCCAAAGTGCTGGGATTACAGAAGTGAGCCACAGCACCTAGCCATTAAAAAGCAAGTTCAGGCCAGGTGCAGTGGCAAGACTGTCTCAAAAAAAAAAAAAAAAAAAGCAAGTTCAAAAAGTGGATTGAGTGTTGTGTGCTTGTTTGTAAAATAAAATGGATAAGGGGGTGTGTGTACACACATACACACACACCCAGTCATATACCCCTTGATGATGTTTTGGTCAACAGCAAACTGCACATGTGACAGTGGTCCCATAAGATGCTAGTAGCATATTTTTACTGTATCTTTTCTATGTTTAGAAACACAAACACTTACCATGGTGTTATAATTGTCCACAGTATTAAGTACAGTAACAGAGTGTACAGGTTTGTATCCTAGGGGCAGGCTCTACCATCTAGTTTTGTGTTATACACTCTACGGTGTTCACACAGTGACAAAATCCCCTAATGATGCATTTATCAGAACGAAGCCATTGTTAAATGACACATGATTGTGTGTGCATGTATGTATATAAATATATGTATACATATGCATGCTTATATATGTGCAGAAATGTGTAGAAGAGCACATTAAACTGTAAACAACAGCTGTCACTGAGGAGGGGGCCATGAAGGAAGATAAGTTACTTTACATTGTACACACTTGTGCTATTTGAATTTTACTACTATGACCACTTCTACAACAAACTTTTCAAAGAATAAGAAAGCATGCATATATATAAACCTTCAAGCAAATGCGAAAATATGAACCCCTACAGAACAGACAGCTCTAGGGCCATTTGTCAGGTTGAGTGGGCCAGTAAATATACCAATACATTTCAACCCCGTCTACATGAAATTTGTTCTGAGAACCCGATGGGAATTTTTTTTTATAATTGAATAAATGAATGAATGAAATGTGTTCTAGTTTTTGCAAATCTGATCATTTCTCCCTGGCTAAGGATCCAGTTCACTAGTATCATATTGCTGTAGAACTTCGAATTCTTTCAGAGCTTTTCCAGCCAAGCTCATGCATACAGACATAACAATGTTTCTTTATGTGTCATTAGAATGAGTGTTGTGCTAAACAGATATACTTAGCAGTTTCAGCCTAGGAGGCAAGTGACCCATGAGTCTTTAGAGCAACAAAGGAAAGGGAGTTGCTGTATGTCATTCTGTTCATGCTGAATTTTTGCCATGATTCATTTATGATAAAGGTAGGAGCAGAGAATACACAAGCAATCGCCGGCATGGCCGGCTCTCCTGATGTCTTCACTGTTGCCCACTTGGAAATCTCAGCTACAGAAGCAGGGTCACAGACATCTTATGAGATCCCTTCATGATAAAGGCTATAGTTCTCATACTATACTTTAAGGTCCTTTTCTTCACGTCCTGTTTTGAGATGTATAATTCTCAGGCTACAGAAAAAGGGATCTGCTTAATAAAATGAGCCAACAGTCAAGTGACACACTTAATTTTCCATCTAAAATCTAAACCTTCAAAAGAACAAAACAGGAACCATCCCCTGATTGACTTGAAATGAATATATTTGGCCCAAGTCCAGGCTCTGTGGGGCTGTGGCCAGAGTGCACACATGGATCATGCACACGAGAGTGTCCTGCAGAGGAATGATGGCCTCAGTAAGGAAGAGCAAGCTTACCAGCTGTACCAGTTTTAAGAACTCAATGAAGACATCACTTCTCAACACGTTTGGGTCCATGGTTACTGAAAAACATGAGTGGTGAGCCAGGTTAGCATGGGCTGGGCGAGGCCTTGCCTATTAATTGCTATGTCCTCCAGAGATCACTCCATGCCTTGCCAGTACTCTGTCTCCTCTCTGAAGTGATGAAGGTGGAAACCTTTCAAATACAGGAAAACCCCCAAAGCTTGCCTCCTATAGGCAGCCTTACCAACAGGAACCCATGACACCCATCCAGGGTGACAGTGTTCCCAGGCATCTCACTGTATTTATACACACCCATACTACTCAACATCCATTTTGCTGCCTTACCAGCATGATAATAAAGTTTATATGAAGAAGCAGAAAGATCTTAAAACCTGCATCTAGACTTCCAGCCTAGCAAGACACTGGGTAATCTGAAATTTTGATTCAACCAAGAAACATCGATTGAGAGCACCTCTTTGGAGTCTTGCCCTGACTCTCAGGTTGCAGTGTAGTGGCATGATCTTGGCTCACTGCAATGTCTGCCCCCTGGGTTAAGGTGATTATCCTGACTCAGCCTCCCAAGTAGCTGGAACTGTAGGCACCCACCACCATGCCCAGCTAAATTTTTTTATTTTTAGTAGAAATGGGGTTTCACCATGTTAGCCAGGCTGGTCTCAAACTCCCAATCTCAAGTGATCCACCCACCTCAGTCTCCCAAAATGCTGAGATTGCAGGCATGAGCCACAGTGCCTGGCCCAGAGCACCTCTTTGAGTGATAAGAGTTCTCAAGACATTACCAAAAAGAAGCAACGATAAGGCAGTCAAAGAGATTTAAAATATTTCATTCTTCTATATTTAATGAAAATATTTTTGCCCTTAGTTTTAAAGCTCCTGATACAAATAACCAGGAGCTATGGGAAGAGCAGATGAGGCAGACACACCCCCATGAAAACTGCAAACCCACAAGGTGTGGCCTGGCCTGGTTCCTCCTGGTTCGCCCCACTTGCCACAGGTCCTCTCCTATATCCTGTGCTTCAGCTACACTTACATACTTACTAAATGCTCCCAAATTTCCTTCTGTTTTCATTGCTGTTTTACTAAATTTTTTTTTTTTTTTTTTGACAGAGTCTTGCTCTGTCACCCAGGCTAGAGTACAATGGCACAATCTTAGCTCACTGTAACCTCCACCTTCCAGGTTCAAGCAATTCTCCTGCTTCAGTCTCCCAAGTAGCTGGGATGACAGGCGTGCACCCCCGTGCCTGACCTGCTCTACTAATTTCATCAAACATCCTCTATCAGCATTCAAAATATCACTGACTTCACCGTAGGCTGTGCCTTTCCCAAATTATGTTATGCTTCTCAAAATAAACTAAGAGAGAAAGTCCCTGCAACATGAGAAACTACTTATAAAAAGCATTCCACACTGGGCACAGTTGCTCGCACCTGTGATCCCAGCACTTTGGGAGGCTAAGGCGGGCAGATCACAAAGTCAGGAGTTAGAGACCAGCCTGGTCAACATGGTGAAACCGCATCTTTACTAAAGATACAAAAAATTAGCTGGGCATAATGGCATGCAACTGTAATCCCAGCTACTCAGGAGGCTGAGGCAGGAGAATCACTTGAACCCGGGAGGTGGAGGTTGTAATGAGCCAAGATCGTGCCGTTGCACTCCAGCCTGGGTGACAGTGAGAGACTCCGTCTCAAAAAGAAAAGAAAAAAAAAAGGCATTTTGTCTTTTCTGAGGGTTAATTCTGGTGGAAGGTGGGGGGCAGGGAGAGCCCTTTCATTATTTTCTGAAATATAATGGGGCATATAGGCAAACTATTAATAACTATATTCATTAACGGAAATTCTTGGGAATGGGGAAAGCTGCTGAAAAAGGTATTCACCCAAGTGTTATTTACTGCATGACTATGAAGTACCAGTACTAGGATAAAACACTTTGCATATTTTAGCTTATCTAATCTTTTTTTCCCCCAGGCAAAGTAAAAGCAATATATTTTGCAACAATTATTCTTCCAATAAATGACTTGTAAATCTCTCCCACACCATGTTAGACAGGTAAGTGACATCACTTCCAAATTTCAACTGTTACACAGAAGATCCAGGATGTCAACACCAGTTGCATTCTACACAAGGTTACAAACAACACATACACCTTAAGTTCAAAATATCTGAATGAAACGTTTCATCCCAATTACAGGGAAAAAACTTACCTAATCTTCATAACAAACTCCAAGGTAAATGTTATCTCTATTTCATGAATAAAGAAACTGAGGCGCAGAGAAGGTAGATATCTTGCCCAAGGCCACACAGCTGGTGAGGAGCTAAAGTGGGATTTGACCCTGGGTCTGATTCTAGAACCTGTGCTCTGAGTCATGAGGCTAAACTCACTGTCTCCTTACTTGACCTTGTCAAAGATGGTACACAGGTCATCCTGATGATGTGAACAAAGACCAGGCCTGGAAAAGTGAGCCCTTAAGCACTGTGATCATCTGTTAAAAGGCCACGTATTAAAGGAGCATTTTGCTAAGACATGAGAAAAGCCAAGGGAGAATGCAAATTCAAAAGATACTGCATTTTGAACTTGAACTTTGAAAGAGCTCATTCAGCAGGTCTAAAAAGAAGTATGGTCTCCTTGACAAAAAGGAAAAAAGAATGAAAAAGAAAAAAAATTAATGGGAAATAGATAGCTTCAATAAATTTTACTTACTATGTTTAAGAAAAATATGCAGCCATGAAAAATAATGAGATAAACCTATGACTGCTGATGTAGACTGATCTCTAAGTTATATATTTTAAGAGAAAAAAGTCAACTTACAAGAGAGAATCTTTCTTTAGCTATGAAGGACATTAGTATACTAGGTGGCAACATTTTATCTATTTTTAGAGGGTCTCCATCTGTCACCCAGGCTGGAGTGCAGTTGCCCAAATCATAGCTCAGGAAGTAGAGACCTGCAGTGAGCTTTGATTGCACCACTGCATTCCAGCCTGGGTCACAAACAAGACATTGACTCTTAAAAAAATAAAAAGAAATGAGGTCTATGTTTCCAGGTTGGTCTCAACTTCCTGGGCTCAAGGGATCCTCCTGCCTCAGCTTCCCAAAGTGTTGGGATTACTTGTATGGGCCACAATGCCAGCCTAAATGTCTCAGCAGTTATATGTTTGCTGACTTCATTTTATTTTGTGAGCGAGGGTCTTTCTCTGTTGCTCAGGATGAAGTGCAGTGGTATGATCAGAGCTTACTGCAGCCTGAAACTCCTGGGATCAAGCAGTCCTCCCATCTTAGCTTTCCAAGTAGGTGGGACTACAGGCATATGCCACTATACCCAGCTAATTTTTATTTTTTGGTACAGACAGGGTCTTGTTATATTTATTGCCCAGGCTGACCTTGAACTCCTGGGCTCAAGGGATCCTCCTGCCTTAACCTCCCAAACTGCTGGAATTACATGTATGAGCTACCATGCCCAGCCTAATAGTTGGTGAAGTCTAAATGATGTCTCTAGATAAATTGTCGTATCAATGTTGTTTCCTGATTTAGACACATTGAACATTATTGTATCAATGTTGTTTTCTGGTTTTGATACACTGAACATTATTGTATCAATGTTGGTTATTAGTTTTGATACATTGAACACTATTATATCAATGTTGGTTCCTGATTTTGATAACTACACTGTGGTTATACAAGAAAGTCTCTGTGAGCTTAAGAAATACACAAAGTGGCTCAAGCCTGTAATCCCAGCACTTTGGGAGGCTGAGGCGGGTGGATCACGAGGTCAAGAGATCAAGACCATCCCGGTCAACATGGTGAAACCCCGTCTCTACGAAAAATACAAAAAAATTAGCTGGGCGTGGTGGTGCGTGCCTGTAATCCCAGCTACTCAGGAGGCTGAGGCAGGAGAATTGCCTGAACCCAGGAGGCGGAGGTTGCGGTAAGCCGAGATTGCGCCATTGCACTCCAGCCTGGGTAACAAGAGCGAAACTCCGTCTCAAAAAAAAAAAAAAAAAAAAAAAGAAAGAAAGAAATACACAAAGTATTTTATTTTGTTTTGTTTACTTTTTTGAGATGCAGTTTCACTCGTTACCAAGGCTGGAGTGCAATGGTGCAATCTGGGCTCACTACTGCATCCACCTCCTGGGTTCAAGCGATTTTCCTGCCTCAGCCTCCCAAGTAGCTGGGATTATAGGCACCTGCCACCATACCTGGTTAACTTTTTGTATTTTTAGTAGAGACATGGCTTTGCCATATAGGCCGAGCTGGTCTTGAACTCCTGGGCTCAGGTGATCTGCTTACCTCAGCCTCCCAAAGTCACAAAGTATTTTAGAATAAGATGGCTGAGGTATGTAACATTCAAGTGAGTTTTACAAAAAGATGAATAGAAATTCATATATACATATACACACAGAAGGAAAAAAGAATGATAAAATAAATGTAAGATGTGGATATCTTGGAAATACAGGTGGAGTATACAGAAATTCTTTGCATTATGTTCTCAACTTTTCTGTAAATCAAACTTTCAGAATAAAAAGTTCTAAAATTCAGGGACAGAAAAGTATGTATAGTAAACCTCAATTTGTGTTGAGCAAAAAGGGACCTACATAAACTCAAATTGCTGCTAGGGAATATACAAACAACCTGGGGTGGAAGGGGCACTTACCTTTCATTGTATTTTCTTTTTCTTTTCCTTTTGAGACAGAGTCTTGCTCTGCTGCCAGGCTAGAGTGCAGTGGGGTGACCTTGGTTCACTGTAACCTCTGCCTCTGTGGTTCAAGCGATTCTCCTGCCTCAGCCTCCCAAGTAGCTGAGATTACAGGTGTGCGCCATCATGCCCACCTAAGTTTCGTATTTTTAGTAGATACAGGGTTTCACCATGTCGCTAGGATGGTCTTGATCTCTTGACCTCATGATCCACCCACCTTGCCCCACTAAAGTGCTGAAACTATAGGTGTGAGCCACTGTGCCTGGCCTCCCATTATATATTCTTTTGGGTAGTTTATATTTTAAAAAAATATTATGTGTATACACTTTTCCACTTTTAAAAAGTTTAAGTAAAAGTGCCAGTTTTTCCATTTCCCCTCAACATCCTCTTTTCCATGAGAGCTGTGCATAGCATTTCTAAGACTCAGGTGATGTGCAAGCTGTTATACCATAAGCTTCACGGGGGCCAGAGCTGAATGTCCTTGGTGTCTTAGCATGGCTTCCTGGTAAGGACTAAGATGGAGGAACAAGCTCTGGCACTGCTAAGAAAGCCCTCCAAGGTCTCTTAAGAGCTTTCCTGTAAGTGGTTCATCTCATCATTTTGTTCATTCCTAATTGAGAAACTTTTTTTTTTTTTGACCTCCCAATCAGAGCCAAAATACAGCACCCACTATGACTCTAAACATAAAGTAGGCGGGGTGTGGTAGCTCGCCCCTGTAATCCCAGCACTTTGGGAGGCTGAAGTGGACAGATCACCTGAGGTCAGGAGCTTGAGACCAGCCTGGCAAACATGGTGAAAGCCCATCTCTACTAAAAAAAAAACAAAAAAACAAAAATACAAAAATTAGCTGACCATGGTGGGAAGTGCCAATAGTCCCAGTCTACTCGAGAGGCAGGAGAATCGCTTGAATCTGGAAGGCAGAGGTTGCAGTGAGCTGAGATCATGCCATTGCACTCCAGCCTAGGCAATAGAGCGAGACTCTGTCTAAAAATAATAATAATACTAATAATAATAAAATCAAATTAAATATTGTCTGGGCGCAGTGGTTCATAATCACAGTACTTTGGGAGGCTGACATGGGAGGATTGCTTGAAGCCGGGAGTTTGAGACCATCCTGGGCAATACTGTAAGACCCCATCTCTATTTAAAAAAAAAATTTTTTTTAATTGGCCAGGCATGGTGTGTTGCACATACAGTCCCAGCTACTTGGGAAGCTGTGGTGGGAGGATTGCTTGAGCCCAGGAGATCAAGGCTATAGTGAGCCATGATCATGCCACTGAACTCCAACCTGGGCAACAGAGAAAGACCCTGTCTCAAAAAATCAAATCAAATCAAATCAGCAAACATGTAACTGCTGAGACATTTTGGCTGAGTATGGTGGCTCACACCTATAATCCTAACACTTTAGGAAGCTGAAGCAGAAAGATGACTCGAGCCCATGAATTTGAGACCAACCTGGGCAACATAGTGAGACCTCATCTCTTTTAATTTTTTTTAGAGTCAGTGTCTTGCTGTGTCACCCAGGCTGGAGTACAGTGGTGCAATTATGGCTCACTGCAGCCTTGACCTCCTGTGCTCAAGCCATCCTCCCACCTCAGCTTTCTGAGTAGCTGGGATTACAGGCATGCACCACCACACCTGGCTAATTTTTAAAATTTTGTTTAGAAACAGGATCTCTCTATGTTGCTCAGGCTGGTTTCAAACTCCTGACCTCAAGTGATCCTCCTGCCTCGGTCTCCCAAAGTGCTGAGACTACAGCTGTGAGCCACCATGCCCAGCCAGATTTCATTTCTCTTTTTTTACAAAAAAGAATTTTAAAAACCAAATACAAAGAACACAATTATATGATCCCTTTATATGAAATGTCCAGAATAGGCAAACCTTTAAGGATAGAAATTAGAGTAGTAGTTGCCAGGGCCTGGTGGCGAGGAAAAGAGGAAGTGATTGCCAGTGGGTATGAGGTTTCTTTTGAGGGTGATGACAATATTCTAAAATTAGACTATGGTAATGCTTGCACAATGAATTATATAAATATATTTTAAAAGCATTGAATTGTAGACTTTGGCAGATGAATTTTGTGGCTTTACTTACATTGCAATAAATCTGTTTTTTTAAAAAACCTGCAAATACATACCATTTTGCAAATATTGTTCCAGCTGGTCCCTCCTCTCATCAGCCATAGCTGTGGTCATTGCCAGATAGTACTTTGGTGGGAAAGGTGGCAGGCTACTTCCAAAGACCCGCCTTAGCTGAAAGATCCAGAAAAACATAGTTAAGGTAGGCAAGCCTCCAATTCAGAGTTGATGAGATAACTAAAGGCTTCTCTTAGGGCAAGCCCCATCCCAGCACTTTATTTCAGATTAAGCCTTCCTGGTGGCCCAAAGAAGGAAAAGAGGACAATTTGATTTTCTTAAGAAGGAATTTATTTCAGTACATAACCTGGAGATGTTACTAGACATATCACAGACCAGCAGCTCCAGTCTAAGTTTGGTAGAGCTGAGATATATTTTTATTTTTCATTTGTTTTACAAGACTAGCCACTGCTCACATGATACAATATTATCTTGATTTATTACACAATAGTGTCTGTGATATCAATGACAACAGGAATTTAATTCCTCAACCCTACCTCCACCAAAGCTGAACTTGACAAATGCTTCCACCCGTGTTACCTAATGCGGTAGCCACCGGACATCTGTGGTGAATGAGCACTTGAAACATGGCTAGTTTGGATTGAGATTTGTTGTAGGTGTTAAATACATTCCAAATTGCAAAGAAAGAATGTAAAACATCTCACTGATTATTTTTTATATTGATTACATGCTGAAATAATATTTTGGATATATTGAATTAAATAAAATATATTATTAAAATCAATTTCATCCATTTCCTTTTACTCTTTTTAACATGCCTATCAGAAAATTTTAAATGGCATAGGTGACTTGCATTATATTTCTATTGGACAGTGCTGGTTACAGAATTCCTATAAGGCTGACATATGATCCCAGTAGAAACCAGCCAGGCCCTTCTCCCCGCTTACTCATGTATAACCCATGACCATGGCAGTAATTATTTTTATGAAACCTAAAAAGTGGATGCATTAAAAAATAGTTTTAAAATTAAGAACTCAAAGTGTGCCTCTTTATACCAGCCCCACACTTGCAGTGGCAGCTTGACGGTAAGGCACAGAATCATTCTCCTGAAAAGAAGATAAAGGAAACCACTCAGAAACCCAGTCAGGTTTTAACGTGGTACCTCTGAAGCAGGAAGGCTGAAATCTTACCATCACCATCTTCAGTGGTTTAAAGAAAATGAAAGATAGAATAAGAAAAATGAGGCTGCAAACAGTGAGAATTTTTAATTCCAAGGCCTTTCTCACAAATACAGTGAGTATTTGGCAAATATTTACCTTGCTTCACTTCAAAAAAGCTAAGAATCTGATGACTTCTCTCCATGCCTACTACCATCACTCTGGTCCAAGCCGCTGTCATCTCCTTTCTAGACTATTGCAGTATTCTTCCAACAAGTCTCTCTGCTTCTACCTTTGACTCCTTCAGTCTATTCCTAACACAGCATTTAAAGTGATACTTAATTTTTTTATTTTATTTTTTTGAGACAGAGTCTTGCTCTGTCACCCAAACTGGAGTGCAGTGGCATGATCTCGGCTCACTGCAACCTCTGCCTCCCAGGTTCAAGTGATTCTCCTGCCTCAGCCTCCTGAGTAGCTGGGATTACAGGTGTGTGCCACCATTACCCAGCTAATTTTTTGTGTCTTTGGTAGAGACAGGGTTTTGCCATGTTGCCCCAGCTAGTCTTGAACTCCTGACCTCGGGTAATCTGGCTACCTCAGCCTCCTAAAGTGCTGGGATTACAAGTGTGAGCCACTGCACCCAGCCTGAAGCGATGCTTTAAAATCTAAGTCAGCCAGGTGCAGTCATGCACACCTGTGGTCCCAGCCTTGGGAGGCTGAGGCAGGAGGGTTTCTTGAGCCCAGGAGTTCAAGGCTGTAATGCACTATGATAGCCACTGCTCTCCAGCCTGAGCAATATAGCAAGACTCTATTATCTCTTAAAACAAGAAAAGTCAGTCAGAACATTCCACTGCCCTGCTCAAAATCCTCCTCAACTTCTCATCTCACTCAAGTAAACCCAAAATTCATACAATGACCTAAAACTGTGCCATCTAATATGGTGAGCATTAGCCAGCTGTGAGTAAATTTAAACCTAATTAAAATCATATACAATTTTAAATTCAAGCTTCAGTCTTGCTAGCTACATTTCAAATGCATAATAGCCACTTGAAATATTGTAATTTGTTGGGCAAAGCAGATATGTAGCATTTCCATCAGCACAAAAGCTCCATTGGAAAACGGTGGTCTAACATCTGGAGAGGTTATTAACTGCCTGCCTGTGGGCAAAACACAGTTCCCTGATGCATTTTTTTTGGTGGCTGTTTGTTTGATTTTTAGATAACTGGAATTTGGTGCCAGCAGTTGTTCATGTGATTTAAAATTTTAAAAACTTGTGTCTTGAAGAGAATACAGAATATTACAAACAGTTTGGAAGACAGCTTGGCAATTTCTTACAAAGCTAAACATCACTACAGAACCCAGCAATAAATACCCAAATGATTTGAAAACTGTCCATACAAAATGTTTATGGCAACTTTATTCATAACCCCCAAAACTTAAATGACAAAGACATCCTTCAATCAGCGACTGAATAAGCAGATTGTAATATACCCATACAATGAAATGTTATTCAGAAATAAAAAGAAAATATGCTATCAAAACACAGAAGACATGAATGAAACATAAATAAATACTGCAAAGTGACAGAAGTCAGTCTGGAAAAGCTCTATACTATATGATTTCAATGATGTGACATTCTGGAAAAGGCAAAAGTATAGAGACTTTGTAAAAGGAGCAACAGCCACCAGCTTTTGGGGTAGGGAGGTACTGAATAGCTGAAATACATGGAATTTTTTAGGGTAATATAACTAGTCTATATAAAACTACAACTGTGGATACATGACACTATGCATTAGTCAAAATTAACTGAACTTTACAACAGAAGTTTAACATTTCCAAATATTTTTAGAAATAATTTAGGAGGTTGTGGGAATCTAAGGATGGAATGTCAAATGTGATAAAACTGTATTACAAATGTATGAAACCAACTCACCAAACGTGGTGAGGAACAAAGTGCTGACCTAAGTCACTTTGAAAATGAGGGCAGTCTGTAAAACTAAAGGCAAAGAAAGTCACTGTACGCAGACATCGGACTCTAGCTGATAAAGTTGTTTCCCACAGGAGTATAGGTTAACAGCGCTATACGACTAGGCATGTATACAGAACCAAACAATTAAGTAAATGAATGGCAGATAGTGGGAGTCAGGTTTCCAACCGTTTTAGTGGGAGTTTACACATAAGGGGAAGGGGCTAGAATGATCCACGTGGTAACACACTAGAGTTGAATACATTAGTATGACCTCATGTTTACTTTGACATAGATACAGATGATTACATATAGACATATTTATACACATGTCTATATACATGGGTTAGTATACACACATCTATTTCCTTGATCTGTCAGCTGAGAGGACCTAGATGCAACAACACTCCAGCAGCAATGAATGTCTCTAGTGCCCAGATCTTAGTTTCCAACACCATTCTACAATAAATGGAACCAAGGATCCATGGAAAAATGGCCGACTCTAAGACTGAGGCAGGAAATATACAAGATGAACCTGGAGTATCTTGTAGCTCCAGAAAGTAAGGAAACATTCAAAACAAACTTTTAAAAAATCAGGTCTGGGAGTCTGCCAGAGACAAAGGAGCAAAATGAAAGAGCTTCCATGAGCCAAGATGGAACAATTTGACCAACCAAGCAGTAGTGAAATATATAACTAAATCATAAAGTGAATATCCATGAGTCTTTATAGACTTGTTATTAAATAAATAGTAGCAACTAGACAAATCTCTTGGGCAGAAGAACATCAGATAATGTCTATAGATACTCACTCCTCCAGGAGGGGAACATAAATCCCCACTCTAACGCATGGGCTGCATGTAGTGACTGCCTTCCTAAGAGGACACTATGGAAAGAGAGGACAAAAGAGTAACTTCATTGTGGAGAAACCTGACAAATGCTACCTCACGCAGGTGAGGAAGATCCAGACCTGACGAACGCTACCTCATGCAGGTGATGAAGATCAAAACCTGACAAACGCTACCTCGCCCAGGTGATGAAGATCAACATCAAGAGTGTAAGTCGGATGATAGTAGGTACCCTTGATACGACTTTATCTCTGGGGTCTTCATCAGCCACAACCCATAACCTCCATCTAATCATGTGAAAAATATAAGACAAATTCCAAGAAGGATATTCTACAAAATATCTGACAAGTACGTCTTAGAATTAGCAAGGTCATTAAAAATTAAAATAAAAAATCCAAGTAACTGTCACAGTCAAGAGGAACTTGAGGAGATCTAACAACTCAATGTAATGTGGTGCCCTGGCCGGGGTCCTGGAAAAGCAACAGGACATTAGGTAAACACTAAGGAAGTCTGAAAAAGTATAGATCATAGTTAATAATGTATCAATACAGTATTGATAATCAATGTATCAATACTGATTTGTTAATTGTAATAAAGGTACCATATTAATATAAAACCTTAATAATAGAGGAAACACATGTGAACTATGTGGAAACCCTCTGTACTATCTTTTCTGTAAACTAAAATTGTTTCAAAAAATAAAGCTTTTTTAAAAAAAACTGATGTTCTGATTTCTCTTGAAAACTGAGAAGATCTGAAATCCCATTAGGCAAACCATCTGGTGAGGGGACGTATGCCATTCCGCCCAGGCTCCACTGTCTTTCACCTGCTCCTCATCTCTCATTTGAAGTACTTGCTGGTTGGCTGCTGTGGCTCGTGCTTGTCATCCCAATACTTTGGGAGGCCTAGGTGGGCAGACTGCTTGAGCACATGAATTTGAGACCAGCCTGGGTAACAGGGCAAGATGTTGTCTCTACTAAAAATACAGAAGAGTAGCCAAGTGTGGTAGCGTGTGCCTGTAGTCTCAGCTACTCAGTAGGTTGAGGAGGGAGAAAAATCTTAGCTAGAGACATCAAGCCTAAGGCTACAGTGAGCCAAAACCACACCACTGCACTCCAGCCTGGGCCACAGGAGTGAGACCTTGTCTCAAAAAAAAAAAAAAAAATTCTATATATATTAGTTGCCTGTAGCCATTTAAGTTTGTAATCTCTCATGTAAACCTAGTATTTTTTTGAGATGGAGTTTCATTCTTGTTGCCCAGGCTGGAGTACAATGGTGCCATCTCAGCTCACTGCCACCTCCGCTTCCTGGGTTCAAGTGATTTTCCTGCCTCAGCCTCCCAAGTAGCTGGGATTATAGGCATGCACCACCGTGCCCAGCTAATTTTGTATTTTTTTTTTAGTAGAGACAGGCTTTCTCCATGTTGTTCAGGCTGGTCTCGAACTCCTGACCTCAGATAATCTGCCCATTCTCAGCCTCTCAAAGTGCTGGGCATTTTTTTTTTTTTTTCAAGACAGGATCTCACTCCTGTGGCCTAGGCTAGAGTATGGTTAAACTTAGTATAAAATATTATAGCAGTAATTTTGTTTCTTTTAAACTCAAGGAAGTTTTTCTGCCCTTCTAGAGACTGTCAAAAGGAACTTCTGCTGGAGCATCGTCCCAGGCAGGGCTGCGGAAACAACCTGAGACTGATGCACCCATCTCTGCTAATTCCATTAAATAGAAGCAGAAATTTGACTTCTTTGCATGCAATTATTTTGTGGCTGATTAAGTGGTCTTTAAAAGGCAATTGTCTTCCTTGGCATGTGTTCATAAATGTCACAGATGTTCCCAAGTCGGTTCTAATCACAGCAACCCTGAGTCAACAGGGCTGCCTGAGTTATCCATCTGCAAGGCAGTATCTTGGGGAAGATCTGAGGCCAAGATCTGGGGAAAAGTTAACAAGGATTATGGTTTTAATACCTATCACCAAGCAAAAACCCTCCCAGCAGGTTTCACAACCTGAGCTGACTTCTCAAGGGATCTTTCCCCTCCCTCCTCTGATCCTGGTCTAAGGGGGATGATGAACATAAAGGAAACTGGGTAGTTAAATGTGCCAAAAGTCAACAATCAAATCCAAATTCAACCCCACCAAAGAAGGACCTTTTCTGTGGGTCTCAGCACACAGTTGAGCTATCAAAATGACCAGTGTACTGAGAATTACCTGGTACTACAGTTAAGCCCCATCTGTCTTTCAAAAAACTATTTAAAGAGGTCAAAAGGAAAACATCTTCCTTCTACTCTTTTATTATGTGGTGTTTTTGTTTGTTTGGGGTATTGAGGGGCTTAAGAATAAAAATATATATTTTTTCAATCCCAGAACAGTCCAGGTGCAGTGGCTCATGCCTGTAATGTTATCACTTTGGGAGGTTGAGGCAGCCAGATCACCTGAGGTCAGGAGTTCAAGACCAGCCTGGCCAACATAGCAAAACCCTGTCTCTACTAAAAATATAAAAATTACCCAAGTGTGGTGACGGGTACTCAGGAGGCTGAGTCAGGAGAATCGCTTGAACCTCATGGGTACAGGTTGCAGTGAGCTGAGATCACATCACTTCACTGCAGCCTGGGTAAAAAAGCGAGACTCCATCTAAAAAAAAAAATCCCTGAACAATCTCCTGCACCAACTTCCCTTTTGTACAGCTCTACCTTTTAACATGAAGAGGTCTTTACAGGCCAGTTGAAAATGTCACCTACTTCTCCCATCTTACTGCATTCATTCACAGCCCCACCCCCATACCTATGCCAAAATGACAATGGCCTGGAACTAGTAGAATTATAGACACAAATGGTATTTGTTTCTAATGTCAACTCATTCACCCCACCTCTACAAGTCCCCTTACAGTTAAAAGCCCGAATTCACCAGATAAAGGGCCACAGCTCAAAGAGTATGTGTGGTGGCGTCTAGTACCCAAAAGCATGGCCTAGAGCTTGTATATTACCCTATTTGTTCCTCAAAACAGCACGATGAGGTAGATAGATCATCAGCTCTATGAACATTGTCATCTGCCACCTTGAGCAGGAGCAACCCCAGATTCAGAAAGATGAAGTGACTTAAAACTAGGACATCCCCACCAGTGACCAGCAGAAGATGTACTCTGTCTTCTCATTGCTGTCCTCATCATCACCACCATCTTTTCCACCAAATCTCTGTTGAACAACTACCAAGGCAGAATTCCATGCTCGGCATTCCACACCCACAAACCTTCATTTTGTCCCTTCATTCAAATATTTCAGTTTTGCTTGTAAATAATCAGAGGAGACAAAATATACACACAAAAAGAGGAAGGAGCATGACAAGGTTTAAGCACCAAGTGGCACAGGAATCAGAGAAAGGCATGTCATGCAATCAAAGGGGACTTCCTAGAGGGGGTGGGGCTGAGGTGGGCTTTGAGAAACAATTGCTCCCTTGACAGGTAGACTAAAACCAGGCGTCATTCCAGGCAGAGGAAGTGAGCCAGGCAGAGACAAAGGGTAAGCCAGCCTGATAGGAACAGGAGCTATGGGTAGGGAAAGAGGAGATCAGGTTAGGTCAGAGGGGAAGCAGCCAGGTGGTCAGCACCTAGCAGGGAGGACAACTGAACCAGTGCATACAGGCTGCACAGCCCTTCCTTCCTGCTGGCGAGTCCTTTGCAAGCTTTCCCAACTTGTCCGCATTGCCATGTCTGATGCTGGCAGAATGCAAAGAAACAGAGCCCCACGGCTATTACACAGGATGACCTCGTCTCTAACTTGGTCGAAATTAGTTGATTAAATGTTTCCCTCACAGATTTCTTTAAATCTATTTGGGTGGGGTGGTGCTGGCAAGGGCAGGGGCTTAAATCAAACTGGTTTTGTTTATCTAAAGGCACAGAAAACAGTTGGGCCAGCCAGTTCACACCGCAGGAAGATGGGCAACACTGAGCAGCAGAGGGGCAAGCTGCCAGTCCTCGAGGAAGCCTCACTGGGCACAGGACTGCAGGTGAGGACAATAGGGGGCTCAGGTCACAGCTGAGCCCATAGAAACACACCCACCTCTTCCCCAGGTCCAGTTTTTCTTGGTTTTTGTTTTTGTTTTGAGACGGAGTCTCCCTCTGTTTCCCAGGCTGGAATGCATTGGTGGGATCTCAGCTCACTGCAATCTCTGCCTCCTGAGTTCAAGCAATTCTCATGCCTCAACCTCCCAAGTAGCTGGGATGACAGGCGTGTGCCACCACATCTGGCTATTTTTTTGTATTTTAGTAGAGACGAGGTTTCACCATGTTGCCGAGGCTGGTCTCAAACTCTTGAGTGAAGTGATCCACCCACCTTGGCTTCCCAAAGTGCTGGGATTACAGGTGTGAACCACATCTGGCCTCAGACTCTTTACCTATAAAATGAGAGTGGTGATGATGATGATTGAATGCTGACCTTACTGGGGCTCGCTGGAGCAAAATCCTGTGCCTGGAACTCTTATGACAAAGAGCATAAGCTGGATGCCTGGGGTCAGGGGTGAGTAGAGGGGATTGACAGCAAAAAGGATGTAGGGGCTAGCTCATGAGGCCATTGTAAAAATTAGGCTATCACGGGTAAAGTGTTTGGTACCAAACTCAGCACACAGTAACTGCTTATTATTTCAGATTAATAATAAATGCCAGTAGCCATCTAGGATCTAAACAGTTTCTTTTAAAATGTAGCAGTTTGTATAGAAAGGGAGAAAATAATAAACAATATAAGGTATATGGAAGTTGGAAACTAGACAAAGAAATTTCCACTTTTAGGAAAAATCTGGGACAAATATAAAATATTTATTAAAATTTATTTTATTAAAATCGATTGTATACCCTACTGAGGACATGAGCTGTGGTAATTCAAAATTTATAAAGGCCCCAATAGTAGATAACAAACAATTTCTACTTCATGTCTTACCAAATAGAAGGTCAAGAATAAAATTTGTTCACATTATGCCTCTGCTTCTGGACCTGCTAGGATTTGGTTCATCTGAGTTTTCCTGAAAATAAGCATTTGCCGGAGTCTGTTGGGTAAGGAGAGCCGGATTCAGGGATACTTGAAGCCTCTGAGTCCACAAATGTTTGCTGTGCATATATTATGTACCAGGCTCTGTGAGCAGCTGGCCCCTGATCTCACAAGCACCCTGTGAGGCTGACATCCATAAGGACCTATTGGCTTATTATTTCTGATGAAAAAATTGAAGGTCAGAGGAGAGGTGAAGCAATCAGTCAGGATGCAGTCGGTCAGTTACAGGCTGTCTCGCTGCCTCCTGCTCTGCTCCGCTCCTTCCCCTTCCCCACCTCACACTGCAGGAAGTCAGAGGAGGGTAGGAGAGGATACCCTGCCTCCCCCTGCCAATGCCTAAGACACCCATCCTTTGTCTTCCTTTGAGAGCCTGCCTGCCTCTGCAGACCTCCCAAGTCTCCATGTATTTCAGTCACAAGTAGCTTCTTATATTTCAGAAGTCTGAATCCATGCCATTCTTCATTCAGTCATTTGACAATTGTTCCTGAGGACCTACTGGGTCACAGCACTAGTCACCAAGATGACTACTCAAATGAACTAGTAACGACATTACAACTGTTCTTGGTTGCCTCCAAAGATACTTAATTGCACCTTGAAAATGGATTTTTCCAATGCACTATGATGTACGAACAAGAAGGCTTGCTACAGAGACCATTTCAATAGCAGAAAAAACAAACTGGCAGGCTGAGGTGGCTCATGCTTGTAATCCTAGCACTTTGGGAGGCCAAGGTAGGTGGATCACTTGAAGTCAGGAGTTTGAGACCAGCCTGACCAACATGGCGAAACCCCGTCTCTACTAAAAATACAAAAATTAGCCAGGCATGGTGGCATGCGCCTATAATCCCAGCTACTTGACAGGCTGAGGCACGAGAATCGCTTGAACCCAGGAGGCAGAAGTTGCAGTGAGCCAAGATTGCATCACTGCACTCCAGCCTGGGCAACTGAGCGAGACACCATCTCAAAAAAAAAAAAAAGTAAAAAAAAGCTAAGCCATCGGTCAACAGAAGATGGTTAAATGAAACATGGTGTATCCAACTCACTGGAAACCCAGAGACTGAAAAAACTCTCTAAAAAACGTTAGCAGCTGTTGCCTCTGGGCAATTTTTTTCTGTTTTCTCTCTACTTATTTTTTTCTTTTAAATAGAGACAAAGTCTTGGCTATGTTACCCAGGCTGGTCTCAAACTCTGAGACTCAGGTAATCCTCCTGCTTCAGTCCCTGGCCTGTACTTTTCTTTTTAACATTAGGTATATGCTCTTCATAACCTAAAATCTAAAGCAGGAAACAAAAGGCACTATTCACCCGGGAGTGGAGGAGGAGGGTAAAGTTTATTTCCAAACTTTCATTTACTTCTCTAACCCATTTTGAAGACTTATAACACCTCCTTGAAAGAACAATGAAACCCATTAAAGCAGGCTATTAAATTAGTCTGCTTCCCAGAGAAAATACTGTCAAAACAGCAGGGTGAGAAACTATCCTAGCTTGGTAAGTCAAGTTTCCTGGTTCCCAACCTGCCAGTACTTGAAGCCTCATGGCCGTTCGCATGCAAAACTAGAGACACGCCTTTTTAAAGGGGGCAACTTTAGATCTGGAGACAAAGGAGATCAAACACCCATGTACAAGACGCCAAAGACTCTGGGCCTTGCTTTAGACCTGGTTTGCTCATTTTGGAGGGAGACATCATCCTGGGGAACAGCGGGCACTGAAATGGGGCCCACCATAGCCCCAGCGCCCTCCCAGGCGGGGCTGTGGGGGTCACCGGGCTGCGAGGGTCTTGAGAGAATCACCTGCGCCAGGTTCCCTCGTCTCACAGCTGTAGGCGCCCCTGCCGCAGCGTGCGTTCATCCAACTGTATGCCAAACAATTCAGTTCATCCTTCCCACCAACCTGTTTCACAATAGGAAGCCCGAGGCCCCGAACGGCTGTGTCTTGCCAGGGTCGCGGGAACAGAGCGCTTTGAAGGCAGCTTTCTCCACCGACCCGTCTCAGTGCAGGCTCATACCCGCCTCTAACCCGCTCACCTGTTCGTTCCAACCGTGCAGCTGGCTGTAGCGCACCCTGCAGAAGAGGAAGCCGTCCAGGTACACGGAGTACAGCTGCAAACACACAGACACCCCGCCGGGTGAGCCGAGGGATAGGAGAGCATGGTCACCGGCCCCCTCCCTGCCCAGCCCGACCCCGGCCCTGGGCGCACCACATAGCGGCTCCCCAGCGCGTCGAGTCGCTGCTGGGACACCGGGATACAGAAGTGCATCTTCATGGCTGGGCCGTGGCCCCGGAGCAGCGCTGGGGACCCGACTGCGGCGGCGGCGGTGGCGCGGCGCGCGGCTCTGAGCTCGGCCGCGGTGTCCGCTGCGGGGCCCACCACGCGACTCAGGGCCAACCCCGGCGCCCGCTCGCCCTGGTCCGTGGCGTCCACAGGTGGAGCAGGGGCCGGGGCGCGCCGCCTCCCAGTCCCTGCCCCATCCAGCTCCGCCCCTTTGTCACCGGACGGGTGGCGCCCGGGGCTGGGGCGCGCCCACGGCCACCCCACTCGGGACATCGGCCACTGTTGGCATTTTCTCCAAGTAGGCCCACGAGGGGCTTGAAAACAGTTCGTGTCTCATTACCTGCCAACACTGCCTGCAGGGCACTAATTAAGATTTCTTTAATTACATAGATGTAGTAACTGCCTTATGATTGGCAGAATTCTGTTTGGTCGGTTTTTTTGCGTTGACATTTGTTAAATGTAACACAAGACATGCAGCAATATATACAACCCTGCTTTAGTATTCCTTCAATCTTGTTTTTTCCCCTTAAAATACTGGAACACCTCCCCCCCACCCCACCCCCCGACCCCCACACACAAAATGGAAATGACTTGGGTCTCTGGATCCCTGAGAAGCCCTAGTTTTGGGGCAGGTGTATTCACATAAACACTTGGCTCTCTGGGCCACCCAGCCCAAGTTCTTTCAACAGTCTCTCATTTTTAGTTGCTGTGGAAGATAATCCTCCTGATTCTCTTATTTTAGTTAGATGAGTTTGGAATTCCTCCCGCCTTGCCGTGATCACTAAGCACAGTGACGCTGCAGCTCTTGCCAGCCTGTTCCGTTGGTAGCAATCCCTGGGCTGTCTCCATTCTTCCTTCTCTCCTTTAATCCACCCATAACTCTTCCAGGTAAACAGAGGACATCCTACCATGGACAAAACAGGCCCGGGGAGTGAAGAAACTTGTTCAAACTCACAGGGCTTTTTTTTTTTTTCGTGGTTCTGAGTCGTTTACTGCAGGGTGTCATCAGGAGCATTGAAAGTCCTTTCAAGTGCCAGTCATCCCTGGGTTCAGAGCTGCATGCCTGAAACGGGAATCTGAGACTAGGGAAGGAGAAGCGATGCCAGCCAAACACCTGTGCCTCCTGCATGCTTGCTGTGTGCCAGGACCTGATGTATGCTATGCCATTTAATTTTCACAATCACCTATGGGCTAGGAACCATTGACAGTTCTGGTCTTACAGAAAAGGGAACTGAGATGTAGGGCCATTAAGTTAGGGAAGCTGTATCTTCTAGTAGTAGGAGAGCCTAAGCTTATTTACAGATTAAAAAAAGAGGCAATTTCTGTGGTGTGGTCCATGGCATACAGAACAAGGGCACTATTCACCAATTTCAAACTTTAGGCATTATCTGCATGTCACCTCTCATCCTCTTGGTGTGTAATCTTTTTGGCTTTTTGATATCTGGTACCCATATTCTTTCGGAGGTATGGATAATGAGGTATGGCTCTGTCTTGTTGTGGAACGTTCCACCTCTCCTGAGTCCTCCCCACCCTTGGGGCTCTGGGATGGGGAAGGCAGTAGGGTCCAGGAGGGAGCCAGGGAGGTGGATCCTAATGGCTGGGACTTTACACCGCAGGAGCCCAGCCGATGTGCATTATGGGTCCTTTGCTGCATCTTTTCTTATAGCTCAGGCTTTGGGCACATCACCCCAACAGTCAAAGCTGTGGCCATATGAAAACAAGGGTATTGAGCAAACATGGAAGAGATTCCTGGGTGTGGACACCTATTTTGAGCAAACACCAAAAGGGAGAGGAGCTGGAAGGTGGGGCATGCAGAGTTAAGGCTTCACATCCTGTGTGTCTTTCTTCACCTGCCTGTGTCCTCCTCACTCCTTTGAGGTTTAGACCGGTGAGTCAGAAGGGTAGGGCTGGAGGGCCTGGGATGTGTGTCTTTCTCTGTCTTTACCTGTATTGGTCTTCACTGAGTGCTCTAGGGTCTTTTGGAATTTGAGGAAATATACAAAATTATACAATACATAGGAAAACTACAAAATCACACCAGTGGTTCTAAAATGTCCATGGTTCCAGGAGAATTTTCTGGTCCAGAACACCTCAACTCAGAGACTGACAGCAGTTGGTTGAATAGTGTCCTGATTTGGAAATAGGATGTTGGCAGACATCATTAAGGTAAGGCTCAAGATGAGATCCTACTGGATTAGGGCTGCTCTACATCCAATTAGCATGTCCTTATAAAGCACAGAAAAGGATACACAGACACACAGGGGAGAAGGCCGCATGAAGATGGAGGCAGAGCTGGAGTTGTGCTTCCAGAAGCCAAGGAGCACCTCGGGCCACCAGAAGCTCAGGAGAACAAGGAAGGAGTCAGCCCTAGAGCCTTGAGAGGGAGCATGGCGCTGCTGACACTTTGATTTTGGACTTCCAGTTTCCAGAACTATGAGAGAATTCACTTCTGTGGTCATAAGACACCCGGTTTGTGGCACTTTGTTATGGTAGCCATGAGAAAAACCTACTCTGATGCTGTGGCCACAGTCAGCCTCATGCCAGAGAACAGAGGGCTGAGCCCCCAGCCACGTGCGTGTCTGGGAGGAGAATGAAACAGAGAAAGAGCAGCCCAGAGGAAAGGAGACGTGCGATCCGAGGGACAGTGTCCTGAATGTAGCAGCAAGACGGGCCAATCCTATGCAGCACTCCCTCTGGGCCAGACCGGACGCGACTCTGTGTAACATGCCCAAACTCAGTTAATGCTTGCAACATCCATCTGCGCTTGGTGGGTTTTGTTTTTGTTTTTGAGACCCGGTCTTGCTCTGTTGCCCAGGCTGGAGTGGAGTGACGTAATGATGGCTCATTGCAGCCTTGACCTCCCCAGGCTCAGGTGATCCTCCAACCTCAGCCTCCCAAGTAGCTGGGACTACAGGTGTGCACTATCACACCTGGCTAATTGTTTTACTTTTTGGTAGAGATGGGGTTTTGCCCATGTTGCCCAGGTCAGTCTCGGATCCACTGGTCTCAAGAGCTTCTCCCAGCTGAACCTCCCAAAGTGCTGGCATTGCAGGCATGAGCCACTGCCCCGGCCTTTCATGTGATTGTTATCCCTATTTTACAGGAGAGAAAACTGAAGTTGAGGGAAATCAATAACTTGCCCGAAGTCACACAGTTTGTAATAGAAGAATCAGTGTTCAAATCCAGGCTGTCTGGAAAATCTCCAAAGCCCTTGCTCCCTAATCACTTCTCTAAACAAAAATAACTTTTCAGTCCATACTTACTCACATGTGAAACTCTAGAAAGTCAAGAGTCCCCAGATTTAGGGGATGATGTCAGGAAAATACCACTCTATGGAAATGAAACTGCTGGGAATTGAGCCATGGCAGAAGTGACCCCGCCCCAGAGGATCTGGGAGTGCACAGCTGAGAAGCGTGCATCGCTGCCAGGGCCTCTGTACAGGCACTGCATTTGATGCGGGAATTGAAAGATGAAGATGGAAAAAGTGAAGATGCAGCCAGGTGTGGTGGCTCACACCTGTAATCCCAGCACTTTGGGAGGCTGAGGATTACTTGAGGTCAGGAGTTGAGACCAGCCTGGCCAACATGGTTAAACGTTGTCTCTACTAAAAATACAAAAATTAGCCAGATGTGGAGGTGCATGCCTGTAATCCCAACTGTTCAGGAAGCTGAGGTGGGAGAATCGCTTGAACCCAGGAGGCAGAGGTTGCAGTGATCTGATATTGTGCCACTGCCCTTCATCCTGGGGACAGAGTGAGAATCCATCTCAAAAAAAAAAAAAGTGAAGACGGAAGGTGGGGCCAGCTACAACAGCCTCACTGCCTAGTAATGGGAGGCAGACAATACTCAAAAACTGCTAAATACCAGCACCTTGTGGAGGGGGCATGGTGACGTCCAGTCTGCCATGACAGCACAGGAGGGACACTGACCCAGCAGTCATGAAGGGAGGAGGGGGTGGAAAAGGCTTTCTGGAGAAGGTGATGTTTGAGAGAGATTCTTCAGGATGAGTTAACTGGTAAGAGCATTTTAGGAAGGCAACACAGCAAAGGCCTGGGATGATTAAAAGAAACAAAAACAAGAAGCCAGGTGATATGGTGTGGCTCTGTCCCCACCCAAATCTCATCTTGAATTATAGCTTCCATCATTCTCACATGTTGTGGGAGGGACCTGTGGGAGATAATTGGATCATGGGGGTGGCTTTCCCCACACGTTCTCATGATAGTGAATAACTCACAAGATTGGATAGTTTAATAAGGGGAAACCCCTCTCACTTGGCTCAGCCTCTCTTGTCTGCCAACATGTAAGATGTACCTTTCACCTTCTGCTTTCTGCCATGATTGTGAGGCCTCCCCAGCCAAGTGGAACTATAAGTCCACTAAGCATCTTTTTCTTTATAAATTATCCAGTCTCAGGTATGTCTTTATCAGCAGGGGTTTGTTGTTATGGAGAAGCACAGATGAGGCCTAAGAAGTGGACAGTGAGGCTGGGGAGGGAAGTGGCCTGATTTTTGAAGGTTGCTGCTGCTGGGCCCAGAAGCTTGGATTTTGCCCTTTAGATGAAGAAGAGCTACCTATGGGAGAAGGTGTGGGTAGCGTGCGTTCCAGATGGAGATCACTGTGGCCATGTGCAGAGGCTATTGGATCAACTAGAGGTAGTCAGACCAGCAAGGAAGCTTTTTGAGAGAAAAGATTGTAGAACATGAGTCTTGTAAGGTGCTCCTCAAAAACTGGGTGAGACGCCTGGGTGACATCATCTGTGATGACCCCTCTTGGATGTTCACAAAGAGCTTTAGTGTGTGGAAGGCTCTGAGCTGTCTGCAGCAAGGAAACCTGGGTCTCTGTTTTACATTCCTGTTCACATCACAGGGGCTAATGTCCCAGGAATGACTGTCAACAGAAGACAGAGGCTAGGCTAGGGCAGTGTCAAAAGGGATGGATTTTAAAATATTTAAGAAGCACATGTCGTCTCTCAGGTCACCCTCTTGCCCCTCTTCGAAGTGTACTTTCCTTCCTTTTTTTCTTTCCTTACTAATATAAAGCTTTTTAAGAATTTTCCACTCTTGCTCTGAAAAATAGCTGGGTACAGTGGCTCACACCTGTAATGCCAGCACTGTGGGAGGCCAAGGCGGGCAAATTACCTGAGGTCAGCAGTTTGAGACCAGCCTGGTCCAACATGGCAAAACCCCATCTCTATTAAAATACAAAAAGTAGCCAGGCGTCGTAGTGGGCACCTGTATTCCCAGCTACTTGGGAGGCCGCGGCTGGAGAATCACTTGAACCTGGGATTGCAGTGAGCCAAGATCACACTACTGCACTCCAGCCTGGGCAACAGAGTGAGACTCTGTCTCAAATAGATATACATATTTACATTTTTAAATGGTTGGGAAAAGAAACCAAATACTAATATATAAGAGCACAGCACAATCTATGTAATTAGCTGGAAACGGCTCCTGTCCTTAAAAAGCCAAAAGTAACCATTTAGGGTTTAATGATTTGTTTGACCCTAAAGCGCTTTGTGATCCTTTCACAGTGTGTTACTTGTGCTTGATCCACATTCTGGAGGTTTCATGTCCTTTCTCTTGGATCCTCTCTTCATGTGTAACAGCTGCTTTCGACAATGATTCCCAGATGTGACCCTGCTCTGTCCCAGTCTGGCAGCAAAGAAGTATGGAAAAACTGAACCGGGCACTGAATCCCGAAGGAACACAGGAGCAAGAGCAAACATTCAACACTCATTCACCATGCCAAAGAGGCTTACACAGGGCGAGGCGTGCCACTGGGTAGCGAACCTTGCAGTAAATTGATATTTTGTTAAAATGTAATTGTGAAAAAAAAAAATGAGGAGGGAAAGTGACACAAGACTTGAATTAATCAGGCATGGGAAGTAAAGAAAACGGAGGGAAGGGAGCCCTGAGGATGCCTCTGGGTTTGGGGAGCCAGACTTGCTGAGACCTCATTTGGGGAGGCAGCAGGGGCAGCTGTGGAGTCCAGACTGTGCTTGGATGTGCAGGAAGGAGGTCCAGCTGGAAGGCTTGGGAGCCAATCTGAAGTGGAGGAACAAGAAGGGGATTGGGAATACGGGTGAAGGTCAGGGTCCCAGGAGATGGTGCAGTCACCTGGCAAAGACCCAGAGCTGAGGAATGAAGTGGACTTATGCTCTTGAGCCTTGTTCAAAGCCTGCCAGGTGTGGCCAAGGCAACAGGAAGACTTCTTTGGGAGCAAAGTGCAATTAGACCTGTGCTCTAGCCAATGCCACTGTCCTGTGAGTGTCTGGGAAAGGACATGAACACTCAGGGTCTTGAGGAGTCGGTGGAGTGCCTAGGAGGGGCTCCCAATAAGCCAAGGTTGCTCCAAGGTCTGTTCAGAGGAGGAGGAGGTGCATCTTGTAGACGGGAATCCTTAGCGTGGGTGCAGGGAAAGTTCAGCAGGTGTCTGTACAGCCAGGGGAAAATTTCATTCAAGACCATCCAGTTTTCTCTGCTTTGAACTGATGTTCACCAAACAACCTCTGATTAATCATTTGGGTTCCTGAGAATACCAGGAAGGGGCTGTGCTCTGCAGAGCCCAGACAGGAATATCCTGTCACGGAAAGTGCCCATCCTCCTGGCATCTTAATGAGTTAGAGCCTGGCTGGCACATCAGTCTCCTGGGAACCAGGTCCATATGTCCTTTCTGAGCCTGACCTATTCCCCAGAGCGGGCAGGAAGCAAGCACCCACAGGGCAGCACAGGCTTTTGTGTGTGTGTGTAAAGATGAATGGTTTTAATGAGAAGGATACAAGACAGATGACCTTTCTCCAAGAAATGAGATGAAAGTGAACACATGCTATTGCTGTCATATGAATGTCAGTCATGGTTATAAATACAAATCTTGACCATCAGAGTTCTAAAAACCACTTAAAGTGTTACCCAAAAGCTACAGTGGAAAGGAGTTTTCTGCCTCCCAAAGGTGGTGGGAATGTTATTGAGGAAAATTTCAGCCAAGATGTAGAAGAATCTAAATCATCATGGTGGCTTTTGATAATATTAGTAAGTACAGCTAACCCTTGGAAGATTTTCTCAGGGCCAAGGACTACCTGCTTTTCATATTCTGTACTAACTCATTCACTCCTCACAGTGACCTTGAAATAGGCGCTATTATACCTATTTCATAATTGAAGAAACAGAAGCACTGTGAGGTGAAGGAGCTTCCCCAGGGACATTCCCCTACTGTCCCTCCCTGGTGGCCTCCCCTGCGCCACCCCACAGCTCCTCCGGGACTCTCCGCAGCTCCCCACTCCGTGATTCCCAGCCTGGCTTCTTGTCTCTCCGTCGGCACCACTGGAGGCTGATTATTTACCTTTCATCCATCCATTCCTCTCAGTGAGACATCAGAAGACCCGAGAGAGCAGGGCCTCTTCGGAGATGTGGGGCTCACCCAGCTCGGTCTTCTCTTTGGACTCCTGGGGGAATCTACTGAGAGCAAGGCAGATGGAAGGCGCTGTTCCTCTAAAACTCTGTAAAATACCAGGACACAAGTATTACTATTTGGGGACCCCTCAAAACTATGTGTCTTTCACAAAGGCAAGAAAATACCATGCAGCTTTTGTGTTTGTTTGTTTTGTTTTGTTTGAGATGGAGTCTCACACTGTCATCCAGGCTGGAGTGCAGTGGTGTGATCTTGGCTCACTGAAACCTCTGCCTCCCAGGTTCAAGAGATTCTCCTGCCTCAGCCTCCTGAGTAGCTGAAATTATAGGCATGTGCCACCACGCCCAGCTAATGTTTGTATTTTTAGTAGAGACAGGGTTTCACCATTTTGGCCAGACTGGTCTTGAACTCCTGACCTCATGATCCACCTGCCTCAGCCTCCCAAAGTGCTGGGATTACAGGTGGGAGCCACTGTGCCTGGCCAAGAATATCATGCAGCTTTGGTATCTTAAGCGTCTCCTATCTGAGCTTTTTCTGCCCTTCATTCTTGTCAGTTTATGAAACTAACATCTGGTGATGTTTTTCAATAGTAACCTTGGTCACCACGGCGGGGCACGGTGGCTCACACCTGTAATCCCAGCACTTTGAGAGGCCAAGGCAGATGGATCACCTGAGGCCAGGCATTTGAGACCAGCCTGGCCAACATGGTAAAACCCCATCCCTACTAAAAATACAAAAAAATCAGCCAGGTGTGGTGGCATGTGCCTGTAGTCCCAGCTACTTGGGAGGCTGAGGCAGGAGAATTGCATGAACCTGGGAGGCAGAGGTTGCAGTGAGCCGAGATCACCCTGCTGCACTCTGGCCTGGGTGACAGAGGGAGACTGCCTCTCAAAAACAAAACAAAACAAAACAAAACAAAATAAACTAAAAAATTGGTCACCATCTGTGATTTGTTACCACTGTGAAAAATGACAAATCCCTGGCATTTTGTTTAGGCCTCGGCAGGTCACTCAGCCCAGCCTGGACTGCCCAAGGGAACCACCTGGGAAGCTTTAAAAAAATGCCAATGTCCGGGTCCCACCTTCAAGAATCCTGATTTAATTGTTTTTTGGAGGACAGCCTGGGCATCGAGATGCTAATGCTCCCCAAGTGTGAGAACAACTGGAGAGTGAGTAAAACCCACCGTGGTCAAGGCTATGATTTTGGCTCCCGCTTGCTGTCCAGGAGATGGAGGCTACTGCTGGAAAAATGGCTCTCTGGGAAGCTGTGTTAGAATCTCATCCAAGCAGCTTGCAGGGACAAAACTGCAGTCTGTGAAACACTGGCTGGGATTTTATTCCAAGCCTTTTTCATTCATCTGTAGAATGAAAGTTTGTTTCTTGTGCTGCTAGGAACCTACTGAGCGACAGTGACTGGATGCTCAAATGCTGCTGCGGAGACATTAGCCGGTATTAACAAGAATAGTCAACCTCTGGTCATCCTTCCCACGCGTCAGGCACTATCCGGGCACTTTACAATATTACTTCATTTGACCCACAGCAACCCTCTGAAATAGGTACTATTGTGTGCACTTTACTGATGAGGAAACTGAGATACAGACGGGTTAAGTATCTTGCCCAAAGTTCACAGCTGGTAAGTCCCACAGCCAGGATTTGAAACTTGAGTGCCCGCCTCTCTAGTAATCTGTGGGATACTAGGACCAGTGGGGCGTGGCCAGTGTGGACTTTGTGTAAGCACGCATGAGATGCTTCCCGGATCACCATACTTTTTAAGAAGTTCTTTGTGATAAGTCAAGGTCTCAGTTAGGGGTGAACCAGTGACTGCTGTTTGATCACTTTTGGTGGGACCTACTCTGCCCACTGGCTGCTAGGCTTGGAGGAATTCAAATTTTAATATAGTTGTTTCCAACTGCATTGTAGAGGTGGGAAGTATGTTGATTTAAGAATAACTTAGATTTATGTAGGATCCATATATGGATAACAGAGCAGGATCAAGAATTAAGTAAGGGACATAAGAAGGCATGGGGCTGGCCAGGCATGGTGGTTCATGCCTGTAATCCCAGCACTTTGGGAGGTGGAGGTGGGTGGATCACCTGAGGTCAGGAGTTCAAGACAAGCCTGGCCAACATGGTGAAACCCCGTCTCTACTAAAAATACAAAAATTAGCCAGGCCTGGTGGTGTCTAATCCCAGCTATTTGGGAGGCTGAGGCAGGAGAATCGCTTGAACCTGGGAGACGGAGGTTGCAGGAGCTGAGATCATGCCACCACACTGCAGCCTGGGCAACAGAGCGAGACTCTGTTTCAAAGAAAAAAAAAAAAAGCAGGCATGGGGGGACATCACTGGTCAAGGAGCACAGCAGGACATTGTCGAGGCTGTCCCATGTACAGGCCTCAGAGACAGATGCCTAAGATATTTGGTCTGAGGCATTTTAATTATTTTTGCTTGCTTACAGTTGATGGCTATCTTTATTGGTTGCAAGTCACAGGAATGTTTCCTGCATTTCTGAACAAAGGGAGCAACTCCAGAGACATCAGAACTATTTTTTAATGTTCTTTTTGTAAAAGCGATATCCACTCGTAGAAAGTTTAGAAAATACAGAAAAACCGAAAGAAGAGGTAAATAGCTTCCCAACCCCAAGACAAAGTGTAGCTACTGTTCATGTTTTGGTTTGGACCTTTTGGCAAACATCCAGTACAATTTCAGTTTGTAATTTTCTAGTCTTTCTAACTCTGGCGTTATAAGTTACCTCCCGCCCACAAAGCGGAGTCTTTCAGGACATACGGTTTTAGAACTTGGTTTTTGGTTTTTGGTTTTTTTCACTGAATAATCCTCTTCCTTTTTCTCCTTATTCTGTCTGCTTTCATGGGTAAAATGAGACAAACTTCGATCTACTGACACCTCTACTGTACCATGTCTCCCATATAATGCACAAGATAACAATAGAAGGATTAACAATGAAAAACGATGGAGGAGCCGTGGGGGAAAAGAATCAAAACGTAATTAAGATCACTCTTTGGCTGAAAGTAAGTTATGCCAGTGGAAATGATTTTGCTTAAATTATATATCAGTTATTATGATTATTAGTTCCCTTTCTTTGAGCACTTACCTTCTTCCAGAGAACCATTTTACATGAACTTCTGTGTTCAGTCTTCACACCTACCCACGGATTAGCTGATGGTGTTAGCAGTAGTAATAATAGTAGAAAGCTGATTTTCAGGTTAAGAAACTGAAGCAGAAAGAGGTGAGCATGTCCCAGTCACATCGCTTAAAAATGGCAGGGCCAGAAATTGAATCCAGCCTCTTTAAGCCTAAACTCTTCACAGTAATTTTTATTATTTATTTTAAATTTACCTCATTTGAATTATTAGCCACTCATGCATGCTGTTTCCTGTAAACACAATGTTTTACCCATGTCCGAGGCTCTTCAGAGTGATACTAAACAATCCTATATTACACAAGTGGGCAAGCCAGGTCCTGCAGCCGCACTCAGCACTGGGCTCGAACTCAAGGGCCAGGGGTTCCCGACCCAATGGGAGAAGGTTCTGTAGGGGTCAAACTCAATGCCCAGAAAGTTCCTATATTTATCCACCCCACTAACACTGGCCTGGCCTCTCCTAGCAGCCTGGCCTGGGCCTGTCAAACTCCAGTGTCCTTGCTCTGAATCCCTCCTCTCCACAGATGCCAACGATTAGCCATAAAATGGCTCACAATGACATTTACACTAAAACCATAAATCTGAATAATATTTTCAAAAGGGCTGCTTTGGCCAGGCCCGGTGGCTCACACCTGTAATCCCAGTCTGCTGGCAGACCAAGCCCTGGCAAACATACCTCCATGCTACTGCAGCGTGGATCCACCCCTTCATATTTTCCTGACACCACACAGTTTTTAGGAGCATTTTGATGAACAGTCAATCTTCAGAACAATCCTACCTGCCAGAAAAGCACGTCGATATTATAATTTCCATATTACCAGTGAAAAACACTAAGGCCCAGAGAGGTTCAGAGGACTAGAAAGTTATAGAATCATAAATTCTCATAAATGCAAGAGTATCAGAAAAGTCTCTCACAACCAGGGATAACCAATAAGACTAGAACTGAGTGTTGACTCTGATTCAGGTAGGTGACACCTGAGGCCCTGTGTTAAGAAGAATGAGCTTAGTGGAAAACAATGATAGCTAATCTCTCTTTCTTTAAAATTAATAGGGTCTCACTCATCACCCAGGCTGGAGTGCAGTGGCACGATCATGGTTCACTGCAGCCCCGACCCCCTGCGCTCAAGTCATCCTCTCACCCCAGCCTCCCAAGTAACTGGGACTATAACATGCACCACCACACCTGGCCAATTTTTTTTTTTTTTTAATTTTGTAGAGAAAAGTTCTAACTATTCTGCCCAGGCTCATCTCAAACTCCTGGGCTCTATCCATCCTCCTGCCTCAGCCTCCAAAAGTGCTGGGATTACAGGTGTGAGCCCCTGCATCTAGCCACTGCTCTTTTTGTTGTTTGTTTTTTGAGACAGCGTCTTGCTCTGTTGCCCAGGCTGAAGTGCAGTGCTGTGATCTTGGCTCACTGCAACCTCCGACTTCCAGGCTCAAGCAATTCTCTTGCCTCAGCCTATGGAGTAGGAGGGATTACAGACTGGCACCACCACATCCAGCTATTTTTTGTATTTTCAGTAGAGACAGGGTTTCGCCATGTTGGCCAGGCTGGTCTTAAACTCCTGGCCTCAAGTGATGCACCTGCCTTGGCCTCCCAGAGTGCTAGGATTACAGGCATGAAGCACTGTGCTAGGCCATATTGAATCATTTAACCTCTTGACATGTAGTAGGTACTCTTCTGCTGCTCCCTTTATGGATGAGCTAACTGAAGAACTGCCTGATTGAGAAAACTGCCCAAGGCTATGCAGCTGTTTGTTAAATGACAGAGCCAGGATTTGAACCCAGACTCTGGTTCTAGAGCCCGTATTGTCAACTGTCATGCTAAACTGCTATGATCACTTAGCAACGCCTGTCGGGGGAGAGGTGGGGAGAGATGGCACTTGTACCATGTATTTGCAGCACCCAAGCTCTTAAGAACTGCCATCCTGGGCCAGGCATGGTGGCTCATGCCTGTAATCCCAGAATGTTGGAAGGTGGAGGCAGGCAGATGACTTGAGGTCAGGAGTTCAAGACCAGCCTGGCCAACATGGTGACACTCCATCTCTATTAAAATACAAAAATTAGCCAGGTGTGGTGGCAGGCACCTGTAGTCCCAGCTACTCGGGAGGTTGAGGCAGGAGAATCACTTGAACCCAGGAAGCAGAGGTTGCAGTGAGCCAGGATTGCGCCGCTGCACTCCAGCCAAGCCAGAGTGAGTCTTTTTTCAGACAGAGCGAGACTCTGTCTCAAAAAAATAAAATAAATAACTGCCATGTGTGTACCTACGCAACTGTCTTGCATGTTCTGCTCATGTACCCCAAAACCTAAAATGCAATAAAAAATTAAAAAAAAAAGAAAGAAAAAAAAAAACAACCCTGGGACACGTGTTCACCTACAGAACAAACTTTCACATGTACCCCTAAACCTAAAATAAATGTTAAACAAACAAAAATAGAAAATAAATAAATAAATAAATAACTGCCGTCTGTCCCATCTAAACTGTCCCACAGACGTGTAAGTTCCCTCTACAACATCCGTTTCAGCTGTTGCTTGAATGGAGAACATTTTGAGGTAGGAATCTGCTCAGCATTAGAAATTTTTGTTCCCAAAAATAGAGTATCATAACACACTTGGCCTAATTTAAAAATACGTATTTTTGACTTTTGAAAATAAATCAATGCTCAGCTATAGAAAACAACAAAATCATGTTCTTTGAAGCAACATGGGTATAGCTGGAAGCCATCATCTTAAGTGAATTAACGCAGGAACAGAAAACAAAGTACCACATGTCCTCACTTGTAGATGGGAGGTAAACATTGGGTCCACACAGACACAAAGGTGGGAACAACAAAACACTGGGGCCTCCAAAAGGAGCTGAGGTTCAAACACTGCCTGTTGGGTACTGTGTTTGCTACCTGAGTGACAGGATCATGAGAAGCCCAGCCCTCAGCCTCATGTAACAGACTCTGTGTAACAGAGCTGCACAGGTGCCCCCGATCAAAATGAAAATGAAAAAAGAAATAGCCGGGTACAGCGGCTCACGCCTGTAATCCCAGACTTCGGGAGCCTGAAGTGGGCGGATCATAATGTGAGGAGATCGAGACCATCCTGGCTAACACGGTGAAACCCCATCTCTACTAAAAATACAAAAAATTAGCCAGGCATGGTGGCATGTGCCTGTAGTCCCAGCTACTCAGGAGGCTGAGGCAGGAAAATCACTTGAACCTGGGAGGTGGAGATTGCAGTGAGCCGAGATCATGCCACTACACTCCAGCCTAGATGACAGAGTGAGACTCCATCTCAAATAAATAAATAAAACGAAAATCAGGAATATTTGATTGCCACTGAGTATATCTTTGTCTTTGAGAGTTAAAAGACAGAAATAGCTCTTTTCTTGACAGTACAACTAGAAATAACCCAACCAACACTTTTTTGAATGCACAGGGCTTTTGAGGAATGCTTTTTCAGAGTTGTTTTGCTTCTGCTTTTGATTCTTTTTGGCTCCTCTTCCTCAGCTGCGAGGATATCATGTGAATGATGATGGCCATGTCCCCCAGCTCTGAAGCAGTCAGAGTGGGGTCCTCTGGAAACCCTATTGAGCAAAAAGTCCTATAAAGAAGATTTTGTTTCTTCAGCAGAAATGAGAACCACGGTCCATGGCTGGGGAATAAAGGAAAGGCATTTTCAGCCACGCCAGGGTGCACCGTAAATAAAAACGTGCCTGGGTACATCCTGCCTGCTGAGCTTGTCTTACTATTCAGCTACCAGACTTTTATTTTGGTTAAGTAAACATGAACTTGGGGACAACCAGCTTTTCTGCATCTCTAGTCAGGGAGTTGTAGGAGCAAGGTTGAGCTGGTGGCGCTGGCAGTGAGCTGGCCAAGCAAGGTGGCCTGGTATTCAGCCAAGAGAGGGGAGAATGAATATACAGTGGACAGCTACGGCGGGTCTGGCACTGTGCATGGGCTGTGGGCCCTGCAGTAGACATCTCTGTGCTTGTACAGTCTTATGGGGAAGCCAGATACTCATCAACAAAGAACATAAGTGGATTAGATTCCAAGCGTGATCCATTCTATGAAGGGTAAGCATAGAGCACAGAGCGGGAGCAGCTCTAGGGGGGTCAGCCCTGAGTCTGAGGACAGGGAAGGCTTACCTGGACCAGGGACATTTAACCAATGCCTGAAGCATGAGTCAAGATTAGCTAGATGAAGAACCCCTGCAGAAGGTGAGAGCAAAGGTGAAACCAGCCCAATTTTCCAGCAAGCTGGATATCCATAGAACTGAAGCTTGAAAAACTTGCACATTCACCCAGTGAGACGCACATGCTGCCTGTTGACCCACTCTCCTTCCTTACCCCTCCCTAACTCCTGCTTTCCTACACATGGTTACAGTGAGACTCGAGACCCCTCATTCAACCACCCACTGCCTTCTGGCCACTTCCTTGCCTGGCTTTCATTGGAACTGTGGGATGTATTTGAGGTTTAGCTCCTATCTCTTTGGCTGATGTTACCTGTAATATAATAAAGGCTTCTTACCTGGCAATACTGCCGTCCCTCTCATTGGTTTTCTGTGTAGCAAGCAACAGGACCTAGACCAAACTCCTGTGTTAAGTAACAAAGGGAGTTTAGGCAGAAAAAAATAGCAAATGTAAGAAAGCTTCAGGCTGGGCGCAGTGGCTCACGCCTGTAATCCCAGCACTCTGGGAGACTGAGGCAGGCGGATCACCTGAGGTCAGGTGGTTGAGACCAGCCTGGCCAACATGGTGAAACCCTGTCTCTACTAAAAACAAAAAATTAGCTGGGTGTGGTGGCACGTGCCTGTAATTCCAGCTACTTGGGGGGCTGAGGCAGGAGAATCACTTGAACCTGGGAGGCAGAGGTTGTAGTGAGTTGAGATGGTGCTATTGCACTCCAGCCTGGCCTACAATAGTGAAACTCAGTCTCAAAAAAAAACGAAAAAACTTCAAGTTCTCTTGGAGACACAGTAACCAGGAGGGGAAGTACAGGAGGTGAGGGGGAGTCACCGAGTGCAAGGGCTCCTGTAGAACACACCAGCTTTTGTTTTACTTTACAAATCTTACGTCATATAATCTTACAAATAACACTGTGAGGCTGGTATTATCTGTTCAACGATACTAAAGAGGAAAATTAGGCTCTGAGAAGTGAGCGTGCTCAAGCTTCTGTAGCTGGAACTCCCAATCACCACTCATCCTTGTATGACATTTGACCATGTCATCCCACTTTATTTCTATAAATCCTTTAAAATGTGCCCATTTTAAAGAAGGAGAGGCTGGGCGTGGTGGCTATCACCTGTAACGCCAGCACTTTGGGAGGCCAAGGCAGGCGAATCACTTGAGGCCAGGAGTTCAAGAGCAGTCTGACCAACATGGCAAACCCTGTCTCTACTAAAAATACACAAATTAGCCGGGTGTGGTGGTGCACACCTGTAGTCCCCATTACTTGGGAGACTGAGGCACAAGAATCACTTGAACCCAGGAGGTAGAGGTTGCAGTGAGCAGAGATCGTGCCACTACACTCCAGCCTGGGTGACAGATCAAGACCCTGTCTCAAAAAAATAAAAATAAAGAAGGAGAAACTGAGGGTCAGGAAAGCTTTGCTCAGGAAGAGCCAGAAAGCATCAGAGTCGGGATTTACATCCTGCGATTCTGCCTCCAGAGCTTTCTCTCTCTCTTTCTGAATTAGGAGGAGCTTTTAAACTTGAGCGTGAAAAAATAGTAAGGAGCTTTTAAAAAGCGCAGGGTCCCTGACCTTATCCCATTATTTGCTTCAATATGGCCATGGGGAAATCACCTGGCTCTAAACACACCAGCTTTCTGATCTGCAAAACCTGGACCAGGGACATTTAACCAATGCCTGAAGCATGAGTCAAGATTAGCTAGATGAAGAACCCAAAAGACGCAGATCTTCATTCTCCATGTGGGAGATCATCGCAGCTGCCTAATCCAGAAAAGAAGTTGCAAGCATGACATTTGGTGGCATGGAGGGTGATCAGCTAGATGAAGGAAAAGGTGCCTCTTGAGAGGGAGACACTGGGGTGAGGCCTGAGCCTGCTGTTTCTACATCTATCTTATAGAACTAGTTGATTCTCTAGCCTGTATGCAACTACAGTCTTGATTTTTAAAAAATTTAAAAATGAAAAATAAAATCAAATTGGGGGGTGAAACTAGATAACCTCTGTGCTTTGTCAGAATTTCTCATTAAAATTCAGATCTGGCCAGGCGTGGTGGCTCACACCTGTAATCCTAGCACTTTGGAAGCCTGAGGTGGGCAGATCACCAGGTCGGGAGTTTGAGACCAGCCTGGCCAATATGGAGAAACCCCATCTCTACTGAGAATACAAAAATTAGCCGGACGTGGTGGTACGCACCTGTAGTCCCAGCTACTTGGGAGAATGAGGCAGGAGGACTGCTTGAACCTGGGAGGTAGAAGTTGCAGTGAGCTGAGATCGTGCCACTGTGCTCCAGCCTAGGCAACAGAGTGAGGCTCCAACTCAAAAAAGAAAAAAAATCAGATCTAATATACTGCCTATTGTGTAATGCTTTGAGAGTAATTGGTTACAGCTATATACCCTAGAGTTCACCTCCCCGCTTCCCCTCCTTTTGTTTTGAGATGGAGTCCTGCTCCGTCACCCAGGCTGAAGTGCAGTGGCACGATCTCGGCTCACGGCAACCTCTGCCTCCCAGGTTCAAGCGATTCTCCTGCCTTAGCCTCTGATGTTGCTGGGATTAGAGACACCTGCCACCACCCCCAGCTGCACTGTATGTTTAGCAGAGTCATGGTTTCACTATGTTGGCCAGGCTGGTCTCGAACTCCTGACCTCTAGTGATCCACCCTCCTCAGACTCCCAAAGTGCTAGATTACAGGTGTGAGTCACTGTGCCTGGCTCACTTCCCCTTTCTTGAAATGTGGTAAGGAGGAAAGGGGAAGGCATAGGAGAAACAGTGTTTGGACACCGACTTAGGCCCAGGTGCTGTGCTAAGCACATTTGTCTCCATTTCAATGAACTGTCATGGTTGTTATTGTCCTAAGTTTAAAGGTCAGAAGAATCTGAAGTAATTTACCTAAAGAAACACAGCTGATGAGAGTCCGAGCCTGAATTGGAACCACAGCTCTGATAGTTTCTTGTGTTGACATTTGAACCCAATGGCATCATATTACCTGCCCATCCCCAGCCAAACCCCTTGAAGGCAATTTTGCAGAAGCTGATCCTGCTATGTGGTATGGCTTTATGATCTAATTCTACCTAATTTAATGTGAGGAGAAAACTTAAAATACCTATAGAAGTCAGGTGTGAGCTTAGAACTCTTTAGACACTAGTCATAGAAACTCACTAGAAATATCCTAATTTTTTTTGTGTGTGTAAAGACAGAGTTTTGCCATGTTGCCCAGGCTGGTCTCAAACTCCTGGACTCAAGCAGTCTGCCCACCACGGCCTCCCAAACTGCTGGGATCACAGGCTTGAGCCACTGCCCCCGGCAGAGATATCCAGAATAAAAAGGGGAATGTACTTAGCCCACAGGGGTTCTTTTAAGACCTGTAGGACAGGAGATATATGTATATATATCGTTGAGTCTTGAGAAGGGATGAATCTTGAAACTGGAACGTTTCTGAAACTCTCTGTATCTCTTTTCTCTGCACATCTGCTAATCCGTTTCTCTTTTTCCCAAAATTACGTGGCAGACTCTAGTCGCTGTATAACTCTCGCCCTCCTCCATCCTCGTTTTCACGTTACCTGTAGCAGTTCCAGCCTTAGAGAGTGATTCAATCTGCTAGCACCCTGGTTTGAAGTTCCTGGGAAAGAGAATTTGATTTGTCCATGCTTGGTCTAATCAGCAGAGAATGCGGCCAACCTACATGAATATGCCTGTGTGTGTGCATAGCAGTTCTATGAGAAAAAGAAAAGGTAGGGCCATGTGCCCTCACAGGCTTTACTAAGTCTGACCTGCTAGGACATATTTGTGTTAATAATAAAATATCATTAAAGAAGCAAAACAAAAAGATTAAATTATATGTACAGCAGTCTTTGAAATATGTATTAGTCTGATTTTATTTTTGGTTGCATATGTCAGAAACTAAACTCAATGTAACTCAAGCAAAAAGGAAATTGAACACATGCAAACTGGGAAATACAGATGTAATCTGACATCATGCATACATGGATGTGGGAACTCAATATCTTCAGGGCTCTGCCTCTCTTACCACTTCTCTTTTCTGCCTTCCTCTCCTTGACTTCATTTGCTTCTTCTATAGATGGCTGCTTGACTACAAGTAGCTCCGGCTTACCAGCAGTTACAGTCACTCACTCCGGGAACAGTGCTTCTTCATGTGGGGAAGGGGAGGGCAGTAGCGCCCCCTGAAGAGCATTTTGGGAATTTGTGGGAATGGTTTTGGTTATCACAATGATGGTGAAAAGCTACTGCTTAAATTTTACGCTAGACATGCTGGGATGCATGGAACAGTCATACACAAAGAATTATCTTGTGTCCCACACAAATTTCTAATGTCCCACTGGACATTTATGTGGGTGGAAAGCCTATTTGTCACTGAGCCTAAACTTAACCCCATTTTACATATAAAGTATTCTTGCTCAGTTTTAATATACATTGAATTGTCCATAAATACTACCTTGTGTAAAACAAGAGAAAGTTGTATTTTCTTTTGTTCGGAATGTTGCCAAGGGCTGTTCATTATTTCACTGTTTCAGAAAACATATTGCTGATGGCAATGACACTTACGGAGGAATCACACAGCCCATCTGCATGTGGCTTCATCTGCAGCTGTCACACTCACGGTGATTCTACATGTCTGAGCAAGCATCTGACACCTCATTGTGTCTTCTAGCGTGGGCATAACAATGCATGTACACATTGATGCATTATTATTTTATTATGTGCTATTTTAGAAATGATTTTATTTTATTATAAGCTATTTTAATTTGTCTTGTACTATAGTTAAAACATCATGGTTTTTAAATTTTTTTGTATAGACAGGGTATTTTTGTTGTTGTTGCCCAGGCTGGCCTTGAACTCCTGGCTTCAAGCCATTCTCTCGCCCCCAAGTACGAGGATTACAGGTGTGAGCCACTGCACCCTGCCTGATGTTTTAAATAACATGTACATTATCTATGAATTACCTTTTTGCATATCAAAAGGATAATAATATATTTGTTTATAAAAAGAAAGCATTGGATTTTAGAACCACTGTCTCAGAGGAAGAGGGCTGTGTACTCCCTCCCAAAGAGCATCACTTGCCAACTTGCAAGGATGACCCTGATGGTCTAGTGTGGATCATAGTCCACCCCAGAACCCAAGGGTCTTCTCTGTGACCAGGAAAGGAAGTGTTGCTGGCTAGCTTGGCTAGTGGGGCACCTTGGGAAAGGGGTAAGGAGGGAGGCAGAACAGGCAGGACCCCAAGATACATAGTCCCTCAAGGCGACATGGAGTGGGGAGGGGCTCCCTAAAGGGAAAATGGGGTGCTGTTACCACATGAAGGCAGAAGGAAAGCTGGACAGGCTAAAGCAACAATTATGCCCAAAACCCCAACACATACATGACTTAGAAACCTATGAAATGGAAAAGTGTTGACAAAACATTCCCTACTACAGCCTGCAGGGCTTACAGAACAAACCCACAACACACCAAATTGCCAAAGACGAAGAGAAATAGAAAATGATCATTAAAATGCAAGAAAACTGCAAGGGAAAGCCACGATCCCTCTAAACAACATCATTGATGCAACAATAACAAAGCGTCCTGCCCAGGACTGGCAGGAATTCCAGCTATGCTGTGCACAGTGGGAGATAGCCATGCCAGAGTGGGGCTTGGCAGCCAAGCTCTGGCTGAATGTTGAATCCGTGGCCAGGAAACGCTAGCAGAGCACTAATTTTGGTAACCCCTGACTGCATATAAACAGTTGTACATAATAATGGCACTCCAGGGAATTGTAGCCACTCACTTGGAAGAATCAAGCAAAGGATTTGTGTTGTTCTCATCAACTGGTGGCCCATCTGGACGTCCTCCTTGTGGGCTGCGCTCTATATTTTCTTACAAAAAAAAAAAAAAAAAAAAAAAAAAAAACGCCTTAAAAGAGCTCCATAAATACCACTTCTTTCAGCTGGGTTGTGCGCGGAGCTAGGGAGTAAACATTTGAGCTTAGAATATTGGTATTCTAATTGGCTGATGGAGGGGCCATACAGGTTAATCATTATTTTTTTCTTTATTCAATAAACATTTATACAGCATATTCCATAGCCTGGTACAGGACCAAGTGACACAAAGACTTGAGACTCATAGCTAGCGTGAGACCATGATCCACCAGCAGAAGCGCTGGGTGGCATCGTGGGCTCTTTCCATGTTCACTCCACCCCATGCATTGCTGCCCTCTTCTTCTTGGGCCTTTTAAGCCAACTCCTACTTCATGCCCTTGTATTTGGCTATTTCCTCATCCCTAGATATTTTATGAGTCCACCCTCTCTTCCGTCAGGTCTCTGCATAATTGCCACCTCCACAAAGAGGCCTCCTCTTCTCTAACCACTCCAGGTAAAAGAACGCCTCTCACTTCTCCCAGCCCTTATTCTCTTATTTCCACCTGTTTCATCCCCTAACCTAGTTTGATTTTTCATCAAAAGAGTCTCATTAATAAAGCTGGAGAAGAAAATATTATCAGTATCTTATGTTAAAATAATGGTTACTTCTTATTAAACATTTTCTTCTATGTAGGCCAAGCGGTGGCTCATACGTGTAATCCCAGCACTTTGGGAAGCCAAGGTGGGCGGATCACCTGAGGTCAGGCATTCGAGGCCAGCCTGGCCAACATGGTGAAATCCCATCTCTACTAAAAATACAAAATCAGGCAGGTGGTGCAAACCTGTAATCCCAGCTACTTGTGAGGCTGAAGCATGAAAATTGCTTGAACCTGGGAGGCAGAGGTTGCCAAGATGGCACCATTGTACTCCAGCCTAGGTGACAAGACCAAAACTTTGACTCAAAATGTGTGTGTGTGTGTGTGTGTGTACCTGAAATTGCTGTGTTTTAAGCACATTACTTTTCTTTTTTCTTTTTTGTGACAAGTTCTCACTCTGTCACCCAGGTTGGAGTGCAAAGGCGCGATCATAACTCACAGAAGCCTCAAACTCCTGAGTTCGAGACATACTTTGGCCTCAGCTTCCCAAATAGCTGGGACTACAGGCACATGCTACCATACTCAGCTAATTAAAGGCATTGACATTTAATTCTCTACCAATAACTTTATAAATTGGTACTGGACTTGTTCTTATTATCTTTTTTGAAAAAATTAATAGGCTGGGTGTGGTGGCTCATGCCTGAAATCCCAGCACTTTGGGAGGCCATGTTGGGAGGATTGCTTGAGGCCAGGAGCTTGAGACCCGTCTGGTCAATATAGTGAGACCCTGTCTCAATAAATAGGTAAATAATTTTTTAAAAATTGACAAACTTTACTTTTTAGATCAGTTTTAGGGTCACAACAAAATTGAATGTAAAGCACAGAGTTTCCATCCATATACTCCTTGCTGCCCACCCCTCAGTCTCCCTGACCAGAGTGGTACTTTTGTTATAATTGATGAGTCTACACTGACACATTACTATCATCCAAAGTCCATGGTTTATATTAGAGCTCACTCTTAATGCTGTATATTCTTCATCTTCTTTTTACAAATGAGGTTGCTCGTGTCCATAATCCCAGCACTTTGGGACACCGAGGTGGGTAAATCATGAGGTTAGGAGTTCGAGACCAGCCTGGCCAACATGGTGAAATGCCATCTCTACTAAAAATACAAAAAATTAGCTGTGTGTGGTGGTGGGCACCTGTAATCCCAGGTACTCAGGAGGCTGAGGCAGGAGCTTGAACAGGGGAGGCGGAGGGTGGGTGCTGTGAGCCAAGATCGTGCCACTGCACTCCAACCTGGGGGACAGTGCGAGACTCCATCTCAAAGAAAGGGAATAAAAAGAGGAAACTGAGTCAAAAAGGGCTAAGTAACTTGCCCAAGGTCACACACAGCCAGGGTTTGGACTCCAGCTAGGTTAGGTCCAGGCTGTGAACCACCAGACTCCACAGCTGCTCTCCACATTGTCACTAATCTATTGACATCATTTGGCTGCCAACTACCTCCCCTCTAGAATGTAATCTCCAACATGGCAGAGATTTGTCTTCTCCACTGCCTTGGGGAGTGGCTGGCACAGAGTCAGTACCTAACATACCCTAGAGGAATGAATGGATAGTGGCAGAAGGCAGACAAATTCTAGGCAGATAGTGACAGGTCCCCAGTGAGACCCACCTTCAAGCTGAAGACAGACTCAAGCCTAGCTACACGTCCCAGATTAATCCACAGACCGGATTGAGAACCTTTCTTCCCGTTTGGCATGCCTTCCTCTGATTGATCCCCGCTCTTCACCTGTTTTACATATACCTGCCCTTCCCTAATTGGCTTTTTACACTGTCATACCCACCTTTGAGTGGCACTTTTGTTTTAGCCTTTTTTGCATACTCACAAACCAATCAGCAAGGACTCCCTGATTCTCAGCCCATAAAAGCCCCAGACCTAGCTACACTGAGAGAGAGAGACCACCCGCAAGTCTCCTCTCCACTGAGAGCTGTTTTATCACTCAATAAAATTCTTCTCTGCCCTCCTCACCATCCAGTTGTCAACATAATCTCATTCTTCTTGGATGCAGGACAAGAGTTTAAGACCCACCAAACATGGATATGAAGAAGTCTGTAACACTATAACCCTCCTGGCCTCTGTTGGCAGAGGGCAGCTGCCTCACATGGCAGGAAGCAGTGATGAGGCTGGGCCAGTCCTGGAGCCTGGGACCAGAGTGGAGCAACAGGACTGTCAGAGCTGTTAATATGCCCCTGTTTGTTGGGCCATAGATGGCAGGACTAAAAGAGCTATTAGCACGCTGTAACACCCCCTCTAGAGCTTTGGGGCCATGGGCATCGTTGTTCAGGTGCCACTGCATACTGCATTCTCTTATAGACATTGGAGTCCACTATGGAAGTTGCTTACAACACTCCTGGTTTAGTTGCAAGCACTGCATGGAGCCCATTCCTGTGCTGGTGCTTGGAACAGCCAGCCAGACTCTACATTCACTTGCTCACACATTCCCTCCCACTGCAGGCTGAGTGTGAAGTTCCAGAGGCCACGGGATCCACCCGAGAGTGCAAGCCAGGTGCAGTCCAGCAGGCCAAGTGAGCAGGGACATTGCCAGCTATAGAGGTCTCCAGCTGGCAAAGCAGTAATAAAATATATCCTGCTTCATTTCAACGTTGGCAAATATTCTGGCCCTGATCCCCAAGATACTCCAAGACCCTAAAGGGTTCTCTGAATCACCACATGATCAGGACTTGGGAAGCTGTGGCCTCACACTTAACAAGAGGAGCACTTTCCACCAACAGATCTCAAGGCTGGCTGCACATCGGCATCACCTGGAAGCTGTTGAAATGCCAATGCCTTGACCTCACCATAGATCAATCAATTCAGGGTCTCTGGGTGGGACATGCGTCTCGATGTTTACAGAGCTCCATTGTTGATTTTACTGTGCAGCCAAGTTTGAGAAGCATGCTCATAGTTGAATTCCATCCAGTGGTAAAGCAGCCTGGGTGGAGTTATAAAATATTGTCTCCTCAAATCTGGGGATAAAGTCAACAAAAGTTACAAAAGAATTAAGCAAAGAGTATTTGAGTAATTTTAATTTGGGGACTGTTAAAATCCAACCCACCACAACCTTCTGGGAGAGCAAGAAATCCTTCCCTGTAGACTCAACTTGCTCCTCCTTGTCATTAAAAAATCAAACTGAAACAAAAACACACAAAACTCTGCTTAGATCTCTGTGTCTTCAGAATACAGAGATGTTCAGCATACGGAATAGTTATGTCCTGGCCAAAACTATCTGATTGGTCAGAAATGTTAGCCTTGTCATTAGAAGGAACCCCCTAGTTTGCCTGGGATGTTTCCTTCCTGGGTATGTGACTTTACCCCTGGAAACTCTTAGACATAGTCTTAAAGATAATAAACATACACGCATTGAATCAATGTTTTTGTGTTACATTTAGAATTGGTCTATGTAATATTTATCAATAGGCACCTACAATGATGCAATGTTCGCGCTGTTTAAGAGGACTTGGCACGTTAGGGAATGCAACATACCAGCCTTGTGAGTCCGGTGTAAAATGTGTAATTCAGTATTCAGTTGTAGAATAACTTTTAAGTTGACAATACGGTAATATTTGAAATAACTGGCAAATCACTGTTGTTACTCATTTAATTCATTAGCTTTTCTATGGTAGCTTAAGTATTTGGGAAAAGCTTCTTAGCCCAGAATTTGAGAAGCTTAAACTTGAATATGTTTAATGTGCAAACATGGCTTAAGATATTAATATTTAAAGGACTTGAACTGTATTGTAGAAGGGAGCGAGCACTTGCTTCGGAGACAGCCTGGATTCTCTCTCACACACATACTCCATAACTCATCCATTGACAAAGCCTGGTGGCTCTTCCTTTAAAATATATCCAGAATACCACTCCCTTTCACCTTCTCCTACACCCACGCTGTGTAACCACCATTCTCTCTCACCTGGATTAATAACATAAACTCCAACTCACACCTGTAATCCCAGTACTTTAGGAGGCCAAGACGGGTGGATCACCTGAGGTCAGGAGTTCGAGATCAACCTAGCAAACATGGTGAAACCCCGTCAGGAGTTCGAGATGAACCTAGCCAACATGGTGAAACCCCATCTCTACTAAAAATTCAAAAATTAACCAGGCATAGTGGTGGGCACCTGTAATCCCAGCTACTCAGGAGGCTGAGGCAGGAGAATCATTTGAACCCAGGAGGAAGAAGTTGCAGTGAGCCAAGATTGCACCATTGCACCCCAGTCTGGGCAACAAGAGTGAAACTCTGTCTCAACAAAAAAAGCATGTAGGTGAGTGGCTGCCCTGCCTAGGCCTGGAGAGACTGGGGAGACAGGGTGAATGGGTGTGACAGCTAATGGTCACAAGGTTTCTTTTTTTGGGGTGGTTAAAATATCCTAAAATTGATTACAGTGCTGTTGGCATAACTCTGTGGATATACTAAAAATCATTTAATTTTACACTTTAGATAGGTAAATTGTGTGGTATGTGAATTGTATCTTAATACAATTGTTTACCAAAAAAAGAAAAAAGAAAAAAAGTCTCTACCATAGCCCCAACCTCCAGCCTCAGGCCTATTGAATCAGGTTCTCCAAGTGACAGGCCCTGGGAATTGAGCACATGTCACAGCTCCGAGAGGACGCTGATGCAGCTGGGAGCCTCCTCTAACCCGGGGAGTGACTCAGACTCAGTAATTAATCTTTATTTCTTTATTTCTTAACCAACCCTTGCCTTGTTAGTCAGAAGAGAAGCACAGATTCGTGAAGACCAGAAACCTTCTCCATTGAGGTAATAATGGAGCTGTCGTTTGTCCGTGTGCCGGAGTTGTTTTCGTTTTCTGGTGTCTAGCAATGGAATGGAAAATTCCACACATTATGAATTGGCATGCAATGCCCCCCTGTGGACTGTTGCAATAAGAAGTCCCAGTGTTGACATTGCTTTTAGATCTTTTAACCAAGTATCTTTCCTGCCTGCATCATTTTACCATCAGTTCATTGGTCTTAGAATCCAGATGGAGAGCACATCTTAGGTCTTGGAAAGTACAAGATGAGAGAAGGCACTTTGAAAGGTGACATTTCCAGAATTGGTGAAAGTTCAGGAGCAGATTTCTTGAAAGTAAGTGAGGTCTGGTCACCTTGCTTGCTTTCAGGTTGCCACTGTAAAAGGCTCCAGCTGCATCAGAGGGCTTTTCAGTCGGCGACGCAGCACAACATGGCAGTGTGAGCACAGCACCCTTACCTGCTCCTGGCGGAGTGGAACCTTAGCGCCCTCTCTTCTCCTCTATTGTTGTCTGTTCCCTCCCCAAATGGACCTTGGCTTCGGGTGCTTCCTGACCACTCAGACAGACCTGGGCTGCACTGCTGGCTTGATCAAGCACTGTGGCAAGTGCTTTTCATGCGTTATCCTAATTAATTATCAAAACAATCTATGAGAGAGGTGCTGGGTTTTTTTTTTCCTTTTTTTTTTGAGACGAAGTCTCGCTCTGTCCAACTCCAGACTGGAGTGCAGTGGCACAATCTCAGCTCACTGCAACCTCCACCTCCCAGGTTCAAGCAATTCTCCTGCCTCAGCCTCCCAAGTAGCTGGGACTACAGGTGTGCGCCACCATGCCCAGCTAATTTTTGTATTTTTAAGTAGAGATGGGGTTTAGTATATCTACATCTCTGCTAAACCCCATCTCTACTAAAATTAGCCAGGATGGTCTCGATCTCTTAACTTCATGATGCGTCTGCCTCGGCCTCCCAAAGTGCTGGGATTACAGGTGTGAGCCACTGTGCCTGGCCTTTATTTTTAAGACAAGGTCTCACTCTGCCACCCCGGCAGGAGAGAGCCTTGACCTCCCAGCTCAAGTGATCCGCCTGCCTCAGCCTCCTGAGTAGCTGATAACACAGGTGCATGCCATCATACCTGGCTAAATTGTTCCTAGGGACTTCAAATGAGGAAACTGGTGCACCAAGAGCTTAGGTCGATTGGGTGTGAAATCACACACCATAGTGCATGGTGTGCAGCAGGGTCGTTATCGTCTCCCTCCTTCTCCAAGTCCTATTCTGCCCTTTGCTGATCAATTTAACACACCCTTGATAAGCATTCCTGTCTTCCAATGACTAATTAAAAAGCACAAATAAAGGCCAGGCAGGGCGGCTCATGCCTATAATCCCAGCATTTTGGGAAGTCGAGGCGGACAGATCACCTGAGGTCAGGAGTTCAAGACCATCTGGCCAACAAGGTGAAACCCCATCTCTACTAAAAACACAAAAATTAGCCGGGCATGGTGGCACATGCCTGCAATCCCAGCTACTCAGGAGGCTGAGGCAGGAGAATCGCTTGAACCTGAGAGGCAGAGGTTGCGGTGAGCTGAGATCATGCCACTGCACTCCAGCCTGAGCAACAGAGGGAGACTCTGTCTCAAAGAGAAAAAAAAAAAAGTACCAGTGAAAGTATGAGCACTTTTAAATAGCATGTACGCATTTTAACAGGGGTCTTTGAGCAATCAAACATAAACCCCAAACTGGATCCCTAATACTGGGATGTCAAGAGCTGTATCTTTCATGGTAGTGAAACAGGATGATCTGAGGACTTTCCAGGTGGCCTGCAACGTATCACCTGGGCACATGGTAACACTTACTTCAATTTGCCGAATGCCTCTCTGCTGGGCAGTTTATGTATTTATCTGTTAATTCTCCTGATTACCCGCAAGGGTTTGATTGTCCCCGTTTTACAGCAGAGGAAACGAGGTAAGGCCAAGTGTCTGTGAGCAGCAGAGCCAACATTCACACCCAGGTCTTCCTGGCTCTGAAGCCTGTGCTCCCGAGCACGCTGTGTGGTGCTCCATGCAGCCTTTCAGGAGTGAGCTCCCTGAGAGGAGGTCTGGGCACTTTTTGTCTTTCTATTTATGTCTATGCCACCCTCCCTAACAAACTATGCTATCAACTTCTCCAGGGGACGGAAGCGTATTCACTGTTTCCTATAGCATCTGTGTTGCTCGTAGGTGCACAATGCATGTGTGTTGCATCACTGGATGGCTGCTTAGACACGTGGCTCCTTGTCTGTTGCCACCCATGTACTCAGCATTCAAATGAAACATTTCAGCCATGCCACAAATGCTTGCCAGCAGGCTAGGACACCTTTCCTGTGGCAGATAGCAATGGGTATCTGTGCAGCCTAACTGTAGTAGGCCAAGTTAGCTACGCCATATACAATTTTTAACTTATCTTTAAGCCAATTTTTTCCTAATGTCCTAACCTAATGTCTCTCCAGTCCTGGATCTCTAGGCCCAGGCCACTGGGTTGACTTGCATTAGCCAGAGATCTTTCTTTTCTGAGTGACAAAATCCCAACTCAAACAACTTGCATAAACTGGAGAGCTACTGGCTTTCACAACTGGGAATGACTTGGGAGGCTAGGAGAACTGAAGGAGGAGCTCCTGAGCCCAGGGACCTGGGGATGGAATGAGGGCCCCTAGCCGGCAGGGCCTCCTCTCCTCTCCACTTGCCAGGTTTTATTTTGCAGACAGCTGAGCGCATGAGGCAGGAAAGAGAGTCATCTGCAACCCAGAACCTGCCTCCTTGTATCTTATGATCCCAGAGGAAAGGAGAGCAACTCTCCTCCCACTTTGATTTGGAAAATTTGGGGGAACGGCTCCAGTTGGCCTAATGTTGGATGCCCACCTCTTGGACCAATTCATTCACTGCCAATCATTCAACAAGTATGAGCAAAAATGGTACTGGGCCTAGCCTCATGGAGCTCAGACTCACTGGGGAGACAAACATAACTCAAGTCGCCAGCCAGTGCGAAACACACTGTGGCATGTGCTTTGCAAAGGAGACCGATGGTACTCTGAGAGTGTACACGGAGGATTCGACCTTGGAAGGTGGGGGAAGCTTCCCTAAGAAAATGATGTTTGCACTAAGACAAAAAGGATGAGTTACCTAGGTGGAGGATTAGGGAAACGGCATGGGATGGAAGAACCTCTATGCACAAAGCAGCATGTTAACACCAGAAACTGGGGCTGCAAGCATGGCGAGTAGCTAAACAGCAGCGAGCAGGACAACGTGGGACAGGAGAGGCAGAAAAGACAGTCCATGGGGCTTGTGGGCCACATTAAGGAATTCTGTCTTTATCCTAAGGCTGTAGGAAGCCAAGAGCAAAATTGGGGGTGTAAGGTGACACAATCCTATTTGTCCTTTGAAAGAATGACTCCAGCTGCATGGAGGCGTTCCAGAGTGAACGTGAGAACATCAGTTAGGAGGACACCCAATTGTTCAGGAGTTAAATGATAACAGCTGGGACTTGAGTGATTGAGGAGATGGACAGGAAAGAGATCCAGGAGGCAAAATTCACAGATGGGGAGCTTGGAGAGGGCAGGTAAGGGAGAGGTTGTTGTTCAGGATAACCTCCAGCTTTCTAGCTTACTCAGCAATGTCCAAAGGGATGCAGGACTGAGTTTGATCTGGCTGGGTCCCATTCTCGCCCCTATGGACAGGATCAGGCACTGCCGGTCATCAACCTCACTGGATTCACCTAGAGTTCGGGAGAGATTTCCAGAAGAGAAGTGGTACTGTTACCAGGAAAAGAGGGATGGGAAACCCGGCTGAAGAGACCCCAGCTGTAGCTACCACAGCCACTGCAGGGATAACACAGAGTGGCCGGTCTCTGGCCGCCCTGGGATACTAGCAGTATGTGCTACATCGATATTTGCCATTAAACATCAGTTTGCCTATGCCATAGGGCAAGACAGCAGGGTCACAGTACGACTGCTTCAGGAGCCCCCGGGGGAGGTTTCCTGCTGTCAAGTTCACTGTCGTAAGCACTCACCGGTAGGGGCACTGTTACTCTTCTCTGCCACTTCCCTGACCCCTGAGGTGGCCAACCAGGTGGCATCTTGGCCCCAGCCTGAATCCGAGGTTAAAAGGGCAGAGGGATTAGTTCCAGCGGTTTCAGCCAGCCTTGGAAGTGGCAGGAGGAGCTACAGTCATACTGCATAGGAACTAGTTTTGCACAAAGACACACACTTAGGCGCTCTTTGGCATCTTTAAATCTTTCCCCATCATGACATGGAGACAATGATCTAAGAAGAAAAAATGGTCTTTATTTATCTTAGGAATTTCTGCCAGTGGTACCTAGGCCACTGGCAAATATCTTTGAATTATAAACCAAAATGATAAGCCAGGGAGGAAGTCAGAATAGTAAGAACTGGTCTTTCAAGGTGCTCTGAGGTACTCAGCCAAACTGGCTGTATTAATGACAAAGTAAAAGAAGCCAAATTACCCAGGATGTTTGTCTAAGAAAATGATAGTGCCACTTTTCACGTGTCCAGTGACGGACGCAGACTTGCGAGGGTTTGCTGAATTCTTGTAAACAGGCAGGGCGGCTGCAGGCTTTGTCATGGAGAGGATGTGTACAAAGTCAAATGCTCTATCCTTGCTTGTTTTTTTTTCCCCCCAAAATATTGTTTAAGGGCCATGTACAGTGGCTCACACCTCTAATTGTAGCACTTTGGGAGGCCGAGGTGGGAGGATCATGAGGTCAGGAGTTCGAGACTAGCCTGGCCAACATGATGAAACCCCGTCTCTACTAAAGATACAAAAATTAGCTGGGCGTGGTGGCGGATGCCTGTAATCTCAGCTCCTTGGGAGGCTGAGACAGGAGGATCACTTGAACTTGGGAGGCAGAGGTTGCAGTGAGCTGAGATCACGCCACTGCACTCCAGCCTGGGTGACAAAGCGAGATTCTGTCTCATAAAAAGAAAAAAAAATCTGTTGGAAATAGTTTGAGCAGTCACGAATTTAAAAAAAAGAAAGCAAACTCAGGGAAAGAAAATACACTGTCTACACAGTAACAATCAGGAAAGTCCTGGGTATCTGCCCCAGAGGGAGAATTGTAAACGAAGCTGGCTGCAGTCCTCTCCAAACTGGCGGAAATACTAATACTTTAGTACTAAGTAAACGGATGGCGTTTCCAAGTTGGTGGTTTCTGTACTTCCTGTGGAGCAGGTCTCTGGGCCTGAGCCCACCCTTAGCGTTGGCAGCCCCCTCCAGGGCAGTGCTATCTTTGCTATGGTATCTCTGCTTAGTAGTAAGAACTGATGTGATGGGAGCTCGCTGTGGGCCAGGTGCTCCAAGAGCTTTGCATAATAGTTGTTTCCACCAAATCTTCACAACAACCTGTGAGGTAGCTCTATACTTGTCCCCCCTTTTTTTTAGTAGAGATGGGATCTCCTTATGTTGCCCAGGCTGAGCTCAAGCTATCACCCGCTCTTGGTCTCCCAAAGCACTGGGATTACAGGCATGAGCCACTGCACCCATCCTCATCCCGAGGATGAGGTACACCGAGCCCTAGCATAGAGCTATAACTTACTGAAAGCCCCACAGCTGGTGAGTGGTGGCACTGGGATTTGAACCCGGGCAGTCTGTTTCCAGAGTCTGCTGGCTGAGCTACTGTGCAGGACAGTGCCTTCCAAACATTCTTTTCTACCTTATTGCCCCTTGAATTTTGGCCCTGGGTCTAGTTTAGGGCCAGGCAGAAGGTAGGAATAGTTGGCATGATGGTAGCAGGGTCTGTGTGAAAGTGGGGGTTTGGGGCTGGGTGTAGTGGCTCACATCTGTAATCGCAGCATTTTTGGAGGCCGAGGTGGGAGGATTACTTGAGACCAGAAGTTCAAGACTAGTTTGGGCAACACAGCAAGATGCCATCTTTAAAAAATAAAAAATAAAAAAGGAGCCAGATGTGGTGGCGTGTACCTATAGTCTCAGCTACTTGGGATACTGACATGGGAGGCACTCTTGAGCCTAGGAGTCTAAATGTGCAGTAAGCCATGGTTGCACCACTGCACTCATGGAAAGAAGAAAAGAGAGAAAGAGAAAGAGGATGGGTACAGTGGCTCACGCCTGTAATCCCAGCACTTTGGGAGGCTGAGGCAGGGTGATCACATGAGGTCAGGAGTTAGAGACAAGCCTGGCCAACATGGTGAAACCCTGTCTCTACTAAAAACACAAAAGTTAGCTGGGCATGGTGGTGGGTGCCTGTGGTTCCAACTTCTTGGGATGCATGAGTTCCAGCTTCTTGAGGCACAAGAATTGATTGAATCCAGGAGGTAGAAGTTGCAGTGATCCAAGATCACACCACCGCACTCCAGCCTGGGTGACACAGCAAGACTCTGTTTCAAGAAAAGGAAAGAAAGAAAGAGAGAGAGAAAGAAAGAGAGAGAGAAAGAAAGAGAGAGAATGCTCGCTTTGGCAGCCTATGTACTATAACTAAAATGTTACAAAAATTAGCATGGCTTCTGTGCAAGCATGAAACACAAATTCCAAAGCATTCCATATATTAAAAAGAAAGAAAGAAAGAACAAGAAAGAGAGCAAGAGAAAAAGAGAGGGTTGAGGTGGGGGCTTTACATTTGTCCTTCATCTATGGGCTGACCGTAGTGACTTTCCTGATGTCCACGTAGGTGACTGGCTGTTGTGCCTACTGTCAGCTGCTGCTACCAACAATTTCCCAGTACTCTGAGAGTACACACAGGCTGCTACCAAGTAAGACCAGAGGGGCAGAGACTTATTACTTACCCAATAGCTAGCATCTCTTTTTTTCCTTAGGAACAGAACATTAAGGCAGAAAGCGGTGGCTCACACTTGTAATCCCAGCACTTTGGGAGGCCAAGGAGGGTGGATCGCCTGAGGTCAGGAGTTCAAGACCAGCCTGACTAACATGGTGAAACCCCATCTGTACTAAAAGTACAAAATTAGCTGGGGGTGGTGGTGAATACCTTGTAATCCCAGCTACTTGGGAAGCTGAGGCAGGAGAATCGCTTGAATCCAGAAGGTGGAAGTTGCAGTGAGCCAAGATCGTGCCACTGCACTCCAGCCTGGGCAAAAAGAGCAAAACTCTGTCTCAAAAAAAAAGAAAAAAAGAAAGAAACAGAACATTAATTTTACTTAGCTGGGCAATGGGCCCAACTAAAAGACTAGATTTCCCTGCCTCCCTTACGTGTAGGCATGTGACTAAGTTGTAAACACTGAGACATTAGCAGAAGTGTTTGGAGAGACTTCGGGGATTAAAGGGACCTGACTCAACAGGAGGTGAATTCTTTTGTCCCCTCCTCCTTCCTGATGCCTGAAATGCAACATGATGGCTGACACTCAGAGAGTGGACAGTAGAGTCTACTCTGTCAGTGAGCAGTGCTTCCAAAGCTTTAACGTGCCTGTGAATCCCCTAGGGATCTTGTTAACACTGCAGATGGATTCAGTAGGTGCTGGACATGTTTCTTACATTTCCTAGCTCTGTTCATAAAGGGAGCATAGGTGCAGTGGCTGCCCTGATGTATAGGAGGACACCTGACACCCAGATCTTGGCTTCTAAATGCCATATTGCACTAAAAGAAACCAGGGCTTCTTGGAAAAATGACTAATCATGGGGCCGGAGCTGGGAAAGTATGAGAAAAGACTGGCACATTTTGTGCCATAAAGCCAGGAAGTACTCAAAAATAATGGGGACATATCGAAAGGTCACAGAAGCCAACTTGAAGGCGCTGCCACTAGTCACATCAGGGACAATCTGAGCACTAAAATTAATAATGACAGTCATTGTTTCCTGCCAATGAAAAAAGAGAAAAAAATGTTTTAAAAAATGATAGTGACAGAATAGGAAACCATGAACTCACACAGACATGAATAAATCATGAACGAATGAAATGTCTGATGGGCAATCAGACACATACATAGTTTCAGAATACCTCCCTACAACATAGTAGTTATAAAGAGAAAAATAGCAACTTTTTGCTATAATATCTTTTTTTTTTTTTTTAAGTAAGAGCTGGCCTTGAACTCCTAACCTCATGGATCACGAGGTCAAGAGAACGAGACCATCCTGGTCAACAAGGTGAAACCCCGTCTCTACTAAAAATACAAAAGATTAGCTGGGCATGGTGGCGCGTGCCTGTAATCCCAGCTACTCGGGAGGCTGAGGCAGGAGAATTGCCTGAACCCAGGAGGCGGAGGTTGCGGTGAGCCGAGATCGCGCCATTGCACTCCAGCCTGGGTAACAAGAGCGAAACTCCATCTCAAAAAATAAATAAATAAGAAAAAGAAGAAGGAGGAGGTATCAGACAAACCCAGATTGAAAGATATTTTATAGAATAACTGGTCTATAATGTTCAAAAGTGTCAAGTTTGTGAAAATCAAGGACAGACTAAAGCACTGGTCCAACCTGAATGAGCAATTCTTACGTTTTAGGCACGGCACTGAAATGTAACTCCCGATTTTGAACTGGATCCTTTTGCTATGGAGGACATTATTGAAGCAATCAAGGAACTTGAGTGAGGCATGAGGATTTGATGGTGGTGATGCTTTTACATGGCAGTATCATGGTTATGGAGGAGAACAGCCTTGCTTCTAGGAAATAAATATGTGTTTGAGTATGATGCCTCAGGTTAGCAACCCTCAAATGGTTTAGAAAACAATTTTTTGTACCGTGTTTCCACCTTCTCTGCAGCCTTTGTCATTGTTTCAAATTAAAAAATTAAATTCCATTTATAAAAAAGCTTAGCGCCAAAGTGAGACATTTTGATTCTGCTACTCTGTTGTGGGGATTTGGAGGCTTGGATGTGGATGATTGTTCTGATTGTTTAAAATGTAAGATCACTCTTTGGGATGCAGAGGACTTAAGTTTCACTTCAGACCTAACTCCCCATCTCACCCCCAACAAATCTCCATGATGAAGGACTTTTACTTTCTGCTGAATTCCGAGTCAGTTTTTAAGAGGGCGGTTATTTTTAAAATAAGAGCAAGGACAAAACAATGAAAACACCTTTTAAAAGTATGCTGTAACTGGGTTAGCCTCTAAGGTTGTGCTGTTCATATCTCATCTCCAAACAATTAAAAATATTATTTTAAATTGTTAGAATTTAAAACATTAATATACTTAATAAATAATATAAATTATAGTATAATTAAGTATAACATATAAGTATAATCAAACATACTTCAAATATTAATATTAAGTATAATACAACTGGGGGTGGTGGCTCATGCCTGCAATCCCAGCACTTTGGGAGGACAGGGCAGGTGGATCACTGGAGGCCAGGAGTTTGAAACCAGCCTGGCCAATATAGTAAAACCCTGTCTCCACTAAAAATAAAAAAATTAGCTAGACTCAGTGACTCATATCTGTAATCCCAGCTACAGGGGAGGCTGAAGGAGGAGAATTGCTGGAACTCAGGAGGTGGAGGTTGCAGTGAGCCAAGGTCATGCCACTGCACTCCAGCCTGGGCAACAGAGTGAGACCTCTTCTCAAAAAAAAAAAAAAAAAAAAAATCAATTGCATATACACAAGTAATAACCAGTTGGGATATATAATGGTGGAAGAAGAAATCCCATTTACAAGCAACAAAAAGCTAAGATAGTTAAGAATAAAACTTAACAAGAAATGTTCAAAACCTATATGAATGAAACTATGAAACACTCTTAAAAGACCCGAAAGTAAACTTGAGCAAAAAAAAAAAGACATCTGTTCTTGCCTAGGATAGCTCAGCTTCATTAAGATTTCAATTCTAGGCATGGTGCAGTGGCTCCCTCCTATAATCCCAGCACTTTGGGAGGGAGGATCACTTGAGATCAGCAGTTCAAGACCAGCCTGGCCACCATGGTGAAACCCCATCTCTATGAAAAATACAAAAATTAGTTGGGCATGGTGGCCCACACGCCTGTAGTCCCAGCTACTTGGGAGGCTGAGGCACGAGAATCACTTGAACCTGGGAGGTGGAGGGCTGCAGTGAGCTGAGATCCCATCACTGCACTCCAGCCTGGGTGACAGAGCAAGGATCTGTCTTGAAAAGAAAAAAAAAAGATTTCGATTCTAAGTCAATATATAAATTTAATGTGATCCGAATATAATTCTCAAAAAGCTTTTTTTTTCTGGAGATAAATTGAAATGATCATGTAAAAAAATAAATATGCAAGGATAGCTAGGAAAACTAAGAAGGAAAGGCTCTGAGGAGATACCAGTCCTAAAGATATGAAACCACATTACGAAGTAGGTATGATGAAGAGAATGGTTGTGGAGCATGAGCAGACAGGATAGAACAGAATAGAAAGCCCAGAAATAGATGCAACTACAAATAGAAATTCAGTGTATGATAAAGGTGGTACCACAAGTTACCAGGGAAAAGGTGGGCTTTTAAATACAGGATACGAAAACAATTGAACATGCCAAATCTTTCTGGCTTGGGAGAAAAAGAGAAAGAAAAACAAACAAAAAACTGGACAGCCATTTGGGAAAAGATAAAATTAGATCCATTCTTCACACAATCTTTTCACACAAGCATAAACTCCAAATAGATCAAAGATCTAAATGTAAAAAATGAAACTAAAATTAGTAGGAAAAAACGTGGACAAATTTCTCCATAAAATTGGTGTAGGAAAAGTCTTTCTCATTATAAATCAAAATCTAAATGAAATAAAAGATTGATAAATTTGACTACATAAAAAAAAAACTTTTGCATAAGAAAAAAAATCACTGTAAACAAAGTTAAAAGAGAAAATACAAATTGGGAGGAAGTATTCCCGACATACATCACAGACAAATTGTTAATATCCCTAATACGGCACATAAAACTCTCTTTAAAATTGAGGACAAAAAGACCAAAAACCCAATAGAAAAATGGCCAAAAGGCATGAGCAGACAATTCAAAAAAACATAAAAATGGTCTACATTTTGTGTGTGTGTGTGTGTGTACACGCGCACAACTGTGCCACACCTGTGGTCTCAGCTACTCGGGAGGCTGAGGTGGGAGGATGGCTTGAGCCCAGGATGTTAATGTTAAGGCTGCAGTGAGCCGTGTTCCCCCCACTGCACTCTAGCCTGCATAACAAAGAGAGATCCTGTCTCAAAAACAAAAACAAAAAGAAAAGAAAAGAAAAAGAAAAAGAGGCCGGGCTCGGTGGTTCACGCCTGTAATCTCAGCACTTTGGGAGGCCGAGGCGGGCAAATCACAAGGTCAGGAGATCAAGACCATCCTCGCCAACATGGTGAAACCCAGTCCCTAATAAAAAATACAAAAATTAGCTGAGCGAGCGTGGTGGCGCGTGCCTGTAGGCTGAGGCAGGAGAATGGCTTGAACCTGGGAGGGTGAGATTGCAGTGAGCCAAGATTGCAACACTGCACTGCAGCCTGGCAACAGAGTGAGATTCCATCTCAAAGAAAAAAAAGAAGAAAAAAGTACCCTGAGCTACCCTTTCTCAGTCATCAGAGTGGCATCAATTCACAAATAATATGTGCTGTTGATGACAAGTGTCTCATACAGCTGGGGACAATGCAGAACGGTATGAAAGGGAATCTGGCTCTATCTAAGAAAACTACATAGGCATTTATCCTGCCACCCAGCAATCTCATTTCTAGGAATTTATCTGAAGAAAAAATTTCAACAATAAGCTTAATATTTTACATATTTTTAAATTAAACTAATGAGATGGAGATAAAAAAAAAAGTAAAAGAAACCAGACGATATTACAAATAAATATCATAACTACCCTGGGGGGACAGAGCAGGGGGAAACTAATGCTAATAACATTTAAACATGCTCAATCCACATGCAAACAAGTTTTGAACTCTTTGTAGTGTGAGGTTTTGTAGAGGTCTAAGTGCAGCAATTAGGAAACTAACGTATGTGTTAGTGTTAGTTTGAGTAAATGTATTGGAGCCACAGTTCTTACTGTGAAGAATGGAGATACAGATATGGAATGGAGGAAAGAAGAGAACATTTTGGGCTGGGCACAGTGGCTTATGCCTGTATCACAGTACTTTGAGAGACTGGGGGTGGATGGATCATTTGCAGTCAGGAGTTCAAGACCATCCTGGCTAACATGGTGAAGCCCATCTTTACTAATAGTACAAAAATTGGCCGGGCACAGTGGCTCATGCCTGTAATCCCAGCACTTTGGGAGGCCGAGGCAGGCAAATAACTTGAGGTCAGAAGTTCGAGACCAGCCCAACCAACATGGAGAAAGCCCATCTCTACTAAAAATACAAAATTAGCTGGGCATGGTGGCACATGACTGTAATCCCAGCTACCTGGGAGGCTGAGGCAGGAGAATTGCTTGAACCCAGGAGGCAGAGGTTGCAGTGAGCCAAGATTGCACCATTGCACTTCAGCTGGGCAACAAAAGCAAATCTCCGTCTCAAATAAATAAATAAATAAAAACAAAAATTAGCCAGGTGTGGTGGCATATGCCTGTAGTCCCAGCTACATGGGAGGCAAAGGTGAGAGAATCGCTTGAACCAAGGAGGCAGAGGTTGCAGTGAGCCTAGATCGCACCATTGCACTCCAGCCTGGGTGACAGAGCAAGACTGTCTCAAAAAAAAAAAAAAAAAAAGGAAAGACTTGTCAGCATAAACTTTTATAACTCTTATATTTCCTAACTCTGAAAGAGCTTAGAAGCAATGTCAAATCAATTGCAATGAGTACACTTAATGTCTTGACCTTGGTTTTTACTCCTTAGAGGAATGTCTGGTTCTAGGGCTGGGGTAAGGAAAGTACAAAATAAACCTCAAACATTTTGTTAAGCCAAGAAGTGACAAAGTGTTCAAAACATGAGGGGAGATTGTTAAATGCACACAGGACCCAATCTGAACGGGCTCCCACTGGCCAAGGCTGACAAAATGTGAGCACTAAACTAAGAATATAATGGATTATATCCTGGCTATAAAACGGGAATTCTTTAGGTCATACTGATAATCAAACAGTAAGTGTGGGGAGGTGCCCTTCCTTACTTATACCAATGGATACGTGTGAAGACAGTTGTGAAACTGGAAAATCATTCTCAACCATCCTCCTAACGGTTGGTCCAAATAAGAATAATTCATGAATGCTAAATCTACGGGGAAAGTTTTATGAGGAGTAGAATATTTATAGTTTCAAAGTGTCTCTCCACATACTAATTAGTTACAAAAGGTAAAACAGTAACTCTACAGTAGAGAAAACAGACAACACCTTGATCTCTACAGTAGAGAAACTCTACAGTAAACAGACAACACCTTGATCTCTACAGTAGAGAAAACAGACAACACGAGAAACAGAGGAACAAAGTGTGCCTCTGGATGTGATACACTGGAAAAGCTACAACATTATTTGGGTTGGGAACAACTCAAATTGAAGAACATTTGTAAAATATGGACCAATTTCATGAAAGCTAATAAACGGCTGAGGAACAGTTGCGGATTAAAGAAAACAAAACAAAACAAACAAAATGCAAAACATGATCCTGGACTGGGGGAAAAATTCCATGAACATTATCAGAGCAATTGAAAAAGTTTCGATATAAGACTTAAGATTTTCTCAACATTAAATTCCTGAATCTAATAACTGATCTATAGTTATATAACAGAATATCTTTGTTCTCAGGAAATACACAAATAAGAAGGAAGAGGAGCCGGGCACAGTGGCTCACGCCTGTAATCCCAACACTTTGGGAGGCCGAGGTGGGAGAATTGCTTGAGCCCAGGAGTTCAAGACCAGCCTGGGCAATATATCGAGAAGCCCCCCCCAGCCCCCATCTCTAAATATGTATGTATTTTAAAAGGATTTTTAAAAGTAAGTAGTATGAGGTAAAGGGAAATGATATGTGTGACCTATTCTAAAATGGTTCAGAAAAAAAATATATATATATATATGAAGGGAATGAAAAAAGTATGTGGCAAAATGTTAAACATTTGTAAATTTGGGTAAAGGATGTATGAAAATTCTCAATTTTATTCTTGCAATTTCAAGTTTGAATTATTGCAATGAAAAGTAAAAAACGAAAGTATGCCATGTCTCAGGTAATCAGTTTCTAATTTCAGTAATTCATAACCTGAAGAAAAATGGTATCTCATGTTCATTCAAGTATTTACTGAATTCATTCAACAAGTATTTACTGAATGTGCCAAGTGGTAAATGGAGAGAGAATATCCTGTCTTGCCCCTACTCTTCAGTGCTCAGATAGCAGACCTGTTTCCATGTTGCTGGAGTCACCTCATGTAGGATCCAAACGTCAGGGGTGGGTATCAGTGCATATCCCTGAATCTTCATCATTGTTTTATCACTGCAGTTGTCATTATCATTGTAGTCTTTCTCTTCTTTAAATAGCAAAACGCCTTCCTAACACTTGAGAAAAGGTGAATTAAGAGAAAGCAAGGTATATGTAGGTTTCTCTTAAAGTCACAAAGTAGTAGTAATAGCATACATTTCAAGACATCTCATTTTATGAGGACAGTAATTATTCACATTTTAAGACTTGCTCTGATTTTGCAGAGCTTTTGAAGACATTTTCCTCTTGTTTGGGAATCAATATGAAAACACTGACTGTCCTGCAATTATCAATGTTACATTGTCTCTGGAGTTCCTGGCCTGGCTTCAATGCAATAAATCAAGTTGAAGCTTGCTGGTGGCCTTAGCAGAGCCACTATCGCTGCAGCAACATAATATCCTGCTTGCTGCCTTATTGTGATTCAGAGACCTAGTCACAAGCTTGCTTTTTATCTAACAGCCAAGAACTAAAAACTCAAGTTTCCATCATCAATAGAAGGAGTAAATTTGGTGTATTCACACATGGAGTCCTATGTGGCAACACAGGAGCTAACTACTGCTATATACAACACGAAGAAATCTCCTTTAGGAGGCCGAGGCGGGCGGATCACGAGGTCAAGAGATCGAGACCATCCTAGCCAACATGGTGAAACCCCGTCTCTACAAAAAAAAATACAAAAATTAGCTGGGCATGGTGGCATGCACCTGTAGTCCCAGCTACTCGGGAGGCTGAGGTAGGAGAATTGCTTGAATCTGGGAGGTGGAGGTTGCAGTGAGCCAAGATCCCGCCACTGCACTCCAGCCTGGCTCCTGGCAACAGAGCAAGATTCTGTCTCAAAAAAAAGAAAGAAAGAAATCTCACAGACATGATGTGGGACAAAAGCAGACAAGCACAAGTCCCTATGTGTGAATTTATTTATATAAAATTCAAATCAGCTACCACAAATATAGGAGGTAGGAATAATGTCTACCTTTGGGGAAGGGATCAAATATTGAGTAGGGACACAAGGGAGCCCTCTGACGTGCTGGAAATGTTCTATATTTTTATATGAGTAATTACAGCACATAAACATTGGTCAGGGCCAGGTGTGGTGGCTCATGCCTGTAATCCCAGCACTTTGGGAGGCCAAGGTGGGCGGATCAGCTGAGGTCAGGAGTTTGAGACCATCCTGGCCAACATGGTGAAACCCGTCTCTACTAAAAATACAAAAATTAGCAGGAGGTGGTGGCGCGTGCCTATAATTCCAGCTACTCTCAGAGCTGAGGCAGGAGAATCACTTGAACCCGGGAGGCAGAGGTTGCAGTGAGCTGAGATTGTGCCATTGCACTCCAGACTGGGTGACAAAGCAAGACTCAGTCTAAAAAGTAAAATAAAATAAGCCAGCTGCAGTGGCTCACCCCTGTAATCAATCCCAGCACTTTGGGAGGCTGAGATGATGGGTGGATCACCTGAGGTCAGGAGTTTGAGAACACCCTATCCAACATGGCAAAACCCCATCTCTACTAAAAATGCAAAAAATTAGCCAGGCATGGTGGCACACACCTGTAATCCCAGCCACTTGGGAGGCTGAGGCAGGAGAACCGCTGGAACCTGGGAGGTGGAGGTTGCAGCAAGCCGAGATCAACCACTGCACTCCAGCCTGGGTGACAAGAGCAAAACTCCGTCTCAAAAAATAATAATAAATAAAATAAAATAAACATTGGTCAAAAATAATAAAACTGTATCAACTGTATATAAATAATGCCTCCATTAAAATACTAAATAAAATTTATACATAAAATCGGGATGTAGTAAAAACAAAGAGTAATTTTTTTTTTTTTTTGAGACGGAGTTTTGCTCTTGTTACCCAGGCTGGAGTGCAATGGCGCAATCTCGGCTCACTGCAACCTCCGCCTCCTGGTTTCAGGCAATTCTCCTGCCTCAGCCTCCTCAGTAGCTGGGATTACAGGTACACACCACCATGCCCAGCCAATTTTTTGTATTTTTAGTAGAGACGGGGTTTCACCATGTTGATCAGGATGGTCTCGATCTCTTGACCTCATGATCCACCCGCCTCGGCCTCCCAAAGTGCTGGGATCACAGGCGTGAGCCACCGTACCTGGCCCACAAAGAGTAATTTTCTAAAAACCCAAAGAAAGCCAAGGGGTGATATTCCCAAATTGCCATGTATCCAAGATGTGATGAGAAGGAAATTCTTTGAGGGCAGTTTATTTATGGTCTGCTAGATGTCTTCTAGCTCCTTCACACATGATAAATAACACCACCTCTCCAAGTCCACTGGTTTGTTTCTTCAGGGGAAGAGCTGGAATAGGATCAATGTTTACTCGCATGACACAAAACATGTATGTCATCTCCATCTGAGATCAGATGAAAGCTAAGTTTAAATGACAGTAAAAAATCCTTGAAAAGTTATCCATTAATATAACTAGAAAAGAAAATATAAAACATTCTTGCCTGCATAAATAGCAGGAGAAATAAAAGCAAAATTAAACACAGCGAGACCCTGAAGTCAGAGGGCCAGGAGTTCTAGATGAATCTTTGCTACTTAACTGGCAGTCTGTGTTACTTATCTGAAAGAAAACATCCCCAGTTTGTTGGAAAGTTCTTCTTTAGCAAAAGTAGTTGGTGTTTTATCCAACATATTTCTTAATAACTGTTGAGAAAAGGTTGAGACATCTTCCTAATTGGCACAGAAGTGCAATACCAGGTAAGAACATAAATTCCGCATGTTCTATTAAAAACTCATGGTAATTACAAGGTTTTTGTTAAGTCTATTTACCCATTCCAAGAGAACCTAGAACAGGAATATGAACAAGCTCAGCAAAATGATCACAAGGCCACTAAAGGAATGTCTGATACTCCCAGGCAGTCAAAGATGCTCAAGGGAAGAAAAGGATCCTGATTTAGATTTTTATAGCCAGCATGATTAAAGATCTCCTTTTATTCTTTTTTGAGATGGAGTCTCACTCTGTAGCCAGGCTAGAGTTCAGTGGTACGATCTTGGCTCACTGCAACCTCCGCCTCTCAAGTTCAAGCCATTCTCCTGCCTCAGCTTCCCAAGTACCTGGGACTACAGGCGCGTGCCACCAAGCCCAGCTAATTTTTGTATTTTTAGTAGAGATGGGTTTCACCATGTTGGCCGGAATGGTGTTGATCTTTTGACCTCATGATCCGCCCACCTCAGCCTCCCAAAGGGCTGGGATTACAGGTGTGAGCCACCGCACCCAGCGATCTCCTTTTATTCGATTTAACTTTCTTTTTTCTTCTTTTTCAAGACAACCCATTACTAGGATTCCTTTTCTTCTAAACAATGAGTTTCTCATTCCTTTTCGCTGCCTTAAAATGTGACAAGAAAAAAGCATCTTTGCACATTGGGAGGCCGAGATGGGCAGATCACTTGAGGTCAGGGGTTCAAGATTAGCCTGAGCAACTTGGCAAAACCCCTTCTCTACTAAAAATACAAAAACTAGCTAGATGTGGTGATGTGCATCTGTAGTCCCAGGTACTTGGGAGGCTGAGGCAGGAGAATCACTTGAATCCAGGAGCTGGAGGCTGCAGTGAGCTGACATCAAACCACTGCACTCCAATTTGGGTGACACAGTGAGATTCTGTTAAAAAAATTTTTGTTTTTGCTTTATATTGCACATTTTAATAAACATAAAAATTTGCTGTGTCTCCCCACCTCCCTTTTCTCAGACTGAAGGTTGTCCAAGTATCTGAGATTTTATGAGTTTTACTTTTTTACAATTTATAGGCAGTTTATGCCAACCCTAAGAGTGTGAACTCTAGAATCTGTATGTAAGCTTGGATTTACATCCCAGCTCTACCATCACTTACTATGTGACTTTGGACAAGTAACGCTTCCGTTTGATGCTTCAGTTTCCTCATCTGTAAAATGAGAATCCATTACTGAACCAATCTCATAGGGTGGTTATAAAAATTAAATGAGCTAGTGCAGGTAAAGAGTTTATTTGATAAGTAAACATGTACATATGCTCAATATTAGAAGTTACAAATGTTAATTCTCAGTTGGCTCTGGAAAATTCTTTTAAAAACGTCGATCAAAAAACAAAACAAAACAAAACAAAACAACAGGAAAAGAAAATACCGATCAAAAAACAGGCATATCAGCTGGGCACGGTGGCTCACACCTGTCATCCTAGCACTTTGGGAGGCAGAGGCGGAAGAACTGCCTGAGCTCAGGAATTCAAGACTACTCTGGGCAACATGGTGAAAACGCCGTCTCTACTAAAAATACAAAAATTAGTTGGACATGATGGTGGGTGACTGTAGTCCCAACTACTCGGGAGGCTGAGGCAGGAAAATCAACTGAACCAGGAGACAGAGGTTGTAGTGAGCCGAGACCGCACCACTGCACTCCAATCTGGGCAACAGAGCAAGACTGTCTCCAAAAAAAATCACTACTCTCTACTTCTAATAATCTTCTAAGAATCCCTGTTTCTTTTTTTAGTGCACACGAGCTTGGTTCCTCGGGCAATTATTTTACAATTTTCATTGTTGGCCACAATTGCAGTGGCACCAAATTATCAGTGCATCACAATTGGATGTGTAAAGAATTCTCACCCATATTTATAAATGGTTTGCTTGTAAAAAATGTTAAAAAATATATATTGTTAGAAATTTCAAGGACATGTTTAGCACACAATCTGGCATTTGATCCGTTTTACATCGTAACTGTTTAATGCTTAATAGTAAAAATCAGCCAGGCGCGGTGGCTCACGCCTGTAATCCTAGCACTTTGGGAGGCCGACGTGGGTGTATCACCTGAGGTCAGGAGTTCAAGACCAGCCTGGCCATCATGGTGAAACTCCATCTTAAAAAAAAAAAAAAAAGAAAAGAAAATAGTAAAAATCTCTTCTACTGATTTAAATAGTTTGGGAAATATTAACATTTGGGGGTTGATAAAATACTTTTGAATGTCAGACAGGCCATTTACCTGGCAATTCGAAATAAATATTCCACCTACCACACTTTTTTTTACTTGGGGTGGGGTACAGAAAAAAAAAAAACCCATAACTAATCATCAATCCAGCTGCTCATGTATGCCTTATCAATGATTATGTATCTTGTGGAAACTTTCTGAAAAGTACAAATATTCTTGACTTCCAACACGCAGAGCTTCTCTACAGAAAGAACGTCAGAGCTAACGAAAAGCCCAGGTTGTCTCCTTTTCTGGGGAGACTGTCAGTAACAAACTGCATGTTTTTCTACCTTTTTAGACAATACAATCTTTTGCAAACTTGCCATGATTGTGAGGGTCAAATAAAATACTATCAACAATTTAAAAATTAGGTTATCCTGGCTGGGCACGGTGGCTCACACCTGTAATCCCAGTACTGTGAGAGGCTGAGGCATGTGGATCACTTGAGGTCAGGAGTTGAGACCAGCCTGGCCAACATGGCAAAACCCCATCTCTATTAAAAATACAAAAATTAGCCAGGTGTGGTGACATGTGCCTTTAGTCCCAGCTACTTTGGAGGCTGAGGCAGGAGAATCACTTGAACCTGGGAGGCAGAGGTTACAGTGAGCCAAGATCACACCGCTGTACTCCAGCCTGGGTGATGGAGCAAGACTCTGCCTCGAAAAACAAAAAATGAATAAATACAGGTTATCCTGCAATTCTGCCGTTTATCTCCCTAGCAGGTAAAACTAGGTGGCTGAGAAGATAGAGCAACAGGAGATGTACAAAGTGGTAACTGAAAAACTCTTATCTAATTTGTTAGAAGACAGGTTATATTTACTGAAGGGGGAAGAGTCAATATGAGGCTTAGAAAAACGGAGAGAAATAATTCACTGCCAGGCATGGTGGCTCACACCTATAAACCCAGCACACTGGGAGGCCAAGGCAGGATAATCTCTTGAGACCAGGAGTTCAAGACTAGCCTGGGCAACATAGTGAAACCCCATTTCTAAAAAAAATAAAAAAATTAACCAGATGTGATGGCATCTACCTGTAGTCTCAGCTACTCAGGAGTCTAGATAGGAGGATCGCTTCAGGCCAGAAGGTTGAGGCTGCAGTGAGCTGTGATCTTGCCACTGCACTCCCAGCCTGGATGACAGACCAAGACCCTGTCTCAAAAAAAGAAAAAAAAATTCATCCGTATAGAACTGGGCGCAGTGGCTCACACCCGTAATCCCAGCACTTCAGGAGACCAGGAGTTTGAGACCAGTCTGGGCAACATAGCAAGACCCCTATCTCTACAAACAAAAAAAATTAGCTAGGTGAGGCGGTGAGTGCCTGTAGTCTCAGCTATTTGGGAGGCTGATGTGGGAGGATCTCTTGAGCCCAGGAATTGGGAGGGTGCAGACAATTGCATCACTGCACATCAGCCTGGGCAACAGAGACCCCGTCTCTATAATAACAAATAATTTAAAGATTCATTGGTGTAGCACTGGCATTGTCAAAAGGTGTGTCTGCCCTGACTGGTTACTCAAAGATGTCCCCATGACTGGTTAGGGCTCCTAGCAGACAGCCATGCAGCAAACTATCCTAACTGGACAGTGTTAGGCAGTATACTGACCAGCTCCACCCATGGTGCTTCCAACTAAGACTCAGGATTTTACTTTGCTTCTATGAGAACTTGTCTAGTGCACTCATTACACCCAAGTATCCAGATTCTCTTCAAAGTTATATACTTGCTATTGGCCAGGCGCAGTGGCTCACATCTGTAGTCCCAATACTTTGAGAGGCTGAGGCGGCCAGATCACTTGAGATCAGGAGTTCAAGACCAGCCTGGCCAACATGGTGAAACTCTGTACCTACTAAAAATACAAAAATTAGGCCAGGCTTGGTGGCTCATGCCTGTAATCCCAGCACTTTGGGAGGCCAAGGTGGCCAGATCACGAGGTCAGGAGTTTGAGACCAGACTGATCAACATGATGAACCCGTTTCTACTAAAACTAGAAAAATTAGCCGGGCGTGGTGGTACACACCTGTAATCCCAGCTGCTCAGGAGGCTGAGGCAGGAGAATTGCTTGTACCTGGGAGGCAGACATTGCAGTGAGCCAAGATAGTGCCATTGTACTCCAGCCTGGGCAACAGAGTAAGACACCATCTCAAAAAAAAAAAAAAATTAGCCAGATGTAGTGGTGTGTGCCGGTAATCCCATCTACTCAGGAGGTTGACATGAGAATCGCTTGAACCTGGGAGGGGATTGCACTGAGATCTCACCACTGCACTCCAGCCTGGGTAAAAAAGCGAGACCCTGTCTCAAAAACAAGAAAACAAACAAAAAAATTCAGTCATATACTTGCTTTAAATGAATAATCTGAGATTATTTTAAACCAAAAGAATATGCAATTTTCAAAGTACTCTCCATAACATCTCTCACATAACCAAAGATAGCATACTATAAACAAGTCACATTACTTGAGCTTATTTCATCTATGCACATCTTAGCATACCTGTTAAAACAGAGATTCTAGAGGTTTCCAATTAACCATTACACATCTAGTATCCATAGAAAAATGTCACCTATTAGTTTGTGTCAAAACTGTCAAATGACGCAGTCATACACATCCTTTAAAAAATATATGGGGCTAGGTGCAGTGACACACACCTGTAATCCCAGCACTTTAGGAGGCCAAGGCAGGTAGATCACCTGAGGTCAGGAGTTCAAGACCAACCTAGCCAACACGGTGAAACCCCATCTCTACTAAAAATTCAAAAATTAGCCAGGCGTGGTGGCACATGCCTGTAATCCCAGCTACTCAGGAGGCTGAGGCAGGAAAATCACTTGAATCCGGGAGGCAAAGGTTGCAGTGAGCCGAGATCATGCCATTGCACTTCAGCCTAGGCGACGGAGATTCCGTCTCAAAAAAAATAAAACAATATATATGGTAGCCCAAAAAATGTCAGTTGTCTTATTCTGCTTTGCATCTCAAATCCTGCTATGAAGCTGGGTAGTTTCAAACAAACCATTGTGGATTATGAACTATGTTATTTACCACATATAACTACAGTCAATTCTTTTTATTCATGGCAGTTATGTTTTATGAAATCACCATGGGCCAGGCCCTGCAGCTCACACCTGTAATTCCAACACTGTGGGAGGCTGAGGAGGGTGGATCCCCTGAGGTCAGGAGTTCAAGACAAGTTGGGCCAATATGGTGAAACCCTGTCTCTACCAAAAATACAAACATTAGCCAGGCATGGTGATTGATGTACACCTGTAATCCCCACTACTTAGGAGACTGAGGCACAAGAATCATTTGAACCTGGGAGAAGGAGGTTGCAGTGAGCCAAGATCACGGCATTGTACTCCAGCCTGGCCTACAAGAGCAAGACTCTTATCTCAAAAAAAAAAAAAAAATCACCATGAACACTGAATTAGCAAATACAGGTTGAATATCCCTAATCCAAAAAGCTCCAAAACAGAAAACTTTTGAGTGCTGACATGACACGAGTGGAAAATTCCACACCTGACTTCATGTGAGGGGTCACAGTCAAAACTGTTTTATGCACAAATTTACTGAAAATACTGTATAAAGTTACCTGTAGGCTATAAGATGTGTATGAAATAAACTGTGTTTAGACTTGAGTCCCATCCCCAAGATCTCATTCTGTGTATGTAAGTATTCCAAACTCCCAAGCTTTTCCGAAAAGGGATAATCGGCCTGTACTAAACTGTTGCCCCTAGGGAAAAGACAGGGTTAGGTTCCTGTTAAGACTGTGACATTTTCATCAATTAATATGTAACCTTGTTTTATGTGTTTAAGATATCTTATTTTACATACATTACTGAACTCACAGCCAATAGCACTATAAATCATGTCAACCAGGCCTGAAAAAAAGCATCCCTAGCACCCATTTTCTCCAAAAGGCTCATCTCTTCCTTCTTGAGGTAAGGAACACCAGGTATCACTTCTGCACTACGTTTGGGGGCCATTTTAAACAGCAAAATCCAACAAAAGGCACAAAAATGTCAAGAATATAGCACTCATGGGACCATGAAAGGTATACTCATCTGGAAGTATGATGTCAGGTGACTCAAACTTTTTGTTGCTCTGTACACGTCTATGAAAGCAGCATGCACACTGATTTGGGGGTTACCAATAAATTTCAGTGAATAGGCAAACTTGCAAATACAGAATCTGCAAGTAATGATCAACTGTGTTTCCTTAATTCCTTGAAGATTCCAAATGTCTACTCCCCAGATCAGACTGGCTCTGGCCAGTCACTTAAGTTTGCTACATCTGAAATATCAGACATTTAAAGAACAGACAACAAATACTGAGTTCCAACCTGCTACCTAACATACAAAGCTGTGAACCCAACGTGACACTAAAGTTTGAAACTAGTGTGTGAACTTTATAGATCTGACTTCGAGAGTCTCAAAGTAGCCTGCTCTTTTAAAATCTCAACCATTTTGTATTACAATTTTGAAAAATATGGTTTTTCTCTGCCTTAACACAATGAAGAAAATCTATCAAAAGAAACTGTAATGAACCATCAGCCCCTGAGAGGGTATCTCTATGGTCAGGCAAAATACAAAACGACTAGAATGCCCTCTGGATGCACTGTTCTATGCTACATGGTAAGAGGATGGAGGAGTTTGTATTATCTTGGGTTTCAAGAGGAAGCCACGGTGAAATGCATTCTAGTTACTAGACCTCATCAGCAGGGAAGGCTGCCACTGTCACAGGCTAGGGTTTCGTTTATATTTATTTAATCCCAAAGCTTAATAGAGTTATTTCTTATTTAGCATGGAATGAGATAATCATGTTTAAATTGAGAAAGCTAACTTGGCTGGGTGTGGTGGCTCATGCCTGTAATCCCAGCACTTTGGGAGGCCAAGGTGGGCAGATCATGAGGTCAAGAGAACGAGACCATTCTGGCCAAGATGGTGAAACCTCATCTCTACTAGAACAAAAAATTAGCCAGGCATGGTGGCACGCACCTGTGGTCCCAGCTACTTGGGAGGTTGAGGTGGAAGGCGGAGATTGCAGTAAGCCGAGGATTGTGCCACTGCACTCCAGCCTGGCAACAGAGCAAGACTCTGTCTCAAAAAATAAAAAATAAAGAAACTCTGGCAGCAGTCCAGAGAATGGGTTAGAAGTTAAAACTCAAAAGTGCAAATTGCCTGACTTATCAGTTTAAGGCAGATATTCTGTACCATCCTCCTAAAAGAACCCCTCATCTTACCTTTAGCAAGTACTTTGGGTATTACACTAAAATTAAATCACAATCATGAACTACAGAATTAAATTAAAAATCTTAAAAAAATAAGGTTTAAAAATAATCCTTTTAACACTTTAATATTAAAATTATACCAAATCTATATTGTCTACATCCTCTTCAAGAGTATCTGTTACTGTTTTAAATCATCTAAGAGTTTAAGCTAATAATCTCCTAGCCTAAAAACTTCAATATAATCATAAACCGGTGTGCCAGGCATGGTGGCTCATGCGGAAGGATCCCTTGAGCCCAGGAATGAGACCAGCCTGGACAAAGTAGGAAAATCCCCATCTCTACCCACCCCCGACCCTACAAAAAAAATACCCCATAAACTGGCTTATCTTTAAAAGTTGATGGGTGTGAGTCTTGTACATGAAATGTTATTATCATGTTAACAAATATGGATTGGTTCAATCCGTATGGAAACCTTAACTCATGGAATGAACTAGAGGAATTGTCTTGTGCCTTTTATAGAAATCCAACAGACATCTTAACTTACTTTAACAGTACACTTTTCATCGAAGATTCTTATGTCAGCTCAGCACCATTAAGATATTACCTATTTATGCACGGCAATTACAAAGACTAAAAAAAAAAGCAAAACTGTGCACTGTTTAAGGAATTTTTATTAAAGCAAGAATTTTATAATCCAAATTACGTTTCCTTGCTCAGTTTTCAATTCTGTTACTTAAAACAGAACTGACATTTTGAGCTATTCCACAGTAAAGAATTACAAAATTAAAGAAAGGAATGCTTTAAATTTTTGTACTTTGCTGAAAATTCTTTTTCCCAGGGTCTATAAAACATTAATTTGTTTTTATATTTTACTATTTTTTTTTTTTTTTGTTTTGTTTTTAAATCAATAAGTAATCTAGGACTAGCATTATGTTTGCTAGACCTGGCAATTGCTCGGTACATAAGGTTCAAAGTTTCCTTTCCTTTTTTTATTTATTTTATATTTTGCAATGTTTTTTTTCCATAATATTTAAGTTTTTCGATGTTTAGATATTTTTCTTCGGTGAAGCACAAGTTTCTTTTCATGGTCCCTGATCAATCTGTAAATGTTAAAAAAAAAAAAAAAAATTAAGACCAGGACTATCACTTGTTAGTAGCAAATTAAAGCCCTTAGCCAAATCCAGTGTGGCTGCCTGTTTTATCTATAGTTTTACTGGAACACAGCCATTCCTTTCTTTTGTATACACACTGCCTATGTTTGTTCTGACGTGGTAACTAGCACTGGAACAAGATCATTTCAGAGATAACATGGTCCTCAAAGCCCAAAATATTTCTATCTGGCCCTTTACAAAAAAGATTTGCCAATCCCTGGTCTTGATCCTGGCTGCACTACTCAGTTTCTTAGGAATAATGAAAGACAGTAATAGAGGCCCAAGGGCAACTATTTAGCACCACCCAATAAGGAAAGGTATAATTATGAAAGCCAACCTGTGACAGGCCATTTAATATATATTACTACACAAAATCTGGCCAGAAACGGTGGCTCACACCTGTAATCCCAACACTTTGGGAGGCCAAGGTGGGTGGATCACTTGAGGTCAGGAGTGCCTGGCCAACATGGCGAAATCTCGACTCTAGTAAAACATACAAAAATTAGCTGGGCGTGGTGGCATGGGCCTGTAATCCCAGCTGCCTGGGAGGCCCAGGTAGGAGAACTGCTTGAACCCAAGAGGTGGAGGCTGCAGTGAGCCAAGATCACGTCATTGCACTCTAGCCTACGCAAGAGAGCAAGACTGTTTTGGAAAAAAAAAAAAAAGAAAGAAAGAATGAAGAAAACCCTGGTAGTGCTGGAATTTTAAAAATCCAACAATTAACGGGTAAAATTCCTTTAATTCCTCTATAGTTAGCTCTACTTTTCCTTGAAAAATTAGCAATACATTTAAATGAACTGAAATGATCTTTTGCTATGTATATTTCAAAATATGCTCAACAGTTGAGCATGAAGAAAACAAGCTTAAAACAACAAAGCAGGGGGAAAAGCTCACTTTAAACAGTTGGAACACCGGTGGCACTGTTAACGGCTTTCTGAGCAGCCTCTTTAGCTTGGTGGGCTTGTAGTACAGCTACAGCTTCATCAACCTAAGAAGGGGGAAAACAAAGATAAACTGGCTCAGAAGAGGAACGGTAATGAAGTTTCATATTGACAACACACTAATTTCCAACAAAGGTAAGCTTCTTCCCTCAGATGAAAGGGAAAATTGTTACGTTAAACTATATTCAATTTTGAGTTCCATTACACCACTATTCTAGAATTACTCAATCGCCTCCTTGCACTTCTCTTTCCTTGTCCTCGCCACCCTCAAAAAATACTTCTCTTTCTCCACTAGAGAAAGCAGCAGCAGTTGAGAGTATGGCTGTTGGAACTGTCTGGATTTGAAGCCAGGGTTCTGTCACTTAACAGCTGTGTGAGCATTTGGCAAATTTTTCAGCCTGTTTCAGGTTCCCTATCTATAAAATGGGATAATAGTGCCATAGGTTATTATGCAGACTTTACAATTGTACATGGCTGATATATAATGTGTTACGTAGAATTAAGACCCTATAAAAAGCCATGTAATAACCATGTAAGAGGCAACTGGGTAAATGATACATTTAAATTACCTTAGAACGGAGTGACTCTGGAGACTCAAGCATATGAAGAAGTTCTGAATTATCAATCTCCAACAACATACCAGTGATTTTACCAGCAAGAGAAGGGTGCATGGCTTGAATAAGAGGAAACAGCCGTTCACCTAGAAACAAAACATTCAAAAACTCCCTTCAACAAAAAACCTTTTAATTGCACTGAATTAACACACTGAACCATACTTCTGTATCGTGTCTTCATGGGAAGAACAGAGTAAAATCTGCCACAGGGCAATTTTTGACAAGGCATTCTTGACATTATTGGTTTGCCAATTAAGCAATTTTACCATTAGGTTTGTTAAATCAGTGTTTAGACAAAATCACAAATTTTCCTCTCAATTGCTTCAAATTCCTTCTCTCAAAGTAGTGGGTGTCCATGTTGAGTAATGCCTTACTACCCTCTTCATTATCAACAATACATTTTCTTATTGGCCTTCCAGTGGTTTTAATTAGGCAGACCAACTGTGCTATTATAATCATTCATGCCAATTCAGATCACTTCCACTGACCTAGCTGTCAATTTTAAGGCACAAGGGTACCTAATGATTCCTATATTTTCTAGTCTCTCTGAATTGGCAAGGTGGGACGAAGGTACTTACCCAACATTTGCTTTTGCTCTTGAGGAGGGGCAGATGCCAACATGGAAGCAGTCAAAGGTTCTTGACCTTGTACATGAACAGCAGGCTAGACAGAACAAGAACACAAGAGTGTAAAGCACAGGAAAAAAAAGCAAATACAAATAGTCATCAATGAACATCTGCTGAAATGGTAGACATCCATCAAAACATGAGGTAAGGAGGCTGAGTGAGTGAATTAGAAAGAGGCCAAAGTAATTACTATGTACTATATATCACAGCTACTTTTAAGTTGTTTTAGGCCAGGCATGGTGGCTCATGCCTATAACCCCAGCATTTTGGGAGGCCAAGACGGGCAGATCATTTGAGGTCAGGGGTTCGAGACACCAGCCTGGCCAACGTGGCAAAACTCCCAGCTACGACAGAGGCTGAGGTAGAATTGGTTAACTAAAAAAAAGTAAATTTTGTTTTATATATAAAACACATATACGATCAAATGTGTATAACCACTTTTGATTAATTTCATTTTCTTTTTACCCAGAGTATTCTTTGGAATCACATTTTTATCATTGTGTGTTGGCCTCTGGGTCAGTAAAAAAGTAAGCCCAATCTCCCAAAATAAACTTTCCTTCAACTACAAAGAAAGCTCTCAAACCACCCAAGTGATTCAGGATGTGGATTTCTGGTTGCTTGTCCTATTCTTAAAGCATAAGACATTTTACATACTATCATATTAGCAGGATGTTCCAGATAGCCTAAGCTCTCAAAAACGCATCACACAGCTATCTTCACTTTTTTTTTTTTTGAGACAGAGTCTTGCTGTCACCCAGCAGGCATTACAGCTTGCTGTAGCCTCAAACTCCTGGGCTCAAGCAATCCTCTTGCCTCAGCCTTCCTAGTAACTAGGACTACAGGCGTGTGCCACCTCGCCAGGCTAGTTTTCTTTATGGAGACAGGTTCCTGTTATGTTGCCCAGGCTGGTCTCAAACTCCTGGTCTCAAGAAGCAATCTGCTGCCTCAGACTCCCTAAGTGCTGGGGTTACAGGTGTTAGCCACTGTGCCCTGCTTTCTTCACATCTTTGATTTCAACCAAGAAATATGATTTTTATTGAGAAATCGTTAAATCCATACCTGTTGCATTGTAACTTGTGGCTGTGCATTAAGATGTTGCTGAGGATTGCGAACTCCCGCAGCATATTTATACTGTGGAACGGTGCGGACAGCAGGAGTAGCTGCAGCAGCTGCAGCTGCAGGACGTGGACCCATTGTCTGTGTTGATGTGTTAGCTACAAGATAAGAAGATTTTGTATTTTTATCTTGCTCTTTCAAATTGGTGATCAATTTTTAAAGGAAGGGTTAAGACTCACCAACACGCTGTGTTGACATGACTCGTGGAACCTGTGAAGAAGCTGGTCTCATAGTACTAAATGGTGGTCTAGGGGCAGCTGGGCGGATAGCACCGGGCATATTTTGGAATGCTGTATTTCAAGATTTGAACATACATTAACTGGGAAAATTTACTGAATGAAAAGTGTTCATCCTGTTTTCTTCAATCTGAAGAGTAGAACTGACCAAATACAACCTCTTCTTGTTTGTTTTTGAGACAGAGTTTCACTCCTGTTGCCCAGGCTGGAGTGCAATGCATGATCTTGGCTCATTGTAACGTTCGCCTCCCTGGTTCAAGTAATTCTCTTGTCTCAGCCTCCCTAGCAGTTGGGATTACAGTCACGTGCCACCATGTCCAGCTAATTTTGTAATTTTAGTGGAGACAGGGTTTCTTAATATTGGTCAGGCTGTTCTCAAACTCCTGACCTCAGGTGATCTGCCTGCCTTGGCCTTCCAAAGTGCTGGGATTACAGGCACGAGCCACCGCACCCAGCCATTTCCCTTTTAAACTTTTTAAAGCTGAGTCTTACACCTGCCATTTCCCCAGACTCAGAGCATCAATAAGTAAATGCATTAATTCATATGAGGAGGAGTACTTATAAATATACCTGAAACATCATAAAATTCCAAGTGCTCCCAGCCTGGACAGCATAGTGAAATCCCGTCTCTACAAATACTAAAAAAAATTTAGCTGTGTGGTGACATGCGCCTATAGTCCCAGCTACTCAGGAGGCTGAGGCAGGAGAATCAACTGAACCCGGGAGGTGAAGGCTGCAATAAGCCAAGATCATATCACCGCACTCCAGCCCGGAAGACAGAGTGAGACTCATCTGAAATATAAACTCTTAAGTGCTCTTGGAATGTAACATGCTGTTTCCACAGTACTCTGATTCTCATATACAATTAGATGGCAAGACCTTTAATAATACTGCCTAACAAAATATAAAATTGGCCAGGTGCCACAGCTCACACCTGCAATCCCAACACTTTGGGAGGCCAAGGTGGTTAGATCACCTGAGATCAGGAGTTTGAGACCAGCCTGGCTAGCACGGTGAAACCCAGTCTCTATTAATAATAAAAAAGTTAGCTGGGCATGGTGACAGGCACCTGCAATCCCAGGTATTCCAGAGGCTGAGGCAGGAAGAATCATTTGAACCTGGGAGGTGGAGGCTACAGTGAGCCAAGATTGAGCCACTGCACTCCAGCTTGGGCAACAGAGCCAGAACCTGTCTCAAAAAAAAACCAAAGAAATGAAGAGCTGTATACCGATTCCCAAAATTTTTTTAAAGGGAAATCAAACCAGTGTAGACATTACTATCTAAGTGAAAAGAATGGTAAAGAACGATTTTTAAATGCTATAAAAATGAACATCCATAACCACAAATTATGTGAAATGCAACAGTTAACCTAACATTGACACAGAAGAGTGGATTTGCCCAATGTGTATTTTTAACTCAATTCCCAACCTTAATTAAAAGAAAAAAGACTTACGATGAGGTCTGGCACCCTGAGCAGTCCAGCGAGGACTTGGTCTTAGTTGAGCAATTTGGCTAGGAGGATAGTATGCAGCACGGTTCTGAGTCTGCAGAGGGAAAAAAGCACGAGTTTATTCACTGAAGATAAAAGCAAACAATGCAACAAATCATATGTTCCTTTTCAAAACATTTACCAGCCCTTCATACTCAAGCATTTTTCCCAACTCAATCATAATTACATTTCTTAATGTTTTTTATATTAGAGACTGGGGGAACAAAAAAATACTAGAAATGACCAAATATGAAAACCTTCATGGTTCTGGTTCCCTCCTAAAACCTACCTGTGGGATAGCTGCCATGAAGTAACCTGAAGGAGGTGCTGGCTGGTAGGGGTTGATTACAGGGTTGGGCACAGCTCGTACACTTGCCATTCTCTGCATATACTGGTTAGTGAGGTGAGCCTGGCGCTCTTCTTTGCGCTGAGCTAAAGCTACATACAATGGCTTTGTGGCCACAATTCTACCGTTCATTTCTGTAACTGCTTTAGTAGCTTCTTCTGGGGAGGAGAAACATACAAAACCAAACCCTTTGCTGCGACCACCCTCCATCATAACCTATTAAGAGAAAAAAAAAAGTTAATGCAATGGAAGAATGAGGCACAAAAAAGAGCATTACCTTTTAGACAATTATAAATCACTGAATCAAATAACTAAACGCTGTTAATGTGTAATCATCTCATATTCACTGAGTTCACGATTTTTCCTTAATATCCAAGTATTAAGTCCAGCAACTTTTAAAGATTTTAGACATTGAATTTGATTGGATTTTCAATATTAAAATTTAATTATCTAACAATTCAAGCTGACAAGATGTTTGACTATGTCTTTGAGAAAAAAGTAGTTGAATCTTACAATACCCACATCTTAGTTTTCACATTCAAGAGTAGAGGATCCATAAATATTATGGTATAAACAACATTCAAGAGGAAGCTTCTTCTAAAATTGATTACAAATTGCTTTAATATGAGCAATGAAGACTTGCAAAGAACCACTTGCTAGGCCAGCAATATATATAAACATGCTATAGAACTAAATTCATAGTATGTGAGTGGCAGAGGAACGAACAGCAATAAACAGAGTCCAGAAATATACCCACACAATTATGGGAATTCGGTGTGTTAAAGTTAACATTTTAAAGTAGTGGGGAAATAAAGAACTTTGGGCTACTCAATATATGTATGACACACTGGAACAAATGAAAAAATTAAGGTAGAAAAACTCTTGTATTCACATTACACTGAAAAAAATCTTAAATCGCAGGTAGATTCTGAATCTGAACATAATATGTAGAAATAGAAGAAAGCCTTTCTAAGACAACAAGAACAAAAAAACCACACATCACAAGTGAAGTCTATAAAGAGAAAACTCTGAAGAAAGTATTTCCAATATCAAACTAATGTTTGGCCTGGTGCAGTGGCTCATGCTTGTAATCCTAGTACTTTTGGAGGCCGAGGCAGGTGGATCACCTGGAGTCAGAGTTTGAGACCAGCCTGGCCAACATGGCGAAACCCCATCTCTATTAAAAATATAAAAATCAGATGGGTGTGGTGGCGGGTGCCTATAATCCCAGCTACTCAGAAAGCTGAGGCAGTAAAATTGCTTGAACCCAAGGGGTGAAGGTTGCAGTGAGCTAAGATTGCACTGCTTCACTTAGAGCACAACTCCGTCTCAAAAAAATAAGTAAAACCAATGTTCCCTAAATCAATATACAGACAGACAAACCCAATATAAAAATAAAGCAAAGGTGAAAACTAGTAAACACATGAAAGTATATCACTAATTTTTTTTTTAAAGTCCACATTTGGAGAGAAGAAATACTAGTTTCTACCTGACAAATCTGTTTAGACCAGTAGAAATTTGTTCATCCATTGTGGACAATCTGGTTGTCTCAGTTTTTAATACATATTACCACTAAATAGTAATTCCAGTTCTAGAAATTTAGATGCAAGACGCATTGGAGCAATGAGTTTTAACACCGGGAATAAAAATGCAAAGCAACCCAAATGTTTCAGTACAGGTACAGTAAAATTATGGTGGTGGTATGTGTATATGTCATGAATATTCAGCCCTTGATTTAAAAAATACCAGAAATAAATACGTATCCAGATCTGACTTTACGTGAAAAGGCAATCAGAATATGTGCAGTATGACCCCATTTTCTAAAATCTGTTTTGTGTTTGAACAGTATGGAAAATTCAGGATACCCAAACTTAACTCCCTCTACAGACCGAAAATGAAGAATGGAGCAGTCACCTTTCAATTTATACCCTTGTCTTAATTGATGAATCTGTTTTTTTCAGCAAGCATTATTAGATTAACATAATGACCTCTTCCTCCTCCAGAATAAGTTCTTGCCGCCCTTTTTTCCTCCCTGAAAACAGCGAGTGATGTAATCCACAAAGGACTTTCAAAAAGACTTAACAGGCCGGGCCCAGTGGCTCATGCCTATAATCCTGGCACATTGGGAGCCTAAGGCAGGTGGATCACTTAAACCCAGGAGGATCACATGGAAGCCACAAGTTTGAGACCAGCCTGGGGAACATGGTGAAAACCCTGTCTCTACCAAAAATACAAAAATTAGCCAGTCTCATAAACCCGTCTCTAAATAAAACTTTTTTAAAAAGACGATTCTCATTTGAAAATCAGGCCGGCCAGAGGATTGCTTGAGACCATAACATAGGGAGACCTTGTCTCCACAAAAAACTTAAAAGAATTTGCTGGGTTACACCAGTTCCTGAGGTGGGAGGACCGCTTACCAGGGGTGGCCAACCTTTTGGATTCCCTGGGCCGCATTGGAAGAATCATTATTGTGGGCCGCACACAAAATACACTAACGATAAAGCCGATCAGCTTTAAAAATGTAAAATCGGCAGGGCACAGTGGCTCACGCCTATAATCCCAGCACTTTGGGAGGCTGAGATGGACGAATCCAAGACCAGTACGGCCGACATGGTGAAACCCCTTCTCAACTAAAAATACAAAAAATTAGCTAGGCATAGTGGAGGGCACCTGCAATCCCAGCTACCTGGAAAACTGAGGCGGGAGAATCACTTGAACTCCAGAGAAGGCTGCAGTAAGGCAAGATCACATCACTGTACTCAGCCTGGGTGACAGAGTGAGAGTTCATCTCAAAAAAAAAAAAAAAAAAAAAACCTCTTCATAAGACCAAGACTTTGTGTTGGACTGCATTAAAAGCAGTCTTGGGCCGCATGTGACCTGCAAGCAGTGGGTTGGACAAGCTTGGCTTAAGCCCAGGAGAGGTTGAGGCTGCAGTGAGCTGTGATTGCGCCATGCCACTGCACTCCAACCTGGGCAACATTGTGAGATCCTGTCTCAAGAAACAGAGAAACACGCATGCTTCATACATTCAAAATAAACTGATACACAACACTAAACAACTTTCAGGGAACACACTGAAGACAAAAACATTCAGGAATAAATTCTACCACACTCCAAGTACTCGTACAAAAGTAGTCTGAAACACAAGACAACCACGGCACTTGAATTTTACTTGTACTAATCCACCTTTCCTCTAACACTTCCTCACTCTCACAGAAGCTTCCTTGGGCTTGCCAGGAAAAACTGACTAGAAAGGCCAGCGTCATTCCAATTCAGTTGAGCTGTAATTTTTCCTATGTACTATTCTCCCACCCCAGCAAAATTACATATGCACAAAACTTCACATACAGAGGAACTCTTGGCCCACAGACACTGGACAAAAACATCCAGAAGTTCTTAAATCAGTATTTCAGAATCTGTACTAGAATACTACTGCTGTTTGTTTCTTAATGTCTGATTTCAAGTAAAAGGAAATATGATCTCTATCCTTACTGCTAGAGGGCAGGAGAAGGAACTGGGGTTTGACTATCTAGAATGAATTGTAGAAATGAACAGATCAGAACTATAGCAACGATTAATAAATTGCTTTCTTTAACCAGTAACGTAACTAGTTGTTGGAATAGGGCAAATCATGTGAGGATAACAATGGTCAAACGCACCCTTCCCTAGCAAAGGGTTCAGAACTTACCATTTAAAAGTTAAACATTAGGCCACAACTACTTCAAACGTGAATATAAGTTTTAGAGGTAATGAAGCACTCTCTAGTGGCGGTATTAATGCAAAATTTATATACATATATCTGTATGCACGAATCTCAAAAAAATACACCATATGCTCTTACCTTTGCACTAGTGATTGTACCAAATGGAGAAAATTCTTTACGAAGACGTTCATCATCAATACCATCATCAAGATTTTTCACGTAAAGATTAACACCCTAAAAAGAAGAAAAGAAAATTATAGAAAAAGAAAACCATGGTTGTACCTAAGTATATTTCCTATTATTTTATCCCATGTTTCTTCTCCTATCCCCTCTCAAACCCTCCAGTTACCTGGCAGTAACTGAAATGAATGTAAAATAGGATTCGTCATCCCTGTCTTATTTTGCTTGTTCAATTAAAAATGAACCTGGTATCTGGTGATCCTATCTTGCTTCATCTGTTCAAATTTGCGTTTAAGTTCCGTCTGCCGTTCCACCTTTTTCTGAGCTCGACCAACATAAATTTGTTTTCCATTGAGCTCCTTTCCATTCATCTCATCCACAGCCTTCCAAAAACAACAACAAAAAAATCACAAAACTTTTCATTAAAAGTTCATTAACAGTTAAGATGAATTTTTGTTAAGTCACAAAAGCTATTCCAAAACCTCAAGATTTTGGGACAATATAAGCTACCAATTTATGCTCTCAAAACTAATGCATAAAATGCAAATAACTGAAAATATAAAAACATGTAAAATAGTATGTACATTAATTTCAACACAAGAACAACTCAGATTTGTACCCCCTTCCTCCTGAATACAGATCACTTACTTTCTGTGCATCTTCATGCCTTTCAAAGCTTACAAATCCAAATCCTTTGGATTTTCCACTTTCATCAGTCATTACTTTCACACTTAAGGCAGGCCCTAAAAAATTGTTTTAAATAAATCAAAGATATTCCTTACAACATTTACGTTATACATTTCAAATTTCAACATACAAACACAAAGTCATCTAAAAAATGAGATTAAAAAAATTTCAAAACTCCATAAATTGATTCCTCCCTCCCAGCCTTCTATGCCCCAGGTAGGTATACTTTTCTACTTAAAGAGCCTTTATTATTCAGAAAGTTAATACCTTCTTCTCTCCCCGAAGAGGATTCCTCCTCCTAGAGGAATCCTTTTTCCCCTTTTCTTCTCTAAAGATACTATCTCATTCCATCGCCCAGATTAGAATGTAGTGGCACAATGAATAGCTAGCTCACTTTAACCTCAATTCCTAGGCTCAACTGATCCTCCTGCCTCAACTTCCCAAGTAGCTGGGACTAAAGGCCAACATACCACCTTGCCTGGCTTATTTTTTGTAGAGATAGGGTCTTGCTATGTTGCCCAAGCTGGTCTCAAACTTGTGGCTTCAAGTGATCTGCCTTCCTTGACCTCCCCAAACGCTGGGGTTACAGGTATGAGTCACTGTGCCAGACCAATTTGATTTTCTTTATATTAAGAAACAAGCATTTATTAAGCTTTGGCCCACCTTCAATAGGGAGTGGAGGGAATACATGGGTTGGACTCTTTGGTAAGACAGGTGATTTAGGAATTTGAAAGACAAAAAAAAAAAAAAAATTAAAAAAAAAAAGACACAGGTGAATTACCTGGAGGAAGAAGCCTTTAGTTCTGAACACATGTTTTCCCCCCAACTCCCTCTAAAGTGAGAGAAACAGATAACTGAGGCAATTGGTGTCTCAGGCAAGCGGGGCAGAAAAGGTTAAAAATCACATTCGATTACAGAAATTTAGAAGGTGTATGGGCAAAGTCAGATTTTCTTCTGAATGTGCCTCTCTCCTGAGGCCAAAGTCAAGAAAATATCTGATGTATTTACATATTTGTGGTCAACTTATATAGCATTATTCATGGGGTAGGTAGTTAACAACATCAACTTTTAGAAATAGTTTTGATTTTTTTTTAAAGACAGAGTTTCACCATGTTGGCAAGGCTGGTCTTGAACTCCTGACCTCAGGTGATCCGCCTGCCTTGGCCTCCCAAAATGCTGATATTACAGGCATGAGCCACCATGCCCAGTCCAGAAATAGCTTCTAATTAAAAGATGTTAAGAAGCACAACAGTTGAAATATATAAAAGGCAGTAGCTAAAGACAATTTGGGGTGAGATGTGAAACATGATGTCACTTTCTACATTTTATATCATCTTTGTGCAAAATGGCATTTTTTGCTTAAGTAGTGGAGGGCTCAGTGTGAGTGGCATGCTAGCATGACATTAAGGTATTGGATTTCCTGGCTGGGCACAGTGGCTCACATCTGTAATCCCAGCACCTTGGGAGGCCGAGGCAGGCGGATCACTTGAGGTCAGGAGTTTGAGACTAGCCTGGCAATCATGGTGAAACCATGTGTTTACTAAAAATACAAAAATTAGCCAGGTGTGGTGGCATGTGCCTGTAATCCCAGCTACTTGGGGTGGAAGTAGGAGAATCACTTGGACCCAGGAGGCAGAGGTTACAGTTAGTGGAGATGGCACCCACTGCCTGGGTGACAGGGCGATCTCGTCAAAAAAAATAAATGTATTAGATTTCCTATTTCATTATTTGACATACTAAAAAAAGTAAGCCACCTCTAAGTTCAACAAAAAAATGCGAAGGGCGGGGTCAAGCAAATCGTTTGTATGTACATTAGAAATTTTTTTGATCTGTTACACCCCTACCTAAACTAAGACTGCTTTGTGTTTCATTAGTTTCAAGTTTTATGAAGTTATTTTTCGATGCAGGAAATAAGTATTTTAAATACCAAGGTGGTATCACTAAAAAAATCTGGATTTTTTTGCTTCCTCTCTTAAAGTCATTGTTTTAAACTGCACAAACACGATGTTACGTAGACTCACCAGCTGTATTTTCCTATGAGACTGCATTCCACCACAGGCTGGCTGTGTCAAATGTACGCCTCTGATGGCATGGGGTTTCTAATTGCATGCATATATATATATATATATCTCACAATAAGGTATGACCGAGTAGTTCAGATTTTAAAATATTTAACTACATTAAGAAGCTGTATATCAGCCTCTTATATCTGAACTACTCGGTCGTATCTTATTGTGCTAATCTAATGCTATTAACCTTTAACACAAATAGAATTCTACTTATTTGCTTTATACTACTTTGTATGTAATAGATGGACAGTGGCTTAATTCAAATAACCACAAATATTTTTAAAGTACCATGTAAGTCTAATTTTATTGACTTTTTAAATATAAAGTACTAGCTAAAATTAACATTGAGCATTAATTCCAATTGTGTGTATAAAAATTTAATTCAGACACATTACCAAACTTGCCAAAGAGATCCTTAAGGCGCTCATCATCCATGTCTTCTCCAAAATTCTTGATGTAAACATTGGTGAACTCTTTTGCCCTAGCTCCAAGTTCAGCTTCTCTTTCTTTACGAGACTTAAATCGTCCAACAAATCTAGTAAAATATACAGAAACTATAATATTAGATTATATTCTATAAAGTTCAGATCAGTTAAGTCTCAAGGGTGGTTTTCTTGTTACTAAGAATATTCAGAATCTCTATTAAAAAGCACACTACAAAATAGAAATAGGGCTATAATTTAAGATATGACACCATGACATATATAAATAAACCTCTTAACTATAATCACCAAAAAAGAAATACTTCTTTTAATATATATTTCTCTCTTCTCTAACTAACCCAAGGTTAAAGGGATCACACCCATCAATATAAATGAGTGGAAATGTACGTGTACCATGCCAATAAAAAGACCTCTATCAAATTAAAAACCTTTCACTGCTTTCATTTCAAAGTGGCCCTTATGCTTTCTCTGCTATCTTCTAGAATAAGAATTTAAACTTCCCAATCCTTTACTCTAACATAGAACAGCCCGCTTAAGTGTACATTTTCAACAAAATGACACTAAAACTTAAATTTTCCTTTTACTAGTAATTCAGAACAAGTAGCACTAGGCCAGGTACAGTGGTTCACACCTGTAATCCAAACACTTTAGGAGGCCAAAGTGGGACGATCATGGAGGCCAAGAATTTGAGATCAGCCTGGCCAACATGGTGGAACTCCATCTCTACTAAAAATACAAAAATTAGCTGGATATAGGGGTACATGCCTGTAATCCCAGCTACTTGGGAGTCTGAAGCATGAGAATCGCTTAAACCCAGTAGGCGGAGGTTGCAGTAAGTTGAGATTGCACACACCACTGCACTCCAGCCTGGGCAACAGAAGAGACCATGTCTTCAAAAAAAAAAACAAGGATCACTGAAGAAAAATAAGGTAGCACATGTGTCATAGCATATTTTAATAAATAGCAAAGTAGAAGGAAAAACCATCTACCATAATCTCATCCTAACCATCTAAATCTCCTTATCTCTAAACTAGCTTTGGAACTGAAAAGTAGAATAGTAATTTACTTCTTGCCCCACAAAATATGGTTGGTCTTCGCCATGCTGTTAGTTTCACAAATGTTCTCAATGGGGGCTTATTTTATTGTGTGTGAGCACCACTTTCTGCTTTGTAAATAATGCTGCAACTTTTTAAGAGACATACTCTTGTTATTTTGCCCTGGCTGGAGTGTAACAGCTATTTACAGCACACTATAGCCTTGGCGCAAACATCCTGCCTCAGCTTACCAGTAGCTGGGAATAAAGGCACACTGCAGTAAAGCTGTAACTTTATGAAAGACACGTGTGTTTGTTCTTAGGACAGTTACAAATTTCCAAAAGGATTATATCGCTTTTACTCAAAACAGCAGTATATCATTCTTTCCTGGATCCTGCCAGTGTTGGGCTTGTTTTCTTTCTTCCTAAAGCACTGCTGACAGGCATTTGTGAGTTTTATAATACTGTATGTCTGTCAATTTCAAGACTACAAGAATTAGCTTTGGTAAAGATTGCTCATTATTGAGGGGTTGGTGGTTTTCTTACTGACTTGTATGGTTGTTACAAGGTCTTTCTTTAATCATAGAATTGGCTTAGATCTTAATGCATCTAACACACATTCAAGAGTTGTGTAGTTCTCCTAAGAACCAAATCTAATGTGCATACCATCATTGCCATTTACACAGCAACAAGAATGCACAGATCATGACCTTATTGCTGAATCTGCCCAGATTAAGTGTAATCCACTGGCATTAGGGATAAAAAGATTTAAGATTTGCCATTCCTTTGACAAATCAGAAAATCTAATTGTTTTTGCAGAGACATCTCAGCAGCAGGAAAAAAATATGTGAACTAGTAGAAATAGCCGTATGCAAAAGGTTTTATCAGTGACATTAATTTTAAAACTTACAACTTTTAAAAATTAGTATATTTCAAGAAAAATTAAGTATACTTCAGGACAGATAAACCCTGAAAACCTGATTTAATTCCACTTATTTTTACACTTCCATCAATAAATCACGGCAGTATCAGCGGAAAGCGTGGGCTCTGAATTCATACTGGGTGTATATCCCAGATCATCTCTTTAACAGTACATAAGAGCAAATTATTTTGAGTTTTCTCACCTATAAAATGAGCTAATTTTACCAGTACCTCAGGAATTATGAATATTAGGTTTGTCTGGATTCCTAATTTTTCACTTACACACTCATTTTGAAAAAGCTTCATATTCCTGTTTACCTGTCTTGTTTTCCTTTTGGTTTGAATGTTGATCAATTATATTAAGCCTGTTATTTGTATGTCACACTTAATGTGTAGAAAATGCAATTATAAAATCAAGATCAGCTTATTTACACTCTTGAATTCAACTACATTAACTTTTCTTTTTTGTTGCTCATCTTTAAAATATTTTTTCCTTTATCTTATGTGTATCTAACTTCTCCCTGACAAATATATTAACTTTTAAAATGAATGGATTTGGAACTATTAAAAATAAGATTCTAGATATTTACACTTACACTTTGCGATCATTTAGGAGCATTCCATTCATTTTTTCAATAGCTCTTTCAGCTGCTTCCTGCGTCTCAAAGTGTACAAATCCATAGCCCTTGGAACCATTTTCATCACAAACCACCTAGGGAAAACACATACCCATTTTTCTTTATTTGCTATTGACTTAACATTCGTTAGTGTTGAGAGACAATCTGTTAGCCACCCAACCTGGATATCTGTGAAATACAAGATATCCATTACAGCACAGGTCCTATTTCAAGCACGAAACTAAAAGTAGCTCAACAATATAAACATGTTTACTGGACATTTTTCGGCTTACCTTACATGAAAGGATGTTACCAAAAGCAGAAAATGTATCATACAATGCTTTATTATCAATGGATTTGTCCAGATTTTTAATGAATATGTTGCCCACTCCACTTTTTCGAAGTGATGGATCACGCTGAGACCACATGATGCGTACTGGCTTGCCCTTTATAACATCAAAATTCATGGTGTCCAAAGCACGCTCCGCTGCAGGAAAGACATTTTCAGAGTCAACATTACTTGAAAATTTTTGCTGGATACTTATATAAACTATGGTGAGTGGTGTGGGTGGACACATGGTCTCACAGTTTACACTCCTCTTTAAGCTTCAAGATAGCTAGACCTTTCAAGTACCACATACTAGTGTGTGACCTAAGCTGTATAAAGCAAAGACAAGCACCCGAAGCCTAAAAAATTTCTCATATATAAAAGGATGCTATATTGCCAATAATTAATGAATTCTTGAAGCAATCTCTTGCCTTAATTGCCATTAAATCTAAAAGGACCTTTTGTTCCTAGTTAACATAAAATCCAGATTCCTTCACATACAATCTGTTTAATGAGCAATATAAAAGACATTATTAGCAATAGATTTATCCACAAGCTGAAGGTAGTTTACAGATTTAAATATTTTAACTTCTTCCCAACTACTTGCTAAAATTGGTCATTTCATTGCTAAAGACTACCAATATTATACAAAAACTAGTCCATTTCCCAAAAAACGAAAGTTTCTGAATTACTGGGGGAAGGGGAGATTTCATGTGATTCAAGGCACAACTTCCTATATTACCCTATAAAAAAATGAAAGGCTAGACCAAGATCTGAATCATGCTTTTGATAACATTGGACATACTCGGTTTCATAATCACAGAATTTAAAAAACATTAGGGCTGCAATAATCAGAATTCACTATTAATGCTTTCTTGACTCATAAAATCAATTTCACCTTAGATCACTGACTTAACAACTGATTTAGTTATTTCTGAATAGTGCTAGAAAATTTCAAAATCTACAATTTCAGGGTCTATGAAGGACTGAATTATGTATACCTGGTACCATTAAAGGCTCTAAACGAAACAACACCTCCTTAAGTAAATACTAGTCCTGGAAGAGAGGTAAACGATCCCTTTTTAAGGCCTGAAACAATTTCTACAAATTCCATGCCAATATACATTTGAAGTTATTGACAGGACGAATTTTCCAGCCACCTGTTTTTTATAAATGAAAGTTCCAGCTTCTAGAATACAGTGATAATCAGCTGTTAGTTCATTATCAATTAACCACACCTACTCAGTTTCCCTAGTTTTTGTTTTTTTTTGTTTTTTTTTTTAGCTGACTTTGCTTGAGCTATTTTTTAATGAGTCACCTCTTCAGATGAAGTTGAATATTGGTCACTTTCAGAAGCTGTTCTGCCTATTAATGTAGCAATAAGTTTTATTTAAAAAATAAGAACAAGAGGGGTCCAAAGTGGCTCCTGCCCGAGGTCGTGGCGCTTGCAAAGGCGAGGTCATGAGTTCAAGGCTAACCTGAGCAACCTTATAAACTCAAACTGATTGGCAAAAATAAATAAATAAATAAAAAATAAGAACAAGAAAGCCACTTAATTAATTGGAAGGATGGTAAATTGTACATACAGAAACTAGATAAAATGGAAAACGGATACCTGCCATCTTCTTTTGAGTAGTTAGGGTACTGGTCTACTGGTACAGACTGCTAATATATATTGTACACTGTAACCACAGCAACCTGAAGTTTAACTTTTCAATCTCAAGAAATTTAAAAATTGTTTTTTGGATTTAAAAACGTTAAGCTGAGAAAGAGTAACACTTCCAAGTTACCATTTCATGGTCTCTAGAATTCATTCACATTTTCTCTCCTGACTCCTCAGATTGTGATAACTTGCCCCAAAGTTATCTACCCCCATCTGACAAGCATTGATACATCCTGCCTAAAGTTGACAAGAATTGTTACTAAGTGACATTTGGAGTTACTGCTTACAGAGCAAAAGGGCAGGAAACCCGCAGTGCAGTTTTACAACTTCTGAGTGTTGCCACTCAATATTTCGCTTCCAAAATCAGTATCAAGTTTACACAGTGAGAGCTGATCAGTACCCAAAGTTCTACTGAATGAACGGAATAGAAGTTTAAATTCCACTTTTAAGGCCTTTTCTACTAACATAAAATGAATTCTTCGTATTTCGATTATTTGACACCTATTCAAGCGGCCAGATTGTAGGGGAAAAAAAGGCAAAAAATTGGGCTGTAAAATGGAATGAAGCTGACTTCTCAGAGCCAATTTATCTAACATCCTAACAACTCAACAGACCATAGATATTATTTACAAAATTGTGTTTCTGTTAACTGTTTAAGTTCAAAATAAAAGCACAAAGTTAGCTGCATTCCCCCCAAAATTTCAAGCTCAATTTAATCTCCGTTATTTGTACTCAGTCATTTCCCAAGATTTACAAGTATCATGGGCCACTTTTAAAAATAAGAGAAACTTTAACTACTTGAGTGCTACAGATAAGAATGGTCCAGTCGGTTTTACACTAAAGTAACATTTTATAGCCAAAATTGGCTATTCTATAAAGAAAAGTCCCTCAAAACGACAGGAACTATTTCAGAAGGTAACAAATAACATACTTGAAAACTGTCAGTATTGTGCATCTAAGATAAAATTTGACTGAAAATGGTCTAAGTTGCCTGAGAAAACTGGCCTTCAGAGTGGTTAGAACCCACATCCCCTCCTCCTACCCTGCCCTTTTAACGTTAGAGAAATGCTTAACCTAGGGGAACCCCCAACGCAACGGTCCCCGATAAATTCCATTTCTCCATCCATCAGTCACTGATGAGTTCTGGGGAGTGGACTCCCAAGCCTGAGGACCACCACACCACACATTGCCACCGGAACTTTATTCTAAGGCCTGGTGGCTCCCCCAGGCGACTGGGCCAGGAGCAGGAGCAGGCCTCGGGCCTGCGAGGTTACAGGGTTCAACACGTGGTATTTTTCGAGCACCGAATCGCACTTCCTCCCCAGGCTGGGGGGCCAGCAGGACTCCGGGTGGTGGGAGCGCCTCCACCTCTTACCCGGGAAGGGAGCTCGGCGCTTGACGCCCCAGAAGCCCAGAGCCACTGGCGGGAGCGCCGCTAAAAGAACCGAATCTCACCCACTCTGCCGGCGCGTCATCACCCTAAAGTTTGAGAGCGTCTGAGGCCGAGAAAATGGTCGCAAAGCAAAGGAGGAAGTAGCCGGGCGTGCGGCTGCCGGCAGCGTGGGTCCCCGCGGGCTCCCGGAAGGCGGTTCCGGGAGCCCCGGAGCCTTCCCGCCGGCCGTCGCGGGGTGACATGCCCTCCCGCCCCCCGCCCCGGGCCCGCCGGCCTACCCCACCCGCCGCCACCGCCCGAGCCTCATGGCCGCTCGGCCGCCCGCCCGCACTCGGAACCCGGCGCTCACCGTCAGCCGGCTGCTGGAAGTTCACATACGCGTAGCCCAAGGAGCGGCGGGTGATCATGTCCCTGCAGACCCGGATGGAAAGGATGGGCCCGGCCGGGCTGAACTTCTCGTAGAGCATCGCCTCGGTTACGTCGGGGTGGAGGTCCCCCACGTAGAGCGAGGCCATGGGGTAGCTGGGGGCGCTGGGGTTCATCTCGGCACGGCTGCCCGCAGGGCCACAGGCCGCGACCTTTCCGTGAGAAGAAGAGAGCGAGTGCCGGGGCCGGGGGCCGGAGCCGGGGGGAGGGGAGCGGGGGCAAGCGCAGAGGGACAAAAATCAACCAGAATCGAAAACTACTCAATGGCCGCAGAACGGGGTCGATCCGCTGCCGCTGACTGCCGGCTGCGGGCGGGGAGCGAGGGTGGCGATGTCGGGTCCGGGCAGCGGGAAGGCCTCGGTCTCTTGGTTCCTTCTTGGAGCTGCTGCGGGGCCGCGGGCGGGCGGGTCGGTCTCCGCTGCTTCACCGGGTTATTTTATAAAAGAGGAAGAAAAAAAAATAAAAGTCTCCGGCGGGGGAGACGCGGATTTTTTGTAAATTTTTTTGGGTTTTTTAAAAGATTTTTTTAGATTTTTTTTGGATTTTTTAATAATAAATGTGTGTTCCGAGCCCGGAGCACACACTCCGCACTCTCAGCACTAACCGCCGGGGAGAAGGGGAAGCACCGCCTCCTGCACCCTCTACTTATACCCCCCGCCGCACTTGCCCCGCCCCCGCGCGTCTGACGCCAGGGCCCTACGCGAGCGTCAGCGCCGGAGGAGGAGGAGACGCGGAGACGAGGGGGAGGAGGGCAGAGAAAACAGGAGGAGGAAAGAGAAGAGAGGAAGGGAAAGGTGGCGGCGGCGGCGGCGGAGGCTGTAGTGTGGGGGGTGGGGCCGGTTCCGATGGGCGGGGCTTTTGCGCACGCGCCGCGGCCGGGGAAGCAAGCTGGAGCTGCGTCGCGCCCGTGGGGGAGGGGGAGGGAAGGGGAGGGTGGCTCGCGGGCGGTCCTCGGAGGCGTCGGCTGGGACGACCCCGCCTCCAGCCACGCCCGCCCCTGCCTCCACCCGGAGGAGCGTTAACCCCTCACCGCGGCGATGGGCGGTGCAAGGGTCTTCCGGGTTCCTCCGCTCTAACCACCTCCCACGTGCCCGTCCGCCGGAGGCCTCTTCCAGCCGTGGCCTGCCTGGCTCCCCTCACCCCCGCTCCGAGAGACGCCGGGCACTAGTGAGCCGGCGTGGTCCCCTCCGGACCCGGTTTCCGAAACGTGCGTAGGTGGAGCCGGAGTGGCTCCCAGATCTCTCCTACCCGGACCGCACTACGAGTCCCAGCGGGCAGCGCCGCCACGCGCGTCGGCCGTAGAAGCGGTGCCTGCTGGGAGTTGGAGTCCCCAACGGACGCTGCTCTCGCTGAACCTAACTGGCCGCGGGTCCTGGCCACCCGCTGCGAGACCCCCAACCGTCCTGCGCGCTGAACCCCGGCACCGCCCCGCAAAGCTCCCAGTGGGGAGAGGGAGAGAGAAGGGAGGGCCCCCCGGTTTCTTCTCATCTGTTTTTTCAGCCAAACCCTCCTCCCTGTCTTCATTGAACGTTGTCGTTGGTCAAAGTGGCTTTAATTTGAAATAGCTGTGTTGGGGGTCTTTGATCACTTCTTAAGGTGCTAGGCTGGAGTCACTGATTGGTGCTGCTTCTGCCAGACATTTCTTTGCGATAGAAACCAGGAGTGGAGAAAAATGAATGTTTTTTCCTGAAAGTATGGGTTTGTTGCAGTCACTACTGTATGGCACCACAGCCCTGGAACCAGACAAAATTGGGAATATTCTAAAACAACGTCATGATAAATGATTAAAACAATTCTGCACATCAGTCGTGGGCTTTAATAGGAATGCTAAATTGATAGTCATAAAAAAAATACCGGCTCTAGGATGACATTAAATCAACATACAACTTCCACTTGAAAGTAGTAAAGTGCTTTTACAGTTTTTAAAGCACTCGTGTAAACATACTATCATTTGTTCCTGAGAGCAATCTTGTATGGGAGGTGGAGCAAGTAGTAATAATTGTATTTTACTGTTAGGGGAACAGTCTCAAAGAAGTTAAATAATTGCCCGATTTATTATTTAATTCAATAAACTTTAATGTATGCCAACTGTATAGCTAGGTGTGGAATAAGTACTTTATATCTGTTCTCATTTAATTAGAATGTAAACCAGTGTAATCCCACATAAATACTATTTTTCTCCTATTAGAAGATAAAATGTGGCCAGGTATGATGGCTTACTCCTGTAATTACAGCACTTTGGGAGGCTGAGGCAAGCAGATCACTTGAGGTCAGGAGTTTGAGACCGGCCTGGCCAACGGGGTGAAACCCGGTCTCTACTAAAAATACAAAAATCAGCCGGGTGTGGTGGTGCCTGCCTGTAATCCCAGCTACTCGGGAACTGAGAAACAAATCATCTGAACCAGAGAGGCAGAGGTTGCAGTGATCTGGGATTGCACTGCTACACTCCATCCTGGGCAACATAGCAAGACTCCATCTCGAATAAATAAATAAATAAATAAATAAATAAATAAATAAACAATCTCAAAAGACAACCTTCCAAGTAATAAATCCAATTAATAATTAGGCTTCTGTCCAGGCGCAGTGCCTCATACCTGTACCCCAGCACTTTGGGAGTCCGAGGCGGGCAGTTCATGAGGTCAAGAGATAAGATCATTCAGGCCAACATGGTGAACCCCTGTCTCTACTAAAAATGCAAAAATTAGCCAGGCGTGGTGGCACGTAACTGTAATCCCAGCTACTCAGGAGGCTGAGGCAGGAGAATCGCTTGAATCCAGGAGGCAGAGGTTGCAGTGAGCCAATATCGCGCCACTGCACTCCAGCCTGATAACAGAACGAGACGAGACTCCTTCCCCTACAAAAGTTAGTCGGGCGTGGTGGCTTGCACCTGTAGCTACTGGGCAGACTGAGGCAGGAAAATCATTTGAACTCAGGAGGCGGAGGTTGCAGTGCGCCAAGATCGTGCCACTGCACTCCAGTCTGGGCAACAAAGTGAGACTCCGTCTCAAAAAAATAAAAAAAAAGTTGGGCTTCCAGGGCAGCTTGACAGGCAGTGATGCCCTGGATGGGAAGCAGAAGCATTCTCATCACTAGAAAGGGGTATTAGTGCTTTGTAGGTTAACACATAGTTTGGGAAGGGAGCCAGTCATCAGGACATCTGTGCAGCTGTGGCTCTTGCATTTAGTAGATGCCATTGTCATATTTTATGGAGGTACGGTTGCGTATGTGTAAGGGAAAGTAGAAGCCAAGTCCATCCCTGAGGAAAGGGAGCTGCTATTTAATAGAAGAGGAGAGTCGGAGCCCAGGAGGAAACAGGAGTGGGATCTGGAACTGGAACCAATAACTTGTTCCCTTGATCCATCAATCACCTCTTTTTATTTCCAGCCAGCTCCTTTCTCACAGATCAGAAACTGGTCAATTTGGATCATAAAGAAAACAAACCTTGGGAGGCCGAGGCGGGTGGATCACGAGGTCAAGAGATCAAGACCATCCTGGTCAACATGGTGAAACCCCGTCTCTACTAAAAATACAAAAAAAAAAAAAAAATTAGCTGGGCACGGTGGCGTGTGCCTGTAATCCCAGCTACTCAGGAGGCTGAGGCAGGAGAATTGCCTGAACCCAGGAGGTGGAGGTTGCGGTGAGCCGAGATCGCAGCATTGCACTCCAGCCTGGGTAACAAGAACGAAACTCCGTCTCAAAAAAAAAAAAAAGAAAACAAACCAATCTTCTCTTAATGACTTATTTCTCTCATTCACTTTCTTTTCATAGCCAAACTTTTTATTTCTATTTTCTCTCTCCTTAGTTCCTCAACACTACTGGATGACTTCTTCCAGCGCCACTCAAATTGCCCTATCAACAGTTGCCAATGATCTCTGTTGTATTTGATGAATCCAATGGACTTTCTTCAGGTCCATGTTACCGGACATCTGCAGAGTCTGACACTGCTTTCCTCCCTCTCTTTTGTCACACACTCTTGGCATCTGGGCTGAACTCTCCTGGTTCTGCCTAACTCTCAGACTCCTCCTCATCTCCCGCAGTAACCCTTCCCTGACCACCAGGAAGGACTGGGCACCCCTCCTTTGGTTTTTCCCCTGTCCCCCGACCCCGCCACTACATTTACTACATTACATAAAAATAGTCTGTTCTTGAGCTATCTCCCAAAATAAGTTGTAAGTTCCAAAAGAGGGCTTATGTCATGTTTATCTGCATCCCTACCACCTACCCTGAAGCCTGGCACACTGAAAGCTTATTTTTTCTTTTTAAACCTAACTTCAAGGAAAAGGCCAGCCAGGGCTTGTAGACTGACCATGTAGGGTGAGGGTTAGTTGGGAGGTCTCAACCTGATGATCACATGGGCACCTAGGGCTGTGTTCACCTCCAGACTGCTTGGCCTGCTACAGCATGTTGCCTCTAAACACCACCAGCTGTTTGAGAGAGGGTTACATGCTGGTTGGGATCTCATTTCTAGTGCTGGAAGTAGTGGACTTTTAGTACCCAAAGTCAGACAAGCAGGGACAAGCAAGAACTCCTAGACAACAGGAGTTTCTGGACCTTCAAAGCGGCGGACAGTGTACAGTGGCAATCCCACTAATGTTCTGAGACACCCTTTTTGATGTTAGCAGTCTGACTGGTTGTGATAGGGTAATTAAGACTACGAATAAAAGGCAGAAGATGAAATATTTGTTGATTCCTTTTGCCGTTTTGATTCACTACTCTCATTTTTCTCTCCCATCTTTTTTTTTGTCTTAAAAAATGTACTGTCTATGTTTATCTGGCTTGCCTGTGTTTATCTAATTTTAGATTGCAAGCTGTGGGACAGAATAATGTCTTTATCTGTGCAGCATCTCACTGTGGGTGCCTAAGAATATCTAATGACATCAAAGCCATTCAATTAACCTGTTTTTATTTAATGAGTAAACTGAAAAGTTCTCCAGAGAACGTGTTCATTTGAACTTCACTAGAGATTTATAAGTAATATTCGGGCTATATCCAGGATATATTCAGAATATATCCAGGATAATTTATAGTATCTTGTGTAATGTAAGATAAAGTTGTCTGGCCTTGTAAAATCTTTAGGTAATATAGAGAGATGTATTTGAAATGAATAATAATACAGCAGACCCCTCTCAATTGAAGGGGTATACTTGCTGTAGATCCTTGAAATAGAAAAAATATTATATGATGTCTACGTCAAAATCAAAATTCTGTAATGTTTGAGAAGATTAGCTACCCACTTGATTGGTTTGCCGGGTTGGTGAGGAACATAACACCTACTCAGATTTGCAAATTGCCATGCCCATGATCAGAGGAATTCCTATTATGAGACTCACTTAGAGTTTATGTTTTCTTCCATACGCATTACATGTTTTTCTCATACCAACCAAGAATGAAGAAAGGAATTTCTAACAGTTTGAAATGGGGTCCTGTTTCTAGATTGCGTGTCAGATGTTGTTGCCTGACGTTAGTTATGAGAAAATGGCAAGAATCAGACTGCTAACGTCAAAGAGGAGGTCTCAGAACAGTAGTGGGATCACGCTGTACAGCTTCCTCAGCTTTGGAGGTCCACTAACTCCTCTTGTCCAGAACTGCTTCCAAGCTCAGCACTAGAAATGAGAGCCCAGCCAGCATGTCAAAAAACACTCCCTGAAACAGTTCCTGGAGTTTAGGAGTAACATGCTGCTGTAGGGTCAAGGGTCATAGGTCAAGGGTCATACACAGACTCATAAACACAGAAACAATATTAGGAAAAAAATGTAGTTAATGATTTTGTTGTAGAAGAGAATAAGAAACTCAGAGAAATCTCAAAATACTAAGGTTTCTGAGAAGGTGCTTTTTCTTTTAAACCAACAGAAAAAGTCTTGTAAGACTTGAGTAAAATTATTATACGTAAACTTTTTTTTTTTTTTGAGACAGAGCCTCACTCTGTCCCCCAGGCTGGAGTGCAGTGGCATAATCTCAGCTCACTGCATACTCCGCCTCCCAGGTTCAAGTCATTCTCCTGCTTCAGCCTCCCAAGTAGCGGGATTACAGGCATGCACCACCACGCCTGGCTCATTTTTGTATTTTTAGTAGAGACAGGGTTTCTCCATGTCAGTCAGGCTGGTCTTGAACTCCTGACCTCAGGTGATCCACCAGCCTCAGCCTCCAAAAGTGCTGGGATTACAGGCGTGAGCCACCGTGCCCAGCCTATAGGTAAACGGTGTAATGTACAGTGCTACCACTTACTGAGTGCCTCTTATCTCTCTCTAATACCTCACATCAGTTGATTTGGTAGATACCAATTTCAAATGTATGGCAGAAGTATGAATCAGAGACATACACAGGAGGGTGGGGAGGGACAAAAAAAAATAAAAGAGACATACACATGCAGACACATGAAAGAAATACAACTGCTACTGTCCTAAACCAATTTAGAGAACAGAAAAATGCAATGACCCCATTGAGACAATACTGAATATTAGATGCATCACAAGAAAACCAACAAGTTAAAGAGGGGTCAAAGTGAGAATATTTTTAAGATGGATCATATTCTAGGACCACTGTTCTTAAGGCACAAATACTTTAAGAACGTAGGTTAAAGGCCGCAATGACTCACACCTGTAATCCCAGTATTTTGAGAGGCCGAGGTTGGCAGATCATGATGTCAGGAGGTCGAAACCATTCTGGCCAACATGATGAAACCCCGTCTCTACTAAAAATACGAAAATTAGCCGGGCGTGGTGACACATGCCTGTAGTGCCAGCTACTCAGGAGACTGAGGCAAGAGAATCGCTTGAACCTGGGAGGTGGAAGCTGCAGTGAGCTGAGATTGTGCCACTGCACTCCAGCTTGGGCAACAGAGTGAGACTCTGTCTCAAGAAAAAAAAAAAGAACACAGGTTAAGGTATAAAATATTTGGGGCCAGGCACAGTCAAATAAGCATGGATATTTATGGAACCTGTAATCCTAGCACTTTGAGAGGCTGAGGTGAGCAGGTCACTTGAGGTCAGGAATTCAAGACCAACCTGGCCAGCATAGTGAAACCCTGCCTTTACTAAAAGTACAAAATATAGCTGGGCATGGTGGTGCACACCTGTAATCCCAACTACTTGGGAAGCTGAGACAGGAGAATTGCTTGAACCTGGAAGGAGGAGGTTGCAGTGAACCAAGATCACACCACTGTGCTCCAGCCTAGGTGACAAAACTAGGTCCCATCTAAAAACAACACAAAACCAGATAAAGCATTTGGCCAGGTGTGGTGGCTGGCTCACACCTGTAAATCCAGCACTTTGGGAGGCTGAGATGGCACAGTTGCTTAAGGCTAGGAGTTCAAGACCAGCCTGGGTAGCATAGGGAAACCTCATCTCTACAAAGTTAATGAAATAGCCAGGTGTGGTGGTGTGCATTTGTGGACCCCCACTACTGGGAGGCTGGGACAAGAGGGTTGAGGCTGACCCAAGGTTGCTTGACCCAAGAGGTTGAGGCTGTGGTGAGCTATGATTGCACCACTACACTTCAGCCTGGGTGACAGCATGAGACCCTGTCTCTAAAAAAACAGCAAAAAGATATAAAGAATGACAAAAATACTTTTCAGGTTAACAGAAGAAATTTTAATTTTATTAAGAGCTAATATTAATAAAGCATGGATATTTATGGAACCTGGATAATTTTCTTTTCTTTTTTTTTCTTGAGCTGGAGTGTCGAACTTATTGTCCAGTCTGGAGTGCAATGCTGCGATCTCGGCTAACTGCAACCTCCCCGTCCCGGGTTCAAGCGATTCTCCTGCTTCAGCCTCCTGAGTAGCTGGGATTACCAGCACCTGCCACCACACCCAGCTAATTTTTTTTGTATTTTTAGTAGAGACAGGGTTTCACCTTGTTGACCAGGCTGGTCTCAAACTCTGGACCTCAGGTGATCTGCCCACCTCAGCCTCCCAAAGTGCTGGGATTACAGGCATGAGCCACTGCTCCCGGCAGAAGCTGGATAATTTTATTGTCTCCTCACAGAACCCTATCAGGCAGGAAACTACAGTATTGCCAATGAGGAAACTGAGGCTTAAGTAGTAGAACAACTTTGCTTCAAACACAGGCAGTGCAGATTTCAAAGGATGTCTTTGATGTGGGAATGAAGGGGGCAGACCAGTGCTTGGAATAAGGGGAGGAAAGGACATTGTAAGGTGGAAGAAATAACATCAGGAATGTGGTGGATGGAGGTGGGAATAAGCAGGATGTGTTGAAGGGATGATGATCCCTTGGCTGAAACAGAGTGAATAAGAGGGCGTGAAGGCAGGAGGGAGGGAGGCAAGTACGATAAACAATAGATTAGGGCTTGAATGAAGAAGGAACACAGGATCTAAACTTTTGGCTTTCACGTTTTTTTCCAAAAGGTAATTCCAGTGACAGTGTAAAAGTACTGGATTTGAAAGATGAGAGCCAAAGGAAAACCAGTTGAGGTATTCTTGGAATGGCCTCACTTTGATCTTCCTGGAAGTCAAAGAAGCAGGTCCTTAACTGTCTAATGAAAAGCAGCACAACAGTTTTATTCAGGAAGACTCTTTTTTTTCCTATAGTATATCTTTAAAAGAATTTATTGTGTAGCTCTTTAAAGACATTGAATTATATAAGTCAATTATTTATTCACTACAAATCAAATGCTTTTCAGGCCTACAACATGTGTTGTTATAAAACAATAAAACCACTGAAGTGTCTTCCCTTATGGAGCTTACTTTCTAGAGAAATTAGCTAGAGCAGTTGTCTTAAATAGCGATTTTTATTTTTATTTATTTTATATTCTATTTTTTCTGCAACAAAAGCCACATTTAAGTGATTGCTTTTAATCCAAGAACAATTTTTTTATCAACTCTTTTCTTTGTCTCTCTTCCTTCTTTGTTTCTTTTCTTTCATTCGTTTTGAGACAGGATCACTGCAGCCTCCACCTCCCAGACTCAAATGGTCCTCTCACCTCAGCCTTCTGAATAGCTGAGATTACAGGCAACTGCCACCACACCCAGCTAATTTTTTATGTTTTGTAGAGACAGGGTTTTGTCGTGTTGCTCAGACTGGTCTCAAACTCCTGGGCTCAAGCAATCCACCCTCGTCAGCCTCCCAAAGTGTTGGGATTACAGGCATGAGCCACTACACCCAGCCTCTTTTGTCAACCCTTAATAATAGCAAATTGCCAGCCTGGCTAACATGGTGAAAACCCATCCCTACTAAAAATATAAAAATTAGCCAGGCATGGTGATTTTCGCCTGTAGTCCCACCTGCTTGGGAGGCTGAGACACGAGAATTGCTTGAACCTGGGAGGCAGAGATTGCAGTGAGCAGAGATCACGCCATTGCACTTCAGCCTGGGTAACAGAGCGAGACTCTATCTCAGAAGAAAAATAAATAATGGCAAATGGTAATGCACTAATGGCATTCCTGTTGAGAATTAAATTTGTCATAAGCTTGCGAAATCTACAGAAACTGATGGTGGTGCCGCCTTTAGGCAATGTATCTCAAATATCAGTGATTTTATCTGGGCTTTTTAAAAGAGCTGGGGCTGGGCATTGTTGGTCACACCTGTAATCCCAGCACTTTGGGAGGCCAAGGTGGATGGATTGCTTGAGCCCAGAAGTTTCAGACTGGCCTGGGCAACATGGTGAAACCCTGTCTCTACAAAAAAAATACAAAAATTAGCAAGGCGTGGTGGTGCATACCTGTAGTACCAGCTACTTGGGAGACTGAGATGGGAGGATTGTTTGAGCCCAGGAGATGGAAGCTGCAGTGAGCCATGATTGCACCACTGCACTCCAGTCTGGGAAGCACAGTGAGACCCTGTCTCAAAATAAAAAATAAAGCCAGACACAGTGGTTCATTCCTGTAATCCCAACACTTTGAGAGGCTGAGGCGGGCAAATTATGAGGTCAGGAGTTCAAGACCAATCTGTCTAACATGGTGAAACCCCATCTCTACTAAAAATACAAAAATTAGCCAGGCGCAGTGCCAGGTGCCTGTAATCCCAGCTACTCCGAAGGCTGAAGCAGGAGAATCGCTTGAATCTAGAAGGTGGAGGTTGCAGTGAGCTGAGATCACGCCATTGGACTCCAGCCTGTGCAACAAGAGTGAAACTCTACCTCAAAATAATAATAATAAAAATAAACAAATAATAAATAAATAAATGATAATAGCCACAATTTAAGGAGCCCTTTTGCTCGAAACAACAGTTCATGGGAGTTAAGCGAGGCCAAAATAAGGTCAGCACACATGGAGACCCCAGGTCTAGGCTTACTAGCAGTGTGCTGAGTGGTAGAACTGCCTTCTCTGGATTAGGCCGTGACAGAGGCACCAGGCAACTCTTGTGAGTCATAAATGACCTACCTGTCAGATTAAATGACAGAATCAGTTCCGGCCTTGTATTACTTGCTAATTATGGGACAGCTCCTGTAACTATGTTTCGTTGGTTTGTTTTCTCTTCTAGGAAACCAACTGGGTATGAACAACTTCCTTCTATGTCCTCACAAGTGTGTGTTGAATGATTGTTCTGACAGAAGGATGTGTGTAGGTACCTGTCCAGTGTGTCTCTGTCTTGGAAATCTATAGTTGTATAGTCTGGGTGATAAACCTACTGTGAATCAGAATTACCTCAAGTTACCTATGTTACACCATTTCCTTGTCATGAATAATTTTGGAACATTGTTCATTTCCTTCCATATAAAAATCTATTTTTAAAAGATGATGTGAAGGTAGCCTATCTGCCATTTAACTATTGATAAGGTGATTTGCATTTTTAAAAAATCCTAGTCTCTCAAGAGGAAAATGAGAAGCTGAAAGCCATTCCCATCTAAGAACTCAGAGGTGTCCATTGTTTGCCTGCCAATGCTCTCACATGACCTAAGAGATGGACCTGCACATTCCTTAAGTATTCAGTAAGCAAACAATTGAAGACTTATTGTGAGGGGCAAAGGAATTGGTTTGGGAGGCTGAGAGATCACTTGAACCCAGGAGGTGGAGATTGCAGTAAGCCAAGATCGCACCACTGCACTCCAGTCTGGGCGACAGAGCGAGACTCTGTCTCAAAAAAACAAATAAACTGAAAAATAAAAATAACAGTGTTGGAAATAATGGAAGAATACAGAAGCAAGTTTAATGGATCACCCATTGACTAAATTCTGTTCAACTGCGTATCGAAAGGAAAATGATGACTAGAGTTAGTTGAAAAGCCTTAAGTAGTGAAGTGATGAATCCATAATGACAGCAAAAATGGGAAAAGTCAATGGACTGTACTACAGAAGTCGAATATCATCATTTATTGAATCCGTGCAGAATACCAAATTCAGTAAATAACAAGTATGTTCATTTTAAGTTTACATTGAGAAAAACAATTCTTTAACTCTTAGGCCATAACTACCTGCGTCTACTATTGCAAACTGCTTTCTTGTAGGACAAAATTATTTATGTATGTAAGCACAGTCCCAGCGGACCCTGCCTGCCTTCGAAATTGAATACTGAAGGTTTTGATTGCACCTTGAAATGTCATTTTCGTGAATTATCTCAGGAAAATTAGTGTTGGAATATATTCGAATTTGTTTCAGTCAACTAAATTTTGTTTTATTTATTTGTTTAGAGATGGAGTCTAGCTGTCACCCAGGCCAGAGTGCAGTGACTCACTGTAACTTTTGCCTCTTGGGTTCAAGTCATTCTCCTGCCTCAGCCTCCTGAGTAGCTGGGATTACAGGTGCATGCCACCACACCTGGCTAATATTTGTATTTTTAGTAGAGATTGGGTTTCACTATGTTGGCCAGGCTGGTCTGGAACTCCTGACCTCAGTTCATCCACCTGCCTCAGCCTCCCAAAGTGTTGGGATTACAGGCATGAGCCACCGTGCCCAGCCTATCAAATAAGTTTTAAGAGGTAGTTCGTAACCCTGGTGGTATTTTGTTTAAGTATATAGCAGGCTGTTCAATAGAACTTTCCATGAGGATGGAAATGTTGTATATCTGTGCTGAGCAATATGGTAGCCATTAGCCACAGGTAGCTAATGGTTACTGAACACTGAAATATGGCTACTGTGACCAAGAAACTAAATTTTTAATTTAATCTAGATTTAAAGTTAAATGGCTGGAAGTGGTGGCTCACGCCTGTAATTCCAGCACTTTGGGAGGCCAAGGCGGGCGGATGACCTGAGGTGGGGCGTTCGAGACCAGTCTAACCAACACTGAAAAACCCTGTCTCTACTAAATATACAGAATTAGTTGTGTGTGGTCGTGCATGCCTATAATCGCAGCTACTCGGGAGGCTGAGAAGGAGAATTGCTTGAACCTGGGAGGTGGATGTTGCTGTGAGCCAAGATCACACCATTGCACTCCAGCCTGGCAACAAAAGTGAAACTCTGTCTCAAACATAAATAAATAAATAAATGTAAAATAGACACATGTAGCCATGTGGCTAATGACTAATGTATTGGACAGTATAGGTCTACATATATATATATATAGATATTTTTTTTTTCTTTTCTTGAGGCAGTCTCCCTCTGTCATCCAGGCTGGAGTGCAGTGGCACAATGTCAACTCACCACAACCTCTGCCTCTTGGTTCAAGCGATTCTCCTGCCTCAGCTTCCCAACTAGCTGGGATTACCAGCACTTGCCAACACACCAAGCTAATTTTTATATTTTTAGTAGAGGTGAGGTTTCACCATATTGGCAAACTGGTCTCGAATTCTTGACCTCATGATCCACCCACCTTGACCTCCCAAAGTGCTGGCATTATAGGCTTGAGCCACTGCACCTGGCACACTTCTAGATTTTAAGCCACACTAAATTTTTTAGAGTCAGGTCTCACTCTGTTGCTCAGGCTGGAGTGCTGTGGTGTGATAATAGTTCACTGCAGCCTCAAACCCCTGGCTCCAGCAATCCTCCCACCTCAGCCTCCCAAGTAGCTGGGATTACAGGCTTGTGCCACCATGCCTGGCTAATTTTAAGATTTATTTGTAGAGATGGGAGGTCTTGCTATGTTGCCCAGGCTCCTCTAGAAAACCTGGCCTCAAGAGATCTCCCTAAAGCTCTGGGATTATACGCCTGAGCCACTGCACCGTTCCCATTAATTAGATGGGTTTCCTTCAGTGTGACCTCTTGAAACAAAAATGAAAAAGAAAACAAAAACAAAAAAATAGACGCTTTACCTAGTGATGCAAATTCCTTCTCACCAATTCTGGAATGTTGTCCATTTCCTTTCAAATAAGAATCTATATTGAAAATATTTAAAATTTTAATTCATTGTTTGAATAGGTAACACGTTCATATTGTTTAAAAACACTAAAATGACAAAAAAAGGTGCATGGTAAGAATTCTCTCCCATCCTATCTCCCAGCTACCCAGGTCTCTTCAGCATAGGTGTGACTGATGTTACTGGTTTCTTATGTATCCCAGAGATACTTTATGCATTTACAAGTAATATTAGCACATCACTATTGTTCATAAGGCTTTTAAAATTCCTCTTTACATATTTTAAGGGTCACTTTATATCAGTTCATCAACTGTCTTCTTCCTATGACTGTGTAGTTTTAAGAATCTGTTTTAAAAGATACCTGAAGGTGTCTTGTCTGTCATTTTGACAATCGACAAGATAGCTTCGATTAGAAATGTTAAAAATCCTAATCTTGAGCTGTGCAGCATGGCTCACACTTGGAATCCTAGCACTTTGGAAGGCAGAGGTGGGCGGATCACAAGGTCAGGAGTTCAAGACCAGCCTGGCCAATATGGTGAAACCCTGTCTCTACTAAAAATACAAAAGCTACCTGGGCATGGTGGTGAGCACCTGTAGTCCAGCTACTCAGGATGTTGAGGCAGGAGAATCGCTTGAACCCAGAAGGCGGAGGTTGTAGTGAACTGAGATCTTACCACTGCACTCCAGCCTGGGCAACAGAGCAAGACTCTGTCTCAAAATAAATAAATAAATAAATCCTAATTTTGATCCAGCATGTGGCTCATGCCTGTAATCCCAGCACTTTGGGAGGCCAAGGTGGGTAGATCATGAGACCAGGAGTTCAAGTCCAGACTGACCAGTATGGTGAAACCGTGTCTCTACTAAGAATACAAAAAGTAGCTGGGCGTTGTGGCGAGCACCTGTAGTCCCAGCTGCTCAGGAGGCTGACAGGAGAACCACTTGAACCCAGGAGGCAGAGGGTGCAGTGAGCAGAGATCACGCCACTGCGCTCCAGCCTGGGCGACAGAGCAAGACTCTGTTTGAAAAAAAAAAAAATCCTAATTTTGATCAGGCATGGTAGCTTACCCCTGCAATCCCAACACTTTGAGAGGCCAAGGCAGGAGGGTGGCTTGAGGCTAGAAGTTTGAGAACAGCCTGGGCAACATAGTGAGACACTGTCTCTAAAAACAAAATAATTAAAAAAATTATAATTTCACAAGACAGGTAATGATAACAGCAAGTAGAGCCTATGGCAGCTTGTACTCAGTGCACCCTGCCCATATGTAGGAAGCATGCATTTCAAAATGCCTAGTCCTTCTTTTCAAAACATGTATTTTGAGGGCCGGGTATGGTGGTTCGTGCCTATAATCCTAGCGCTTTGGGAAGCCGAAGCTGGCAGATCACTTGAGGTCAGGAATTCAAGACTAGCCTGGCCAACATAGTGAAACCTTGTCTCTACTAAAAACACAAAAATTAGCTGGATGTGGTGGCAATGCCTGTAATTCCAGCTACTCAGGAGGCTGGTGCAGGGGAATCACTTGAACCCAGGAGGCAGAGTTTGCAGTGAGCTGAAATTACACCACCACACTCCATCCTGAGCAAGAGAGCTAGACTCTGTCTCAAAAAAAAAATAAATAAAATAAAACTTGTATTTTGAACCAAATCTAATTAAGTTTTGTGAAGTGACCCAAGATATTTTAATACTAAATATGACTGTTTAAAAAATAACACAATTTAAATTTCAATAATATGTGATTTCCTTTAGCGGTTTTCCATTGCGCAAAGAATAACATCCAAACTCCTCCCCAAGGCTCACCAGGCTTTGTGTGATCTGGCTCCAGACTTCTTAATCAGGAGGCTCCAGCCACATAGACCTCTCAGCACAGCCAGCTCTTTGCTGCCCTAGGCCCTTGAACTCACTCTTCTCTTAGGCTGGCATACTCCTTCCTGGGCTCCTCCTATGCCTTTCTACTTCTTCCTCCGTCCTGGCTGGCACAGTGGCTCATACCTGTAGTCCCAGCACCCTGGGAGACCAAAGAGGGAGGATTGCTTGAGCCCAGGACTTTGAGACCCAGCTGGGCAACATAGTGAGATCACGTCCCTACTAAAATTCAAAACAATTAGGCTGGGCACAGTGGCTCACACCTGTAATCCCAGCCAAGATAGGCAGATCTTGTCACTTGAGGCCAGGAGTGTGAGACCAGCCAGGCCAACGTGATGAAAACTCATCTCTACTAAAAATACTAAAATTAGCTGGGCATGGTGGCACACATCTGTAGTCCCAGCTACTCGGGAGGCTGAGGTGGGAAGCTCACTTGAGCCCAGGAGGTGGAGGTTGCAGTGAGCCGAGATGGCACCATCCATTCCAGCCTGGGTGACAGAGTGAGACTCCATTTAAAAAAAAATTAAAATTTTTTAAAAAGTAAGATGGGTGGCGCATGCCTGTAGTCCCACCTACTTGGAGAGCTAGGACAGGAGGATCACTTGAGCTTATGAAGTTGAGGCTGCAGTGAGCCTTGGTCATGCCACTGCACTCCAGCCTGGGCAACAGAGTGAGACCCTGTCTCAACAAAAAAGGCACCCTCATTGATGTCTTCCCCAAATATGCCGTCCATAGTGCTCCCCACCCAGTCCCCATACTGCTTTCTTCAAAGCACTTATCTATAATCTGTAAGTATTTTGTTTATTTAATGCTACTTCTCCAACTGAAATATAAGATCCCTGAGAACAGGACCTTGAACTGTCTTTACTAATATGTCTCCAGGGTCTAAAGCAGAGCATGGCATAGAGTTGGTATACAGCTAATATTTGAATAAGCAAATTAGAATGCATTTCAAAACAGGACCCAAAACTTGGGGGAATTTGGACAAATGTTATGCGTTTCAAATATTTCCTCATAATTAAATAAACATCGTGAATTACTTTCATAGAAACAGTGATTTATATGAGGTTTTGATTCATTAGCATCTATCTGGAGTCCTATTAACTTGTTTTGTAAGTCAGAGACATTCGGTATGTTTGAATCACTCGGCTGCCTGCTCTGCTGTGACTGTTGTTTATGAAGTGATGCTGTTTATGCCATAATGTATGTGTTCTTCATCTTATAATCTTGCTGAATCACTAAGTTGACATGTATTGGTCTCTTAGTCAACATTTATTAGTCAAGTCCTTACCTTGTCATTACTAAGAAATATGTGGTAGCTCATGACTGTAATCCCAGCACTTTGGGAGGCTGAGGCAGGAGGATTGCTTGAGTCCAGGAGTTGGAGACCAATCAGGGCAACATAGTGAGACCTTGTCTCTACAAAAAATAGACAACATTAGCTTGGCATGGTGGTATAAGCCTGTAGTTCCAGCTCCTCAGGAGGCTGAGGTGGGAGGATGGCTTGAGCCTGAGAGGTTGAGGCCGCAGTGGGCTGAGATCATGCTACTGTACCCCAGCCTGGGTGACAGAGCAAGACCCTGTCACAGAAAAAAAAAAAAAAAGCTGGGCGCAGTGGCTCATGCCTGTAATCCTAGCAGTTTGGGAGGACAAGGTGAGATCACAAGGTCAGGAGTTCGAGACCAGCCTGGCCAGCATGGTGAAACCCCATCTCTACTAAAAATCCAAAAGTTAACCAGGCATGGTGGTATGCACATGTAATCCTAGCTACTCGGGAGGCTGAGGTAGGAGAATTGATTGAGGTGGAGGCTGCAGTGAGTGGAGATCGCACCACTGAAGTGCAGCCTGGGTGACAGAGTGAGACTCTGTCTCAGAAAAAAAAGAAATTGCATTTGTTGGTGCTTGAAAGTTTGTAAAACATTTTTATTTTATTTTTGAAGACCTATGTTGCCCAAGCTGATCTCAAACTCCTGGCCTCAAGGGATTCTTCCACCTCAGCCTCCCAAAATTCTGGGATTGCAGGTATAAGTCACTGCGTCCAATCTGTAAAGTTTCTATTAATGTCAATTTATTTGATCTTCTCAAGCCCTCTACTCTGTAAAGTGTTTTATAGCCATTTTACTGGTGAGGTTACTGGAACTTAGGAGGGATTAAATTTTGCTGGTAAAACTCCTCCCTAAAAACTTTATATAGCCTCTTTGTTTTTCTCTATCTCTCTTTTTGAGACAGAGTCAGGCTCTGTCACCTAGGCTGCAGTGCAATGGCATGATCTCAGCTCACCGTAACCTCTGCCTCCCGGGCTCAAGAGATTCTCATGCCTCAGCCACCAGAGTGGCTGAAACTACAGGCACTCATCACCATACCCAACTAATTTTCGTATTTTTAGTAGAGACAGGGTTTCGCCATGTTGGCCAAGCTGGTCTCAAACTCCTAGCCTCCAGTGATCCACCTACGTCGGCTTCCCAAAGTGCTGGCATAACAGGTGGGAGGCACTGTGCCCGGCCAAAACTTCATAGTCTTTCAAGGAAACAATACATATGCAAAACAAAAGTTGTCGTTACAGAATAATATAAACACATGGAAATTAATTACAGAAATGTATCCTGATGCCAAGGAGATTGTGAATTGTATGTAGCCAAATGAGATCTATTATAAAGCGTGGGAAGAGGTGAGTGTTTAACAGGGTTTGGAAGGAGAGGAAGAAACCAGAGTTGAGGGGTGGAAACAAAAGGGATCAGAGTTTTCCAGGCAGAGGAAATAGGCTTTGCAAAGATGTATGTGTAGGCACCCCAGTGGAGAATGGGGCCAGCAAGTTAGCTTGACAAAAACAGAGTGATCCCATCAAGAAATAATTAAAGATGAAGATTAAGAATACCTCTATTGGTGAAAACGTTTGGATAGCAAAGGGAGCTTGGTTTTATTTGACAGACATTGGGGAGTTCATAAAAGCTCATGCAGATAAAAATTAGAGATGGAAACAAAATGTGATGGTTCTTGTGGGAGCTCTGTGTAGAATGAACTGCAGCAGGAGAAACTGACGGAAGACTGCTGCAGTAATTCTGGGATAAAGTGACATGGCCGTAGCTGAGGGTGGTGACTGAGGAAATTGGAGCAAAGTGGACCCAGCGTGAAAGGCTCATCAGGACTGACGGATGGATTTAGAGTAGAAGAGGAGAGGAAAGAGTGAAAAAAAATGACTGCAAGGTGTCCAGCCTGTTGTGGTGGGCTGATTATGGTGCAATAAACACATCATTTATGACAGGAAGCCTTTTGGCTGAGGGCAAGAATAGAGAGATGGGGAGGAGGAAGCTAAGTTTTTGAAATGCAAAGTTGCAGATGAAGCAAGGCGGTTCAATTGCAGGTCTGTAGACTACCGGAGAAACAAGTCTGGAGGGAAGCAGTCCAAGTTCGCGTTGTGTCATTCTGATTGGCCTCTGGCTCACTTTCACAGCTCTGCTCACTTGCTGCCTGTTCACCCAACTCAAATGCACTTTTCTCGAAAAGTTACTATGGAGAAGAATTAATTTTATAGATTTGGATATTTCTTAGTGAACTTTCTCTACTGTAGCATAAAAAAGAAAAGACATTTTAAAAGCTCATTAAGACTGTTCACCCTGAAATGATTATTTCGAAGTTACTTAGGGGCCAGGCATGGTGGCTCATGCCTGTAATCCTAGTACTTTGGGAGGTCAAGGCAGGCAGATCCCTTGAGGTCAGGAGTTTGAGACTAACCTGACCAACATGGTGAAACCCCATCTCTACTAGAAATTCAAAAAATGGCTGAGCTCAGTGGTGTAATCTCAGCCACCCTGGAGGCGGAGGCAGGAGAATCACTTTGAACCCAGGAGGAGGAGATTGCAATGAGCTGAGATTGGCACCTTTGCACTCCAGCCTGGTGACAGCAAGACTCCACAAAAAAAAAAAAAAAAAGAAGTTACTTGGGGCTGAGCACTGTGGCTCACACTTGTAATCCCAGCACTTTGAGAGGCCCAGGCAGGCGGATCACTTGATCTCAGAGGTTGAGACCAGCCTAAGCAACATGGAGAAACCCCGTTTCTGCAACAACAACAAAAATTAACCAGGTTCTCGTGGCGAGTGCCTTCGGTCCCAACTACTTAGGAGGCTGAGGTGGGAGGATCGCTTAAGCCTGGGAAGTGGAAGTTGCAGTGATCCAAGGTCCACTTCAGCTCGGGCGACAGAGTGAGACCCTATCTCAAAAAAAAAAAAAAAAAAAGTAAAAAGTTTACTTTTAAAAATAAATTATTTTTTAAGAATGGTCAGACGCCACAAAGTAGGCGGCAATGCCTTAACTGTACGTGTGTTGTCAGGCCTGAGGGCCTCTTTCATCCTTGTCAAGAGGTATGCTAACTTTCTCTCCTTGTATACAACACTACTTGGGTTTTTAAAAATTAATATTTATTACTTTCTTTTTTTAAGATGGGTTGGAGTCTCACTCTGTCACCAGGCTGGAGTACAGTGGCACCATCTTTGCTCACTGCAGCCTCGGCCTCCCAGGTTCAAGCAATTCTTCTGCCTCAGCCTCTCAAGTAGCTTGGACTACAGGCGTGTGCCACCACACGCCTTGTATTTTTAGTAGAGATGGGGTTTCACCATGTTGGCCAGGATGGTCTCGATCTCTTGACCTCATGATCTGCCCGCCTCAGCCTCCCAAAATGCTGGGATTACACGCGTGAGCCACCACACCCGGCAATATTTATTACTTTTAAATTTAAAATCTGAAACTTTTATACTAAACATTTCCATTTTTATGCTATTCATATAAATCTAACAAATGATGTCCGAGCCACTTGGTTAATCATTTTAAACATTTTAAATTGCATTTATTAATTTAAAAATTGGATTATTTTTTCAAACACATCAAGATTCTGATTAAAACACTTTTCCAAATTCTTAATTAATTCTAATTAAGCAAGTACATTAAACTAATACCTATAGTAAGTTGTAATTTCTCTTAAAAGCTCCAAAATAGTATTTAAACTTTTAAAAGATTTTAAAATTAAAATAAAAGATCTAAATAAGCCAGTTATATACTTTAAAGCAGCATGGCAAGGTTAATTTTACTTTTTTTTTTTAAAGATGGGGTCTTGCTATGTTTTCCAAAATGGTCTCAAACTCCTGGGCTAAAGCAATCCCCCTGCCTCAGCCTCTCAAGTAGTAGGGACTATAGGTGCGTAGCACCATGACTGGCTCCTGCAAGGTTAATTTTTAGACACTTTGGTAAACATTAAAAGTATATCTAGACACTTGTCAAAAGAAGACATTCATGCAGCCAACAAACATATGAAAAAAAGCTCAACCTCACTGATCATTAGAGAAATGCAAATTAGGCCAGGCATGGAGGCTCAGGAAGCCCAGGCAGGTGGACTACTTGAGGCTGTGAGTTCCAGGCCAGCCTAGGTATTTGTCAAAACCCCCCTCTCTACAAAAAATAAAAAATAAAAAATAATTTAGTGAGGCTGTCTCTCAAGAACAAACAAACAAACAAAAACACCAAAACAGTGCTGCCCTTCACCTTCCTTCTCTGCAGGCCTCAGCTTCCATCACTTCCCTGTAGTCCTTCCACCACAGTTTTACTGTTGTGGCTATTTCTAACCCTAACAAATTTTTAAAAGAGCAGCTGTTCTTGAAAATTGTGCTGGAGTAGAGCTAGAGGAGAAGAATCATTGCCTAAAATTTTCCCTAAGGGTTGAGTGCAATGGTTCTTGCCTGTAATCCCAGAACTTTGGGATGCTTAGGTGGAAGGATTGCTTGAGCCCAGAGTTCAAGGCCAGCCTGGGCAATATACTGAGACCCCATCGCTACAGTTTTTTTTTTTTTTTAACTAGCCAGGAGCAGTGGTTAGAGCCTATAGTCCCAGCTACTTGGGAGGCTGAAGTGGGAAAATTGCTTGAGCTCGAGTTTGAGGCTGCAGTGAGCTGTGATTGCACCACTGCACTCCGGCCTGGGTGACAGAGACCATGTCTAAAAAAAAAAGAAAGAAAGAAAAAAATTCATATCTTAGTGGTGGGCTCAAATTAACTATTTTTTTGAAAAGTCTATAAAGTCAGAATATAGACAGATGAATTTCAAAAAGAATAATTTTTCTAAAACTGTAATACTGAAATGTGAGAGACCAATGCATTCTTTCCCCGCAAACTGACCTACCCTTTTACTGGAGTCAATGCAGTTGGCAAAATAATAATAGTCATTATAAACAGCAAACAGACCTACCCATGGAGATGAACGAAAATCTGAACAATGGAGGCGGGGTAAATAAAACATTTCATGGAATCAGGGCGAAAGTTCGATGTCTGTATCTCCACATCAGGAATGAACTTGCCAATGGGATCGTGAATATCAGAAGACAGTTCATTTGTGTCCCCTCATTCCAGGCTGAAGTCTGGATAATGACTACCTATGCTAGCTTCTGTGACGCCCTTTTTTACTTTCTTAGCCAACCAAAAGTCATTCCCCACCCCTGGCCTGGGTGCCTCTTGCTCACTAATCCTTTTTTTTTTTTTTTTTTTTTTTTCAGATGGAGTCTGGCTCTGTCACCCAGGCTGGAATGTGGTGGCGGGATCTTGGCTCACTGCAACCTCCACCTTCTGGCTTCAAACAATTCTCCTGCCTCAGCCTCCCCAGTAGCTGGAATTACAGGCATACGCCACCACACCTGGCTAATTTTTGTATTTTTAGTAGAGATGGGGTTTTACCATGTCAGTTAGGCTGGTCTCAAATTGAGGGATCTGTGGGGATCGCTCCCGTGTGAGGCCCCTAGGAAATGGGCCTCGCCATACGGTGAGCTTGAGCCCGGACACAGATCTCCGGTTGGGGGAGTCAAGCTGAGGGAAAGCAGGAACCGAGAAAGGGACTATGCTATTCAAAATAATTAACAGACATTACTTTATGGATATGAGGACTTGGGAGGCATTGTGTCCACGTTCAGCTCCTTATGGTTTATTGCTTGATTGTGTTCATTTTGGACCCTTGTTACCTTCATTGTCAAATATGAACTTAAGTATTTACACTTGGTAACTTACTAACTTACTGGGTGTAACTAACTTACTTACCATAACTTACTGGGCGTAACCGTAACTTACCGTAACTTGCTGGGTGTAACTTACTAACTTACTGGGCGTAACTGACTTTCTGGGCTTAACTTACTGAGCGTAACTTAGTGGGCGTAACTTGCTTACTGTAACTTAAGTATGTTGATCTGGCGTAAACAACATTAACTTCAGAAAAGTATATAATGGAACATATTGCAAAAATAAAATTGCTGCTTGGACATAGCCTAAGCCAGCCCTCCAGACTCCACTTTTCTTTTTTCTTTCACTTCCGTGCACTCTCTCCCTCAGGTTGAACGAGACATCTATGTTGGCGGTCTTGGGGACTCCCGCAGGTCGGTAGCCCCCCGGCAGACATGCCAGACCTCAACATCAAATTCCCACCTTGGCCTCCCAAAGTGCTGGGATTACAGGCGTGAGCCACCTTGCCTGGCCTCACTAATCCTTTAATGCAGTTACTTAAGATGCCTGTTAGAAAAAGTCATCCTCTCAGCTTGTACTTTGATCCTTAAAGTGCGGATTTCATCATTCAAGAGCTGAACCATATTTCTGAGTTCTTGTCGAAGGCCTCTCTGCAGCAGCCAAATAGAAACTAGAAACTTTCACATGTATCTGTTATTATCAGAAGCGTGGGGTGAGAGCTGTGCAGGGAAAGTGCGGTGAGGAGTGGAGAGACTGGGGAAAACTTTATTTCCTGAGAAATACCTCCCAGGCTCAAGGGATCCCCCTACCTCAGCCTCCTGAGTAGCTGGGACTACAGACATGCATCATCCTGCCTGGCTAATTTGTTCTTAAAATGCTGATGAAATCAGATTTCTGAGTCAGCTAGGGAATGTCTTATGAGACACACTGCTGGTCTTCTTGGAATACATCATCACAGGGTAGGATGACAGGTAGCCACAGTCCTGCCTGAGGGTTCAGGGGAGGACTCTTGGAGATGATAACATCTGAACTTTATCTTAAAAGGTGATACGGTTTTCAGGAAAAGGGAGTCATGCAGGGCATTCCCAGCATAATCCAGAGCACAGAGAAGAGAATTAGCACGGGCAAGGTGGCAAGACAACTAGTAAAAGTTGAGGGGTGGCTGAGAGATGGAGAGGGATCAAATCAAGGAGAGCCACAAGTCTCCTGGGGAAGAAATAGTCATTCAAGTGTGTGTGTGTGTGTGTGTGTGTGTGTGTGTGTGTTTAAGACAGAACCTCTCTGTGTCATCCACGCTGGAGTACACTGCCTCCCAGTTTCAAGTGGTTCTCCTGCCTCAGCCTCCTGAGTAGCTGGGATTACAGTCTCCTGCCACCAAGCCCAGCTAATTTTTTGTATTTTTAGCAGAGATGGGGTTTTGCCATGTTGGCCAGGCTGGTCTCAGACTTCTAGCCTCAAGTGATCCTCCTGCCTCAGCCTCCCAAAGTCCTAGGATTACAGGTATCTGAGCCACCGTGCCCGGCCTTCCAGAGGCTCTTAAAAGCAGAGAAGAATTGAGGAGAAATGGGCTCCTTCCCTTTGTCACTGTTCAGTCCTTCCCACTCTGCTCCAGACCTCAGCCAGGATCCAAAGGCTTCCCCATTTATCACCAACATGGAAGCCAGGTCTTCCATGAGAAGGGAGGTCTACTCAGCCTTCAGGCTTGAGCTGATCTTGGACATTCTGTCCTATCATGAGGGGCCTGACCAGTCACTCAGGCTCTTTTTGTTTAGTGATTAAAACTTTTCATATTAAAAAAAAAATCTTGTTAGAAGACAAAAGAGTGGAAAGTAATGGAGAACACACAAGATTCACTGATGGGCTTTTGTTTCAAGTATGAAAACTTGGCTGGGCGTGGCAGCTCATGCCTGTAATCCCAGCACTCTGGGAAGCTAAGGTGGGTGGATCGCTTGAGCCCAGGAGTTCAAGACCAGCCTGGGCAATATAGCGAGACCACATTGCTACAGAAAATAAAAAATTAGTCAGGCATGCTGGTGGGTGTCTCTGGTCCCAGCTACTCAGGAGGCTGAGGTGGGAGGGTCTCTGGAGCCTGGGAGTTTGAGGTTGCAGTGAGCCATGATGGCAGCACTGCACTCCAGATTGGGTGGCCAAGTGAGTCTGCCTTTTATTTATTTATTTATTTATTTGGTGCCGTGACTCAGATCCAAACGAGTCTGTCTCAAAAAAAAAAAAAAAAGTCAGGTGTGGTGGCTCACGCCTGTAATCCCAGCACTTTGCGAGGCCGAGGTGGGCAGATCACAAGGTCAGGAGTTTGAGACCAGCCTGACCAACATGGTGAAACCCCATCTCTACTAAAAATACAAAAATTAGCTGGGCAAGGTGGCAGGTACCTGTAACCCCACCTACTCAGGAGGCTGAGGCAGGAGAATTGTTTGAACCCGGGAGGTGGAGTTTCTGTGAGCCGAGATTGCACCATTGCACTCCAGCATGGGCAATGGAGTGAGACTCCATCTCAAAAAAAAAAAAAAAAAAGAGCCTGGGAGAGAAAAGAGAGCCTATGGACAAAGAGAGATTCAAGATAGAAAAGAAAAAAAAAACTAATGATGAAAGCAGATCCTGGAGGAGCAGAAGGAGGGATGCAATGGAGATCCACCCTAGAGGGGCTGACTCCAAACAGGAAGAGACTCCTTGGGGACCTGCTGATGCTGATGCCACAGAGTCAGGTGTGGTCAGTCATGGAAGACACCCCCGGGGGAGATCATCTAAATTTTACACAAATCCAAAGTCATTTACAACCACGAGATGACTACTTGGTGAGAGCCAACCGCATGTATCATTACCGATAATCTTCACAACAACCCTATGAGATAGACATTCTTCTGATTTTATACTAGAGAAAAGAGCTCAGATAAATTAAGCAACATGTTGTAGGTAACACCGTTTTCAAGAAGTAAACCTGGGGTTTGAATCCAGGCTGTTTAGCCCTTGTTATTTGAATGACTCATATGACATCACGCTGCCTTAGAGCAGAGAAGACGGAGTTGCACCTGTCATAGAAAGCCCATGTGGGTGATATAAGAGGGCAGTGTATCTCTTAATATTTGAAATCACCACCAGGGTTTTTGTCTGTCTAGATGTTGAGCTTGTCCTGAAATCCAGATGTTCTAGTTTGTCTAGAAATCTGTTCAACCACAACAAATGGCATAAGCCTATCTAGGTCCTGAAAGGGTTCGGGAATAGCATGGTAAGAATTTGAACTGGCCGGGCGCAGTGGCTCAAGCCTGTAATCCCAGCACTTTGGGAGGCCAAGGCGGGCAGATCACAAGGTCAAGAGATTGAGATCATCCTGGCCAACATGGTGAAAACCTCGTCTTTACTAAAAAATACAAAAATTAGCTGGGCATGGTGGTGCGCACCTGTAGTCCTAGCTACCAGGAAGGCTGAGGCAAGAGAATGGCTTGAACCTGGCTTGAACTCAGGAGGTGGAGGTTGCTGTGAGCTGAGATTGCGCCACTTCACTCCAGCCTGATGAGTCTCTCCAAAGCGAGACTCTTTCTCAAAAAAAAAAAAAAAAAAAAGGTAAAAGTACCCTGAGCTATCCTTTCTCAGTCATCAGAGTGGCATCAATTCACAAACAATATGTGCTGTTGATGGCCACTGTCTCATACAGCTGGGGAAAATGCAGAAAGGTGTAGAAGGCTGTCTGGCCATATCTAAGAAAAGTACATAGGCATTTATCCTTCCACCCAGCAATCACTTTTCTAGGAATTTATCTGAAGAAAAAAATTCAACAGTAAGCTTTTTACTATTTTACATATTTTTAAGATTAAACTAATTGGAATGGAGAGAAAAAGGCAAAAGAAACCCAACTATGTTACAAATAAATATCATGACCACTCTAGGCGGGAAAGGACAGGGGAAAACTAATGCTAATAATGTTTGAACATGCTCAGTCCAGGAGGCGGAGGTTGCAGTGAGCTGAGATCACGCCATTGCACTCCAGCCTGGGTGACAGAGTGAGACTTTGTCTCCAAAAAAAAAAAAGAATTTGGACTAAACTTGGGAAATAGTCTTCTGATTTTGTATCTTCTATTCATTACACAAGTTTCTGTGACAGTTGAACAGGTGGGAAGGCTGGAGAAAATGTTTGCAGCCTGAAGATTCTGATCCAGTAAGCATGAGTAAATCCCACGAATGATGTGATCATTTATCAGACTGGTAATAGTAGGTGCCTCTAGGAAAAGGGACCTAGGGGATCATCCAGGGAATACTGACCTATGTACATATGTTATTGAATCAAATACATTAAACATCATATCTTGACATGACGGCATAAACTTACTTGTTAAATGTAAAGCACTGCTCGAGCACGGTGGCTCAGGCCTGTAATCCCAGTGTTTGGGAGGCTGACGTGAGAAGACCATTTGAGGCCAGGAGTTTAAGACCGGCTTGGGCAGCATAGCAAGACCCTGTCTCTATAAAACACAAAAAAAATTAGCCAGGCACGGTGGCTCACACATGTAATCCCAGCACTTTGGGAGGCCGAGGCAGGTAGATCATGAGGTCAGGAGTTCAAGAGCAGCCTGCCCAACATGGTGAAACTCATCTCTACCAAAAATACAAAAAAATTAGCCAGGCGTGATGGTGCACGCTTATAGCTACTCTGGAGGCTGAGGCAAGAGAATCGCTTGAACCCAAGAGGCAGAGGTTGCAGTGAGCTGAGATCTCACCATTGCGCTCCAGCCTGGGTGACAGAGTGAGACTCCGTCTCCAAAAAAGAAAAGAAAAAATTAGCTGGGCCTGGTGGCACACACTTGCAGTCCCAGCTACTTGGGAGGCTGAGATGGGAGGATCACTACAGCTTAGGAAGTTAAGGCTGAAGTGAGCTGTGACCTCTCAAAAAAAAAAAAACCTGGTCAGAAGAAAGGATTTTGCTTTCCTTTCTCTTGATGAGTGTAGACTTGTAATTTGGATCAGCCACCTTTCCCCTAATCTTAAGTTTACTTTAAAATAGTTGGTGCTTTCTCCATGCTGGGCTCTGTTCTAATTTCTAGGAAAATGGGTGAATAAAATGGACAAAGTAGCTTCTCTTTACTTTAGCAATGTGAGCAGTTAGAAAATAGAAAGTATTGGGGGTTATGAGAGTGACCAGCTGGAGGGGACTGGTGGGCCCCTTCAGACGTTCAGCAAACGCCCCCCTGCAGAAGGGAGGTTCGAGCTGAGACCTGAACGAGAAGGAACAGGCAGCTAAAGATCCGTGTAATGAAGGCTCAAAGGCCACGGGAACAGCAAATGCAAGCTCTCCCTAAAGTGTGAAAGGACCTGGCATGTTTGAGAAACACAAAGAAGGAGCGAGTGGGAGAGGTGTCGTGGGGGAGAGGTGTGGGAGAGGAGGCTGAAGCATGAGCTCCAGCTGAGGTGAGGAGTGTGGGTTTTATTGTAAGGGTAATTGGGAGCCTTTGGAGGGTCTAAGGCAGGGACCCATGTGATTCTCTTTATGCTCTCTCAGGCCATGACATGGTGAAGTGATTGTATAGGGCAGAGAATGGAATCAGAGAGATCAGTTAGGAGGTTATGATTGCCCTATAATCCAGGTGATAAGCTTGAACCAGGGTGGCGGTGAAGGAAGAGGAGGATAACAGGTGAAATTCTGGATACATTTCGGAGCTAAGATTAACAGAGCTTGCTAGTAAGCTGGGTGCAGGAAGTAAAAAGGAAAGGATTGTTTCTGGGTTTAGAACTGGGCTACTGTGCGGCCGGGTGTGGTGGCTCACACCTGAAATCCCAGCACTTTGGGAGGCGGATGTGGGTGGATCACCTGAGGTCAGGAGTTTGAGACCAGCCTGACTAACATGGTGAAATCTGATCTCTACTAAAAATACAAAAATTAACTGGGCATGGTTAATTTCCAGCTACTTGGGAGGCCGAGGCAGGAGAATCACTTGAACTGGGAGGTGGAGGTTGCAATGAGCTGAGATCACACAACTGTGGATTTTCCCTTATTTTCTACTGTTATTATGTCCCTTATGAAAACTTAATTTTTTAGTGTAAAAGCAACATATATTGATGTAGAACATCTAGAGTATACAAAAGATATAAATGAAAAAATGTAAAATATTAATGAACCTATAATTCACAGAAAACTACTACTTGCTAATCTTCTGGTTCATTTCTTTCATTTTTTCTTTTTTTTTCTTCTGAGACAGAGTCTCTCTCTGTCATCTAGGCTGTAGTCTGAAGTGCAATGGTGAGATCTTGGCTCGCTGCAACCTCTGCCTCCTGGTCTCAAGTGATTTGCCTGCTTCAGCCTCCTGAGTGGCTGGGATCACAGGTGCCCACTACCATGCCAAGCTAATTTTTGTATTTTTGGTAGAGACAGGGTTTCCCCATTTTGGCCAGGCTGGTCTCGAACTCCTGCCCTCAAGTTGTCCACCCATCTTGGCCTCCCAAAGTGCTGGGATTATAGGTGTGAATCACTTCGCCTAGCCAGGTTCATTTACTTCTAATCTTTTTTTTTTTTTAAACACAAACTTCCTAGGTAGTAATACATATTATTTAAGAAAAATCCGGAAAAAAATAAACATGGGAATTAAAATCACCCAGCTACAAGCAGAATTAGTTTTTGTGCATGATATTTATATTCAACTCATTTTGGACATTGTTAATACATAGCTTTGTATTCTGCCTTTAAAAAAATTTGTCACAAACTGCCTCATTTTCATAAAAATTATTTTAAAACATGATTTTATGTGCTTGTAGGCCTATTCTTTTTCTTTCTTCCTTCCTTTTTTTTTTAAAGACAGTTTTGAGACAGTCTCGCTCTGTTGTCCAGGCTAGAGTGCTGCCATGGTGCCATCACAGCTCACTGCAGCCTTGAACGATCCTCTAGCCTCAGCCTTTGAAGTAGCTGGGACTACAGGCATGTGCCACCATGCCTGGCTAATTTTTTAAAAATTATTTTTTTGCAGAGGTGGGGTCTCCCTGTGTTGGCTTGGGCTGGTCTTAAACTTCTGAGCTCAAGTGATCTTATATTTACCTGTTTTCTATGCCCACCTATACATCTCCCCACTTTCTTTTTCTTTTTTTCTGAGACGGAGTTTTGTTCTGTGGCCCAGGCTGGAGTGCAGTGGCACGATCTCAGCTCACTGCAATCTCTGCCTCCTGGGTTCAAGCAATTCTCCTGCCCCAGCCTCCTGAGTAGCTGGGACTAAAGGTGGCTGCCACTGCAGCTGGCTAATTTTTGTGTTTTTAGTAGTGATGGAATTTCACCATATTGGCCAGGCTGGTCTTGAACTCCTGACCTGATTCACCCGCCTTGGCTTCCCAAAATGTTGGGATTACAGGCGTGAGCCACTGCGCCTGGCGGATCTGTCCACTTTCATCTTGGCCTTGCCTTTCGGTTTTGACTGTGAACCAGCAATTCTGGCTTCCCAGAACCTGGCCACCTCTCTGGACTAGACTTGGCCTTGGAATCTTTTGAATCCAGAGCTGGTGCTGGGAAGGGGCTTTGGACCATGTAAAACCACGGTGAGAACAGACTGAGCCTATAAACTATATACCAAATGGAATGATTCCTAGTGGAGTCTACAAGTCCTTCTGGGTGTGTGTGTGTGTGTGTGTGTGTGTGTATTTTGGCACAGAACTCACCACTTTGGGAAGAGGAGGGAGACGAAGGGAACAGGCTGGGGACGGGTGGTGCTGGTGATTCTGGTGGAGCTGGATTCAAGGGGCCTCCCCTGAAGTCTTCCTTTCCTAGTGAGCGTTTCCACCAATAATCCTTTTATGATCTCAGCCTAGTAGCCAGAACGTTCTCCTCACGGCCAGTCTTTCCCACTTCCCATCCTGCCCTCCTTCCTGTCAGCACTGCAGGATGTACGAGTCACGTGGCTGGTTTATCCGGAAAGAGGATAACTTCTGGCCTTAGTGCCGTCTGAACAATTCTAACGGCCCTAAAGTCAGAAGTGAAGCAGCAGCGCGTTCACATTCGCTCTGAAGAGGGATGGAGAACAAGAGAAGGCTTGTAGCCTGGAGCCAAGGAGGGCAAGGCTGGGAGTTCAGCCCACACATGCTGAGCAACCCTGGGCATTCTTTTTTTTTTTTTTTTTCTGTAGGAATGGGATCTATTATGTTAACAAGCCTGGTCTGGAACTCCTGGCCTCAAGGGATCCTCCTGTCACGGCCTCCCAAAGTGCTGGGATTACAGGCATGAGCCACTGTGTTGCTCAGCACCCCTAGGCATTCTTTTTGTTGTAAGGATTCAGAACAGATTCTTATAGGGGCCTTTTTCAGGTTAGTGAAAACTTTTTGCATGCCCATTTTTATAGCTTATTATTATTATCTATTAACAATCACTGACAATTATTGAGGACTTTTAGTTTCCTTATATATATTTCCTCGAATCCTTAGAATAGCTATTCAAAGTAGATGCTATTGTCTCCCTTTTTCTTTTTCTTTTTATGAGATGAAGTCTTCCTCTGTCACCCAGGCTGGAGTGCAGTGTCACGTCTTGGCTCACTGCAACCTCTGCCTCCGGGATTCAAGCGATTCTCCTGCCTCAGCCTCCTGAGTAGCTGGGATTACAGATGCCCACCACCATGCCTGGCTAAATTTTGTATTTTTAGTAGAGATGGGGTTTTTCCATGTTGGCCAGCCTGGTTTCAAACTCCTGACCTCAAGTGATCTGCCCACCTTGGCCTCCCAAAGTGCTAGGATTACAGGTGTGAGCCACTGCACCCGGCCTGTCTCCCTTTTTTAAATAAGGAAACTGAGGCTGAGAGAGTCAAGGAGTTTTTACGAGGTCAAACAACAAGTGTGGTGGAGGTCGGATTTGCAGGTGGGTCTGTCAGACACCACACCTACTGGCAGTACAGAAACCGGCATCCAAGGCCGGACGCCATGGCGCGTGCCTGTAATCCCAGCACTTTGGAAGGCCGAGGCGGGTGGATCACTTCAGGTCAGGAGTTGGAGACCAGCCTGGCCAACACGGTGAACTCAGGAGGGTTTCAGCATAGTGAACCCAGAAGGCAGAGGTTGCAGTGAGCGAAGATCGCACCACTGCACCCCAGCCTGGGCGACAGAGCCCAACTCCATCTCAGAAAAAAATAAAAGATACGGATACCCCAGGCCAGTTGTTAGGTGTACATGGCTCTACCACCTTCCCAATATGAGAATGTGACAAGTTTAAAACTTCCTGCTTATCTTTTATAGAAAAGAGATGATAATAATACTTACCCCATAGAACTATTGCATGTGCATTACATTAATTCTTGCTATCATCCCTTTTATGTGTAGGCTGTGAATTCTTTTCTTTCTCTTTTTTTTTTTTTTTTGCTGGTTCACCATAACACATCTGCAGTCTGTCCACACCTATTTGCACGAGTCCGTCTTCCTTTTACTATAAACGGCAGAGGACAGGTCCAGGATTATATCATTCTTTTGTGTGGCATTTTTTATAGTCACTTTGATGAAGACAATGATGAACATGTTGCTAAAAAAAAAACCTTGATTCTGGCATTCAGCCAGTTTCTTTTTCAGGCCAAACACCAGCATGCTGGCCTGCTGACTGTGCAGAGGTCCCTTTTTGGGGAAGAGAGGCTCTCTTCCAGTTAGGGTGAACTCCTGGCCTCTCTGGATTTATGGACATCCAATATGAATTTACAAGCATGGAGGAATTGTTTGCAAAACATCCTGCTCCCAATTGGATGCTACTTTCATTTTTGTGTGGTTTGTGTATAGTTTTACACAATTAATTGAAAAATACTCTTTGGTGAAGTAAATTTGTTTCTTAGCCCTGAGCTACTAGACATTACAGTGCGGTGGACTACAGAGACTTCTCTCTAGTGATTGATGCAGAATGGATGGTTGTTTCTGTCTTAGTCTCTCAGGTTCTAATTGGAACTGAGTGGTCTTGGATTATACCGTTTACATTACATAATTAGAGGATTTGCTCCAGTTATGAGCAGTTTCACGAAGATTGGAAGAGTCAGAAAGACCAGGCACCTAGAAAATGCCAGGGAAAGGATAGTCAGGGACCAATGTCACCAGGATTAGGGCAATTGAGGGAAGAGCTCAAATGTATCTCTCAACTCACTGAGTCCCCAACTCTACCCCAACTCTCAACTGATTCCCTCCCTCTTTCCCTCCCTCCCTCCCTCCTTCCCTCCCTCCCTCCCTCTTTCCCTCCCTCCCTCCCTCTGCTCTCTCTTTCTTTCTTTTTGCTCTGTCACCAGGCTGTAGTGCAATGGTGCAATATTGGCTCACCGCAACCTCCAACTCCCGGGTTCAAGCAATTCTCTGCCTCAGCCTCCCGAGTAGCTGGGATTGTAGGCACGTCCCACTATGCCTGGCTAATGTTTGTATTTTTAATAGAGGTGGGATTTCACCATGTTGGTCAGGCTGGTGTTGAACTCCTGACCTCATAATCCACCTGCCTCGGCCTCCCAAAGTGCTGGGATTACAGGCATGAGCCACTGCACCCGGCCCCTTTTTTTTTTTAAAGAGAAAGACAGATTCTCACTCTGTCACTCAGGCTGGAGTGTAGTGTGCAATCAAAACTCACTGAAACCTGAAATTCTGGGCTCAAGTGATCCCCCAACCTCGGCCTCCAGAGTAGCTGGAACTGTAGTTGTGCACCACCACCACACCCACTTATTTTTTTATTTTTTATTTTTGGTAGGACATGGTCTCACTATGTTACCCAGGCTGGCCTTGAACCCCTGGCCTCAAGTGATCCATCTCAGCCTCTCTAATTGCTGAATTACAGGTGGGAGCCACAGTGCCCAGCCCACTAACTATTCATTTTCTGCCCTTCTCTGCCTCGCTTTGTGCCTGGAAGTCTGACATCTCTGTGGTGCACTACCCAGGCTCCCTTGCTGGATGGCTTGGGTTAAGTCAACGGGAGGCACCAGTGGGTGGTAAGAGGCTGGAAATAGACAAAGGTTGGAATATGTATTCCTCCCATTCTCTCTCTGTGGTTCTCCACTATGAATCGTAGTGACTGTGTCCCTTTATGGTCACAGCTTCCATGGGGCAGACACTTTTCCAGGGCTCCAGTTTTTAATTTTTTTATAATTATTATTATTTTTAAGGCTAGTCAAGTGAAGCAGTCAGAGTGGAGAAGGAACAGAAATCATTAACTGGTTGTGATAAATTACTTGTAAATACCACTGCACTTGGATCAGCACCAGGGCTCGTTTTTTTGTTTTTTTTTTTTTGAGATGGAGTTCCACTCTTGTTGCACAGGCTGGAGTACAGTGGTGCAATCTTGGCTCACTGCAACCTCTGCCTCCGGGTTCAAGCGATTCTCCTGCCTCAGCCTCTCGAGTAGCTGGGATTACAGGCAGGCACCACCTGGCTAATTTTATATTTTTAGTAGAGACTGGGTTTCTCCATGTTGGTCAGGATAGTCTCAAACTCCCAACCTCAGGTAATCCACCTGCCTTAGCCTCCCAAAGTGCTGGAATTACAGGTGTGAGCCACCGCACCAAGCTCAGGGCTCTAGTCTTTAACTAAACTCTGATAATAGCAATCTTTGACCCTGACTCTTGGCATTGGTGGTGATATCTTCCACAGTTGTTGGTCTCTAGGTGCCTCACTTGGTTATCTTGACTCTGCCCTCACTGAGTGAGTCATTTTTTTATTAAAAATCTCTCCTTTTTTTTGGCCAGGTGCAGTGGCTCATGCCAGTAATCCCAGCATTTTCGGAGGCCAGGGCAAGTAGTGGATCTCTTGAGGTCCAACATGCTGAAAGCCTGTCTCCACTAAAAATACAAAAAGTAGCCAGGTGTGGCTACCTGTGCCTGTAATCCCAGCTACTTGGGAGGATGAGGTAGGAGAATCACTGGAACCCAGGAGGCAGTGACTGCAGTGAGCCGAGATCTCACCACTGCACCTCAGCCTGGGTGACAGAGTAAGACTTCATCTCAAAAATTCTCTCTCCTTCTTTTTTTTTTTTTTTTTTCAATTTTTGTTTTTTTAAGAGACAGAGTCTCATTATGTTGCTCAGGCTAAACTCTAGCTCCTAGGCTCAGAGAATCCTCCTGCCTCAGCCTCCTGAATAGTGGGACTACAGGCAGACACCACCACATCCGGCTCAAAATCTTCTTCTACTCCAGCTGTGTGTACTACCTGCCTCCGAGCTTGTCTGAGACTTATAGTACCCACATGAATCCAGGAGGCATAGCTGGCGTCAAGTTGGTGAGAGGAATATTCATTGACTTGTTATAGTCTACACTTTGTGATATTTCTCTTTCTTTCGCTTCATCTGGATGTCCCTTTGAATGTTATACCCTTCAAACAGGCATGAGATGACAAGGCTGATATCTCCGGCTCATCTGGGGAAGGTCGATAAGCAAATGTCTTTTGTAAGCCCTGTGCCTCCTGGAGAGAGGTAGTGTGCCTGCTTCATGATTGATTGATTGGTTGACTATTGATTTCGCATCCTTTTCATTGAAAACATTATAATTACTTTCTTATAATTGGCAAAGAGTGCCACAGTTGTTATCCTGAAGAGGATATGGTTTATTTTTAAACTATAGATGAATCTGAGTTTTAAAAATCACCAGCGTCTGAGCAACTGCCATGAGTAAACATGCTTCAGCTGCATCCGTCTGAACTGCTCCTGGGTGGAAGGCTGACGGGGAAAAATACTTTATATTTGTACCGCTTGATACATGTTTCTACCCTCTCTCTCCCAAATTATCATGTTTGCTCATTACAACAACTTGTCAAGACAAGCAGAGTTGATATTTTTATTTCCATTTTATAGGCTTCATTCATCAAACATTTATTGATCCTCTTTTATATACTTGGCCCTCTGCTAGGCACTGGTGATACCGAGAAGATGATAATATAATTTCAAGTACATTGTTATAGTCAATGTATTGAGGGAGAATGCAGACATACATCTCCCTACATTGAGGGAGATGCAGACATAGCAACCAACAAAAGAATAGTGTGGTGACCGTGTGCAGGTGGTAAGAGTGAAATGCCATGGGTGCTAGGAGGAGGGAGTGAAGAAAGGGGTGGGGAGAGTACGTGTCATTGAGTGTCTGCCAAGTGCCAGGTACTGGTCTAGGGCCCTGCCCTGCTACTGCAAGTGTGGTCCTTGGACCACCAGCAGCTGCATCACCTGGGAGCTTGTTAGAAGTGTCCCACCCCAGACCCACTGATTGAGAATCTGCATCTGAGCAAAATATTCAGGACATATCTATGCACATTAAAGTTTGAGAAGCAGTGGGCTAGGTGGTGCACAGATTTCCTTTATTTTATTATTGTTATTATTATTATTATTGTTTGAGACAAAGTCTTGCTCTGTTGCCAGGCTGGAGTGCAATGGCGTGATCTCTGCTCACTGCAACCTCCAACTCCCTGGTTCAAGCAATTATCCTGTCTCAGCCTCCTGAGTAGCTGGGATTACAGGCGCATGCCACCATGCCCAACTAAATTTTGTATTTTAGTAGAGATGGGGTTTCACCATGTTGGCCAGGATAGTCTTATCTCCTGAGCTCATGATCTACCCGCCTTGGCCTCCCAAAGCACTGGGATTACAGGTGTGAGCCACTGTGCCCAGCCAGCTATTATTGTTTTTGAGATGGAGTTTTGCTCTTGTCGCCCAGGCTGGAGGGCAATGGCATGATCTCAGCTCACTGCACCTTCTGCCTCCTGGGCTCAAACGATTCTCCTGCCTCAGCCTCCCGAGTAGCTGGGACCATAGGCACGCACCACCATGCCCAGCTAATTTTTCTGTTTTCAGTAGAGACTAGGTTTCACCATTTTGGCCAGGATTGTCTCAATCTCTTGACGTTGTGATCTGCCGACCTCGGTCTCCCAAAGTGTTGGGATTACAGGTGTGAGCCATTGCACCTGGCCTATTGCTATTATTTTTAGAGACAGAGTCTTGCTCTGTTATCCATACTGAAGTGCAGTAGTACCATCATTGTTCACTGCAGCCTCCAATTTTGGGGCTCAAGCAATCCTCCTGACTCAGCCTCCTGAATAGCTGGGACTACAGGCATGTCCCACCATGCCCAGCGAATTTTTTAAAGAAATTTTTGGTAGAGACAGGGTCTGTCTATGTTGCCCAGGCTGGTCTCAAACTCCTGACCTCGAGTGATCCTCTTGCCTTGGCCTTCCAAAGTGCTGAGATTACAGGGTTGAGTCATGGTGCCCAGCTGATGTATAGATTTTGTTTAATTCAAAACCTGGTGAGGGAGTTGTGATTATCGCCATGTAGGATAGGAGATGGAGTTAGATGGAGTTAGAATTCTCTTCAAGTCACATAGCTATGTTGCAAAGCTGGAATTTGAACTTGGGCCTGACAGACTCCCAGCCTTCATTCACTACTCCAGTTGGCTCTTTCCTTTCTGGGGACCACAGGGAAGCTTCACAGAGGAGATGGTGTCTGAGCTAGGCTTGCAAAGACCTGGTCAGGAGGGAGGAGGGCGTTCCCATCAATATGCCCCTTGAGCAAATGCTTGGAATGGGAATGGAATACGGCCTGCCATGCGGAGTGGTAGGAAATAAGGTGAGTGAAGGGGATTGCGATCAAATTATAAAGGGCCTTGAATGCCAGGAAGGAAGTTGAATTTCTCCTGGGAGTGGATTGTGCAACCTGCTGTGAATCCTAATCATGGGCAGATTGCTTGTGTTTGAAGCCCAGCCCCTTTACTCACAGGCTGTGCTGTAGGTTGGGTTCTTTGCAGGCAGACACTGAAACAGATTTGGAGTGTAAGATGCTTATTAGGAATTAACAGCAATGAGAGGAAGAAGGAAGAATCAGGGTTGGGCAGAGGAAGTCAAACAGCAGGCCCAACAAAATCTTGGCCAACCTGATGGAATTTTCTGGAAGAAGTATGGCCTGCCAGGGCTGACCTGTATCACGCTGAAATGGCCAGGCCTTTATAACCCTACCTTGCTCCATTACCAGATACAGGCTGCCCAGGTGGGGCCAGGTCTCAGGTGATGTCTGCAGCAGGGGAGACCCTGCAGGAGGAAGCTGTCTGCTCACTGCACTCCCCATAGATGGGTGGTGAGTCCCTCCCTTTGCGTGGGGCTCTGAAAAGTGCATCTCAGTGTCTACTACAGGCAGTCTGCTTACTTTTGTGTCTCTGTCTCTTTAGTGGGAAATGGAAATAGTAGTAGATCCCTTGCAGGGAAATTGGAGGATTATTTGCCTGGTATCTAACCCAAAGGATACAAGGTCTTATTATTCTCTGCCCTGATGAAGAATTCACTATATACTTTCTACTTTGAAAGCACTTGGATTTTGAAAATCCCTCACCGTGGCCCAAGAAATAGAAAAGAGTCATAACGTAAGCTGGGCTGGGCACAGTGGCATGCACCTGTAGTCCCAGCTACTCAGGAGGCCAAGGCAGGAGGATTGCCTGAGCCCAGGAGTTCAAGGCCGTAGCTATGATCACACCTGAGAATACCCACTGTACTCAAGCCTGGGCAACATAGCAAGACACCATCTTAAAACGAAGCAAAAAAATAGTGTAAGTGGAATCAGGAAGGATGAGCTAAGGGGTGTGTTATTAGGGTATAGGCGAAATCTTTTCACACGAGACTCAAAATAAGGCCCAAATAAGAGTGTCATGTAACAGTGTAGAAGTGAGTGGTCAAGAACCCTCTCAGGGGCCCAGGTTTCTTTTACCTTTTTGCTCTGCTGTCTCTTAACAGAGTAGCTCTCAAAATGCAGCTGCTGGGGCAGCAGCATCAGCATCATCTGGGAACTTATTAGTAATGCAAATTTTCAGGCCTCACCCCAGCCCCAGCAAATCAGAAACTCCAGGGGTGGGGCCCAGCAATCTGTATTTTTGCCCTGGGTGTTGCCATGGCAATGGTAAACTGACATGAGCAATCTGTATCTCAAAAAGCCCTCCAGCTGATTTTTTTTTTTTTTTTTGAGACAGAGTCTTGCTCTGTCGCCCAAACTGCAGTACGGTGGCGCAATCTCTGCTCACTGCAACCTCCACCTCCTGGGTTCAAGCAATTCTCCTGCCTCAGCCTCCTGAGTAGCTGGGACTACAGGTGCCCACCACCACGCCTGGCTAATTTTTTGTAGTGATGAGGTTTCACCATGTTGGCCAAGCTGGACTCAAACTCCTGACCTCAGGTGATCTGCCAACCTCAGCCTCCCAAAGTGCTGGGATTACAGGAGTGAGCCACTGCGCCCAGACGCCTCCAGGTGATTTTGATGCACACTCAAGTTTGAGAAACACTGACCCAGGATTTTGTCCTCATCTGTCATGTTAGAGTTATGGGAGCAGCCTGTGGAGAGGCAGAAAGAAAGGAAGAAGAGAAAGGAAGAAGAAAAAGGAAGAAGAAAACCATTTCCTGTTTCCACGAAGTGCCCAGAAGTTGAGTGTATCACTTCTCAAATCCTTCTGATTGGAACCTAGTGATGTGGCCATGTGCTCCTGTGGCTTTCCTGGCTGGAAGGAACCTTGGGGAATGTAATTGCTAGCTGGGAAGCCTTCTACACAACTAAAACTGGGCTTCTGTACTGGCAGAAGAATAACAGCCTCAGCTGGGTGAGGTGGTTCACGCCTGTAATCCCAGCACTTTGGAAGGCTGAGGTTAGGGGTTCGAGACCACCCTGGCCAACATGGTGAAACCCCATCTCTACTAAAAATATAAAAATTAGCCAGGCATGGTGGCATGCATCCGTAATCCCAGCTACTCAGAAGGCTGAAGCAGGAGAATCTCTTGAACCTAGGAGGGGAGGTTGTGGTAAGCTGAGAGCGCGCCATTGCACTCCAGCCTGGGCGACAGAGCAAGACTCTATCTCAGAAAAAAAAAAGAGAAAGAAAATTAATGGCCTCTGCCACTGTTGTAATAGACTAAGGCAGACAAAAGGTAAAGGACAGAACTAAAGCAGCGGGTGTGTGTCGGAGAGGAAGGGACTTCACAAATCAATTCCGTTCTGATGGCTGCTTTGATCTTGTGGTGAGGGAGAGGAAGGAGAAGCGGACAACTCCTAGGTTTCTAGACAACTGGATGGTGATGGTGTTAACTGTGGTAGACAGTCTATATTTTTATTTTGTTTGTTTATTTATGACAAAGTCTCGCTCTGTTACTGAGGCTGGCATGCAGTGGTGTGATCATAGCTCACTGTAGTTTTGAACTTCTGGGTTCAAGTGATCTTCCCACCTCACCCTCACCCTATAGAGTAACAGGGACTATAGGTATGTGCCGCCATGCCTGACTAATTTTTATTTTTCAGTAAAGATGAAGTCACTATGTTGCCCAGGCTGGCCTCAAGCTGTTGGCCTCAAACGATCCTCTTGTCTTGGTGTCCCAAAGTGCTGGGATTACAAGTGTGAGCCATCATGCCTGGCCTGTAGTAGAGATTCTAAATGAAGAGAGAATATGAGCTTAGTACTAGACTTCACGAATCTGAGTTGACTGAAGAATATACAGGTAGGGCAGGGTGCTGTGGCTCACGCCTGTAATCCCAGCATTTGGAAGGCCAAGGTGGGAGGACTATCTGAGGTCAGGAGTTCAAGACCAGCCTGGCCAACACGGTGAAACCCCATTTCTACTAAAAGCACAACAACAAAACTATTAGTTGGGTGTGGTAGTGTGCGCCTGTAATCCCAACTACTCAGGAGGCTGAGGCAAGAGAATTGCTTGAACCCAGGAGGTGGAGGTTGCAATGAGCTGAGATTGCACCACTGTACTCCAGCCTGGGCAACAGAGTGAGGCTCCATGTCCAATAAAAAAAAAAAGAAGGAAAGAATGAAAGGAAGAAAAGGAAGGAAGGAAGGAAGGAAGGAAGGAAGGAAGGAAGGAAGGAAGGAAGGAAGGAAGGAGAGAGAGAGAAAGAAAGAAAGAAAATTCAGGTAGGAATGTCCAATCCAGTTGGTAGGTGCAATACCTGTCCAGGGACCCTGAAAATGGTTGAATGAAGATGGAGACAGAGATTTAGAAAACATCATGGTAGTCAGAGCTTGGATGTGAACAGGATTGCCAGAGTATGAGATGGGAAGAGAGAGTACTGCACTTGGGAGGTGAGCACTGATAGAGAAACGAACAAAGCAGCCGGGCGCGGTGGCTCAAGCCTGTAATCCCAGCACTTTGGGAGGCCGAGGCGGGTGGATCACGAGGTCAAGATATCGAGACCATCCTGGTCAACATGGTGAAACCCCGTCTCTACTAAAGATACAAAAAATTAGCTGGGCATGGTGGCGCGTGCCTGTAATCCCAGCTACTCAGGAGGCTGAGGCAGGAGAATTGCCTGGACCCAGGAGGCGGAGGTTGCGGTGAGCCGAGATCGTGCCATTGCACTCCAGCCTGGGTAACAACAGTGAAACTCCGTCTCAAAAAAAAAAAAAAAAAAAAAAAGAAACGAACAAAGCAGCTGAGAACGAGGGGTCAGAGTAGCTGGGAGAGCCAGAGAACACAAGGTGAGAGAAGTCAGCGGAAGAAACAAGGCACTCAAGGCCAGGGTGGGAGCCAGTGCCAGAGGCTGCAGAGGTGACACATAGGACAAGCACTCAGGAACGTCTTTGGCAGCAAGTGAGAAAAACTGAGACCCAGACAGCTTACGGAACATGCCCAAGGTTCCACAGCTAGTAGGTGGCAAAGCCAGGACTAGCCCTGTCTTCTGGCTTTAGTCCTTCCATTAGAAGCTGCCAAGGAGCCCCTGGTTGCTCTTCTCAGGCCTCTGTGCCTACGCAGGAGCCCTTAGCATTGTCTCCCACACCAGGCTGGGCTAGAGCTGCTTCCTGGTTAGAGTCTGTCTGTTTGTAGGGCTTGTTTCTAAAATTATGAGGGATCTGTCTTCCTCTTATTTGCTTGAGCAGACCCGCCCTGAGTCTAATTGACATACCAGGTGGGTTTATGGGCTTCTCCTTCCTCCTGAAAATCCCACAGCCGCGTTGCCTATTGTCTTTGTGGCAAGTCTTGCTTGGCAGCCCAGCTTCAGAGCAATGCGAGTGGTTGCTGTTATACCCTCTGCCCACCGTGTGCTGGGAACAGGAGCATCATGACTAAAAGGCATGACTCATGTTCAAATCCGCGGCTCTGCCGATCCCACTTCTGTGCATTTTAAAGTACAAACAGCTGGATATTGCTGAAAATGGCTCATGGGGTCAAGGACAAATTCCACCAATGTGACTTCATTCTCCAGGCTGCCTGTTTATCCTGGAGGTTGATCCTGGACTTGGGACTATATAAGGTTGCTTATCTTCGAAGTGCTCAGCTTGGCTTTTTAATTCTATACTTCTGAATGTTTGACAACTGCGCACCAACAAGCTTTCAAGGTAACTGAAGCCGATGGCTGCTTTCAGCCGTCTGTTACTGGTGAATGTCTTTGCCTGTTGGAAGCATGTTGCAGCTACCGGCAGACCCCACCATCCACCAATGGCCTTATTGTCAATCCATGGTCGTGTGCTGACTGCAAAGTGGTCCGAGTTTTTTGCATATCTCGTGAAATCACTATGGGAACACAGTCATTATGATACAGCAGTTCCTGTCTTGAGGACTTTTGATAGTTTATTTCTTATGGTTGCGTTTCCTATTGATACAAAAGAGACTACTGGTAACCAAAAATAAATATAACCAGAAATTTTAGATTCCTTGTTTCATATATGAGCATGATTTTGTAATGTAAATTGAAAAAGCCTGGATCAATTATGCAACTATATCCTCTCGGAGCAAGTGAGTCCCAGAAGCCTCTGTGACACTGACATGTTGATGACCTTGAGAAGTTAGCGATTACCTGTGATGTCGAACAAACGAGGCCAGGAGCTGCCAGCAGACACTTGGTATAACTGCTTCTAGTACATACTACTCATTCTAAAATGTAAAGTAAATCAGCTCACACCTTTTGTGCTGCTACCACTAGAATCCAAGCCACCATGGCACTGTCACTAACTTGGACTGCTAACCCACCTTCCTGTTCACTCTGACCCCCTACATTCATTTTCCCAGGTGAAGGTAGTGTCATCTTTTTTTTTTTTTTTTTTTGAGATGGATTCTTGTTCTAGTCGCCCACACCGGAGTGCAGTGGCATGATCTCAGCTCACTGCAGCCTCTACCTCCTGGGTTCAAGCAATTCTCTTGCCTCAACCACCCGAATAGCTGGGATTACAGCTGTGCACCACCACAGCCAGCTAATTTTTGTACTTTTAAGAGAGATGGGGTTTCACCATGTTGGCCAGGGTGGTCTCGAACTCCTGACCTCGTGATCCACCCGCCTCATCCTCCCAGCTGGGATTACAGGTGTGAGCCACCTCACCTGGCTAGTATCATCTTATAAGTAAATCAGATCATGTCATTCATCTGCTTACAACTCATCTCCTTTCCATCTCACCGCTGGATAAAATCCAAACCCTTTACCATGGTCTGTGAGACCCTCTGTGATCTGCCTTGCCTGACTCTCTGGCCTCATGACATTACCGCTCTCCTCCTTCTTGTGATGATCTGTCCACACTGACCTTGCTGCTTCTCATGCACAGCCCACCTGTGCACACATGCAGGTTGTGCACTGCATAACTCCAAGAAAGGCATTCAGTATGCTGCAGGGTGAATGATGCCCTTGGAAGCATGTAGCGTGGTGATCCTGCTCACGCATGCCCAGGTCTTTCCTAACACAAAGACTTGGCACCTGCTGGCTTTTCTGCCTGGACATCCATCTGCAGAGTTTTTGCAAGGCTGGCTCTTTCCTGTCATTCCCTTGACAAATATTCCACCAAACACTACTCTATTCCAGGTAGGCTCCATACCAGGCCACACCAGCTATATGCTTTGCAGGGCCCAGTGCAAAATGAAAATCAGGGCCCCTTGGTCAAAAAGTATTAAAAATTTCAAGCTGGTGACAGCAGAGCTTTAAACTAGGCATGGGGCCCTTCTCAGTATGGGGCCCAGTGGGACAACATCGGTCGCACCTCCATCAAGTTGTCACTGGCCTCAGACTCAGCTTAAGTGTCACTTTTCCATAGGGATCCTTCTTCCCAACCACTTCAACCAAAGGAAACTTCTGGTCACTTTGTGAAGACAACAGCTAAGGACTCTCTTTCCTTTCCCTGTGAAATCACAGCATTTAAAATTACAGATAAAACGACAATCCATGGGTGATTCAATTGCACTGTTTTTAGTCAGAATGTCTAATCAACTTAAAAGGTTTTGTGTTTCTCTTTAATGAGGTCTTGCACAGGTTCTCATTTTTCTATAAATTTGCCTTGAAGGCAATGATAGGCTTAGTAAGCTAAGAACTTTGGTGTACAAAGATCAAAAAGGACCCATCACAATATTATAAAGTTTAAAAAGGTACTATGATTGGATTTTTAAAAATAAAAAACAATCCTGTATTCTGTGGAACTAAGGGTTTCGTACGTATTCATAAACTCAATTGTATTTTAAAGTTTAGTAGAAATGGCACAATTAATAACTGGCTGATGTATATTTACCTCTGCCTTTGGAAGTTAAAATTTTGTGTTTTTGTGTGAACTAAAACAAAGTTTTGTAAGTGTAATTGCATCCTTGAAAAGTGAAAGTTTTATCGTTTTGGCACATTGTCAAGTTTTTAAAGTTTAAAATACAGTTAGTTCAAAATATATTCACAGCTTTCATTCATGAGACATTTATAAATATTGGGTTATAAAGTTACACCTTTAGCATTTGACTTAGAAAAAAAAGGATGCCTATAACAGCTTCTTTACATATAAGATCTTCTCACTTAGTTATGGGTTTCTCATCCTCCTAGGAATCCAATATTCTTAGTCTAAATAACAACAGGAGAGGCAAAAGGTTTAAGGCTCTGTGACAGTGAGATAAGGCAAGAACGTGTCTCTCCAAGGGAGTGCCATGGCTGCCGGCGCTCCTGAAGCTGTCTGGGGAATCAGATATGGTTTCTGTAGTGGATTACTTTTGGGGTAGTGCCAAGAGCTAAGTAGTTGTAAAAATGAAAACACCCTGAAAGCACTTGTAACCAACCATGGAAGAAAACACCTTTCCACCGCAATTTTTGCAATTTTGTAAGTGACTTTAAAAAAAAAGAAAGAAGAAAGAAGCAATCCAAGGAATGACGTGTATTTACATTTGTGTAACATAAAGAACAAAAGCAAAAGGTAAATGCCCAGACTAATTTATGATGTAAGCAAACTCTGACTTCACCCCACTGGCTCTCTGAAAAGTAGCTTACTCACCCCACTGGCTGTCTGAAAAGTTGCTGATAAACTCAAGGTATAAAGGACCAATAAGGATTAATCAATTATCTTCTATAGGAGTATTTGCTTTAGAGCAGGGAAAAAGCAGCTTTGCCAAAGAGCTGAAAGTTTTAGTGGCAGAATTTCTGGAAAGCTCAAAAGTGAACCACAGACAAATCATTCTGCCTTGAGAAAATTGTCAATATTTGCTGCTCCCTTTTCAGCTCCTCCCATTCTCTTTCCCAATGTTTTGTTTTGGAATAATTTGATTTATAGAAAAGTTGCAAGGGTAATTCAGAGAACACTCATATACTCCTGACTGAGTTTCTCCCAACGTTAACATTTTATGTTACAATGGCACATTTATTTGTTAAAACCAAGAAACTACAATTGAGACATTGTCAGAGGCATTTGAACCAGAACAACTCCACCTTGAATAGGGGCTGGGTAAAATGAGGCTGAGACCTACTGGGCTACATTCCCAGGAGGTTAAGCCATGGTCAGGAGGTCGGCACAAGATACAGGTCATAAAGACCTTGCTAGTAAAACAGGTTGCAGTAAAGAAGCCGGCTAAAACCCACCAAAACCAGGATGGCCACAAGAGTGACCTCTGGTCGTCCTCACTGCTACACTCCCACCCACCAGCACATGACAGTTTACAAATGCCATGACAACGACAGGAAGTTACCCTACATGGTCTAAAAAGGGGAGGCATGAATAATCCACATCTTGTTTAGTATATAATTTTTTTAAAACCATAAAAATGGGCAACAAGCCCAGCCTAGCCAACATGATGAAACCCCGTCTTTACTAAAAATACAAAAAAGAGCTGGGTGTGATGGCAGGTACCTGTAGTCCCAGCTACTCCAGGGGCTGAGGCATAAGAATCACTTGAACTCTGAAGGCTGAGGTCGCCATGAGCCAATATTGCACCACTGCACTCCAGCCTGGGGAACAGAGCGAGATTCTGTCTCAAAAAAAAAAATTATGAAAAATGAAAACCTCAATGGTTATTGTGAAGATCAGAAGAATTAATATTGATAAAATGACCACACTACCCAAAGCAATCTACAGACTCAATGCAATCTCTGTCAAAATACCAATGACATTCCTCACAGAAACAGAAAAAAAAAATCCTAAAATTTTTATGCAATGACAAAAGACCCAAAATCGACAAAGAACTCCTGAGCAAAAACAACAAAAGCTGGAGGCATCACGTTACCAAACCATACTACCAAATATACTACAAAGCTGTAGTAAACTAAAACAGTATGGTACTGGCATAAAAGTAGACACACAGACCACTGGAATAGAATAGAGAACCCAGAAATCAATTCATATATCTATAGCCAATTGATTTTTTCTTTTTTAAGGCAGAGTCTCACTCTGTTGCCCAGGCTAGAGTGCAGTGGTGTGATCTTGGCTCACTGTAGCCTCTGTCTCCCAGGTTCAAGTGATTCTCCTGCCTCAACTTCCCAAGTAGCTGGGATTACAGGCATGTGTCACCATGTCTAGCTAACTTTTGTATTTTTAGGAAGGGCAGGTTTTCACAGTGTTGGCCAAGCTGGTCTCAAAATCCTGACCTCAAGTGACCCGCCTGCTCAGCCTCCCAAAATGCTAAGATTACAGGAGTAAGCCACCACACCCAGTCACCAACTGATTTTTGATAAAGGTGCCGAGAACATACATTTGGGAAAGGACAGTCTCTGATAAATGGTGCTGGGAAAATTGGATATCCATAACCAGAAGAATGAAACTAGACCCCCACCTCTCACCCTATACAAAAATCAACTCCAAATTGATCAAATATTCAAAATGTAAGACCCAAAACTCTAACTTTCTAGAAGAAAACATAGGGGAAACAATTCAGAAAATTGGTCTGGGAAAAGATCTTATGAATATGCCCTCAAAACCAAACAACAAAAGATAAAATAAACAAATGTGACTATTTTAAACTAGAAAGCTTCCACATAGCAAGGAAATAATCAACAGAGTAAAAAGATGACCTACTGATTGGGAGAAAATATTTGCAAACCATTCATCTGACAGGGGATTAATATCCAGAATATATAAGGAACTCAATGATTTAAACATAAAAAAAGGAAATCTGATTAAAAAATGAGCAAACGATCTGAACAGGCATTTCTCAAAAGAATTTATATAAATTGTTGAAAAACAAGCACTTTGAATGAAGAGACCTTCCAAATAGGCTTTATGTGAGCAACATGGCTGTTTATTCACCTGGGTGCAGGTGGGCTAAGGCTGAAAAGGGCATTAGCAAAGGGCAGTGGGATAGGAGTTGGTTTTATAGGTTTGGGTAGTTTTTTGGGGGTCAGGGGTGTTGCAGAGTAAGTTCAGTTACAGTGGTGGGGGGTAGGGGCAAGGGACTATACACGACCACAAGTTCAGTTACAATGGCAGAGTTGGGTGAGAGGTATTTACATTATCATAAAAACAGTTAAGTAAGGGTTGGGTGAGGGGCCTGTCTGGGGAAGCTCCCAGGCAATTAGGGACAATGGCAAACACAGGTGGGGGGTGGGAGACATCAGCCTAGGCAAGCAGGACTTCAGACTTTCAGGCTCCAGGCTTGCATATGGAGATCTGACACAAATGGCCAAGAAATGTATGAAAAAATGCTCAATATTGAGCCGGGCTTGGTGGCTCACACCTGTAATCCCAGGATTTTGGGAGGCCAAGGCAGGTTTACCTGAGGTGAGGAGTTCAAGACCAGCCTGACCAACATGGTGAAACTCCTTCTCTACTAAATACAAAAAATTACCTGGGCGTGGTGGCAGACACTTGTAATCCCAGCTACTCGGGAGGCTAAGGCAGGAGAATTGCTTGAACCCAGGAGGCAGAGGTTGCAGTGAGTTGAGATTGTGCCACTGCACTCCAGCCTGGGTAACAAGAGCAAAACTCTGTCTCAAAAAAAAAAAAAAAACAAAAAACAAAGCTTAACATCAATAATCATCAGGGAAATGCAAACCAAAATCACAATAAGGTGTCATCTGACTCCAGTTAGGATGGCTATTATCAAAAAGACAGAAAAATAACAAATGCTGTTGAGGGTGTGGAGAAAAGGCAACTCTTATACCTTGTCGGTAGGAATGTAAACTAGTGTAGCCACTGTGGAGAACAGAGTGGAGGTTCCTTAAAAAAAACACAAATAAAACTACCATATGTTCCGGCAGTCATACTACTGGGCATTCATCCAGAGGAAAGGAAATCAGTATATCAAAGAGACATCTTCACCCCCATGTTTACTGCAGCTCTAGTCACCATAGCCAAGATATGGAATCAACCTAGGTGTCCAACAACAGATGAATGGATAAAGAAGATATAGTATATACATTCATGCATATATTTTTTTCTTTTTCTTTCTTTCTTTCTTTCTTTTTTTTTTTTGAGATGAAGTTTTGCTCTCGTTACCCAGGCTGGAGTGTAATGGCACTATCTCTGCTCACTGCAACCTCCACCTCCAAGGTTCAAGTGATTCTCCTGCCTCAGCCTCCTGAGTAGCTGGGATTACAGGTGCCTGCCATTATTCCTGGCTAATTTTGTATTTTTAGTAGAAACGGGGTTTTACCATGTTGGCCAGGCTGGTCTTGTATGCCTGACCTCAGATGATCTGCCCCTCTCAGTCTCCCAAAGTGCTAAGATTACAGGTGTGAGTCACCATGCCCAGTGTATATGTATATGTTTATAATTTATTATATATAATTATATATAATTTATTGGCTTATTTTTATTAATTTATTTAAAATTAATAATTGATTATATATAATTATGTATTAAACATTATACATATAATGGAATACTGTTCAGCCCTAAAAAAGAATGAAATTCTGTCATTTGTAGCAACCTAGATAGAACTGGAGGACATTATGTTACATGAGCAAGCAAGGAACAGACAATTAAACACCACGTTTCCACTAATATGTGGAAGCTAAAAAAAGTTGATCTCATAGAAGTAAAAAGTACAACAGGGGATACTACAGGCTGGGAAATGTAGCAATCCATAGCACTATAACATGACTATTGTTCACAACAATATATTATATAGTTTCTTTCTCTCTCTCGTCTTTTTTTTTTTTTTTTTTGAGATGGAGTCTTGCTCTTGTTGCCCAGGCTAGAGTGCAATGGAGGGCGTGATCTCAGCTCACCACAACCTCTGCCTCTTGGGTTCAAGCGATTCTCCTGCCTCAGCCCCCAAGTAGCTAGGATTACAGACATGCACCACCTTGCCCGGCTAATTTTGTATTTTTAGTAGAGACAGGTTTCTCCATGTTGATCAGGCTGGTGTCAAACTCCCAATCTCAGGTGATCTGCCTGCCTCGTCCTCCCCAAGTGCTGGGATTACATGTGAGCCACCATGCCCAGACTACACAGTTTCAAATGGCTAGAAGGAGGATATTGAATGTTCCCAACGAAAAGAAATATTATCTGAGGCAATGGATATACTAATGACCCTAATCTGATCACTGTACATTTTATGTATTATAGCATCACTATGTACCTCCCACTGTTCCACTCTTAGTCTCATTTCACTGTGCCTTCCTGAGTCTCTATCTTCCCCTTCAACCAAATGGACCTGTGGGAGGCTTTCTTCACAACACATAATGAGCCCAATAGCTAACACTTATGGAGGGTACATACTGTGCCAGTCACTATTCTGAGCACTTTACACATGACAGTTTGATCCTCACAGTAGCTCTGAAACATAGGTACTAATATTAGCCCCATTTTACAGATGAAGATATTGAGGCACAGAGAGGTTAAGTAACTTCCCTGAGGTCACCCGGTTAGTGTGAGAGCCAGAATCAGAACCCAGACAGTTTGGTTGTAGACTCCCTGTCTTTGAGCTCTGGGCTGGATTACATCTCCAGTATAATTTCTGTTCTCCTGCATCTGAGTCTCCCAGAAGGCTCTGCCCTCTACTGTGCAAGTCCTTTTCACACATCTCAGTAAAAGCCAACCCAGTCGAATGCAAGTTAAATAACACAACAGCAATCACTGTAAGGCGAGCAAAGACTTTTTGAACAACAAACTCCTGTGACTGGCCCTGGGCCTGGTGGTTCCCATTTAATTTTCACAACAATCCTGTGAGACGGAGGTCTCCAGCATTTTGACACCAGGGACCAGTTTTATGGAAGACAATTTTTTCATGGACAGAGTGGAAGTGGTTTTGGGATGAAACCATTCCACCTCAGATCATCAGGCATTAGATTTTCACAAGGGGAGCACAACCTAGATCCTTCGAATGCACAGTTCACAAATCTCACAGGTGGTGGAGCTCAGGTGGCTATGCTCATTTGCCCTGTTACTCACTTCCTGCTCTGCAGCCTGGTTCCTAACAGGCCACAGACAGGGACTGTTCTGTGGCCTGAGGGTAGGTGACCCTGGCTATGAGGTTTTTATAAATGGGGAAATTGAGTCTCAAAGACATTAAGTAACTGACTGAAGGACTGAGACCCATGCAAAACCTAACCCTTTCCCTGTATAGCTTGGTCTCAAATTCCTTCTCCTCACCGAAGCCTTCCTCCCCACCCCAACAAGTGCACATCCGTCACACTCAGCACTGATCACACTTTTTTTTTTTTGAGACAGGATCTCACTCTATTGCCCAGGCTAGAGTGCAGTGGTGTGATCACAGCTCACTGCAGCCTCAACCTCTTGGCCTCAAGTGATCCTCCTGCCTAGGCCTCCCAAAGTATTGGGATTACAGGCATGAACCACTGTACCCAGCCCACTTAATCCTTTTTTAATGAGCTTTGATTCTTCTGCTGTTTATCAGGTATTCTCCCAGTGCCTTCTGTCTGGTGTTTTGAGTTCTTCCTTCAGTAGCTGTACACGGCAAGTCTAACCATTTTCTTAGGACGGCCCTTCACCTGCTTGGGGCAGCTATTATTGTGTTCCCTCCAGGGAGTGTCCCCAGAACCTGACAATCCTCAGTCCCTCCAGTGTTTCCTGAATGACTCGGTTTCAGTGCCTATTGCCCCGCTGTCTGCCCTGCTTTGAATGAACTGCCCTTGATCTCAAGAACAAGAACATTTGACTCTAAAGTGTAAAGCTGTAGGTTATGGGTACATCACTGCAGAATGTTCTAGATTATTTCTCCCTGAATGTGGACCCAGTAGCTTTATAAAGACAAAACATGTTTTGTTTATTTGTTTGTTTGTTTTGAGACGGAGTCTTACTCTGTCACCCAGGCTAGAGTGTGGTGGCGTGATCTCAGCTCACTGCAACCTCTGCCTTCTGGATTTGAGCAATTCTCCTGCCTCAGCCTCCTGTAGTTGGGACTACAGGGACATGCAGACACACCCAAATAACTTTTTGTATTTTAGTAAAGAAGGAGTTTCACCGTGTTGGCCATGAACTCCTGAGCTCATGCAATCCTCCCGCCTCGGCCTCCCAAAATGCTGGGATTACAGGCATGAGCCACCACGCCTGGCCAACAAAACATGTTTTTAAGCTCTATCCTAATCAGAGTTCAGTCCTCAATGTGGGAGCCACACTAGGTGCTTCATAACCTGGAAGCTAGGCTGAAAAACTGGTGCCAGTGGAGGGGGAAGACTTTCCTTCCTCAAGGGCTTCTGTTCAGTGGGGGTTCCTAGCCAGAGGCTGGCCAGGGAGGCCAAGGGGAAGAGAGGCAGTGGAGGAGGAGCCTGTACTTGCTGGTGGCTAGCAGTCTCAGCCGGAGACAGTAGGGCAGAGAGTTGAGAAAGGCGGCCAAACCCAAATAGCTTACTGTCATTTTGATTTGTCCACTTGACTTCTTTTCTTATGAGGGAAGTTAAGTATCTTTTTATATGTATAAAAATACTTTTTTTTTCTCTCTTTTTTTTAAGACAGAGCCTCAATCTGTTGCCCAGGCTGGAGTACAGTGGCACGATCTCAGCTCACTGCAACTTCTGCCTCCCAGGTTCAAGCAATTCTCCTGCCTCAGTCTCCCAGATGCCCACCACCGTGCCCTGCTAATTTTTTGTATTTTTAGTAGAGATGGGGTTACAACATGTTGGCAAGGCTGGTCTCAAACTCCTGACCTCAGGTGACCCACCTGCCTAGGCCTCCCAAAGTTCTGGGATTACAGGCGTGAGCCACGTGCCGGCCTAGAAGATTTTTATATATTAAGGAAATTAACTCCTTGTGTTATACAGTACAAATGCATTTTTCCAGTTTGTCATTTATTCACTTAATGTTTTGTTTTAATTTTTTAATGTTTTATTTTATTTATTTATTTATTTTTGAGACAGTCTCACTCTGTTGCCCAGTTGGAGTTCGGTGGTGCAATCTCAGGTCACTGCAACCTCTGCCTCCTGGGTTCAAGCAATTCTTCCGCCTCAGCCTCCCAAGTAGGTGGAACCACAGGCATGCACCACCATGCCCAGCTAATTTTTTGTATTTGGTGGAGACAAGGTTTCGCCATGTTGGCCAGGCTGATCTGGAACTCCTGGCCTTAGGTGATTCGCTCACCTTGGCCTCCCAAAGTGCTGGGACCACAGGCCATTGCACCTGGCCAATTTAAATTTTTTTTAGAGATGGAGTCTCACTCTGTTGCCCAGGCTGGAGTGCAGTGGTGCCATTATAGCTCACTGCAGCCTTGAATTCCTGAGGTCAAGCAATCCTCCTGCTGAGAGGATCCTCCTGAGGGAGCCTCCCAAGTATCTGGGACTATAGGCACCCACCACCATGCCCAGCTAATTGTTGTTGTTGTTGTTGTTGTAGAGAAGGGGTCTTGCTGTGTTGCCCAGGATGGTCTGGAGCTCCTGGCTTCAGGCAATCCTCCTATCTCAACCTCTTAAAATGTTGGGTTAATAGGCATGAGCCACTGTGCCTGGCCCATGATATTTTTTTTCTATGTAGAAATGTTTTATTTTTCAAGTAGTCGAATGTATCAATCTTTTCATTTGGGGATTCTTTGCTTCAATTTTTCCTCCTTCTTTTTCACATATATCTAGGAAAGACTTCTCTATTCTGATATTATAAAAATAATCTCCTATGTTGTCTTCAATTATTATTGTTATTTTTTTGAGACAGGGTCTTGCTCTGTCACCCAGGCTGAAGTGCAATAGCACTGTCTCAACTCACTGCAACCTCCATCTCCTGGGTTCAAGTGATTCTCAGGCCTCAGCCTCTTGAGTAGCTGGGATTATAGGTGCACACCACCACACCTGGCCAACTTTTGCATTTTTAGTAGAGATGGGGTTTCATCATGTTGGCCAGGCTGGTCTCGAGCTCCTGACCTCAAGTGATCCACCTGTCTCAGCCTCCCAAAGTGTTGGTATTACAGGCATGAGTCACCATGCCCAACCCCTGAATCCAATGTTCATGCGCTTAACTCGTATTTACGAAAGAGACACTCTATGTTGTTTGGAAGTCTCTGACTTCATGATCATGTATTTCAGGAAAGACTGTTGAGTGTATGATGACATCTGTCCATGCCATAAGGTATAAAGAACCAGGAACTAGCACCAAGGTATGGCTACTGGATGTCAGAAGCCAAAGTCACCCTGCAGCTGAGCCACTGACTCCTGCTTCTGTCTGAAAGCTGAGGATACAAACACTTCTCTTAGCAAACTTATGGATCACTAGATTAAGTTACACCGGAGTAGACAGAAGGATGACTACAAAAGCCATGAACGTAGGAGTCTCTTGAATGTCCCCCTGTCATGGACAGGATGGGTCCTAAAGTTTGGATGGAGTTCAACCTGAAACTAAGGCATAAATACTGAATTGTATTGATTCTTAGATGCACAGCTTTCTACATTTAACATCTCTGAAATCAGGGTGCCTTTTCTGCTCAGTGGAGTGTACAATTGCTATTGTCCTGGCAACAGGCATGGTGGCAGTGTTGCTGCCGATACACGCGCCAACTTTCTTCATATTTCTGATGGCATGAATAGACAACTAAATGCAATTCATCAACTTTTTATTTGCCAGACAATCTAATGACTGTTTTCGGAAGTAATATAATCTTCGTTGGTTTTCACTTTTCTTTTTAAAGACAGAATCTTGCTCTGTCAGCCAGGCTGGAGTACAGTGGCGCCATCTCAGCTCACCGCAACCTGTCTTTCAGGTTCAAGCGATTCTCCTGCCTCAGCCTCCCAAGTAGCCAGGATTACAGGCATGCACCACTACGCCTGGCTAATTTTTTGTATTTTTAATAGAGACCACGTTGGCCAGGCTGGTCTCAAACTCCTTACCTCAAGTGATCCACTCACCTTGGCCTCCCAAAGGGCTGAGATTACCAGCTTGAGCCACTGCACCCAGCCTATCTTGGTTGTTTTTTGAAACCTTCTGTCGACACCTGAAAAAAATCAAGAAAGGACCAGCATTAAAACTTGAGGAGTGGGATGGGATATCTGCGTTGGAAGAAAATCCTTAAAATAATTCTTTAATGCAGGCTGGGTGCAGTGACTCATGCCTATAATCCCAGCACTTTGGGAGGCTGAGATGGAAGTATCACTTGAGCCCAGGAGTTAAAAACCAGTCTGGGAAACATAGTGAGACTGTCTCTACAAAAAAAATTTAAAAATTTGCTGGATGTGGTGGCATATACCTGTGGTCCCAGATATTGGGAGGCTTAGGTTGGAGGATTGCTTGAGCCTGGGAGGTAGAGGTTGCAGTGAGCCAAGATCTTGCCATTGCACTGCAGCCTGGGTGACAGAGTAAGACTCTGTCTCAAAATAAATAAATAAATAATCAGAAGAATTTTTTAAAGAAATGCTTCATAACTGACACTCCTGATGGTGCAAGGAACAACCATGTTTGGAAAAACAGAACATACACACATGACTGTGAAGTGAAGTGCATTTCAGAAGATTAGACTCTGAGAAGTTTGGGGAATACTTTAACCAATTTTTTTTTGAGGTGGAGTTTTGCTCTTGTTACCTAGCCTGGCTTATTTTGTATTTTTTGTTTTTTGTTTTTTTTTTTGAGATGGAGTTTCACTCTTGTTACCCAGGCTGGAGTGCAATGGCACGATCTTGGCTCACTGCAACCTCCGCCTCCTGGGTTCAGGCAATTCTCCTGCCTCAGCCTCCTGAGTAGCTGGGATTACAGGCACTCACCACTATGTCCAGCTAATTTTTTGTATTTTTAGTAGAGACAGGGTTTCACCATGTTGACCAGGATGGTCTCGATTTCTTGACCTGGTGATCCACCCGCCTCGGCCTCCCAAAGTGCTGGGGTTACAGGCATGAGCCACCGCGCCTGGCCTAATTTTGTATTTTTAGTAGAAACAGGATTTCTCCATGTTGGTCAGGCTGGTCTTGAACTCCTGACCTCAGGTGATCCGCCCACCTTGGCCTCCAAATATACTGGAATTACAGGCGTGAGCCACTGCATCTGGCCATGTTTTTCTTTTGTTTTAGGCACACTTGATATATTCCACAATCTAAGTCTACTAAACATTGTTTTTAAGCAACTGATAATTAATGCAAGTATAGGCATCGATTTAAGCATCAGCAATGTTGACCAGGGCTTCAACTCGTGGCTCAATACTCATGGGAGTAATCAGTTTAACAATCTCAAAGAACTATGCAAATCAATGATTGCTTGTGGATTCTCATTTGGAAAGGATCCTATGTCTCAGAACCTTAAGCACAAGGAGTTTGTCTTCTAGCAATTCTCAGAGTCTTGATAGGCATCTGGACAGGCTTTTTCACTTCGGGGATCTTCTCTTTTGTGCCTCTGATCAAGCCAGCCACACCTTTCCCAGGGGTTTTCCTTGCGGCTGGATAGCGTGACTTCAGTTCTATGACTCGCCACCTCTGTCTCCATGAATGTCTTTCCGGTGTCTTTAAAGGTCAGGGCTTTGGCAAGGCGTCCTGGCCCACCTGTTCCTAGGCAGAAGGAGTTGCTCAGTGAGCTGTGAGTCAGGGGCAGCAGTGACCAGCCCCACTGCAGTGGCGGCTCACCTTCCTCAGTGTTTAAGGTTTAAAAGGTTCTTTCAGTCATTATAAAATAAAAAGGCAAAGCGATACAAAGGCATCGTGTGGTACATTTTGTTGTTGCATGTATAGTAGCATGTGGCTTAACGATAGTGATACATTCTGAGAAAGGCATTGTTAGGTGAGTTTGTGTGAACGCTGTAGAATGAAACTTAATAAAGGCCTTGGTAGAATCCTTTAGTCTGGTTTCAGTGGTAAATACAAGTAGAGACAGCCAGTCTAAGCACATAAGAAAAAATTGACCAACCTAGGAGGCTAGTTAGATCCATTGATAGAGTCAGTCTCCAAAGATGGAGTATAACACAGAAACCTTAGCTTACTGTAACTTTTAACTTTACAGACCTTTTAATCTTTTAAAACTTTTGGGTTCTTTAGAATATTACGTACTCTTTTATAGTCTCACCTAGCTTATAACACGAACACATTGTGCAGCTGTACAAAAAATTTTCTTTCTTTATATCCTTAATTATTATGCTTTTTTCTTTATATCCTTATTCCTTACGCTTTGTATCCTTATTTTTATGCTTACTCTATATCCTTTTTTTCTAATGCATATGTTAATATGCATTAACCTTGGCCTACACAGCGTCAGAATCATCAATATCACTGTCTTTTACCTCCACATATGGACATATCTGCAAGTTATTTCATTGTCCGGGAGGTATTCCATAGGATGTTCAGAATTAAACTTACCTGAGGCAGTTGGCACTCTCTTCCCCCCTCCTTATTTGTCTGGGACTTTAAGGTGGTTTTATTTATTTATTTATTTTATTTAATTAATTTATTTATTAGACAGAGTCTCAGTCTATTGCCCAGGCTGGAGTGCAGTAGCGCAATCTTGGCTCACTCCTCCACCTCCCGAGTTCAAGCGATTCTCTTGCTTCCGCCTCCCGAGTGGCTGGGACTACAGGCACACAGCCATTTCTAGCTAACTACATAGTTTGTGGTGTGCTCTTAAATTCTTTTTTTCCCTTTTTTTTTTTAAATTTTTGAGACAGAGTCTCACTCTGTTGCCCAGGCTAGAGTGCAGTGGCAGAATCTCCATGCACTGCAACCTCTGCCTCCCGGATTCAAGTGATTCTTGTGCCTCAGCCTCCCAAGCAGCTGGAACTGAGCACACGCCACCATGCCCGGGTACTTTTCTTTTTTTGGTATTTTTAGTAGAGATGGGGTTTCACCATGTTGGCCAGGCTGGTCTTGAACTCCTGGCCTCAAGTGATCCTCCTGCCTCGGCTTGCAAAATGTTGGGATTATAGGCATGAGCCACCACGCTCAGCCTTCATGGTGGTTTTAAACTGTTAGAGAACGTCCATGAGAAGTGTGTGGAATGGGCAGAGCATGTTCAAAACGTAGGTTTCCAGTCTACTCCCAGAGATTTCTGTACAGCAGAGCTGAGATGGGGCCTGAGAATATGCATTTTAACACACTGGGTGATTCTGGTGCTTCACACTATGAGAAGCACCTTACAGAGAGAAAAATGACACAGAAGAATAATTCCATACTTCAGAACTTTTCCTTATAATCTGTTGGCATTACACATCTCTCCCAAGCAATGGATCCTAGTCTTACGTGCTTGGTCTTTTTGATGCAGACATGACCTACAAAAAGCCCTTTTACTTAACAGTTTTCACAAACCTCAGATTATCATGCGTTTTGTTCATCCTGACTTCCTCACAGAACTGCCTTTTAAGAATAATTACTCTTGGCCATGGGCCATCCCTGTTATGATTAGCATGGGTGCTGTAAAAACCACAGGAGCACTCTGTCCAGCCCTGCCTTGGCCACTTTGGGTGCTCACAGGGCAGTCACCTACCCTGTAGGTGGCATTCAGCAGGGATTCATTGACAATGTGATGAAGACTGTGGTGGACAGGGAGAAGAGCTATATAGGCTACTTATCAGGATGCCTATAGGGAATTTCCCAGGGATGGGTCATATATTGGAGCTCTTCCATTTGGAAGCAGTTGAGATGAGAGAAATGTGGATTCACTCCAAAGCTGAGGCTGTCCAGCCTTCTGGAACTGCTGGCATCTGACTCCTCCCCAGATGCCTCCATCCCAACCCTTCCTCTCTGACTCTCTGGGTCTTGTATACACTTCCACTACTGCATATTCTACACTGCATTTTAATTGTTTGTGTGTCTGCCATTTATTATACTTCCTGAAAGGCAGGAACCATGTCTCCTTTATTTAAAATTAAGACAATACTGGCAGGGCACGGTGGTCCACACCTGTAATCCTAGCACTTGGGGAAGCCAAGGCTGGTGGATCATGAGGTCAGAAGTTCAAGACCAGGCCAATATAGTGAGACTCCGTCTCTACTAAAAATATAAAAAGAAGTTGGACATGGTGGCACATTCCTGTAATCCCAGCTACTTGGGAGGCTGAGGCAGGAGAATTGCTTGGACTTGGAGGCAGAGTTTGCAGTGAGCCGAGATTGTGCCAATGCACTCCAGCCTGGGTGACAGAGGGAGACTGCGTCTAAAAACAAAAAGAAAAACTAACAAACAACAGCAACAACAGAAGCCTGTGCTTTAGCCACTACTTGGCACATAATAGGCACTCAGTAAATATGTGTTAACTCAAACCAAAGATGACAAATATTTAATGTGTGTGCTGATCTCCCTCTCCTGTCTGGGGGCAGACGTTGCTAATGGATTCAATATCCTTCGAAACATGGCTTTCCATAAAATCTGCCAGAATTGGTGTGCAAAAGAAACCTATTTGCCAATTCTAAACAAAATGGAAGTCCTTTTTTCCTGCAGTTCAGTTCTTCACTCCATTTGTAGCATCATAAAGAAGAACTTGCAAATATAAATTAGGTACTTAGAAAGTCAGTCCAAGTTCGTGTGAGATATACTAAGGGGATAGTACAGGGAATTGCAGCGAAATGTAATGCTGGCGTAGTAGCATCTAGCAATAAGCAGATGGCTGAGTCTTCCAACTTTTGAGACTCTAGAATGATACTGGGGAGATAATCGTGAAAATGACCCTAAAACACAGCACCTCTTCTCATGGGATCAGCAGGACTGAAGCTTTTTAAGTAATGATTCTAATACCACAAAAGCAGGGCCCAAATTTCGGTTGGATCCAAAATCAACACGTAAGTTGGGAATCCTGGCTTCCGACACCAGGAGGCAGGGATGGTATTATTCATGCTAAAAAGGAGATAAACAATAGCAGGGAAGGCCAGGTGCGGTGGCTCAGGCCTGTAATCCTAGTACTTTGGGATGCCGAGGTGGGCAGATCACTTGAGGTGAGGAGTTAGAGACCAGCCTGGCCAACATGGTGAAACTCCATCTCTACTAAAAATACAAAAATTAGCCACGCGTGGTGGTGCATGCCTGTAGTTCCAGCTGCTTGGGAGACTGAGGCAGGAGAATCACTTGAACCTGGTGGGCAGAGGTTGCAGTAAGCTGAGATCATGTCACTGCACTCCAGCCTGGGTGACAGAGTGAGACTCTGTCTCAAAACAAAACAAAACAAAACAATAGCAGGGAAGTCCCTGAGCATTTTCTTTTATTTTCTTTTCTTCTACTCCCCTCCCCTTCCCCCTTCCTTCCCCAAGCACCCTTTGAACCGTGATTATCTTCTTTTACTTAGCAATCTTGAGGTGTCCACCAATAAAGATTTTTTGTGTGTTTATACAACCTGCCCAAAGTGGGGCTGCTCGTAAGTAAAACCAGATCCTCTATCTCTGACTCTCTCAACAGTGGCCACTCAAATCCATCCTTAAAACTCAGTGATACTGAGAAAAACTTCTTACACTCCTAGATTGGAGACTAAAGGATTTAACAGCGTATTTAAGACCTTGTATAAGATAAGTTCCCTGGTGTCAATCTCAGAGGGGAATTGCATTTTAAGGGGCTATAATATAGAAATTCTTATTTATTTATTGGACTCTACTAGTAAGAGTATCCAAATTAAAAAAAACAAAAAAGTTACCAATTGAGCACAATGGCTCACACCTCTAATCCCAGCACTTTGGGAGGCCAAGGCAGGAGGATTGCTTGAGGTCAGGGTTTCAAGCAGCCTGGGAAACCTAGCAAGAACCCACCTCTACAAAAAATAAAAGAAATACAGCTGGATGTGGTAGCCCATGCCTGTAGTTCCAGCTACCCAGGAGGCTGAGGTGGGAGGATCACTTGAGCCCAGCAGGTCAGAGCTGCAGAGAGCTATGATTGCACCACTGTACTCCAGTCTGGGTATTAAGCAAAACCTGTCTTAAATAATAATAATAATAATAATAATAATAAGGCCGGGTGCGGTGGCTCATGCCTGTAATCCCAGCACTTTGGGAGGCTGAGGCAGGTGGATCACAAGGTCAGGAGATCGAGACCATCCTGACCAACATGGTGACACTCTGTCTCTACTAAAAACCCAAAAAATGAGCCAGGTGTGGTGGTGGCACATGACTGTAATCCTAGCTACTCAGGAGGCTGAAGCAGGGGAATTGCTTGAACCTGGGAGGTGGAGGTTGCAGTGAGCCGAGATCACACCACTGTATCCCAGCCTGGTGACAGGGCAAGACTCCATCTAAAAAAAAAAAAAAAATTATCCATAAAAGCAATTCTCAATTTTAATTTTGTATGAACATACACTGTAAATATAGAAAATGTATTAAGGCATTATATCCCTCTCTGCTTTCAGAAGCAGCCTAATGGGTTCTGTGCTGCCCAAGATCAGAACCAAGAAGAGAAATACTTGCTCACTATGCTGTGGAGTAGTGCCAGAGCATCCCACAAGTTTCTGTGGTATGTTGGCTTAAATGTTTCCATTGTGAGGCCGGGCATGGCAGCTCATGCCTGTAATCCCAGCACTTTGGGAGGTTGAGGCAGGATCACCTGAGGTCGGGAGTTTGGGATCAACCTGGCCAACATGGTGGAATCCTGTCTCTAATAAAAATACAAAAATTAACTGGTCGTGGTGGTGGGTGCCTGTAATCCCAGCTACTTGGGAGGGTGAAGTAGAAGGATCACTTGAACCCAGGAGGCAGAGTTTGCAGTGAGCAGAGATCATGCCATTGAACTCCAGCCTGGGCGACAGAGTGAGACTGTCTCAAAAAAAAAAAAAACGAGTTTCCATTGTCCCCTTTTCTGAGCTTTTAGGACAGAGTTTTATAGTCCTGTCTGTTCTCTCCATGTGGAGCTGTCATATGCCATCCCTGGGTCTCACTATGAGCCCACCTTTATTTATTTTATTTTATTATTTATTTATTTATTGAGGTGGAGTCTTGCTCTGTTGCCCAGGCTGGAGTGCAATGGCTGGAGTGCAATGGCTCCACCTCCCAGGTTCAAGTGATCCTCCTGCCTCAGCCTCCTGAGTTGCTAGGGTTATAGGCATGTGACACCATGTTCAGCTAATTTTTGTATTTTTAGTAGAGATGAGGTTTCACCATGCAGGTCAGGTTGGTCTCAAACTCCTGACCTCAAGTGGCATACCTGCTTCAGCCTCCCAAAATGCTGGGATTATAGGCATGAGCCACTGTGCCAGCCTATTTTATTCTTTATTTTGAAAAAAATAAAGTCAGTGGCTCACTGTGTTGCTCAGGTTGGCCTCAACTCCTGACCTCAAGTGATCCTTCTACTTCAGCCTCCCAAAATGCTGGGATTACAAGCGTGAGCCACAGTGCCCACCTTTCAAAATGCATATCTACTTTCTAGTTATTATTTCTAAGAAGTTATGGGCTAGAAAACCAGAGAATCAGGTTTCTTTGAGTTGTGTATAAAATCAGAGTTACTAGGCTCTAAATGAAGCCTTAGGGACTTACTGATGAATAAAGTATTTTAAATGAAGTAATGAACATTGTACATCTAACTAGACTATGTAGAGTCATTTTATACTCATTCCTGGATTCTTGGGTGGCTGAGTTTGCTGGAAAAGTAATCTTTGGATAAAGTGTTATAATTTAAAATAATTTAATAGAGGTTAAAACAATTAAATTTAAAAAACATTTCTTAGAAAATTTCTGGTATGCTCCTTAGACATTTTATGTAATTCAATTTTTGTATCTATTTAAGGAAAACTTGCAATGATAATTTTCCTCAAGTACATAAGAGGTAAAAAAAACATATGCTTGCTTTTCCATATGTTAAGTTGTTGAGAGCAAGTTATGCTGGCTTTTTAGTTTCTAAGTGTGCAGTTCAACAGAGCCTAGAAAGATCAGGAAGGGATTTACATGTCCAGGAATAAGGCAAGATAGGTATTCAGACCAACCTCTCATTGAAAACAACCAAAAAGGTTCACTAAAAAAATGTTGGCTGGGTACATTTTTGGGCACCATACAGAGAGCCACCTGTAATCCCAGCACTTTGGGAGGCTGAGATAGGTGGATCACTTGAGGCCAGGAGTTTGAGACCAGCCTGACCAACATACTCTAGTAAAAATACAAAAATGAGCCAGCCGTGGTGGCGTGCACCTGCAGTCCCAGCTGCTCGGGAGGCTGAGGCACAAGAAGCACTTGAACCTGAGAGGTAGAGGTTGCAGTGAGCCAAGATCGTGCCACTGCACTCCAGCCTGGGCGACAGAGCAAGACTCTGTCTAAAAAAAATGTTTAATTTCTTAAAAGCATAAAAGATCCAGCAAAATAGTAAACATCTAAAGTCCAAAATCAAAGGGAAAATAAGAAATCTGAAAGTTATGTAGAGCCCAGGAACTGTTGTTACACTGAGGGCATTTGCCAGTTTAGGTAAACTTGAACTTTGGTTCTGAGGATCTTTCAGGACAAGGGGTACAGAATGATAGCCCACAGCCTGTCCCTCCCCTTACTAACATGGGTCAACTCCACAGACAAGGGTGAAACAAAAGTCTACGTGCCTTCCCCATCAGGCCCAGGAGATCATAGGCAAAGCTGCCCTTGTGATAATCAGACTAGGGCAGGTGGCAATAGTAGGAAATGGGCCTAAGAAGTTATAAGTGCAAATTAGTCTGTTCATAGCTTCCAAATTTATATCACTTTGGTGGTCAAAAATAAATAAATAAACAAAAGCAAACAAACAAAAGAAACCATAAAAACATGAAAATCTCTCAAGTTGTGAATTTAAAGTACTTTAGTGCAAAGTGCCCCCGGGTGCCTGGCACAAGTGCATGAAAGTACTCTCTGCGGGAAATCAGCATCACCCTATGCTTCAAATAATTCCCCCAAATAAAGTTTTAAGGACAATAATCAGCACATAGTCAAAAATAACCAAGCCTATAAGGAAATAAGCCATCAAGAATCAGAACCAGAAGAAAGAGACCTGTAAAGACTTCAGATATTGAAATTATTAGATTGAGTCTATAAAAGTATTTATGCTTACTAAATTTAAAGAAAAATTAGTAAAAAGAAAATTGAAAAGGGACCCATAAAAGTGACCTAGCAGATCTGAAAAAGAACCAGTCCAGGTGCAGTGGCTCATACCTGTAATCCCAGCACTTTGGGAAGCCCAAGAGGAGGAATACTTGAGCCCAGGAGTTTGAAACCAGCCTGGGCAACATGGTGAAACCCTACCTCTACAAAATATACAAAAAATTAGCCAGGCATGGTGGCATGCCCCTGTAGTCTCAGCTATCTGGGAGGCTGAGATAGGAGCATTGCTTGAGCCCAGGGAGGTTGAGGTTGCAGTGAGCCAAGATTCACTCCAGCCTAGGTAAGAGTGAGACCCTGAGTCAAAATAAACAAAGAAATAAAAAAAAAAAAAACACAAATTGAACTTCCCAGAATAAAAGATACAATATCTAAAATTTAAAACTCAATTGACATATTTAACAACAGATAAACACTAATAAAGAGAGAATTAGCGGACTGAAATATAGATCAGAAGAAATTATGTAGAGTACAGCACAGAAAGACAGCAGTAAAGGAAAATATGAAAGAGAGGTTAGGAGACATGGAGAATATAGAATGAAAAGGTCTAACATTCCTTTTAATCAGACTCCCAGAAGGAGAGGAGAGCAGGACTAGGAGAAAAATAATATTTGAAGACATAATAGCTGAAAAATTTCCAGAACTGATCAAAGACATCAATCTATACATGTAAGAATTGTAAGCAAGAATAATAAAAAGAAATCTGTATCTAGACACATTGTTATGAAACTTTAACAAACAAATGTCAAACAAGTACTTAAAATCAACCAAAGAAAAAGATAATCCTCAAAATAGTCACAACTAGGAAATAGCTGAATTGTCAATAGGAAATCCAAAGCCAGCAGAATGAAGCCATCAGCGGACTTAAATAATTGCCAAACCAGAATTCTATACTCAGCAAAAGTATCTCTCAAGAATGAGGGCAAAGTAAGTCATTTTTAGACAAATCAATATAGAATTTCCTCCCAGTACACTCTGACTTCAGACGTTTCCTTTAGGTAGAATAGAAGTGATCTCATATGGGTTACCTGACATAAAAGAAGGAATAAAGATAAAGGAAAGGTAAGTATATGGACACATCTAAGTAAATATTATTAAAGTGGTGCAAAGGAATTGTGGTTTTTGGAAGGAAACGGTTTCTCCCATGGAGTCTCTAGAAAGACCACAGCCCTACAGACCCGTTTTAGACTTCTGACCTCTCGAAGTGTAAGATAATAAACTTGCATTGTTGCAAGCACTAAGTTTGTGGTACTTTGTTACAGCAGCAATAGGAAACTAATAAGTACACGCACACATATGTATGTTCACACATACGCACACACATACGCACAGGCAGTCCCCAGCTTAGGATGGTTTGACTTAACAATGTATTTTGACTGTGTGATGGTGGGAAAGCCATGTCCATTCAGTAGAAACCTTACTTCCAGTACCCATACAACTATTACTTTTTCCACTTTCACTACAGCATTTAATAAACTACAGGAGATATTCAGCACTTTGTTATAAAATTGGCTTTGTGTTAGGTGATTTTGCCCAGCTGTAGGCTAATGTAAGAGTTCTGAGCACATTTAAGCTAGGCTAGGCTAAGCTATGATGTTTAGTAGGCTAGAGGTATGAAATGCAATTTTTTTTCAGATTTTACCTATGGGGAGTGTTGAATTCTACTCTCCCCTTGGACAGCCTAAATGCATTTTTTAAAATTATTTTTTATTGCTTTCTTTACTATCATTCCCAATAAATGCATTTTTGACTTAAGATAGTTTCAGCTAGATGCAGTGACTCACACCTGTAAACTCAGCACTTTGGGAGGCTGAGGCAGGGAGATTGCTTTGAGCTCAGGAGTTTGAGCTCAAGACTCCATCTCTACAAGAAATTTAAAAATTAGCCAGGTGTGGTGGTGTGTGCCTTTGGTCCCAGCAACTCAGGAACCTAAGGCAGGAGGGTCACCCAAGCCCAGGAGGTCAAGGCTGTAGTGAGCCGTAATCATGCCACTGCACTCACTCCAGCCTGGGTGACAGAGCACTCACTCCAGCCTGGGTGACAGAGCAAGACCCTGTCTCAAAAAAAAAAAAAGAGAGAGAGAGAGAGGAGAGAGATTTTCAATTTACAATGGATATATCTGGACATTATCCTATTATAACTCAAGGGGCATTTAAATATATGTGAGGAGGATTTGTGTGTGTGTGTGTGTGTGTGTGTGTGTGTGTGCGCGCGCGCATGTGTGTATTACTTATAACAAAACAATAAATAAAAGCAAGGAAGGGATTATCACAGATGTCAGGATGGTGATTCCTCTAGTGACTGAGAAGAGAGACAGAGAGGACAGGGCTCTGAGGCCCTGGCAATTCTGTACCTTGATATGGGTAGGTGTTGCACAGGTTATAATTCTTTTTTTTTTTTTTTGAGATGAAGTCTTACTCTGTGGCCTAGGCTGAAGTGCAATGGCTCAATCTTGGCTCACTGCAACCTCCACCTCTCGGGTTCAAGCAATTCTCCTTCATCAGCCTTCTGAGTAGCTGGGATTACAGGCACATGCCATCATACCCGGCTAAGAAATACTCTTTACCATCCATATATGTTTATTCACTCCGTAACAGTTAACATTTCACAATAACAAAAATGTAAAAAGAAAAAAAAAAGCCCAAACCAAAAAACCCAGGAAGCCTGGAATTTAGGTGGAATTCACAGACTAGTTAATTATTAATGAGTTTCTCGTCACTGAGACAGGTGAATGGTCTGGAGAACACCCCTGCTCCTTCTAGTGTCTTGTAACTGCTGCCTCCCATCTGACTTCTCCCTCCATTGTTAATTCCCCCACCATAGTTGGAAAGAATATGGAGGAACAAAGGCTACATGTAGGCTCTTTTGCTAATTTACTATGTGAACTTGGACAAGTTACGTAAACTCTTGGTTTCTTAATCTATAAAACGGAAGTAATCAATTTCCTACAAGAACCTCTGTAGGGTTCTTTTATAAGAATGAAGTAAGATAAAGCGCTTCCAACAATTTCTATGTAGAAATGTCACTTCTTTCTAAATTTCATTTATCCATATCCCCCGTATCTCTACCCCTAAGTGTTTATGGAGCACTTGCCTTGTACCAACCAGGTCTTTTGCTGGCTCCTAGGGACGCAAAGCCAAGAAACCAAAATCCCATCTTCAATAGAGGAAGCAGATGAAAAGTACACATGGGCTGGGGCAGTGGCTCACACCTATAATCCCAGCACTTTGGGAGGCCGAGGTGAGTGGATCACTAGGTCAGGAGTTCGAGACCAGCCTGGCCAACATGGTGAAACCCCACCTCTAGTAAAAATACAAAAGTTAGCCAGGCATAGTGGCGAGCGCCTGTAATCCCAGATACTCGGGAGGCTGAGGTAGGAGAATTGCTTGAACCCGGGAGACAGAAGTTGCAGTCAGCTGAGATTGTACCATTGCAGTCCCGCCTGGGTGACAGAGCAAGATTCTGTCTCAGGAAAAAAAAAAAAGAAAGAAAAATACACAATGATAATGCAAAGGGTCAGCGAGACAAGTAAAGTTTAAACAATGCACTAGGCATTTCAAGGGAAGGAGTCATTAACGCTGCTGAGAGCGGAGTAAGGCAGGGGCCTGGTCAGGGAGGCCTTCCCATCCTTCAACACCTGAGCACGGTCTTGAAGGATGAGTTGGAATTTGCCAGCTGGAAAATATGAGGGAGGAAAGGACAAATTTCCAGAAAGGGATCAGTATAGGCAGGCTTGGAAGGAGATGATGGATTGGGAAAATGGCAAGATATTGAGTATTAGGGCATTGAGGAGGGAGGTGAAATTGGAGTAATCTGCTGTGGTCAGAAATCAAAAGGCCTCATTCAGCACATGTAAGAATTTGGAACTTCTTCCCCAGGCAGTGGAGGGCTACTGGGAGCAGGGGTGAGGGGGATCAGAGCTGTATTTTGGAAATACCCCTCTGCCTCTGTGGGAATGGATGAGAAAGACTCTACCTGCGGTGAGAGGTGAGAGGACTGAACTAAGGCAGTGGCCTTGGAATGGATAAAGGGGACATAGATTAAGAGTCATTTAGGAGACTGAATTGGGTGAACTTGGTATTCTGTTGATTCAGGGTGGGGGTAATTGCTAGATTTCCAGCTTGTGCTAATAGGGATGGTAGCTACTAATACCATTAACCAAGTTAAAGGAAACCAACAGCTTGTTTGTGGGGTGAAGGTATAGGAAGTTTATTTTGGATTTACTGTGGGACATCCAGGTAGGGATTTCTAGTAGGGGGCTAGAAATTTTGTTCTGAAATTTAGGAGAGAAATGAAGTGTGGATGTAGAGATTTGGAAGCCATAAATATAGAAGCCAGGGGAACGTGTTGGGTGTCCCCAACAATCGATGTTTGCCGAATCACTTGAAAAGCATGAGCAGAGCGCTCCCCTAAGTGCCTTTTTCCTCAGCATGTTTTGGACCTGGATTAAGAAGGTTTCGTTGAATATCCGAGGTCCTTCACCCCAGGTCATACAGATCAAAGAGTAGCTACTAATAACTTGGGTCCAGGTTACAGCTTAAATTTAGGGTGCTGGATTTTACCGAAGTCATATAGAAATGACAGACAAGCATTCCTTGGAGTATTCTGACAGGCAAATCTTGTACCTGGATATCCGTTAAGTAAAAGTTTTCCACAAAATATTCAATATAATAGCAAGTTTCTCGGAATGTCAAGATCCGTATGCTTCTCAGATGGAAATTTGGTGAGTAACATATTAAAATTTTTTAGCATAAATAAAAAATCCCTGATGTTTTAAATGTTCCATCTATTATGGTGATTTTTCAGTAGCATATCTTGGAAGGTTGAGGCCTTTTGAATGCAGAATCATAGAATTTTTAGCCCTGGAAAAAGGCTTAAAGTCATTGAATCCAGTCCTTTAAGTTCGCAAGTGGAGACACAGAGACTAAGGTGACAGTGCCATGCCAGGGCCACTCAGCTTGGGATGAGGGACTAAGCTGAGTGGCCAGCTGAGTGGCCCCACTGATCCCTGGGTCATTCTCCTCCCTTTCCACATCCTTCCTCTCAATGGAGTCCAATCTTGCTAAGGTTTCAGGATAAAAATGAACTAAATCTTAGCTGTCCAGATGAAAGGTTTTAATTTATTTACGAATTTAATGCATCTCTGCAATGCTTGGAGCTAGATAAGAACAAAAAGCCAAGTGTAATTAAGATTCTTCCTTTGCTTCCTTCTGCCCCAGGTTTCTTGGCAGAATGCATGATTGGAGTTTCACAAGGACAGCCCTGCCTGCAGGAAAGGACAGTGTCAAGGGTCTGATCTCAAGTAGGGTTGTCAGCTTTTGCAAATAAAAATAGAGGATGCCCAGTTATATGTGAATTTCAGATAAGCAATGAGTAGTTTTTTAGCATGTCTTATGCAATATTTGGGATATACTTATACTAAAAAACAGTATCTGCTGCTTATCTGCAATTCAAAGTTAACTGGGAGTCCTGTATTTTATCTGGCAATCCTAATCTTAAGGTAAAGGACACAGAGTTTTAAGCATTTACAGATTATTGAGGCAGTCAGAGTTAGCCCCTCTAGAGGTAGCTGATGGTTTATAAAATTGCAAATTTCAAAACTACCTAGGATTTGCTATTCTTTGTGCAAAAGTGAAGGAGGTTTTATGCTGTGCCACTCCCATCTCCTGCCCGCTAAATGGTAGTATAATTCGAGACCAATCTTTCACAGGATTAGCAGTCGTGGTGGTGGAGGGGGTGGGAGGGCACAGACAAAGTGCCTCAGTCTCTGTGTGTTCCAAAGTAGCTGCATTTGCCTTTGTCTTTAGTGACACAGACCAATTTTGCAGGCACAGAATCAGAATTCATTACATAATCAGTGATTGCAAAACCAGAGCTAAAATGTGGAACGATACAGTGTTCCATCACAGAAAACCGTAAAAAAGCATTTTGCAAGACAGTGTTTCACTCTTGGCGGATCCTCCACGTGAGCCTCATTTAATGAGAGACTGAGCTAGTCCCACCGTACTGCAGGGAGCCTCATCACACAAAAAAGGGCTGAGCGATGAGGGCGGTGAAATGCCAGCCGTGTCTCAGCAAATTAGCTGAGTTTGGCCACACGCTCAGCGGCAGTAAGATGTCATGACAATACTAGCTGTAAGAGTGATTTTCAGGTTCTGCCCCTGAGTCCACACAGCCTAGCAATGAAATCACCTCCCAGGTGGCTCTGATGTGGTCAGCTGGAAGTGGTGGGGGTGGTGGCAGCAGTGTCAGTGGAGGTGAGGAGAGGGTTGAAGTGATTTGGCAAATCCAGGAAGAAACACAATTTAATCAATAGAATTAGGATATCATTGCAAGTACGTTTGTAAAGTCATGCCTAGAGCCATAGCCAAATTTCCTCATGGCAGCATTAACAATCATGCAGTGTCAATTTCAACAGAAAGGCTTTTATAAAACACGTGAGTCTACTATTTAAAAAAAAAATTCATCGTTCAGTCTTAATGTGTAGAGTGAAAAATAAATGTTGAAAACCAGGCCATAGTGAGGTTAAGAATATGGTTAATTGGCTGGGTGTGGTGGCTCATGCCTGTAATCCCAGCACTTTGGGAGGCCAAGGAGGGCAGATTACAGGAGGCCAGGAGTTTGAGACCAGCCTGGGCAACATGGTGAAACCCTATCTCTACTAAAAATGCAGAAGTTAGTGGGGCATGGTGACGTCCGTATGCCTGTAATCCCATCTACTTGGGAGGCCGAGGAGTGAACCCAGGAGGTCAAGGCTGCAGTGAGCTGAGATTGTACCACTGCACTCCAGCCTGGGAGACAGAGCAAGACTGCCTAAAAATGAAAAAGAATTTGGTTAAATATAGGAAGTCATATGTGGCTGCTGCTATGGCCAAAATTCACATTAAACAATTATATAATATTTCTATTTTCTCAAACTTTAGTAAAGAATGGTATTTGATATTTACTATGGACCACAATTTTTATAGGAGCTTTCTATGATCCTAATTATTTTAAATTTATTTTAAAACTGTGATATGGTGGATGTACGTATTAGAAAATGGACCATTTAAACTATTTTTAGGTGTATTTAATGTGACTAAATTATTTTTAAAAATTTTATTTGTAGAGACAAGGTCTCACCATGTTGCCCAGGTTGGTCTCAAACTCCTGAGCTCAAGCAATTCTCCTACCTTGGCCTCCCAAAGCGCTGGAATTATAAGTGTGAGCCACTGTGCCCAGACTTAACGCCACTGAATTTTAAGAATCAATCGATTCAGTGGCATTAAGTACATTCACAATGTTGTGCTACCATCATCACCATCCATCTCTGGGACTTTTTCATCTTCCCAAATTGCAGCTGTACCCATGAAACAATAGCTCCCCATTACCCTCTCCCTCCAGCTGCTAGTAACCATGATCTAACTTTCTGTTGCTATATATCTGCCTATTTGAGATACTTCACATATGTGAAATCATACAATCTTTGTCCTTCTGTGTCTGACCAATTTCACTCAACATAATGTCTTCAATGTTGTGGAGCATGTATTAGCTCATCTAATTCTTAGAACCTGCAAAATTGGTTCTAGTATTACTCTAAGGAAATGCCACTGTCCCTCCTCCACCCCCACCCCCACCCCAGCCGGCAGGCATTGCATACTTCTGTCTCTGAAATCAGAGTGAAAGTGAATGGTCTACCCTGCTGGGGTTGCCTTATGAACACCATAAATTATGGTTACATCCTGGGGGTAAGGATCTCACGTCCTTAGAATCATCCTGGAAGAGGGTTTAGTGATGCCATGCCAGGCGTTTTTGAGTTCTTTCAGTCTCCAAGAAGGGATGAAATGGGCCTGGGTGAGAAACACAGCTGGTTGGTGACTTTCTGGGAACAAAGCCAATTTGCCCAAAGAAACTTTTAGAGGCCCTGAGCCCTGAAATGATCTTGGTGCCTCATCCTGTCTCCCCCAAACCCTGATATGGAATTCACAGTAGAAACAATACCAAACCATTTAACTAATGCAAGCATTAGTATTTCCGGCTACCCCCAAGGTATAGGTCCCAATCCCTTACCTGGCTCCATTCAGATTCAGGTATGTTTCAGAATTCAGAAGTGTTCATGTTTTTGAGGGGCAAATCTGTGCCTGTACTGTACTCTTCGTAACACCTCCCAGCGAGGTCTGAGTTGACATCCATCATTAGGCATTAATATTTCTACAGCTGACACATGGATAATCATGCTTAATGGGATCAATAAAAACTGACTGGGCATGGTGGCTCACACCTATAATCCCAGCACTTTGAGAAGCAGGCGGATCAGGTGAGGTTGGTAGTTCGAGACCAGCCTGACTAACATGGAGAAACCCCAACTCTACCAAAAATACAAAATTAGCAAGGTGTGGTGGTATATGCCTGTAATCCCAACTACTTGGGAGGCTAAAGCAGGAGAATTGCTTGAACCTGGGAGGCAGAGGTTGCGGTGAGCCGAGATGGCGCCATTGCCCTCCAGCCTGGGCAATAAGAGCAAAACTCTGTCTCAAAAAAAAAAAAAAAAAAGAAAGCAATGTTATATAAAGTCTCACAACCTTTCAGGTCAGGTTTTACCATGAATAGAATTTCCTGCAAACTTGAAAAAAAAAAACCCTGTTTTTCAGAGCCCATTGGATTTCTGAATTTCTAAGGGATTATGGATCTGGAACATTATTATTCCCACTGTGTAGATGAGAAAACTGAGGTGTAGAGACATCAAGGAACCTATTCAAGGTCATACCACTAAGTGGTGGAGCCAGGGTTTGGAGCTGATCTGATGTGCTCATACCGCTACATGTATTTTGTTTTGTTTTGTTTTTTAACCTTTTTTTTTTTTTAACTTTAACCCTTCACGTGGCAGGAAATAAAAGGGTTTGTGGGGGTGGGGTTTGGAGATTTTGTTTGTTTGTTTGAGACAGGGCTCACTCTGTTGCCCAGGCTGGAGTGCAGTGGCATGATCATGGCTCACTGGAACCTTAGCCTCCTGCTCTTAGGTGATCCTTTCACCTCAGCCTCTCAGATAGCTGGGACTATAGGTATGTACGACCACACCTGGCTAATTTTTTATAGAGATGGGGTTTCGCCATGTTGCCCAGGCTGGCCACCCTCCTCAGCCTTCCAAAGTAGATAAAAGTTTTCAGACTCCATTGACTTTATTTCTTCATGAGGGTCCACTGAGAGCTGACATTCACATACATTTTCACTGGAAATGATTAATACATTTTTCCCATAAGTTGATAGGCTAGACAGTATTTCTGTATCCAATCACCTTCTCGAAGAGGTTAACGAAACAGAACATCGTCACTTTTGGGAAGAGGAGAAGGAGTTATGTAACTTTCCCATTTTCAGTTAAGATCGTTTGTTCCTTTCTAGTCTTTCCACCTTCATGTGTTTTCTTGTTGGTTCCATTTCTGCTCTGGTGAATGGACCCGAGGCCTCTGGTTTCCGTTCATCCAGGCACCAGGAGCCGCTGGTGTTCCCATGGCCTCTTTCTCTTTCCCTAGGCAGAGCTCCTCGTCAGCATCTCATTGACCCCATTGTTCGAAGTTCTTACCAATCCTCCCATCCATGGATTTCAATATGTAAACCCTGCCTCCACGGCCGCGTGCTGACTAAATATTAGAGAAATAGGATCCCTTCACATAAACATCCGCTACTTCATTCTAGAACTTAAAGGTTTGTCATTCCAATTAAAGCAGATGAGCCTATTTTGGGGGATTGCAGAGGACAGAGGTGAGGGTATGTGTGTATTCCTGCTGTGTGCCAAGTCTCTTCCTCCAAGGCACCAAAATGGGAATAACCTGGCCAGCTAGTCAGCAAGACATCAGATTCCAGAGGGCAGACGAGAAAAGCAGGGAGAGATTCACTTTTTGGCACTTGCGTCTCTGCAGCTCAGCTGGTCTGGGCCTGAGCTAAGTGTTACTGGCTACTGGTTCTGGATAACAGTTCCGAGACTGGGATCCATTGACAGACACCTGGTTGACTTTGTCTCTACAATTTTTCAGTTAAGTGTATTGTTATTCTGAAGGCAATTTTGAAACATCCAGATTTGGGTGGGACAGAGCAATGGCTGGGAGTGTTCAGGTTATCTGGTGGCATCTGAGGATGGGGAAAAGAAAAACAATACAAAATGGATATGTTCCCTTTTAAAATTTTGTTTTCCACAGTGATCTCTCTCCTTACAAAATCCTGGCTCACCCCTGATGATCTTACGAAAAATCTTCTTTTGTTCTTCGAGTTATAAGAAAACAAACCATGGAAAGTAACTGATTTTCATTAAAACCTAATGAATGCTTGGGTCAAATCTCCTAATTACAGAGATCAAAGGAGACTAATAAATTTTAACTCAAGGTTCTTTTTCTCTTCTAAAGAATAGCCCTCAGTGAAAACAAGTATTTCCTAACCCAATAAAGAAATCTGCCACAATCCATTCTCCTAGCTAACTCACTTAAGAGTTTTGTGCTTGTTCAAATCACACATTATGGTGTGTCTGGCCTCCCCTTTCTTCTTTGCAACTCAAGCCAGTAAAATACCAACAGAGTCTTTCTTTCTTTCTTTCTTTCTTTCTTTCTTTCTTTCTTTCTTTCTTTCTTTCTTTCTTTTTTCTCTTTCTTTCTTTCTTTCTTTTTCTTTTTCTTTCTTCTTTCTCTTTTTTTCTTTCTCTTTCTTTCTTTTTTTTTTTTTTGAGACAGAGTTTCGCTTTTTGTTGCCCAGGCTGGAGTGCAATGGCGTGATCTCAGCTCAGCACAACCTTCACCTCCTGGGTTCAGGCAGTTCTCCTGCCTCAGCCTCCGGAGTAGCTGGGACTACAGGCACGCGCCACCACGCCCAGCTAATGTTTGTATTTTTAGTAGAGACGGGGTTTCACCATGTTGATGACGATGGTTTCAATCTCTTGACCTCATGATCCACCCACCTCGGCCTCCCAAAGTGCTGGGATCACAGGCATGAGCCACCACGCCCGGCCTCTTTTTTTTTTTTTTTAATTGTTGCTCAGGCTGGTCTTGAACTCCTGGGCTCAAGCAATCTCCTGCCTTAGCCTCCCAAAGTGTTGGGATTACAGGCATGAGCTGCGGTACCCAGCCCAACAGAGATTTTCATGGGCACTTGTAAAGAAGTACATATACTTAACAGGTGATGAGGTTTTGTTTTACTTATACTTTTCTCTGAAATGCCATGGGATATTCAGTCCCTAATATTTGGCAGAAGGAAGTGATAAGGAATCCTTCTATAACTTTGCTTCTGCTATTTGGGCAAGTGGGATACACAGACATACATTTTATTATAGATATGAATGTAAATATTGACTTACCTTTGGGACGTTTGGCAACTGTCTGTCAACTGACATCCCAAAGGGATCCTGATGACTATCCAGAGATGCAGTTTATCCTTAGAGCTACCTTTCAACAACAAGTGATATCCAGACTTATCTGCCTCTTAACGGGAGGGAACAGTAGAACGCCCTCTCAGAGGTGCCCACCTTGGCGTGCTAAGGGGAGGTCCACGTTGTGCCAGCACTATCTCTGTGCTTAGCTGTAAGTCTCATGTTAAACTTTTCAGCCAAGAACAGAAGACTGTGTTCCCTGAGAAGCCTCTGCTAACCATACTACCGGAGCAACAGTTTGTGAAGAATGAAATCCAAAAAGAGCAACTAGTCAAGATGTGTGTGTGTGTATGTGTGTGTGTGTGTGTGACTGTGTGAGCAAGTTTGTGAAGAATGAAATCCAAAAAGAGCAACTAGTCAAGGTGTGTGTGTGTGTGTGTGAGTGTGTGACTGTGTGAGCAACAGTTTGTGAAGAATGAAATCCAAAAAGAGCAACTAGTCAAGATGTGTGTGTGTGTGTATGTGTGTGTGTGTGTGTGACTGTGTGAGCAACAGTTTGTGAAGAATGAAATCCAAAAAGAGCAACTAGTCAAGATGTGTGTGTGTGTATGTGTGTGTGTGTGTGTGACTGTGTGAGCAAGTTTGTGAAGAATGAAATCCAAAAAGAGCAACTAGTCAAGATGTGTGTGTGTGTGTATGTGTGTGTGTGTGTGTGTGTGACTGTGTGAGCAAGTTTGTGAAGAATGAAATCCAAAAAGAGCATCTAGTCAAGGTGTGTGTGTGTGTGTGTGTGTGTGACTGTGTGAGCAACAGTTTGTGAAGAATGAAATCCAAAAAGAGCAACTAGTCAAGGTGTGTGTGTGTGTGTGTGTGTGTGTGTGACTGTGTGAGCAACAGTTTGTGAAGAATGAAATCCAAAAAGAGCATCTAGTCAAGGTGTGTGTGTGTGTGTGAGTGTGTGACTGTGAGAGCAAGTTTGTGAAGAATGAAATCCAAAAAGAGCAACTAGTCAAGATGTGTGAGTGTGTGTGTCTGTGTGTGTGTGTGTGTGTGTGTGAGAGAGAGAGAGAGAGTGTGTGTGTGTGTGTGTGCCTCTGGGTGGGGAGAAATGGCACAGCCAGCCCTTCCTAACCCACCCCTGCTCCCAGCAGACACACCCCTGGTCTTGGCCGTGCCAGGGTGGAGATGGAATGACAAAGGGTCTTGCCATGGTCAGGACAGCCCTGAGGGCAGTAAAGACCCGGTGTTACTCAAAATAGTGAGGGAGAGAAGGCATCCTTGCCCTCCAAGGGAGGGGAGGAACTTGCTGGCCTGTGCAGGGAGTGGAGAGGGAGGTATCTGTGATTATCTAGGTGGAGAAAGGAGAGGCTGAGTGCTCTCAGGTCCCCGAGGACGCAGGAGCCTCAGACAGGCTGCAAACCCCTCCTCCACAGGGCGACCACAGCTGGAACAGCCCTGGAAGCTGCAGATCCTTCACTGCAGCTGTTCCAACACTGGGGTCGGCTCAGACCCAGGCAAAACACCAGGTCCCAGGAAACACCTGGTTTATGAAAGGCCTCCCTTCCCCTTCATGATGGGGTGCAGTGTGGGGTAGAAAAGACCCATGTCCCTGCCTCCGGGACGGAGTCACTTGTGGGTGCTGCAGAGTTACCAGGAACCTGCCTGAGCCCAGTCTCTCAGTAGCCCCACAAGGGAGCAACTGTTATGTGATTATTGTTCCAGAGAGGAGAAGACAGTTCGAGCAAGGTTAATTTATGATCAAAATGACCCCTAGTGGGGGTCTCCTTAGCTAGACCTTTCTGCGATCTAGTGCCTGTCTGTCTGATATTCTGGGACAGGGAAGAGAAGCCAGGGCAAGGACCTCAAGACTCTCTTCATCACCACCACATGGCAAGTCAGTTTGGACAACAGCACATGGGCTTGTTCTCTGCTTGGTTTTCTTTTCTTTTCTTTTTTTTGAGACAGAGTCTTGCTCTGTCGCCCCAGCTGGAGTGCAATGGCACGATCTTGGCTCACTGCAATCTCCGCCTCCTGGGTTCAAGCTTATTCTTCTGCCCCAGCCTCCTGAATAGCTGTTATTACAGGCATGCGCCACCATGCCCAGCTAATTTTTTGTATTTCTAGTAGAGACAGAATTTCACTGTGCTGGCCAAACTGGTCTCAAACTCCTGACCTCGCAATCTGCCCACCTCGGCCTCCCAAAGTGCTAGAGTTACAGGTGTGAGCTACCGTGCCTGGCCCTCTGTCTGGTTTTCTAGTTGTGCTGGTTACCCATAGTATGGGGAAGCTTTAAAATGGTCCTTCAGCTGTGCGTGGTGAGAGAAGGCATCTGGCAAGTGAGTACCTTGCACATGGTGGAGGAGGTGAGGGGATTAGTGGGAGGGAGCATTGGCAACCCCACTCCCTCCTAGGAGGCAGGAAAGCTCAGGCCCAGAGCGACAGACCTGGACCAAGTCCTGCCTCTACAGTGATTAGTTATATGACCTTGAGCAACTTATATATTTTTCTAAGTCTCTGGCTCCTCAACAACAAAAAATGGGGAACATGATGGTATCTCTCTTATGTTGTTAAGAGGATTATATGAGATCAGGAATGCAAAGCACTTAGCACAGTGCCAGATCCATTGAAAGAACTCTTAATGATATATAATGCATGCCACGGAACATCCATTTATTTATTCGGCAAGAATTTATTGAAGGCCACGGCTCTGTCCAGTGGTGCTCTAAAACTTTTATACCTGGGGCTTTACTCACATTGGTCTCCTTAGAATCTAATCACACGAAGAGTCCTTTATCTATACATATCATGGTATGTGCTGGTTGTATAGACATGGAAAACGGGTTTTAGTGCCTAAGTTATTTCTGCCCTTTATCTCTCCTTTATTTCCAGCATGAGGATGTAGCTGAACACTTATGGGATTGGAGTGAAGGCAATTCCAGGCTAGCTGTGAATAGCTAGGCAAGCCACTTCACTTGTCCCTGGCTCTGCTTCTCACCTGCAAGATGGGGAGAATCACACCATCCCAAATGAATTGTTGAGTAAACATTGCAATGGATTGGGTAAAGCACCTGACTTAGGGCAGATGCTCAACACATATTAGTTGTCCCTCTCCATTTCCACATGTTTTGGTGGGATTAGGAAGTATTCACTCACGGCCATTCCCAGCCTCCGCCCACCACTCCCCCACCCCCCGCCACTAAAGTGGACTCAGGCCTGGCTGCCCAGTCCTCTTCTCTCAAACCAATTTGGGGCTTTGTGCAGGAGATTGCAGAAAACAGTGGAAAGAACAGTAAGAAGCTGAGGGCAGAGGCAGCTGTTGGAGCTGCTGGAGGGTTTGGGAGATTTATGAGCCATGTGGGAACAGTGGGCTCAGTGTGGGGCCAGTGCAGGGGAGAGGAAACTGAGGCAAGGGCCCACAAGGAAGAGCAGAGGCTGAGGCCAGAAGCAGAGGGAGCTGCACTCTGCAGCATCTCCCCACTGTCCTCCTTTTGCAGGTCTGCTGTGGTCTCAAAGAAATGTCCTTCACAGACTGCTTCACCCATGTTTCTGAAAATTAAGAGGCATTTCTTCATTCATTCACTGAGTAGCAGTGGAGCAGCCACTCTGTACCAGGCACATAAAATAATACATTTGATCATCTCTGCCAACAAGAATAATGAGAAAAGAGGTTTGAGAGTGATGAGGAGGGAGTGAGAGCAAGAGAAAGTGAGTTCTGATACATTTCTTATGCTTTTGTCAATAATTAAATCTGTCCTTCAGGCGGGGCATGGCGGTAGCTCACGCCTGTAATCCCAGCACTTTGGGAGACCAAGGTGGGAGGGCTGCTTGAACTCAGGAGTTCCGGACCAGCCTGGGCAACACAGCATGACACTGTCTCTATTTTTTCTTTTTTGCTGTTTCTATCAAAAAAAAAAAAAAAATCTGTTCTTAAGAAGCACCTCCCTGTCCCATAATTCTGCATTCTAGATGAAATCAAAATAGAAACGTCACCATTTCATGAGGATAGAGCTGAGCACTTGGCCATCTCATATACCAGCAAGCCGCAGATACATCCACCAGAGTGTCTTTGCCAGTCACACTCTGGTTTCAGTATTTATCCTGGGCCCTCCTCTCTGCCACAGCCAGCCACCTCTTATTGGTTAGTGGGATAATAGTAACATTACTGAAAGCCTGCTCCTGCCAACATTTCTGCTCCTACCTCTTGTCAATATTAGTGTGATTATCAGAATATAGCACAGTCCCTGTGCCTGGCCTTCCATTTGAGTCTATGAGAGCTAAAGGCTCAGGCACCACTGACGTAGTGTGATTCACACACAGGCACATCCTAGAACTGACTTAGGGGGGTTTTCCCGGATTACACTTTTATATTTAATTTTTGTGTGCTTTTTAAAGGCAGACTTAGATATGGCAAGAATGTGTTTGCATGTGCACACATGCACCACTGGGGTGTAAAGTAGCCATTGGCCCAGTCCCTTTGGTCACCTGAAATGCTTCTAGTTCACAGCTGAAATGCTTCTAGTTCACCCTAGAAGCGGTGCTCTAGGGTGGCTCTAAGGCCATCTTTGCTGAAAGAGCAGGGCACATGGCTTTGCCTCCCCCAGAGCAGCTAGGAAGTGCTGGATTATCCCCTTGAGAGTCTGACCTTGCCTCGGAGCAAAGAGAGATGAGAGGCTCCCGAAACACCATGGGTGTGTGTGTGTGTGTGTGTGTGTGTGTGTGTGTGTGCGGCGCATGCACAGGGCTATTTGGTCCTTGGAAAGACTGAGGTTCAGCCTTCTGGAATGCATGTCCTACTCAGGACTTCCAGCTCTTCCTAGATCTAGGAAATAATAGCCCATTTGCTATTATAAACAGCTATGTGGCATGGTGACACTATTCCAAACAACCACATACCTACTAGCCAAGGGATAACTATACTATCTTCCCTTTCTGAAGAACCTGTCAGCAAGAGATTTCAGAGAATTTTACAAAGAAAACAATCCCATCCCCTCCTCCTTCCATTTGACAGGTGGAGAAGTGAGGCACAGTGAAGCCAGAGGGGCTTGGTCAGATGATGAGTCAGAGGTAGAGCAGGGCTGCACCTGGTGACACCTGCTTCCTCCCTTGTGGCTTGGCCCCCACCTCATAGGCTTCCTGGAAAGGTGTAGCTTCTTCATGGGCTTATCTGTTGAGTAGACACTGCTGTGAGCTTTCAAATGTTTCCCTAGGTTGCAGGAGGTTGCGTCTCTGAGCAAGAAGTAAGCGTTGGGGCAGGGCACAGTGGCTCACACCTGTTATCCCAGGCCTTTGGGAGACCAAGGCAGGGCACGGTGCCCTGCTTGAGCCCAGGAGATTGAGGCCAGCCTGGGCAACGTGGTGAAAGCCTGTGATATGATTTGGCTGTGTCCCCACCCAAATATCATCTTGAATTGTAGTTTCCACAATCCCTAGGTATTATGGGAAGGTCAAGGTGGATATAATCAAATCATGGGAGTGGTTTCCCCATCCTGTTCTTGTGATAATGAGTTAGTTTTCATGAGATCTGATGGTTTTATAAGGGGCTTCCGCCTTTGCTGGGCACTCATTCTTCTTCTTGCTGCTGCCATGTGAAGAAGGATATGTTTGCTTCCCTTTCTGTAAGTTTCCTGAGGCCTCCCCAGCCATGCTAACCTGTGAGTCATTTAAACCTCTTTTCTTTATAAATTACCCAGGCATGGGCAGTTCTTTATAGCAGTGCGAGAATGGACTAATACACTTGTCTCTTCCAAAAATTTAAAAATTAGCCAAGCATGGTGGCATGTGCCTTATAGTCCAGCTACTTGGGAGGCTGAGATGGGAGGATAGCTTGAGCCTGGGAGGTCAAGAATACAGTGAGCCAAGATTATGCCACTGCACTCCAGCCTGGGCAACAGACAAAGACCCTGTCTCAAAAAAATAAGTAAATCAATATAAATAAAGTAACCACTATACAAAGGCTAGTTGGTCACCTCTGGTCAACCCAGTGCAGGATTTATTTGTGCTCCTTCGGGTCCAGTCTCTTCCTGTTGAGAGGTATTGCAACACCTTTCAGCAGTTCTTTAGAAAATTACTGCTTAGTAAGCCCCACAATGTCACAACGTTTCTGACAGCAGAGCTACTGGGGTATCCGGGGCATCTATTTCATCTGGTGTCGTATCATCACATTTCCATGAAGATCAGTTTGGCAAACTTTTTGTCCCTTGTCTTTTCACACTGCCACCAGTTCTGTCCCTGGATTCTCTTTCCCAGGGGAGCGCTTTGCTCTTTCCTAATCTGAAGAAAGAATTGGAAGCAATCATACTTCTCCCTCTACTGAGAATAAGACTTATATTTGTCAAAGTCTCAAAAATTTAGAATTTTATAGCGATAAGGGCAAAGGAGAAATGTTCCCAAGGATAAGAAAATAGAACCTCTGATTCCATCACAGTCATTACCTGGGAGTTGAAAACAATTGCTCCTATTGCCAGCTGGTGATCACTCCTTTCCTCTTTTACAGTCAGAAACTCTATGAATATATTTTTTAAAGATAGGTGTGAGAGAAAGCAGGTTTGGTGTCCATTTTTCCTTTGGTAGATAGTAAGCTATGAATGCTTTCTTTAAGAGCATTTGTAAATGTGCCCAGAGGTTAATGAAAACTGAGAACATTTGATGCAGCAAAATAATGCCAGCTTTGTGTGTTCTCTGGAAGTTCCCTGAGCTTGGATTCTAAGCTGGAACCATTTTCTCCAATATCTTAAAAGATTACATGAAATAAAAGGCAGAGAAACTTGGTATACTCTAGAAAAGTGATATGATAGCAAATAAAGAGGTGCCTCAATTTATCTGTAGATAAGTGAACACTCAGAAAAAACATCTCTGAGGTGCTCAAATCATTCCAACAAAGCCCCAGGCACGTACATATTGCTAACTAGGTGAGCAGCGCTCCCATGATACTTCAGGGTATTGGTTCCCCGTCATTTCTACAAGATTAAGCTATATTAGAAATTATCTACCGTTATCTATAGAAGACAGATCCCAGCCAATAGGAAAGGAGCATTTGAAAAGGGGAAAGCAGGGATCAGATAACAGAAGTGACATCTAGGAGTGATGGCTAGAAAAGAGACAAACATGAATTATATTGAAAGCATCATTTAAGAAGAATTAGCTGTAACCATAAGTATGATTCATCGTGAGTTAGAATGTGTTCATCCTCCTCCTCTACTGAACAGAGCAGGGATATATGTAATTCGTTTCAGGTATTCTGTCAAAATGTGGCTAGGAGGCTAGCAGCCTGTGAAGCATGGGAGCCACCCCTTAAATGGAATGCGATGTTGCTCAGCAAGGAAGAATTCCTGGGACATCCCTCTACCTCATGCCAATGGAGGGCACGGCGCTGGCTTCCTCCCTGAGTCACTGTTTACAGGCAGCCGCTGGCTTCCCGGCCGCGTCCCCTCCAGTAAAAAGGGGGCGCGCTTGGTAGAGATCTTGAGACCTTTGATGGCAGGATCTGAAACAAGGCCAGGCCCCATTATTAGAGCAATTACCCTTTAGGCTGATTGCTGCAGAGAGGCTGTAAACGCACCTTTGCGGAACACAGATGACACAGGAGAGGTGTTTGGCAGTAATATCGGGACACCCAGGGAACGCAGGGGGCGGGTGGGAGAGGCAGCTGTACGCACATCCCACCCTGGGAGCCCTGCCCTAGCTTAGGCCGAGGTCACTGGGAGGGGTCAGCTTCTTTGATCCTCTCTTTCCCTGAAACCTGCTAGATGGAGAGAGGGGCCCTCCTAGCTTTAGGCAAAGCCAAAGCAGCCTGCCAGGCAGGAAATGCGGGGGCTGCACCCTAGAGGTGGTCAAGACCAGAGTGAAAGCACAGGGTGGCAACCACCCCACCCAGTTCTCATCCCGCAGCTCACCCTAGTTCTCATCATTGGCCTGCCCTCTGGCCTCCTGCCCTGGGCCCAGACTACATTCCCTGCCTCCAGACCCCATTTTCCTGCCTCTCAGGCACACAGCAGAGGCAGTGCCCCAGGTCGCTTGGGCCAGCCAGAAGCAGGCAGCAGAGGACCTGCGGGTGCCTAGAGAGCCAGGCCCATAGAGGCCACGTGGTCAGGGCTGGTGATGAGAAGCAGGTGGTGAGAACTGGGGCCCCTGGAGCGACAGGGCAACCTGTGTCTAAGCAGGGACTGTGGCCCCGCTTCAGCAGATTCTTGCCATAAAGGAACAAGAGCCTAGTACCAGCAGATCTAATTTTTCAGGAGAAATAAGAGATCTGGATTTCATGTGAACGATTCCAACTTTTAAACTTTTGCATGAAAAAAATTCCTCCGTGTAGGCCAAAGGAAAGTTATCTGTAAGCCAGATGTGGCCTCCAACTATAATATGGAACCTGGTCTTGTTGGAACTCAGAAAACAATACCCCAAAGTAAGGGGCTTTGGCATGCCAAGTGCTCTGAAGCGAGGGAGACTGGAAGGCCTCAGAAGCATCCTCAGGTGCGAGTTCTCTCTGACCTTCTTCCCTCTGTCTCTTGTCCCTCTTTTTCCCCTGAAGCAAGTCACAGCAACCAAAATTCCTCTTTCTCAAGGTGGGTGATAGAAACCAGAATCTCGGCTGGGTAGAGTGGCTCACACCTGTAATCCCAACACTTTGGGAGGCTGAGGCAGGTGGATCACAAGGTCAGAAGTTGGAGACCAGCCTGGCCAACATGGTGAAAACCTATCTGTACTAGAAAATACAAAAAATTAGCTGGGTGTGGTGGCACATGCCTAGCTACTTGGGAGGCTGAGGCAGGAGAATCGCTTGAACCCAGGAGGCAGAGGTTGCAGTGCGCCAAGATGGCTCCATTGCACTCCAGTCTGGGCAACAAGAACAAAACTCAGTTTTAAAAAAGCAAAAAATAAATAAAATAAAATAAAAAGAAACTAGAACTTCTCTCCCCTAAAGCAAGCAGTAACATCTAAAAGGGACACACTCTCCCTTTTCTCTTAAAGACCCTCATTCCAAGAAGGCTCCTGCCCCACACCCAGGAGGAAGGAATGCTACACAGAGCCCAAGAAGAATCTGAGCAGATGAGTTCCCCCTCAGTCTATTACCCTTTCGTCTGTCACATTTCTACATGGCTGTCCCTGCTTTGTTGAACCTAAGCACAAAAATGAACAATTTTTCGCTGTGTTGGCTGGGTGTGGTGGCTCATGCCTATGATCCCAGCACTTTGGGAGGCCAAGGCAAGCAGATCATGAGGTCAGGAGATCGACACCATCCTGCCAACATGGTGAAACCCCATTTCTACTAAAGATACAAAAATTACCTGGGCGTGGTGGCACGTGTCTGTAATCCCAGCTACTCAGGAGGCTAAGGTAGGAGAATGGCTTGAACCAGGGAGTTGGAGGTTGTTGCAGTGAGCTGAGATTGTGCCATTGCACTCCAGCCTGGAAACAGAGTGAGACTTCATCTCAAAAAAAGAAAAAAGGTGTCAGCTGTGCTCCTTATGATGCGTGAGGAAAGGGATCGCACCTTTCCGCCCCTACAGTAGAAACTGAGGCAGCACCCTGGGATGACTGCTCCCTCCACTCACCACCGGTGCTTCAGGCACCAGAAGCGTCTTTCTGCTCCTTGATCTTCAACTCTGGGGACTTTGTGCACAGCTCCAGTTTGTGCCCTCCCCTCTACCTTCCCCCATGCCCTCACCCTTTTGCTGGCTGACTCCTATTTCCCCTTAAGGGCTTAGCAGAGCATTCATCTTCAAACCTTCCTTGCTGCAGCCCAGAATAAGGAATGTATTTAATATCAAGCCCCAGAACACAAATGCAACAAATATTTGCTGTATAGTGGAGGATGGGGCATTCAGGATGGAAGGTGAGCAAAAAAGGGTATAGGTAAGACTAAAAATGGAATAACATGTTTCAACATTAATTCATCTACTATTTATTATTTACAGTCTACATGGTGCCAGGACACAGGATGAGCAACTGTACAAATATGCTTTAAATATTTATAACTATTTATTGAGTTCCTACTACTTGTATGACACTTTACCTGTTTACTGACTTTAGGGATCACTGAAAGCTAACAGTCAAGTAGAGAGGCAAGACGTTATTTACAATAAATGCTAAAGCAATAGTCTTTGGTTGGGCATGGTGGCTCATGCCTGTAATCCCAGCAGTTTGGGAGGCTGAGGCAAAAGGATCACTTGAGTCTGGGAGTTTGAGACCAGTCTGGGCAATGTAGTGAGACCCCCGTCTCTAAAGCAAATGAATGAAAATAGCCAGGCACAGTAGCATGGACCTGTAGCCCCAGCTACTCTGGAGGCTGAGTCAGGAGGATCACTTGAGTGGGGAAGTTGAGGCCGCAGTGAGCCAAGGACATGTCACTGCACCCCAGTCTGGATGACAGTACAAGGCTCTCTCAAAACATCGATGAAACAAAACAATAGTCTTTGACTTCCAGTGTATCAGTAAAATGCACTGACTGTTCATGGTGGTAGGGAGGTGTTGGATAATTTCTTTTGATAATCATCACCTGCTTTCAGGTGCCACCAAGCCATCAAGCGTATCTATTCTCAATCCTATAACCTTCTACTTAGTGTGGTTGACCTGTCTGTTGTAACAGAGTTTTGCTATCTACTCACTGTTTCTCTGGGAACACTGATCCCACTTGCCTGCTTTGTAGATTATTTTACAAACGCAAACAGCAAAATTTCTATCCTACACAAAATGTAGCTAAGCTAACTCCCGGGACTCATCTGGCCTTCTAATTGACCATACCTGCTACTAAAACTTACTAAAAGTGGCTGCTCCTAGTTACTGTATCCCTTACCGTTAATTTGTTAAAATTCCATTTGTTTCATTAATTTGTAAATGTATTTCATTTATTTACATTTTTCAGCTTGAGTCTCTGAATGTAATTTCTGCTTGGAGGTTTTTGCTACCGTATCAACCCAGAGAGTCTACCCTCTAAGTTTTAACCAACATTTAGGTTTTCTTGCTATAATTAAAGTGAAAAATGTGTTGTTGAATCTGCCTTGCAGAGAAGTAGGAGCCCCGCTGGAATTCCTAGAAATGTTTTGTAATAATTTAGTTGGCTTGATATTAGACTTTTCCCTTGTGCTTATAATTTAGATTTTCTCCCCTTCGCTTTATTTCATTATGTCTGATTCAATCTGTTATACAATGCAACTTAATTTCTCAGCCTTTCTTTGTGTTTTGAAGCAACGTATGCTTAACTACTGTACAATTATGATGCGTTCCCCCAACTTACACTAACCTGCCCCCACTCTCCAGGCCTCCTGCTCCAGAGCCAGCTTGGGGCATTTATGACGCTCTGGTCTCTCTCATGTGGGAGTAACAGGCCTTTAGGGCTTCCTCAGTAGGAAGGGGGGCCTGTTCCCTCCCAACACACATGCAGTGGGCATGTCCCCAAACATAGGAGGGGGTTAAGACGCTTGGCCCCTGCTCCCCTACCTGCCAAAGTGTGACTATCCCCTACATTTAGGCCCTCCAGAGATGATCGACTTTGTACCTTTACAGCAGGAGACTGAGGGGCAGCCGTGTGATCTGTGGTCTTTCTTTTTCTTTTCTTTTTGAGATGGAATCTCACTCTGTTACCAGGCTGGAGTGCAGTGGTGCGATCTCGGCTCACTGCAACCTCCAGCTCCTGGGTTTAAGGGATTCTCCTGCCTCAGCCTCCTGAGTAGCTGGGACTACAGGTGCCCGCCACCATGCCTGGCTAAGTTTTGTATTTTTAGTAGAGATGGGGTTTCACCATGTTGGCCATGATGGTCTGAAATTCCTGACCTCAGGTGATCCACCCACCTCAGCCTCCCAAAGGGCTGGGATTACAGGCGTGAGCCACCGTGCCTGGCCGATCTGTGGTCTTTCTTTTCCACCCCTAGCTTCTACTTCTGTGGAAATAGGAAATGTATCAGGGGAGCATTTACCCAGTTGTTTTAATTGTTTTCTTTTTAGTTGTTTTATATTTTTTAATGTATTTTGTATTTTTTAGATGTATTTTGTAATTTTTTTTAACATGGCAAAACTCCATCTCTACTAAAAATACAGAACAACTAAAAACAAAACAATTGAAACAACCGGGCAAATGCTCACAAGCTCCTGGGAGGAACTTAGTCATGTGGCCACTCAGCTGCAAGGGAGCCTGGGAAACGTGGTCTTTGCTTGAGCCACCATGTACTCAGCCAGACGCTGCTATCATGGAAAAAAAGGGAGGATGAATAGAGGCACAGCTAGCAGTGGGCCCCAGGTATCAAGAACACCATCCCCAAGCAGAACCACAAACCTGCACTGCAGGGCTCAGGAGCTCAGTGTGATAACTGGGAGTCAGTCGAGTTGTCAGCACACCTGCTGTCACTGCTGGCGACATCTTAAAGGCACTGCGTGGCTTCTGAGGCTGCTAGAGGGAGGATTCTTTTCAGGAGTCCACAAGGGCTAACAAATGTGTTCCCACCAACATTTTTTTTTCAGGATTTGAATTCCTCAGCCTATCTTAGGCTTTCTGGCACACCAGGTGGATTTTAGCTGGCCTCCCTCTGCCCATGGTGATCTTATTTTTGGAACAACAAAGGACATGCATGCTGACAGGTGGCTTGACCATAGATCTGGATACCTAAACATTTCTGGACATTTCAGCAAGTGTGGTCTCCTGCACGTGCTTGTATAGGATGATTATGTGTTGCTCCTGTAATAGTCACTGAAGGGGGCCTTTGGGATGCCTCTGCTTTCCCAATAGAGCTGTTCTTCACATAACTCCACACCCGTTCTAGGTAAGCCACTCTTGTGCAAAAACACAATGGCATGAAATTGTGAGAAAAAAAAAAAACAGGTCGGGCATGGTGGCTCACGCCTATAATCCCAACACTTTGAGAGGCTGACCTCGAGTGGATCACGAGGTCAGCAGTTAGAGACCAGGCTGGCCAACATGGCAAAACTCCATCTCTACTAAAAATCCAAAAAATTAGCTGAGCATGGTGGTGTGCACCTGTAATCCCAGCTACTTGGGAGGCTGAGGCAGGAGAATCTCTTGAATCTTGGAGGTGGAGGTTGCAGTGAGCCAAAATCGTGCCATTGTACTCCAGCCTGGGTGACAGAGCAAGACCCTGTCTCAAACAAAACAAAACAATAGTTACATAAAATAGATTGATTTCCAATTAAGAGAAAAGGAAAGATTTGCAGCCATATCTCCATAATAGTCATTAAACAACACCATCTGGAGCAAATTAAAGTTAGAAACATTCATCAATAGAGAACAGAGAGGAGACCCAGATAATTCACAGAAGAGAAATTCTTATCACTGGACTGGCCGAGATATAATTTTCAAGATGGTAAAAATATTAATCAAATCTTTATTGCTTTTCAGTAAAGAAATCCAGGTTCCTTACCTGGCATTCAGGACTTTCAAAATGAAGGTCTTAATCTCATTTATGAGCATAGATGCAAAAACACTAAGTAAAATATTTTTTAAATGGTACATTATGACCAAGTAGGGCTAATTTTAAGGAGGCAAAAGTGGTTCAACACTAGGAAATCTATTAATATAATTCAATACATTAATAGATTAAAGGAGAAAAACCATTCGAGTATCTCAGTAGATGCTGAACAAGCTCTTGATTAAATTCAACGCCATTGTTATTAAAGACTCTTAGTAGATGAAAGAGACGAAAATAGCTTCTGGAAACACAGAGCAAACAACACACTGAATGGAGTAAAGTAAGATTCTCACAAAGACAGGAAGAAGACGGTGATGCATTCTGCCAGTGCTGCTATTCACTGTGTCTGCGGAAAGTCTAGTGAACCAGTAAAATAGGTACAAGAAAAGCAGTGTAAAGATTGGAAGGGGTCAGGCACAGTGGCTCACGCCTGTAATCCCAGTGCTTTGGGAGGCCAAGGCAGGCCGATCAGTTGAGGCCAGGAGTTTGAGACCAGCCTGGCCAACATGGTGAAACCCCATCTCTACCAAAAAATACAAAAGTTAGCCGGCCATGGTGGTGGGTGCCAGTATTCCTATCTACTTGAGAGTTTGAGACAAGAGAATTGTTGAATCTTGGAGGTGGAGGTTGCAGTGAGCCGAGATTGTGCCATTGTACTCCAGCCTGGGTGACAAAGTGAGATCCTGTCTCAAAAAAAAAAAAAGGTTGGAAAGGAAGGAATCAACTGTCACTATTTGTAAATCATATTGTTGTCCAGATTAAAAATGCAAGATAATAAAATGAGGAATGATTAGATTAATAAAAAAGAAACAAAATCGATCAGAGCACTACAAAAAATACAAAATACTTAGGCATAACTACTATCAGAAATACGGAAGCTCAATAATTATAAAGGATCTAAAATTATCAAAGTTTATTGAAAGACATAAAAAAAAGACCAAAAGAAGAGGAAAGATATTCCAGCTGCTGGATGAGAAAACTTGTTACTGTCTAGATGTTGGTTTTTAAAAAATTATTCAATAAATTTAATTCACTCCTAATCCAGATTTTAATTGGATTTTTTGGTAGCTCTTGATAAACTGATTTTAAAGTTCATGTGTATGGACTATTTCTGAAAGGGCAGATGAGAAACCGGTAAAGCCTGTGGAGGGGGAATTGAATGACAGAATTTAGGAGAGGGAGGCCAAGCATCTTCACGCCTGTCTTGACTTTCCTTCCTGTGTAGGACTGAGTCCGTCTCATGGCCCTGGATGCCTTCTTGATACTAAGCATCCCTTTCCCACAGTCCACCTTCTGGTTGCTAAGCCTTCTCACCCCCAGCCAACCCACAGACAAGAGCCCCATCAGACACTAGCCCTACATCCAAGGCATCCTTCCTGCCTCTCACTGGAGGAGAGTATGAGCTCCTCAAAGGGTGCAAGGTGGACTGGAGGATTGCATTGTGCTTCGATGCTCTGTGAATCCGGGAGCTGCCAGCTACACTCAATTTACAGTGGGGTGAGGTGGCTAACAAAATGAGTTAAAAAATAATTGCTCTGACATCTTTTCTTCCACCAAATGACATTCTCAACTCTCAGCAGGGAGTTGAAATGAACCCAAAGTAGGAAACTGATATTTTAATTTGAATTGAAACTGAACTCAAATAACAATATTGTTCTCTCTTTGAAGCTTGAACTAAATCTGACCTGGACAAAATCCAGAAAATTTCTTAACCTATTCCTTCTCTCCAAAAACAACCTGCAGTAACAGCCTCGATCTTTCTGAATCCTGAACCTACTTCATGTTTTATTTTTCCAAGTGAGTAGAGCAATGTTAAATAATTTAAAAAATTTTATTACCATGATAGAAGCATGATCTCTTAAGTACAAATTGTATCTTTGCTGTTGAAGGAATGAAAGGAGTTGATAAACTTCAAAGGTTTTATTTAATTAGAAAAAAATGTTAAAACTGGTGTAAAATAATATGAGGTTTATACTGTGTTTTCATTTTTTGTGTTTATTTTTAAAGTGATAAACTCAAGCAGCTACATAAAAAACAATTTCAAAAAACTTGGTGAACATTATAGCCCCATATTTTTGTTGTTAGGTCATAAAGAATTTCAGTATGAGAGAGTAAGGTAGTAGGAAATGTAGGATCCATGAATCATGGTTTGAATGAGTCCTTCAAAGTTCGTGTGCTGGAAACTTAATCCCCAATGCAACCTTGTTGAGAGGTGAGATCTTTGAATGGTGACTGAATTAGTATGTTGAGAGGTGAAAGGATTAATGCCATTATTGCAGAAGTGGGTTAGTTATCATGGGAATGAGTTTCTGTTAAAAGTAAGAGTTCAGCCCCCTTCTCTGTCACTCTCTCTTGCTCTCTTGCCCATCTTATTTCTGTCATGGGATGACACAGCATGAAGACCCTTACCAGATGCCAGCACCATGCTCTTGGACTTCCCAGCCTCCAGAACTGTAAACCAAGTAAACTTTTGTTGTTTATAAATCACCTGGTCTCTAGTATTCTGCTATCATTGCACAGACTAAGGCATGAACTAATAGCCACGTCTCCCTGAGACTTGACATAGCATCTAGGATGCAGTTGGAGCGCAGTAACTATTTGTTAAGTGAATTAATCAAGGAGTTCCTCCTGCCTTCTATGTGAGGACATATTTGCCTTTGTGCATGGTAGACCTTTGGTCTTGATTTTAAATGTTTTCTCAGCTCAGCCCTTTTGGTTTCTAGGCTTGCCCGTGAGTCTTTCCCAGCATTGTAACCACCTCTCTTCATTTTCTGTTAATATCTCTGTTATTCATTTTTTTCTTTCTGACTTGTTAACAAGAGTTTGCATATATGTGTGCGACTTTTCTGAATATTTGATCTCTAATATGACCTTATTTTTCTTAAATAACTTTATTAGAAGCCTCAACTTTATTTTCTTCTTATATGGAGTTGTATAGTTTAAAAAGTATGCACGAGATTAAAGAGGGACTAGGTATCTAAGAAATTTATTTCTTTTTTCCTTAGATATCTAAATACAGGCTAGCTCTTACTCTTTGGCTCAAATTTTGACTTGGTAAATTTGTTCTATTCATTTCTTTCTTTTTTGTAATTTAAAAAATAGGATTGGGCCTTGCTATGTTGGCAAGGTAGTCTTGAACTCCTGGCCTCAAGTAATCCTCCTGCCTTGGCCTCTCAAAATGCTGGGATCATGGGTGTGAGCCATGGTGCCCAGCCTATTCATTTATTTCTATTATCTATGGTTAGCACCAGTGCCTCCCCTTGAGTATAGTGAAGTGGGGCATTTCCCCCAAATTGTACAGAGGAAACTCTAAACAGCAGTGAGCAGGAGAGAAGTAACTGGCCCAAATCCCACTCCCACATGCGCTCATTCTTCAAGTTACTCTTTTGACATGGCCTCCCATTTCTTTCCTTCAGTGCCACTTTCTCTATTTCTGTTTCGAATATTTCCAGGCTCAGTTCTGATAACCAACACTGCCATATAATTCATTTCAGCTTGTGGCTACTTGTACCCCTCTGGGGAAAGCCCAGGTTGTTAAATACTACGTGTAAACATCCCTTGCACAACATCCATATCTCCATCTATTTTCCACTGAGACACAAGCACTGTCTCTTGCAGACGTCAAAGTGCCTGATCCCTGATCAAACGAGCACATGATATGAACTAAGCAATGAGAATCTTGCCCTATCAGAATGAGATCTTGAGCCATGTGACACAAGGATCCCAAATGGCAAAACAGGTTCATTCCAAAGGGCAGGGCTGCCTATTAGTTCTTGCTCCCTGGATCTCTGGAGCCACCCCAGTTCCTGTCCTCACTGAGGACTTTTCCTGTGATTCTCTGGGCTACTCTGTGGCCTTTCAATACATTTCCTTTTGTCGTTAGTTATCCAGTGTTCATTTCTGTTGTTTGCAACCAAAGAGCCCCAAGTGATAACCAGTGTTTGCAATTATTTGAGAACTTCCTGCTTCTTCATTGCTTTAATAAGAGGCTGCCAGATCGATCAGTGTGGATTCTTAAGCCTTGACCACCAGATCGTTCATCTCTTAGGTCCACTTTCACCAGCCCCTTTCCAGATACCTGAGTGCCACCTTTGCTTCTCTTGATTCTATCTTTGGAAGATGTGGACCTATCCTGTTTATATTAAAGTCTGCTATTGACTGGATGCAGTGGCTCAAAGTGTAGTCCCAGCACTTTGGGAGGCGGAGGTGGGAAGATCATCTGAGGTCAGGAGCTCGAGACGAGCCTGGCCGACATGGTGAAACCCCGTCTCTACTACAAATGCAAAAAATTAGCCTGACGTGGTGGCAGGTGCCTGTCTTCCTACCTACTGGGGAGGCTGAGGCAGGAGCATCACTTGAACCCAGGGGGCAGAGGTCGCAGAGAGCCGAGATTGCACCATTGCACTTCAGCCTGGGTAACAAGAGTGAAATTCCATCTCAAAACAAAAATAAAAACAACCAACCAACCAAACAAACAAAAACACAACAGAAGTCTGCTGTCACTTTGGGCTGACAGGATATGCTTTGCTGCCTTTTGGAGAACAGTTGAGCTTTATCACTGTTTATTTACCTAGACAGGAACCAGCTAAGCCAGAATGAAATCAGCTCCCAGGATTTCTCTGACTTCACTTTCCACCTGGGCTCTCTCTGACAATAGGTAACCTTTGGGTGAAGTTGGCACAAAACTTTGAGAGACAGGACTCCTAACTGGCTGACATTTTTAACATAAAGCAGCTATGGTAGTGTCACCAAGAGCTTTCGTCAGGAACGCAGATGGCTTGCCTGGGGCCAGCACTCTGCCTTATCCTCTCCTTACCCCTTCTCCTTCCCTCTTCCACTCTATTTCTGCTTTTGAGCAGCTGGAGTGATAAGTTCTGGTGATTCTCGTTCATCACCTACCTTTGACAGACTGGGGTTTTCCTCTGAGGGCAGTGGCTCTTGGGAAAGGTCTCCAGGACTCCCCAGAAGCCTCAGGTCAGGTAAACACAGTCATTCCCTTGGCTCTTAGCTGGACTAACTGATAGCCTTGGCGACCTTTAGCAATGACAGAGGTGTTCTTTCTTCGCAATGGTCAGACAACATCCGCCCTGGCAATGCTGAAGCACCTCTGAGCAAACCACTCAGCATGGCCCGATGTGACCTTCCCGAGGGAAGATGCTATGTCTGCTTTTTCTCTCCACCCTGGTTGATGGAATAAATTAATGGTTGATTAAAGTATAACAGAGTACACACAACTAACTTAATTTTAGCCCCTGACCAGCACAAGGACACAAGAGTCATCTAAGCAGAGTAGTGAGAAGGAAGGACTCCAGGGTCTCTCCAGAAGAGGAAGCATCTTGTAGTGAGTGGCTAAGGAGTATAAACATGGGACTCTGGGCTTAGGGTCCAGTTGTACCACTTAGCTGTTAATTTGGGCAAAGTTACTCAGGTTCTCTGAGCCTTATCTGTAAAACAGAGATAGGATTGCCACCATCTCCTCGGGTTCCTGTGACAACTACATGAGATGAAACCTAAAAAGTCCCCAGCATGAAGACTGGCACATAGTGCCATCAGTGTGGACTATTGTTGTCACTGGTAATAAAATCACCAGCAACCAGCCACCAGGAGGGAACAGCCTACGTGCATTGCGACCTTTCTGAAGGCAAAGGCTGCAGGAGACCTTTCCAGGGAGTCAGGACTGGAGACGCCAGTGGGGCACCCTGCACATGGCAGCAGAGGCCAGCATAGGACAGAGCAGAACCAAGGAGAGCTTAGCTTTCCCCACCAATGCCACACTGTTGCCCAAATCCTGCAAGCTTTATAACTCATCCGAGGGGGGAAAAAGAGGGAAGGGGGAATCTTATAGTTACCTAAGTTTGTAAATGGGAAATGTTCGTACCTGCTGCACTCATAAAAGTTTGTCTTGGCACAGCTGAGACAGAGACACAGAACTATCTGGCCTGTAGGGTGAAGCTACCTGCCTCCCCATCCCTGCTGCCCTTCTCCCACCATCCTTGCCATTATCCTTCTCTCCTTGAGGGAAGAATGCAAGTCTGCTAAGAAAATGGCGAGGCACTGCTGCAAAGGTTGGCATTCAGGTACTGGACCGAGGCCCTGGACTTCCTCCTGCTGGGGCTTGAGTGGGAGCCCGGCCTGGCGGTGCCTGTGTGGTGGCTGGCTGCCTGCTGAGCATCAGGAGCTTGATGAGCAGAGACACAGGATAGTCTTCTAGCTTGATCCCTGAGAGGCAAGTAGAGTAGAAGTGGGATTTCTACAGAAATCCCCAAGAAGAAGTGTTGGGAATTCAGAGTCCGGGGAAGGAAGAGAGGACTGGGATTTGGGCCTAGATGGCTCGGGTAATCATGATGCCACGGCCAGCTGCGGTGGCTCATTCCTGTCATCTCAGTACTTTGGGATGCCAAGGCGGGCGGATCACCTGAGGTCAGGAGTTCAAGACCAGCCTGGCCAACGTGGTGAAACCCCATCTCTACTGAAAATGCAAAAATTAGCCGGGCAAAATGGTGAATGCCTGTAATCCCAGCAACTTGGGAGGCTGAGGTAGAGAACTGTTTGAACCCAGGAGGCAGAGGTTGTAGTGAGATGAGATTGCACCACTGCACTCCAGGCTCAGGGACAGAGAGAGACTCTGTCTCAGAAAAAAATTTCGATATCAGGTATCAAGAGGGGGAGTGGGTCAAGGGTGAGGGAACTGATACGTATACTTTAGTCCAGGTGAGTTAAGACGCTGATGTGACGTCCAAGTGTAAGCATCAGGAGCGCTAATGAAAATGTAATTACAGGTATAGAGAGGTGGTTCTCAAACTTTTGAAACAGGGTCTTACTCTGTCGCCCAGGCTGGACTGCAGTGACAAGATCTCTGCTCACTGCAACCTCCACCTCCCAGGTTCCAGTGATTAAGCCACTTTAGCCTCCCTAGTAAATGGGATTACAGGCTTGTGTCACCACACTCAGCTAACTTTTGTACTTTTAGTAGAGACAGGGTTTCACCGTGTTGGCCAGGCTGGTCTCGAACTCCTGACCTCATGATCCTCCAGTGCTGGGATTACAGGCATTTGCCACTGTGCCCGGCAGCCTCCAAAGAACTTTTGATTAAATGGGTTTATCCATCAATGTTAATTGCATTAGCAATTAGAACTGAAACATATAATGTTTATTCATCTGTTTAAAAGTAACAGTAACAAACCTCTTAAACATTAACATAAATCATATGACTATATATCCTGAAAAAAAGTTTAGTGATCATTTTACATTTTTGCAAATCTTTTTAATGTTTGGCTGAACAGTAGATAGTTGGATTACCAAACCTTTTTTTTTTTTTTTTTTTTTGAGACAGGGTCTGGCTCTGTCTCCCGGGACGGAGTGCAGTGTTACAATCTCGGCTCACTGCAACCTCTGCCCCCTGGGCTAAAGCGATCCTCCTGCCTCAGTTTCCTGAATAGATGGGACTACAGGCATGCGCCACCATGCCCAGCTGGATTCTCAAATCTTTTGCACTCAATTTCTTATGACATCTTGTATTTCACTGAAGTCTCTGAAGAGAATCCATATTCACACTGGTAAGTCGTTGGAAAAGGGAAGGTCTTATGACTCCCATCAGGGAGGATCCTGGACATACTTTTGAGAACTGAGAGGGGTCACAGATTTCAATAATTTTTTTGAAGTACTATTCCCAGAGATGAGAGTTTTGTCCTAAGAGTATAAAAGAGATGTTGTTGGGAGAAGAGAGAGAGAAATGCAGACAGTACGACCTGAGGACTAGGTAAATCTGTACAGTTGATCTTCGTTATTCGTGGGTTCTGTGTTTGCAGCAAATTCGCCTACCTGCCATATTTGTAACCCAAGTCAATACCTGTGGCACTTTTGTGGTCAACTGCAGACATGCACAAATAGGTGAAAAATTTAGGTAGCGTGATGTGGGACTAGCCATACCTGCAACTGAAGTTGGTAATGGTTGTAGTTTGGGGTCCTCTGCCTGTTGAAGTTAGGACTAGCGCTGGATTCAAATGACAATCATGAGTTGAATTGCAGTCAGCAATGGACCACATATACAACGGTGGGACCAAGTGGTAGTGCCATGTGATTACAGTACAGTTTTTTTTTGTTTTTTTGAGACGGAGTCTCACTCTGCTGCTCAGGCTGGAGTGCAGTGGCGTGATCTCAGCTCACCGCAGCCTCTGTCTCCCAGGTTCAAGTGATTCAACTGCGTCAGCATCCTGAGTAGCTGGGATTGCAGGCACGCGCCACTATGCCTGGCTAATTTTTGTATTTTTAGTGGAGATGGGGTCTCACTATATTGCCCAGGTTGGTCTGGAACTCCTGACCTCAAATGATCCACCCACCTTGGCCTTCCAAAGTGCTGGGATAACAGGCGTGAGCCACTGTATCCGGCCCACAATACAGTATTTTTAATGTATCTTTTTATGTTTCGATCTATTAGATACGCAAATACTTAGCATGGTGTTACAGCTGCCTACAGTATTCCATAGAGTAACATGCTGTACAGCTTTGCAGGAGCAGTAGGCTACACTATCTAGCCCAGGTGTGTAGCAGGCTATGCCATCTATGTTTGTGTTAGTGCAGTCTACGACATTCACACAACAAAATCACCTACTGATTTCTCAGAACATATCCCTGTCGTTAAGGAAAGCAGGACTGTACGTAATGAGATATCTCGGGGATGGAACGCAAGTCTAAACATGAAACTCATTTATGTTTCACATACACCTTTTACACATGGCCCGAAGGTAATTTTATAAAACATCTTTAATAATTTGAGCATAAAACAAAGTTTCGACTGCAACCCATCACGTGAGACCAGAGATGAAACTTTCTACTGGTGCTGTCAGGTCCATGCTCAAAATGTTTCAGATTTTGGAGCGTTTTGAATTTTGAATTTTCAGATTAGGGATGCTGAACCGGTGAATTAAATAAGGTTTCACTGATTAGGGATGCTTAACCAACGTATTAAATAGGCGTCTTTAAATAGAAACACACCTAAAACAAGGTTACATCTTGATCAATTGACAAGAATGTAAGCAGAGGCTCACAGAAAGCTAAACTTGTATTTCTTCGAGGAACTCAATTCCCCTGTGAGTTCAGTATTCACTAATTCAGTGTTTGCGGCACCGTCATAGAAAAAACTACCTTGAATAATGAGACTTGGCTGTACTTGGAGGTGGGAAGAGGAAAGAAAATCTAGGAAAAATAAAGTTTCAATAAAATGGTTGCTAGTGAGAAAATTTTCAAAAAGGAGAAACTGGTCCACTTGTCAGCCACAGCAGGGGAAGAAGAGGCAAGTTCCGCCTCTCCTGTCTCCACCACCCCACTGGTGGAGGTCCCATCACCTCTGCCTGGACAGGTTTCTCCTAGACTTTTGCTCAACTGTATAAATAAATAAATCAATCAGTGAAACCTGGAGCTTGTCCAAGCTGCATGTGCTTTCCATCATAGGAAAGGAGTGAGAGAAAAGGGCTGCTCAACTCCTGTAAAGAGAAAAAGGGAAATAAAGAAATAAAGTGGCCAGGCCAGGCATGGCGGCTTACGCATGTAACTCCAGCACTTTGGGAGGCCAAGACAGGTGGATCACCTGAGGTTGGGAGTTCGAGACCAGCCTGACCAACATGGAGAAACCCCATCTCTATGGAAAATACAAAATTAGCCAGGCATGGTGGTGCATGCCTGTAATCCCAGCTATTTGGGAGGCTGAGGCAGGAGAATCACCTGAATCCAGGAGGCAGAGGTTGTGGTGAGCCAAGATCACGCCACTGCACTCCAGCCTGGGCAACAAGAGCGAAACTCCAGCTCAAAATAATAAATAATAATAATAATAAATAAAGTGACAGATGGTAGAGATGAGTTTATTGAAAAAGGAGTGTTACAGGAACTCTACTTTCTCAGGGTTAGATGGGAGGGTGACATTTTTCAGCAAAGGTGCTCTTAGTTGCAATACAGACCTTTTTAGCCAGAAATTGCTAGAAAGGCAAACACGTTTTGATTAACTCTAGATCGAATATGGCTGCGGGGAAAGGAAGTCAGAGCTCTATTTTTAAGGTAATTTGATACAAGGTGAGCTCCCTTTCCCTTGCCATGGTGCAGATTGCGTGGTCACGGCACACTTCCACCACCTGGTGGCCAAACACTTAAATTGCAAGGCCTGCCCTTTAAGAAGGCCTCAACACCAGGGAGGATCTAATAGCATCTTCTTCTCTGGGCTCCGCAAAATCTTTTGAACCCCTCCGAAGAAAAGAGCTGAAACTCTGCTCACTTCTCCAAAGACGAGTTTGGTTTTGCCCTCCTGTTATAACCAGAAAAGCCAAGGAAGACTTTGAAGTCAACAAAGTCCTTCCTCTGAAGTGCCAAGAACCCTAAAATTCCTGAAGTAGTAATTAATTCTCTTCCTTCCTGCGAGTTGTCTTTGAAAATGCAGACGCCCATTGTGAAGGGCGAGCTGTTAAATCGTTAACACTTTAGTGCGAATAGCTGTCTCAGCCACTTTCCTCAGGTGGGGCTCTTAGCTCCTAGAGGGGTTAAGGAAAGGGCCCAAAGGGAGGAAGAGAGGGCATCTGATATGGTCCTTCTATTATCCTGGGACTAAGAGGTCAGGAGGGACCCTGGTGAGAGCCTTGCTTCCTGCACGTGATAACCTGCTTCACCCCAGCCAGCAAAAGTACTGACAAAACCCTGATGACCAGAAGAAGCAGTGTGTGCTGTCTGTGGGCGGACACTCGGAAAATGCTAAGAAAGACCCCTGATGGCAGTGTTCCAAAGAGGAAGCTGGGTCCTCTAGCTGCAGGACACTGGTGTTTGTTTGTTTGTTTTTTGAGTCTTGCTCTTGTTGTCCAGGCTGGAGTAGAGTGGCACGATCTCAGCTCACTGCAACCTCCACCTGCCCTGTTCAAGCAATTCTCTGCCTCAGTCTCCCAAGTAGCTGGGATTACAAGCGCCTGCCACCACACCTGGCTAATTTTTGTATTTTTAGTAAAGATCGGGTTGCACCATGTTGGCCAGGCTGGTCTTGAACTCCTAACCTCAGGTGATCCGCCCGCCTCGGCCTCCCAAAGTGCTGGGATGACAGGCACGAGTCACCACACGCAGCCTGTTGTTTCTTTAAAACAGTGTGTAAAGCTTATGGGCCTGATCCTCCCCACAGATAAAAATGGTTTAGTCCTCAGCATTTAAAATTGGGAGATTTCACATCAAAATCTGGATTTCTGGCTTTTCCTGTAAAAAGAGTAAGGATGAGGATAATGATGATGAGACCAGCATTTTCATGGGCTCCTCTGAAGCCCACAGGGAGCTGCTCTGCAGGGAGGGGACTCCACCTTCGGGTTCGCCACAGTCCCCAGAAGACACGCTTGCTGCATTTCTGTTACTGCCCTGGCTCCTGGAATCATCTGAGGTTGCAACTCTGTCTTCAAATACTACTAATAATGTAAATGATGATACAAGTCATGGAAATAATCCGTAATGCTAGCAGTCATTTTGTCAGAGGCGTCTGAAGCAGAGTGCCGCCATCATTAACGGGGCTAGGTAAAATAAGACCTACTGGCTGCATTCCCAGGAGGTCAGGCATTCTAAGTCACATGCTGAAATAGGTACAGGTCACAGACACCTTGCCGATAAAACAGGCTGCTATAAAGAGACTGGCCCAAACCCACCAAAGATGGCCACAAAAGTGACCTGTGGTCATGTTCACTGCTCATGATGTGGTAATTATAATACATTAGCATGCTGAAAGACACTCCCCCCAGCGCCATGACAGTTTACAGATGCCACGGCAATGTCAGGGGGTTACCCTCTATCGTCTAAAAGGGGTAGGAATCCTCAGTTCCAGGAATTGCCCACCCCTTTCCCAGAAAACGCATGAATAATCTACCCCTTTGCGTATGATCAAGAAATAACCATAAAAACAGGCAACAAGCAGCCCTTAGGGGTGCTCTGCCTATTGGAGTAGCCACTTTTGTTTCTTTACTTTGGCAATAAATTTGCTTTCACTTTACTCAGTGAATTCACCTCAAATTCTTTCTTTTGTGAGGTCCAAGAACCTTCACTTGGGGTCTGCATCAGACCCTTTTCTGGTAAGGATTTGATGCTACGTCAAGCCGGGCATTGTGCTAGTAACATTACTCACCAATTAACTCCAATTCTCACAAGACAATGATGTTTCCATTTTCATAATAGCAAGAAGAAAACCAAGGGACAGGGAGCTCCATCGCCACCTGCTCCTTTTTGTATTGGTATTAGAATACTGCCACTGTAGATTTTCTTGGGTGCTTATTATATCTTTTGTATTTATTCTCCCTTCAATAGAGACTCGGCTAAAAATGAATAGCACTATATTCATTTTCATCACAGACAACACTCTGGCTCTGTTTCTAGCACCAAAACTGCAACCAAGACCCTCCTGCTTGTCCTCACCTCTGTGCAATTCAAGATTCTGGGCGACAGCCCTCCAATCTCCCCTGTTCTACCCATGAGGCAACTGGCTTTCTGTTGAGCTACAGGTGACTTCTTTTCTTGACAAATACTCATGGCTCTCTATTGTTTGGCTAATTCATTAATACCTATGTTGTATTTCAAATGACCAAGTGCATTCTTGCCAACCCAGAAAGAAACAAGAAGGTGTTTCGATTCTTGCCCACTTATTAACAATTCAAGTCCATTTAGGCTGCTGTTTCTTTGACTATGAGGAGTGAGCCCTAGAGAGGCAGTAGAGGATACCTCTGAGGGCAACTAATGGGCTTTCTTTTGAATACAGAAATAACACTGTTGCTTTCGATTATTGGGAGTTCTTACCTCCCTCCCCAGTGCTGATAGATTTCCGTGGTCCTATTACACTGTCCCTCCTGGTACTCTAGGTCGGGGTCCTCACCCTAGGACCGGTACTGACTGTGGCCTGTTAGGAAGTGAGCATCACCAGTTACCGCCTGAGCCCTGCCTCCTGTCACATCAGAGACAGCATTAGACTCTCACAGGAGTGGGAACCCTATTGTGAACTGCGCATGCAAGGGGTCTAGGTTGTGTGCTCCTTATGAGACTCTAATTAATACCTGATGATCTGAAGTGGGACAATTTCATCCCAAAAACATCTGCCCCACCCCCCTACTTCACCACTACCCATTGGTGGAAAAACTGTCTTCCACAAAACTGGTCCCTGGTGCCAAAAAAGATTAGGGACTGCTGCTCTAAATAACCAAAGGCATGCATTTCCTCCAGCCCTGTCCTTTCTTTCAAGGAAGAAAGAAACGAGGGAGGCAATGGGCCTATTTTCTCATCCCATTCAATTAGTTTGGCAGAAATTAGTTTGATCATGTATTGTGTGTTAAATTAAAAAAATACCCCAACGACATATCTTTTAATGTCCCTGTTGATGAAGAAAGCCAACTTCTGTACAATAGTTGAAGAAGTTTGTTCTGAGCCAAATGTGAGGACCGTGACCCAAGACGCAGCCTCAGGAGGTCCTGAGAACACGTGTCCAAGATGGTCGGGTTACAGCTTAATTTTATATATTTTAAGGAGACAGAAGTTACAGGCAAAGATGTAAATCAACACAGGTGAGGTATACATGGATTCATCCCAGAAAGGCAGGACATCTGGAAGCAAGGGTTTTCCAGGTCATAGGTGGATTCAAAGATTTTCTCATTGGCAATTGGTTGAAAGAGTTAAGCTTTGCCTGAAGAGCTGAGTCAGCATAAAGAGATATTTGAGTCAAGGTAAGGGGGATTGTGGAATCCCAGGTTTTATTATAGAGGTGAAGTCTCTAAGTAAGCAGCTTCAGAAAGAATAGATGGTATATGTCTCTTACTGGGCCTGAAAAGGTATCAGACTCTCCAAAAGAGTCCTGGTAAGGGAAGGAGGTTCTCTATAGAATGCAAATTTTCCCAAGAGATGGCTTTACAGAGCTATTCCAAAATATGTCAAAGAAATACATTTGGGGGTAAAATACTCTGATTTCCTTTACCGCCTGTTATCTGTCATGTGATGCCACACCAGCATCAGGTTGGGCCTTGGTATTTTGTTGCTGCAAAGAGAATGTTTTGTCAGTCTCATCGTCTCTTTGTCAACGGTAATGCTGGTTTGTCATCTGCCTAAAACTCCAAAGGGTGGCAGGTATAGCAAAGGATATCTGACCTCCCTTCCCATCATGGCCTTAACTAGTTTTTTGAGGTTTTTTTGTTTTTGTTTTGTTTTGTTTTTTGAAAGAGAGTCTCACTCTCTCTCCCAGGCTGGAGTGCTGTGGTGCAATCTCAGCTCACTGCAACCTCCGCCTCCCGAGCTGAAGCGATTCTCCTCCTCAGCCTCCCAAATAGCTGAGACTACAGGTGTGAACCACCAAGCCCAAATAATTTTTGTATTTTTAGTAGAGACGGAGTTTCTCCATGTTGGTCAGGCGTTGGTCAGGCTAGTCTCAAACTCCCAGCCTCAGGTGATCTGCCCACCTCAGCCTCCCAAAGTGCTGGGATTACAGGTGTGAGCCACTGTGCCTGAGGCTTTTGCTTGTTTGTTTCTTTAAATATATATATATAGATACACATATATATATATTTGCCAACAAAGCTCAGTCTCTGGAGAGACTGTGAAAAATGACCAATGCTGACTATATATCCAGTCATCACAGCAGGGTGTTGAGAAGAATTTTCCATCAAGTAAACCTCATTGGCTGCGATCCTGCCATTGCACAAGGCTTCCTCAGGTTTTCTATGGGATCTTCTTGGCCAGTGGGTGGTCCAATCAGTGGCTGGGGGTGCTTAGAATTTTATTTTTGGTTTACTCCCCAAACTTGGTCATGTTCTTTCCTTCCTTCCCCTTTGTTTTCAGCCCTAGTAATTTTCTTTTTTCTCTCTCTCCTTTTTTCTTATTTTAGACAGAGTCTCACTCTGTCATCCAGGCTGGAGTCCAGTGGCATGATCTCGGCTCACTGCAATCTCCACCTCCTGGGTTCAAGTAATTCTCCTGCCTCAGTCTCCTGAGTAGCTGGGATCACAGGTGCATGCCACCAAGCCCAGCTAATTTTTGGTATTTTTAGTAGAGACAGGGTTTCACCATGTTGGCCAGGATGGTCTCGATTTCTTGACCTCATGATCCACCCGCCTCGTCCCCACAAAGTGCTGGGATTACAAGCGTGAGCCATCATGCCCAGCCCAGTTTTAACTCTTATTGAAGTTTCTATAATCATAAGAGTCAAATCCAAGGCTTGTTACAAAAATTTTTTGTTTTTTGTTTTGTTTTGTTTTGAAACAGAGTCTCAAAAGAGACTCAGAGAGAGCAGATCCCTCTCACTCCATTTCCCGATCTCTAAATAATTTAATACTATATTCTATGATTTTTCAGTTTGAGGTGTATAGTGTCAACTTCTTGATATGGAAAATAAGGCCTAATTCTCTCTCTCTCTCTCTCTCTCTCTCTCTGTGTGTGTGTGTGTGTGTGTGTGTGTCTCGTGCTCTCTCTCACATACACACATTCATACTTTCTGACTTCCTGTCTTCCTGAAACAATTACATTACTTTGGTTAGACACATATTCAATGTTGTATTCATCAAGGTCTAATCAGAATTTTAGTTTTTGTTTATGCCCAAAAACTTTGTAACATTCTTTCTTTCCTTCCTTCCCCTTTATGGATTTCAGCCCTAGTAATCAGAAACCATAGAGTGATTGGTGCAGAGAAAGTTTAATATAAAGAATTATCGGCTGGGTGCCGTGGCTCATACCTATAATCCAAGCACTTTGGGAGGCCAAGGCAGGCAGATCACCTGAGGTTTGGAGTTCAAGACCAGCCTGACAAACATGGAGAAATTCCATCTCTACTGAAAATACAAAATTAGCCGGGCGTGGTGGCGCGTGCCTGTAATCCCAGCTACTTGGGAGGCTAAGGCAGGAGAATTGCTTGAACTTGGGAGGCAGAGGTTGTAGTGAGCTGAGAACATGCCATTGCACTCCAACGTGGGTGACAGAGTGAGACTCCATCTAAAAAAAAAAAAAAGAAAGAAAAAAAAGAAGGATTATTAACTACAGTATAGGATTACCTATCAAGGGGGGAAAGAATTCTAAAGAATGCCTAGAGGTGGGCAAGTGTAGGGGACCAGAGTGCGCCTCCCCAAAGTATAAGGGATGATTGAGCTGAAGACATTCAGAGGAAACAGATGCAGCGAGCCCTCTGTCCTCTGCTGGGGCTGGGGAGACAACACTGAAGCAGCCTGAGTGCTTTGGTCTGAAGGAGACCGGAAGCCCCCGAGGCTAGTTCTCTCTGATCTTTTCTGTTCTCCTCTCTCTCGTCCCTCTTTTTTCCCCCAAAGCCAGTCATGGAAAGCAGAATTCCACTTCCCCAAGGCTGATTATTAGAAACTAGACCCCCTCTTACCCAAAGCAAGCCTTACAAAGAGAGATATCACTCTTCCCTTCCCCATCTTTCTGTGTAGGAGCTGGACATAAAGACATTCTCGGAGCTGCCTTGCCTACCAGCTGGTCATAAGGATCCCATTCCAGAGGCTTCCTGCTCTATCCCCAGAGCAGGGAACGCTGCACAGAAAAGCCAAGAAGAATCTGAACATACGGGCCTTGCTGGGTCTCCCAACTCAATCCGCTGTCACTAGCTCATATCCTTACCCAGTCACATTTCTACATGCCTGTCCATTTTTTATTTGACTTAAGCATAAAAATAGACAGTATTCCTGGGTGTTTGGGGATTTTTTTCTGAAGGCTCCAGTGTCATGTAAAACTGCAATTAAATAAATGTGTTACGCTTTTCTCCCATTATCCTTTGTTACCGGAGTTGTCTGCCATGGCCCTTGTGGTGGGTGAGGAAAGGATCACACCTTTTCTGCCGCTGCATTTCCCTCTATTTGCCTAAAAGCAGAACATAGATCTATAAAGAAAAAGACATCTGTATGAGTCAGGATTAATAGGATGTATGTGTATATAAAAGAGAGTTTACTGGGGAGGAATGGCTCACGTGATGACAAGGCAAAATCCTACGAGAGGCCATTTGCAAGCTGGGGAGAAGGAGAAGCTGGTAGTGGCTCAGACCAAGTCCGAAAGCCTCAAGCCCAGGGAAGTCGATACTGCAGCCTTCAGTCTGTGGCTGAAGGCCTGGGAGATGCTGGGAAGCCGCTGGGCAAGTCCTAGAGTCCAAAGGCTAAAGAAGATGGAGTCTGATGTCCAAGAGCAGGAGGAGCAAAAGCAAGCACCTGACATGGAAGAAGAAAGAGCCCGAAGACTCAGCAAGCAAAGTTAGCCCATCCTCCTCACCTTTGTTCTAGCTGTGCTGGCTGCCATTGGATGGTACCCCCTACACTGAGGGTGAGTCTTCCTCTCCCAATCCACTGATTCACATGCCAATCTCTCCTGGCAACACCCTCACAGATGCGTGCAGAAACAATACCAGCCCCCTAGCATTCCTCAATCCAATCAAGTTGGCACCTAATATTAACCATCACAGTATCCTTCCCTGCTCTCTGAAGGTTACCAGTGGGCCAGATGTGGTGGCTCATGCCTGTAATTCCAGCACTTTGTGAGGCTGAGGTGGGTGGATCACCTGAGGTCAGGAGTTTGAGATCAGCCTGGTCAACATGGTGAAACCCTGTTTCTACTAAAAATACAAAAAAAAGAATAGCTGCTATGGTGAGGGCCCCTGTAGTCCCAACTACCTGGGAGGCTGGGGCAGGAGAATCGCTTGAGCCTGGCAGGCAGAGGTGCAGTGAGCCAAGATTGTGCCTCTGCATTCTAGCCTGGGTGACAGAGCGAGAATCCATCTCAAAAATAAATACATAAATAAACATAAAAGGTTACCACTGGAGACAGCTTTAGACCCTCTCAGCCTGGAGATGAAGCCAGAGGAATTTCTATGAATGGACTGTACTAACTGGCCTCTATCTGCCGTTCTTTGCCTTTCCTCAAGTTGCTGCCCATAGAAACTCAAAGTCCTTTTCCTTTGTCTTGTTACTTTTCTAAAAATGCACTGTTCTTTGTTAAAGAGGCTACAAACGCCAGAATTCCAAGCACCACGTTGAGAACTACTCATTCTCTGTGCATCTCCCATGTATTATAAAGAATATATGTGAGTAAACTTCTGTTTGCTTTTCTTTGGTTAATTTGCCTTCTGTAACAAAAGTCTGTTTCTACTACAAACCTCTGGGGGTTCTTTTCCCCCTATACAAGAGTACTCACGGGGGGACTGCCTCTCCCTGAGGTTGGATGGCACAGAAGTCCTCTGGGTTGCTCCAGGCCAGACCTAGGTCACAGCCACTGGATAAGAAGAAAACACCACTCCAAGGTACAGATGTGTAGAAAACCATGGCCAGGATGGGCAAGCAGTAAACACATCTCTGGAGGGCTGGCAGGCCCAGGCTGTGAAGCCAGCTGAGGCACCGGCATGATTCACTGGGGATGGTTCCTGGGAAGGCTGCGGGAACTCGGTGGGAAGTTATCCATCGGCTGCTGCTGGATCTTTTTTTTTTTTGAGACGGAGTTTTGCTCTTATTACCCAGGCTGGAGTGCAATGGTGCCATCTCAGCTCACCACAACCTCCGCCTCCTGGGTTCAGGCAATTCTCCTGCCTCAGCCTCCCGAGTAGCTGGGATTACAGGCACGCGCCACCATGCCCAGCTAATTTTTTGTATTTTTAGTAGAGATGGGGTTTCACCATGTTGACCAGGATGGTCTCGATCTCTCGACCTCGTGATCCACCCGCCTCGGCCTCCCAAAGTGCTGGGATTACATGCTGCTGGATCTTAATGGAGCTGTCACTAGAGCTCCCCTTCCCAGACCCCTCAACGCTGCCACCAAACAACAGGAGGGAAAAGCAGCAAAACCCTGGATGTTGGAAGCGAACCCCTTCTTCCTTCAGTGTCTCTCCAGCGCCCTCTACTGACGATGCTTTTAACAATATGCCAGCTGCAAAGGAGAAATGGTCAAATGACCCCGAATTTCACAGGTCAGACTGCAGAGTGAATCTGGAGCTGAGCGGCAGTAAATTGATAACTGACATAAGTGTTTACCCTTTATGAATCTATTAATGTTATTGACAACTGAGTCGTGTAACATATTGCGATCACTTCTCTTTCCCAACTTGACTTTTTGTTTTCTCTCGGATTAATAATTGGCTTTATTGTTTTTGTTTCTTTAATTATCACCAATCCCCAAACTCTCCCTCGTTATGTAAATCTCCCCTCCCACAGGGGAACAATAGTCTCAGTCCCACATAGCCATGTGTCCCTCACCTGCCTCATGATCCCGGCCCCAAATATTGGCAGGTGAGGGACACATGGCAGCAGAGACCATCATTTTTATTTGAGGAAGTTTATGCATCTTCAGCAGGATACCCCACCATGGTCTTGTGGCCAATTCACAGAGGCCACTGGCTTGCGGTCTTTCCTCTACCATCTCCTTTCATCTCCCTAAGGGTGTTCTTACACGTGCTCTGCCCACTCCTCTCCTGGCTTCTCATCATTACATTGATTGATTGATTGATGGATTGAGATGGACTCTTGCTCTGTCACCCAGTCTGGAGTTCGGTGGTGCCATCTTGGCTCACTGCAACCTCCGCCTCCCAGGTTCAAGCGATTCTCCTGCTTCAGCCTCTCCAGTAACTGGGACTACAGGCGTCTGCCACCACACCTGGCTAATCATTTTTTTGGGGGGGAGGGTATTTTTAGTAGAGATGGGGTTTCACCATGTTAGCCAGGCTGGTCTCAAACTCCCAAGCTCAGGTGATCTGCTTGCCTCAGCCTCCCAAAGTGCTGGGATTACAGGTATGAGCCACTGTGCCTGGCTGAAGCATAAATTTTTTAAAGTTCAAATATCTAAATAGGTTTCTTCCATGGTTAGAATATTTTTCCCATTTGTTTTGAAGATCAAATAATTTAGGATTCAAAAGAATGTGAAAGTCTTAGTACACACTCAGATGAGTTGGTCTTAAATTGCTATTCATGGAAACCTTTTCAGGCCTGAAATATTAAGAAAACTCACTGTTTCCTTTAAAAAAAAAAAAAAAAGCTGGCTTTAGTTGTTGGTCTTTATCGAATGAATGGATTTTCCAGATAGACAAAATTAGTTTTCTATAAGTAGCACAGAAAGGGAAGAAATAAAGTGAGTTACCACAGGCCAGCATTCAGATGACGGCAAATCCCGGCTCTAGTCTTTGGTTAGGGGCTTAAGTGCTTAGAACCTATTAGAAGAATAAAATAGTAATCAAAATAATTTAACTGGGTAAAAAAGGAGTCAGACCTCACCTGAAATTGGATTTCAGAATGTTTAAACTTGGATGTAAAATAAAACAAATATACGAGAATTAAAGAAGAAAGTATATGTACATGTTCATGAATCTTAGATGAGGGAAGTCTTACTAAGCTAAACATATTGAAGCCAAAAAGCATCAAAAATAAGATTGACATAGCCTGGGCAATGTGGCAAGACCCTGTCTCTACAGAAAAAAAATTTTAAATTAGCTGGGCGTGGCAGCATGTGTCTGTGGTCCCAGCTACTTAGGAGGCTAAAGCAGGAGGATTGCAGAGCCTGGGCCGTTGAGGCTGCAGTGAGCCGTGATCGCACCACTGCACTTCAGGCTGGGTGACAGAGTGAGACCCTGTTTCAGAGAATAGATAAATTAAAACAAAAAATTGACAGATTTGAGCACATCAACATCCAACATCTTCCATAAAACCCATTGTGGAATAAATGTTTGTGTTCCCACAAAATTCACATATCAAAGGCTTCACCCACAATTTGATGGTATTTGGAGTTGGGTCCTTTGGGAGGTAATTAGGGTTAGATGAGGTCATAAGGGTGGGGCCCTCATACTAGGATTAGTGTCCTTATAAGCAGAGACATCAGAGGTTTCTCTCTCTCTCTCTCTCTCTCTCGAGGACACAGTGAGAAGGCAGATGTCTTCAAGCCAGGAAGAGAGCCCTCACTAGAAACCTAGAAACTAACAATGCTTGCACGCTAATCTCAGATATCCAGCCCCCGGAACCATCCAGTCTACAGTAGTTGATTATGGCAGCTGGAACCGAGTAGTACATAGTAGCCTAAGGAAAGTTTAAAAACTAGAAATGTGGCAAAAAGTATTTGCAACTTTTGTACTTGGTTTCATGTTTACAACTTTAAAATGTTTAAAAATTTTAGAACAAATCAGCTAGAAAAATACAAATATACCAATAGAAAAATGAGCAAAAGACACGGAGAGATCATTTATGAAAGAACTACAAATTAACAACAAAAGAAAATGTGTTCTCTATCATTACAGCAGGAATAGCCCTCGCAAGATGTCCATATCCTAATCTCCAAAACTGAATATGTTACTTTACATGGCAAAAGAACTTTGCAGGTAATCTGTTAAGGATTTTGAGATCAGAGGATTATCTTAGACTATCTGGGTCGGCCCCATGTAATCATAAGTGTTCTTATAAGTGAAACAAAAAGTCAGGGGAGTCCAGGTCAAAGAAAGAGATGTGATGAAGGAAGCAGAGGTTGGAATGCTGTGTTCTGAAGATGGAGAAAGGGGCCGCAAGCCAAGGAATGCTGGCAGCTTCTGGAAGCTGGAAAAGGCAGGGGAAACGAATTCTCCCCTAGAGCTTCTAGCAAGGAATACGCCCTGCCAGCACATTGACTTCAGCCCTGTAAGACTCATTTTGGACTTCTGACCTCCAGATCTGTAAGATAACAAATTTGTTTTGTTTTAAGTCATAACTTTGTAGTAATTTGTACAGCAGAAATAGGATACTAATACAATCACTAGTCAAGGACATCTAAATTAAAGGAATGATACATATGCTTTTAGATCAGCATAAATGAAAAGTGTTGGTGTGGTGGAATATAGGCACATATGCTTCTGGTAGCAATGTAAATAAGGAGGCCGGGCGCAGTGGCTCACACCTCTAATCTCAGCACTTCAGGAGGCGAAGGCAGGCAGATCATGAGGTCAGGAGTTCGAGACCAGTCTGGCCAATGTAGTGAAACCCTATCTCTACTAAAAATACAAAAATTAGCTGGGCATGGTGGTACGTGCCTGTAGTCCCAGCTACTGGGGAGGCTGATACAAGGAGAATCGCTTGAACCCAGGAGGCGGAGGTTGCGGTGAGCCGAGATCGCGCCATTGCACTCCAGCCTGGGTAACAAGAGCAAAACTCCGTCTCAAAAAAAAAGAAATGTAAATAAGTATGCCTTTTTTTGGGCATACTTGGCAACGGTATTTGTCAATCCGTATCAGATCTTTAAATGGGCATCTTTTACCCAACAACTTTATTTTTCTTCAACTGTATTCTAAGCACCTGATTTCCAATTGCATTTCGTAGTGAAACTCTTCCTTCACACAAAATAGAGCAGAGGGGAGTGCAGCTGCAGTTGCTGAAGCAGTGTGAGGGGCCGAAGCCTGAAGCGTGGCCTTCGCCTCACCCCTGCAGAAGGCCCTCAGGCATTTCCAGGGCTCCACAGAACACACTTGGAGAATCACTGTCTTGGGAGAATAACTGGACAAGTAAACAACAGCTCTGTACAAGGATGTTTATCACAGCGTTGCTTCCATTGCAACAAATTAGAAATCACCTATACGCCTCTCAAGAAAAGGGACTTGTTAGGAAAACATGCTCAATATCCCTAGTCACCAGGAAAGGCAAATTAAAAATATGATGGGATATCACCACATCCCTGTTAAAATGGCTACTATCAAAAAGATGGGGCTGGGTGCAGTGGCTCACACCTGTAATTCCAGCACTTTGGGAAAATAAGGCGGGCGGATCATGAGGTCAAGAGATCAAGTCCCTCCTGGTTAACATGGTGAAACCTCGTCTCTACTAAAAATACAAAAAATTAGCTGTGCATGGTGGTGCATGCCTGTAATCCCAGCTACTCAGGAGGCTGAGGCAGGAGAATCACTTAAACCCCAGAGGTGTAGGTTGCAGTGAGCTGAGATCTCGTCACTGCACTCCAGCTTGGCAACAGAGCGAGACTCCATCTTAAAAAAAAAAAGATGAAAGATCAAAACTGTTGGGCTAGGATGTGGAGAAAGGGAACCCTTGTACACTATTGGTGAGAATGTAAATTACTACAGTCACTAGGGAAAATAGCATGGAGGCTCCTCCGAAAATTAAAAATAGAACTACCATATGATCCAGCAATCTCACTACTGGGTATAGATCCAAAAGAAATAAAATGAGCATGTCACAGACATATCTGCACTCCCATCTTTATTGCAACGCTATTTACAATAGCCAAGGTATAAAATCAACCTAAGTATCCCTCCACAGATGAATGAAGAAACAAACACAGATATGCAGACACACATACACACACACACACACACACACACACACACTGAAATATTACTCAGCTTCAAAGAAAAAAGAAATTTCTTTTTTGACAACATGGATGAACCTGAAGGACATGCTAATTGAAAAAGCCAGGCACAGAAAAATAAATACCTCATGATCTCACTTACATGTGGAATCTAAAAAAGTGGAACTCACTGAAGCTGAGAGTGAGATGGCAGTTGCCAGGGGCTGCAGGGTGGGGAATGGGGAGACGTTGGTGAACGCGTCCAAAGTTTCAGTTAGGAGAACTGACTTCAGATCTATTGTATAGTGTGGTGACTAGTTAATAATGTATACTTGAAAGTTGCTAAGAGGTTTTTACGATCTCGAAACAAAAAATGATAAGTATGTGAGGTGATGAATATGTCAATTAGCTTGATTTAATTTCACTCTCTGTGTGTGTGTGTGTGTGTGTGTGTGTATCCCAAAGTGCTGGGACTACAGGCATTAGCCACCATGCTCCGCTGTTTTTATTTGTCAACTATATGTTAATAAAAAATTTTAAAAAGTGACTTGTGGCCAGGCATGGTGGCTCACGCCTGTAATCCCAGCACTTTGGGAGGCTGAGGCAGTTTGATCACCTGAGGTCAGGAGTTTGAGACTAACCTGTCCAACACGGTGAAACCTCGTCCCTACTAAAACTACAAAAACTAACTAGGCGTGTGGGTAGATGCCTGTAATCCCAGCTACTCGGGAGGCTGAGGCAGGAGAATCACTTGAACCCGGGAGGTGGAGGTTGCAGTGATCTGAGATCGTACTCCAGCCTGGGCAACAAGAGTGAAACTCCATCTCAAAAAAAGAAGGGACTTGTTATAATTTATTCATAAAATAGAATACTATGCAGTCATTAAAAATGATAAAACACATCTATAGCAACATAGAAAAAGTTATACAATTTATTGAAAGGGAAAATAGGTTATAAAACACCTTGACATGGTAGGATTAATTTTAGAAATACACATACAAATGTGTATAAATTATAAAGATACATAAAGAGATATGGATTAAAGCATTAACAGTTATCATCTCTGGGTGGTGGAATTGAGTTGAGCATTACCTTCTTCTTTGCTTCTTTGTGTATTTTCTGAATTTAAAAAAAGTCTATATTGTATATTCAGGGAAAAAGCTGATTATACCATGAATAATGAATGAACAAAAAAGGAATAAATGGTGTGTGTCTGTGTGTGTGTGTGTGTGTGTGTGTGTGTGTTCAAGGACATACATATAAGAGGAGGGGGAAAGAAAGAGAACAGAAAAGGAGTCAGACATTTATCTTCATGAGTTTAGGTAGTTAATGAAGTGAGATATAAACATATTTTATGTGACAAGGTGTGAGTGAAGCATTAATGCTGGATTCTCACATTTGCCCCTCTAGCTCCACTTCCCTTTCTCTTCTGCTCTGCTCTTGGTGAGGCTGGCCCATGTGGACCATTCGCATCTCCTTGACCCATGGGGGCCATCCACATCTCCCTTGCCTCTTGGCTTCTAGGTGGGTTTCCCGTGGAGATGCACCAGGAGAGATTAGAGTGGGAGTGAGATATGTTCCCCAAGCTCCCTCCCCATGTCAATGCCAAGGGTGTGCTTTGGGCTGCATGTGACCTTCTTCTAGCAAAGTCTGCAGCTCCCATCTGGAGGACCTATACCTCCTCTCCCTTTTCAGGTCTAATGGCAAGGTTTCTTGCTTTGGTTAGCTCCAGAGTACAGCATGACCCCTTGATAGTTTTGGTAAAGTCCACCTATAAATTTTTATTTATTTGTTTGCTTATTTTTGAGATGGAGTTTTACTCTTTTAGCCCAGGCTGGAGTGCAATGGCGTGATCTCAACTCACTGAACTCACTGCAACCTCCGCTTCCTGGGTTCAAGGGTTCAAGCAATTCTCTTGCCTCTGCCTCTCGGCCTCCTGGGTAGCTGGGATTACAGGCATGCACCACCATGTCCACTTAACTTTTTTGATATTTTTAGTAGAGCCAGGGTTTCTCCATGTTGGCCAGGCTGGTCTCGAACGCCCAACCTCACATGATCCACCCGCCTCAGCCTCCCAAAGTGCTGGGATTACAGGCGTGAGCCACCTTGCCTGGCCTCAAATTGTTTAATTTCCTATTTTGATCCTTACTATTATGCTGATGCAAAAGTAATTGCGGGTTTTGCCATTGAAAGTAACAACAAGTACCTTACAGTCTTATTTAAAAATCCCCTTTTTATCCCATGAGTATGTGGCAGGTATGTATCATGCATCTCAGTCCACAAAAACAGGCACTAAAGAAATAATATTTTCATCATTTCCTCTAGCTCAACTTAATTCTATCTTGTATTACTATTCCACTGGGGTGGCAAAACGCAGGGTCACTCAGTTTGGGATTTACTTCTCCACTCACTTTCCCTCGGTTTTGTGACTAATAATTGGGAAGCCTACCTGGTGTTAAGGCATGGGTGGGTGGGATGTCTTGTCATCTGGTCACTCAGGCAACTGCCAGACACCCCACACTCAACCCTGTGCTCAGTGAGCAACCGAAGAGCACGCTTCCAGCATGCGTCCTTCTCCCACTGCTGTGCTCCCCATGGGCACAGAGGGCTGCTTCTGCTACTTCTGTGTGATTCTTCAGTGGAGGAAGCTCTGGGAGGCTGCGTAGGTGCCGTCTGGCAGGCGAGATGATACAGTCACTTCTTAGTTAGGCTTGCAACTTCCTCAGGGATCTACAGGAAACCACAGCTTCCATTGCTGCTCATACCCTCACATTCCACACCCTACTTGGGTGTCTTCTGGTCTTCCCAGGGCTTAGCTTGAAGTATGGGGGCAAGACCGCTTTCTCTGGAGCCCACCAATGCCCACGCTACATCGATTCCCTTGCAGCTCTCATTGTTTTCCCCCTACCGGGGAAAATTCATTTTCCAGATTGTGTTTGGGGAAGCTTTCTCATTATGTATTCTCCTAAATATCTGGTTTAGATAGTTAAAAGATGTAAAAATGTTCCCTAGGTTGATATATTGATTCAATGCATTCACCAATATGTTGAAAATCCCAGCATGTTTTTTGGGAACATTCGTAAGCTGATTCTAAAATGTGTATAGAAATGTAAAAGGCCTAGGCCAGGTGCAGTGGCTCAGGCCTGTATTCCAAGCACTTTGGGAGGCCAAGGTGGGTGGATCATGAGGTCAACAGATGGTGAAACCCTGTTTCTACTAAAAATACAAAAATTAGCGGGGCGTGGTGGCGGGCAACTGCAGTCCCAGCTACTTGGGAAGCTGAGGCAGGAGAATCACTTGAACCTAGGAAGCAGAAGTTGCAGTGAGCCAAGATTGCGCCACTGCACTCTAGCCTGGTGACAGAGAAGGAAAAAAAAAGAAATGTAGAGGCCGAGAATACTACAGACCGTATCAAAGGAGAAGCAAGTTGGGCCGAGCGCGGTGGCTCAGGCCCGTAATCCCAGCACTTTGGGAGGCCGAGATCACGAGGTCAGGACTTCTAAGACCAGACTGGCCAACATGGTGAAACCCTGTCTCTACTAAAAAATACAAAAATTAGGTGAGCATGCTGGCTCGTGCCTGTAATCCTAGCTACTTGGGAGGCTGAGGTAGGAGAATTGCTTGAACCAGGAGCCGGGAGGCGGAGGTTGCAGTGAGCCAAGATCGCACCACTGCATTCCAGCCTGGACTACAGAACGAGACTCCATCTCCAAAAAAAAAAAAAAAAAGCAGCAGCAACAAGTTGGAAGACAGTCTATCAGATAAGACTTATTATAGAGCTACACTAATTGAGATGGAATACTAACGGCACAACAGGCGAGTAGACCAATGGAACAAAACAGAGAGTCTAAGAACAGACCCACACATTAATGGACACTGGATTTATGACAGAAGAGGCATGCAGAGCCGAAGGAGAAAGGACAGTCTTTTTTTTTTTTTTTGAGACGGAGTTTCACTCTTGTTACCCAGGCTGGAGTGCAATGGCGCACATCAGTTTCAGGTGGACTACAGATCTAAATGTGAAAGGTCGAAGAATACGTTTCTAGACATCACAGCAGAAAATCCTAACGACCATAAACCAACTTGATAAAAAAACTTGAAACAGTCTTGCTCTGTCATGCATGACTCGCTGCAGCCTCAAACTTCCAAGCTCAAGTGAACCTCCTACCTCAGCCCCCTGAGGAGCTGGGATGACAGGTGTGTGCCACCACACCCAGCTAATCTTTTTCAAGTTTTTTGTAGCGCCTGATCTCACTATGTTGCCCAAGCTAATCTCCAACTCCTGGGCTCAGGCGATCCTCCTGCCTCAGATTCCCAAGGTGCTGCAATTATAGGTGTGAGCCACCAGGCCTAGCCAAATTAGACAATTTTTACTTGGGCTGCATTGAAATTAGGATTTTTTTAAATCATGAAAAGACCTAAAAAGCAAGAATGAGAAGAAATATTTGTAGCATATATGAAAGACTCATATCCAGAACATATAAAGAATTCCTACAGAGTGATTAAAACGTAACAGCCAATCCAACAGAAAAATAGGCAAGAAACTTGACAAGCCATCTTACGAGAGAAGACATGCAAATACTTGTCAAGCAGGTGAAAAGGTGCTTGGCCAGGCACGGTCACTCACACTTGTTATCCCAGCACTTTGGGAGGCTGAGGCAGGAGGATCACTTGAACCCAGGAGTTCAAGGCTATAGTGAGCTATGATGATGCCACTGTACTCCAGGCTGCTGACAGAGCAAGACTTTGTCTCTATATTAAAAAAGAAAACGAAAGAAAAGAAAAGGTATTCCATCTCATTATACCTGGTAAATGCAATTAAAACTACAGCACAGGCCAGGCACAGTGGCTCACGCCTGTAATCCCAGTACTTTGGGAGGCTGAGGTGAGCAGATCATCTGAGGTCAGGAGTTTGAGACCAGCCTGATCAATATGGTGAAACCTTTTTTCTACTAAAAATACAAAACTTAGCCAGATGTGATGGTGAACGCCTATAATCTCAGTTACTTGGGAGGCTGAGGCAAGAGAATCTCTTGAACCCGGGAGGGGGAGGTTACAGTGAGCCGAGATGCCACTGCACTCCAGCATCGGCAACAGAGCAAGGCTCCGTCTCAAAAAAAAAAAAAAAATTAAATAAAAATTAAAAATAAAAAATTAAGATTACAAGTACTCTGTGTTGGTGGGATGTAGAACAATACACCCTCACACTCTGCTAGTAAACATGTAAATTAGCATAGCTTCTTCGGAAAACAGTTTGTCAGAATCAACTAAAGCTGAGCAAACATCCCCTGTCACCCAGCAATTCCACCCCTAGTTATATCCTCTAAGAAATGAATACATACATACAAAAGACAGATCTTCATGACAACATTATTCTTTTTTCTTTTTTTCCTGAGACAGAGTCTGGCTCTGTCACCCAGGCTGGAGGGCAGTGGGGCAATCTTGGCTCACTGCAACCTCCGCCTCGTGGGTTCAAGCAATTCTCCTGCCTCAGCCTCCTGAGTATCTGGGATTACAGGTGCCTGCCACCATGCCAGGCTAATTTTTGTATTTTTAGTAGAGACGGGTTTTCACCGTGTTGGCCAGGCTAGCCTTGAACTCCTGACCTTGTGATCCACCCACCTCGGCCTCCCAACATGCTGGGATTACAGGCGTGAGCCACCATGCCTGGCAGACATTATTCTTAATGGCTGCAAACTAGAAACAACTCAAATGTCTATCAAGAGTTGAATAGATGAATTAATGCATTGTATAGTCACATAATTGAATTTTATATACCAATGAAAATGAACTATTGTCACATGCAACAACATGGATGAATCTATAAATACAGTGTGAAGCAAAAGACAAGCACAACAGGCTACGTATTGGATAACAAAACAAAGAACTTGGCCAGGTGTGGTGGCTCATGCCTGTAATCCCAGCACTTTGGAAGACCAAGGTGGCCAGATTGCTTGAGATCAGGAGTTCAAAACCAGCCAGGGTAAGTAACATGGCAAAACCCATCTCTACAAAAAAATACAAGAATTAGCCAGGTGTGGTGGCACGCACCTGCAGTCCCAGCTACCCTGGAGGCTGAAGTGGGAGGATCGCTTGAGCCTGGGAAGTTGAGGTTGCAGTGAGCACTGAAGTCAAGATACTGCTAGGTGCTAGGCAGGTAGAGAAGGAGGGGAGTGATTGGATGAGGAGTGGGAGGGCTGTAAAGTTCACAACTCACTGCTGGTGACACCGGTGGGCTTAGTTTGTGATGGCCTCACACGTAACCACTTATACAATCTCAGCACTTCTCTGAAGCTATGTTAATGTCTTTTATGTCTTAATAAAAAGAGTCCATTTCAAAAAATCTACATTTGGTTTATATTGTAAGTCCTTTGTGTTCCCCGAAGGATGAGGCTTTTGGAAACTCAGAAGCCAGGGTGGCACTCCTTTGTCCCTGCCATCACTTTTTTCTCCTCCGAAGTCATGAACCCCAAACAGCTTCCCTGACAGATGGGGAGAGGACAAATAGAAAAGAAGATAGCAATGTGAGTGAAGGATGGAGGTGGGGGGTGCACTCTGGTTAATTTTTAAGGAATATTCTCCTATTCAATCAATATGTGTTCATCTGTAGGACCAATTTGTCATAATTATGAAATCGGTGGAAAAATTGTGTATTTTTTTACAATAAAAATATTCCAAATCGTGCATGACAGTCGACTGTGCAGAAGAGGTGTTTCTGTTGGTTGTTTGGTTAGTTGGATGGTTGGTTTTTGAGACAGGGTCTCTCTATCACCCAGGCTGGAATGCAGGGGTGCCATTACAACTCACTGCTGCCTCCACATCCTGGGTTCCAGTGATCCTCCCACCTCAACCTCCCAAGTAGCTGGAACTACAGGTGCATACCACCACACCCAGCTATTAAAAAAATTTTTTTTAGTAGAGAGGAGGTCTTATTGTGTTGCCCAGGCTGGTCTCAAATTCCTGCTCTCAAGTGATCTGCCCACCTCAGCCTCCCGAAGTGCTGGGATTACAGGCATGAGCCACTGCACCTGGCCAAAAAGTTTTGAATAGAGTCATTATATTCTGATTTTCTCTCTCACATGCTATATGTAATTGTGTGCATTTAAAACTTTGAAGGAAAACAGTTTTAAGGTAGGCTCATGGTACTGGTTCATGGTAGTTTTTATTAAAGACAACACTGTACTCCTAAAAATGAAAAACCTGTACATTCTTCTTTCAAAGTAATTTAACCCAAAGCCTCCCAATTTGGATAGGTACAAAAGTTTCACATTTTAGAACTGTTAGAAAGTCGTTTATCTGGCATGGATGGGGCAGGACTGCAGGTATAATTTCCTGCCACTAGATGTCTCTGAGTCTTAAAGCAGCAGACTTGTGGCGTTTCTGTCTATTTATACATACAGATCACCTACCTCTCTGTTACAGTTTCATAATATTCTTATGTAATGCTGGGTTGTCAGCTACCGTTAATCATCAGTTGGGAGATGGGCAGGTGACCCCAAGGACTTCACATCCTCGAGACAGGGCTGGACGTGTTGAGAGAAGGGTCTGACCAGGTGTGACCAAGCAGAACCCCGTGACTCTGAAACTCATGCAGCGAAGGCCAGGGAATGATGGAAAACAAAGAGCTCACTGCTGTGCCCCTGACGGCAGGATGCGGTGACCACAGCATCCACTCCTTACAGCTGGGATCCAGCAGAGGAGCTAGTGGGCCGGGAAAGCCCTCAGCCCTGCGTTTCACTCTGGCTGGCTTCAGGTGCTCTCGCTAGTCACATTTCCCCCACCCCTACCCCCAACCCCTGGAACCTAGCAGCCTGCAGAAGTCACGAATTCTCCCCAGACTCCTGAAGCACATCCCAGGGCATCCCATCAGTCTGCTTCCCTGTCTGTGTCTGTCTGCCAGACAGAGACGCCTGGAGGGCACAAACCATTTCTTGTTCACCACCGCATCCAATTATTTTTGTACACAGTAGGCAAGTGTCTGTTGAAACCAATGTGTGATTAGGAAAAGTGTTTGAAAGGCTCATGGAATAATCACAGACAAGTTATTGAATCTTAAGAAATCCCGGCGAGGCGTGGTGGCTCACACCTATAATGCCAGCACTTTGGGAGGCTAGGGTGGGTAGATCACCTGAGGTTAGGAGCTTGAGACCAGCCTGGTTAACATGGTGAAACCCTGTCTCTGCTAAAATATAAAAATTAGCTGGGCATGGTGGTGGGTGCCTGTAATCACAGCTACTTGGGAGGCTGAGGTAGGAGAATGGCTTGAACCCGGGATGGAGAGGTTGCAGTGAGCCAAGATGGTGCCACTGCACTGCAGCCTGGGTGACAGAGGGAGGTTGCATCTCAAAAAAAGAAAAAGAAAAAAAAAAACTTATATCCTCTGATAACAGAAATGGCCTCTCATTAATGGCCCCAAATGGTTATTTGGAGGCTGATTTATGCAGCTCCTTAAATCCTGTGTGTTTCAGTGAAGGGGTGAAGGGTGTGAACTGTCTGGGTACAACCCCAGCTCCAGCATTCATCAGCTGTGTGACTTTGGGCAAGTGATTTAATCTTTCTCCATCTCAGTTTTGCCTTCTGTAAAATGGGAACAATAATAGTATTTATTTCATGGGTTTGCCATGAGGATTAAATAAGTTAAATGTCCTTAGCATGCTTCACACAGCTTCTGGCACATGGTGTCTCAATAGTGGTTCAGAGTTAGGGTCTAACAAGAATGGCTCCACTTCAAACCCTTGTGTGTAACTGACAAGTTACCTAACCTCTCTAGGCCTGTTTCTTTATCTGTAAGTTGGGGGTAACAGTACTCACCTCATAGGGTTGGTATGGGCAGTAAGTGAGACAGGAAGCATCCAGTCCATCTCGGCCACTGCTGTCATTGCCCTGAAGCACTTAGGACATAATGTGAATGGACTGTGGATAGGTCAGGCAGATGCTCGGGAATCAGTCATCAAATTAACCTTCACTATACAAGCACCCCCTGATTTTTCTTTAACTCTTTTCTTTTTTTTTGAGATGGAGTTTTGCTCTTGTTACCCAGGCTGGAGTGCAATGGCGCCATCTCAGCTCACCGCAACCTCTGCCTCCTGGGTTCAGGCAATTCTCCTGCCTCAGCCTCCTGAGTAGCTGGGATTACAGGCATGCGCCACCATGCCCAGCTAATTTTATGTATTTTTAATAGAGACGGGGTTTCACCTTGTTGACCAGAATGGTCTCGATCTCTTGACCTCGTGATCCACCCGCCTCAGCCTCCCAAAGTGCTGGGATTACAGGCTTGAGCCACCGCGCCCGGCCGAAACAGAGGTCTTGCTATGTTGCCCAGGCTGGTCTCAAACTCCGGAACTCAAATGATCTTCCCACCCTGGCTTCCCAAAGCCCTAGGATGACAAATGAACCACTGGGCCTGGCTCTGGTTTTAAATACTAGGCTGGGGCACAGGCTCCTTATGGCTGAAAGGACTCTGGAGGGAGCTGTGGAATATGTTTATTCATGCCTCGACTGCCAGGCCCTAGGGGTCTTGATATCCGTTGGCAGGGAAAACCATTCTCAAACCTCCTGCCGGGTCATGTCCCAGTTTGGGGCCTTCCACAGCAGACCTGCAAGAGGGTGTCCCCAGGGTGGGTTGGCCAGGAGAGCAGGGGAAGCTTTTGCATCCGTTTTCAGAGCTGGGAATCCATGGGTCTCATGGTTATGAAGATTTGGTTCATCCCCAGCACAGGGGGGTGCTAGTCAGCAAGTCTGTGCCGCAGGAAACACTTTGTGGGGGGCATCAGGGCAGCAGTGAGAGGGTTGGGCCTGGGGCGTCTGTCTTCTGGCCTCCAGGCAACTTTCGCTGATGCTGACCAACTCCGTGCTCGGAGAGGCAGAATGGATGGTCACTGTGGCCTTGCTGGCAGCAAATATTTAGCAGTCAGTATTGGAGCCGTGTCATGCTTCAGAGGCCTCAGAGAGGAGAGGGTGGGAAGGCGGGTTACAGAAAGCAGCGGCTGTCGAGAGGCGGCTCCTGTTGCAGGGGTAACCACATCACCTGGGAGCTTGTAAAGAGATGCGCATTTTCCTCGGGTGCTGATACTCGGGGAAGCTGAGGCGGGAGGATTGCTTGAGCACAGGAGTTGGAGTAATATACCAACCCTGAGTAATGTACCAAGACCAAGACCCCACTTTTTTTTTTTAAGACAGAGTTTTGCTCTTGTTGCCCAGGCTGAAGTACAATGGCACAATCTTGGCTCACTGCAACCTCTGCCTCCCAGGTTCAAGCTACTCTCCAGCCTCAGCCTCCTGAGTAGCTGGGATTACAGGCATGCACCACCACGCCCAGCTAATTTTGTATTTTTAGTAGAGATGGGGTTTCTCCGTGTTGGCCAGGCTGGTCTCGAACTCCCAACCTCAGGTGATCGGCCTGCCTCGGACTCCCAGCGTGCTGGGATTACAGACGTGAGCCAATGTGCCCGGCCACAAGACCCCATTTCTACTAAAAAACAAACAAACAAAACAGGCATGGGGGTGCACACTTTATAGTTCCAACTTCTCCGGAGGCTGACATGGGAGGATTGTTGAGTCTAGGAATTTGTGATTGCAGCAAACTATGTATGGTCGCGCCACAGCCCTCCAGCCTTGGCAAGAGAGTGAGACCCTGTCTCGAAGAAAAAAGAAGAAAAAGAAATATACATTCTTAGGCTCCACTCCAGACCCTTGGAATCAGAAGCTCTGGGGCTGGGGCCTGGTGCAATGAGGCCTGCAAGGGGGAAGGCTGGGGAGCAGGCGAGGGTGTCGTTGTGCATTTCCAACACTGCCTTCACCCCTGGACCCAGCCAGGATTCCGTCTCGGGGATTCACGCAGGGAAGGCCACTCTGCCACAGTCTGAAGTCTTCTCTGCTAAATCCTGCACTGCCCACAGCAGCCCCACTGGCCAGACCCAGGAACCTGCCAAGCTGTGTGCCATGTACCCCGAATGGCACTGGGCAACATAGCAAGGCTCCTGTTTGTACAAAAAATAAAATTAGCCAGGTGTGGTGGTGTACCTAGAGTCCCAGCTTCTCAGGAGGCTGAGGTGGGAGTCACTGGCTCCTGGAAGGCGCTGAGGAGGCTGGGTCTCCAACTCACATCCATTCTTGGGAACAGCCAGAGCTGCAGCAAACATGAATGAGGGACCTCCAAGCAGGAGGGCCAGTGTGTAGAAAATGCTGGGAGGTCAGTGGCTGCCCAGGTCCCTTCGTTTTTTTTTTTTTTTTTTTGAGACGGAGTTTTGCTTTTGTTACCAGGCTGGAGTGCAATGGTGCAATCTTGGCTCACCGCAACCTCCGCCTCCTGGGTTCAAGCAATTCTCCTGCCTCAGCCTCCTGAGTAGCTGGGATTACAGGCACGCGCCACCATGCTCAGCTAATTTTTTTGTATTTTTAGTAGAGACGGGGTTTCACCATGTTGACCACGATGGTCTCAATCTCTTGACCTCGTGATCCACCTGCCTCGGCCTCCCAAAGTGCTGGTATTATAGGCATGAGCCACTGTGCCCAGCACCCAGGTCCCTTCTAATGGCCTACCACTCCATGGTACAAGAGCTGGAGAGGTGGCCTGCCATCTCTTTGACTCCCCACGACTGAGGCAGGATTAATGCTCACTGTGGAAGACCTCCAGGCTGTGGCTACATAGAGAAGCCTTCTGTGCGTTCTCCCATAAGCCCATGGAAGAGTACTGGGGCAAAGTAGATTTTATTAGCTCATACTGAGAAGTACAGAGGGGCACAGGACACCGAAGCTTCTCCAGGGCTATTCCCAGCCTGGGGGGTGCTCAGCTCCCAGGAGCACAGAGCCTGCAGAGAGATATGAGGAGGCCAGAGGCAGCGCCACACCTGCTGCCAGGAGCCTTCCTCATCTGCTCTGCTGGCAGGAACTGCACCCGTGAAGTGAAAGCAGGGAGTCCAGGCAATGCAGAAAGCAGATCACCAAGCAGTGCGCTCTATCTTGACCCTCTAATTACTAGAACATAGATTCCTGAGTGCAACAGATTCACCAAACTGCTTCCATTGGGAAAGTCCAAAATTTAAAAAAAAATTTTTCAATAAAAAAACAGTTCTCAAGTAAAAGCTGTACAGTGCACTAGTTTTCACTATTAAATATCCCCTTGGTCAGGGACATACTTCCTTTGCCTGGGATATTGGTGGAGCATGTACACCCCAGGGGCGGACTCTGGGTTTGAATCTCAGCTCTGCCATTTACTGGCTGTGTGTCTTTAGGCAGGTTGGCTCACCTTTCTGTTTTCAGTTTCTCCATGTATAAAATAGGGTTATTAATAATAATAGCTACCTCATAGGGGCATTACAGAAATTAAATAAGTGAATATGCATACGCTGCTCGGACAAGAGCTGGCACTCAGTTACATGCGTGTTATGAGTGTTACATGTGCTGTGTGAGTGCTCCACAAGCTCTCAAAGGCAGCTGTGTCACCCTGGCTAGGCTGACCTACATTTCCCGGAACTTCCTTTCCTGTATATTTCGGTTAGGGCAGGCCACAAAAGAGGTTCTTGAGAGATTTGAGGGTGGAAATGAAGCAGTAACCAATTTGCAGCTCAAGTGATCCGATAGCTCATCTGGTGTGCAGTGGTCACAGGGGCCGACACTGCTCCATCTTCGTCTGCTCGGACTCCTGGGACAGGTGTGTATTTGGCCCCTGTGACTAGAGGCAGCCACCCACACCGTACCACCGAGGGCAGAGGAACTGGCAGGGGTCTCGGTCAATCCCCGTGGGTCTTTCATCTGTGCTCGTGGCTCCACCCGGTCCTTGATCTTACGTTACCTCCATCTTCCCCCACCAACTTCCTGCCTTCTGGGCTGCAAGCTGATTAATAAGAGTTCCAAAGACAGCAATCATGAAAAATAAGGGTAGAAAATTATCAAACAATTAACATAAAATAATTTTCTTAAGCTGAATGACACAAATCTTCAAAGTGAAACATTTGTAATATGAATACGTATATTTCTAATACACAGAGAACCCCTTATAATTGTCAAGAAGGCACAAAAGAGAATGAAAGAAAGAGGCCAAGGACAGTGGCTCACCCCGAAATCCTAACACTTTGGGAGGCTGAGGTGGGCGGATTGCTTGAGACCAGGAGACCCTGTCCCTACAATTTAAAAGAAGATGATGAAGAAACAAAGAGAAAGGGAAAGCAAAGAAGACATGAAAGCGGCGGCTGAGAGACAGGCGGGCTTTGATAGCCACAAGCGTCTGAAAAGGTACCCAAACTCACCAGACATCAGAGAAATGCAAATTAAACTAGCTGTATGTCTACTAGACTGGAAAAAAATTAAAATAGCAATCACACCTTTGTTGGCAGTGATGCAGAGAAAAGGGAACTCTCACGCACTGTTGGTGGAATCGCAAATGGCTATAGGCATTTGGGAAAGCAATCTGACAACATCTATTATAATAAAAAATTTTCATTTTTGACTGGACAATTCTACTCCTAGAAATCTACCCAACAAAAGCCAAAGCACCCAAGGCGAATGTACAGGGATGTTTACAGCCACATTATTTGTAATGGCAGACACCTTGCAGGGGCACTGAGGATGGAGGAGGCAGAAAAAATTATGGGGCATCTCACAGTGGCTCAGCGAGTGTCAGGGAGTCTGGCATAGGCTGAGCTGCACTTAGCAGGGAGCTGTTTGCCCTCAAGGGCCAGGGTCTGAAGCTGGCACCCCACTTAGAGGCTGCTCACAAGTCTCTCCATTTCTCCATTTCATGGGATGAAGGAGCTGGCAGTGACTCCTGCCACTCTGTCCCCACGCAGTGGTGACCTTCCTGCCCATGTCCCCCACTCCTTGTTGGTGTGTCAGGGAGGAGGATGTGGAGGCCTGGATCTCTCCCTGACTAGGACAAGGCTGCTCCCCTTCCACCAGAAGCACCTGGATTTCTACTCACACCCCTAGAAGCAGCCCCTTTTCCTTTCAGAGGTCTTTTTATTTGCTGGTTCTAGTTCCCAGATGTGGTTCCTGAGAGAGGGGCAGCAGCACAGCCAATAAATATTCATGTAATGTGTCCACACCGACATCGATGTGCGCTGTGAGTGCTGTCTCCACCTCTGTCCTATCCTATCCGTAATCCCATCTCCCCATCAGGGCAGGGAGCCTGCCCTGTGCACTATTTTGTCCTCAGGGCACTGCTGGGTGAAATTTACATGGCAACAGACTTAGGAACATCCTCTTCCTGCTTCCCTCACCCTCTCGTTTCCTCTCCCATCCACTACAGAGGTGTCTTTGGTGACACAGAATCAGTAAAGAGAGAATAAGATGGAGAAACAGAGGAAAGGCTTTAGCCAGCGAGTCCAAGTCCATTCATAACAAAGAGCTGGTAACTGAGGAGAAAGAAAGGCAGAAAAACCACCGGAAGTGGGCTTGAGTGAGTCTGTGATTTAGGATGCCAGAGACTGAAGGAATTTTGGGAATTCAAGAACTGTAAGCAGGAAAAAAAAAAAAGCATTGCAGATGTGTTGCTGTGGGTTATTATTCCCCTGAACGTTCTTTAAGTAAAGAGCAGAATTTCTTTGAAGTTACTATGATGGTCAGAGGATGCTTCTTTGACCGAAAACTCCATGTAGAACTGACTAGGCAGAGCATTAGAATCGAAAGAATTTGGAAGTCAGATTGCTCCCAGAGAGTTTAATTATGAAGTAAAAATCATAACGGCTGTGCACTGATGTGGGCAACTTCACCCTTCAAGAGAATGGTTTGGTCTTCGCTGGGAAGAGCTGGCAGGGAGCTGCCTGAAGGCACGCACATGTTCAAAAAAAGAATGTGTAGATCAGGTAAGAGAAATGCTCAGACAAGGAAGCTAGTGATGAAAGCATCTGCAGGGTGGGTCCCCAGCCCTGCCAAACAAGTTCCGGGTCTGTTTGCCAGGTACCGCAGAGCTTGGAAACATCTGCACGCATGATCTGCTAGCTCACTACCCATCCTATCTTGGATCCCAGGCTGAGCAGGCAGCCTCCTGGTTATAATCTAGTTTTCCATGTACATGCATCTCTCAGCCTCAAGGAGGAGCAAGTATCAACCAACAAATGCACGTATATTTCAGACTGCCTGACAGTTCTTTTCAGCAACTTTCTGGGTGTTGTGAGACAAGTGCCTCAAACTCACTCAGCCTGTGAGTAACCAGCAACTGAATTTCTCAGCCTACACAACAGGGGCCAGACTTGGAACTGTCGGGTTACATCAAGAAGCTGCCGCACGGCAGGGACCCATCTGGTGGTGTGGGGGCGATGGCCTTCCCAGGGTGATTTTCCCTCCAGCCAGCCATCTCACCACAAGCTTTTCTGGCAAAATTGCACAACTTCCTTGGTGGTGGCCTCTGAAATGTTAAGAATGAGAAAGAATATTCTCCAGACACAACTGTTGTTTTGGTCGCTTGTTTAGTAAATGTTGAATGTGTGGATGCCGTGTAAGGACTGGGGACACTATGATGAAAAAGCACAGCCCCTCCACTCCCCATAAAACCACAGCCTGGAGAAGAGACAGATCAAAAAGAAAGTAAAACCATATAGCATGCAAGCCTCGCAAAAGAGCTGCAACGTGAGAGACAGGGGCACCAAGTAAGGGACTGGTCAACTCTGCATAGACAGCCGTTTCCTCATTATTTTTTATTTAGAAGAAAGCCCACAAGATGTAAAAGATTAAGGGGAAACTCAGACTTTCTTTTTTTTTGAGATAGAGTCTTGCTCTGTCTCCCAGGCTGGAGTGAAGTGGGGCGATCTCAGCTCACTGCAACCTTCGCCTCCAAGGTTCAAGAGATTCTTGTGTCTCAGCCACTGGAGAAGCTGGGACTACAGGTGCATGCCACCATGCCTGTTTAATTTTTGTATTTTTATTTTTAGTAGAAACAGGATTTTGACAGGTTAGCCAGGCTTGTCTCGAACTCCTGACCTCAAGCAATCCGCCTGCCCCAGCCTCCCAAAGTGTTGGAAGTACAGGCGTGACCCACTGTACCTGACCTGTAAACTCAGACTTTAAAAGGGGGGAAAAATCAGATTTCACATTATCAAAAAAAAAAAAAAAAAAACCTAGTCCACAAAAAAATAAAGCTAATTAAAAAATACAATACGTGTGGATTTGTTTTGTAAAATGAATTTGCTATAAAACTCTGATTTACTTAATTAATCTTCATTTTAGTTTTGTCATTGATGGGTCATGCCAGTTCATCTTTAGGGTCTCTGTAAGGAATTTTCTCTCTGGCCACTGTTCTTAGTTGAGCATGGTATTTATTGGTAAAGTTTTTGGTTAGAAAGAAATAGAAACTCTTAGTTGAAAGGGGTAAAGGTAGGTGGGGAAGGGAAGCAGAATTTATTGACTTGAATAACTGAGATATCTCTTGAGAGAGTTCAGCGAATTGAAGGACTATCTTTCGTCGAAGGACCATTCTCAGTAATGACGAACATCTCATGGTCTGAGATAACTCTTACTATTTTAATTATCTCATACCCATTCCAGCCATCAGGAAGAAGGAAGAAACTGAAAAGAAGCAAGGAGGAAAGAATGATCTTTCCATCTTTTAAGGAGGTTTCCAGGAAGCTGACACCAGCACTTTCTTTATATTTCATTGGCCAGCATTTAGTCACACGACCACCCCTCACTGCAAAGGAGGCTGGGATATGTAGTTTTCACTCTATGAAGCCATGTGCCCAACCAGTAATTGGGAGTTGTGCTGCTAAAAAAAGACAGATGTAAAACACGACAGTCAGCAGTTTCTGGCACACTTCTGGCAAAATTGCACAACTTCCTTGGTGGTGGCCTCTGAAGTGTTAAGAATGAGAAAGAATAGGCTGCTAACTTTTCTACCTCTCCTCTGTCTCTTAATATTGCTATTGTCTTTTCTCCCTCAATGTCAAGTTCTTGCTGGTGTAATCTGCCATCCCTGCTCAGGATCCCCTTACATTTATTAGCCTTAATTTATAAAAAGCCCGAGGATGGGAAATGCATTACGGGTGAGGAAAACAAGAAGGGGACAGTGAACAAGCTTTACTAGATTTTTCCTTCTGAATAAGAAGAAAGTCTTTAAATAAGCATACATTAATTTTTGACACCTGTAGATAGATAGAATAGATTTATGTTAAAAATAAAAGAACAAACTATAAATACATATATACACACACATATGTTCTTCAAAAATTTTTTTTTAGAAACAAGGTCTTGCTCTGCTGCCAAGGCTGCTCTCTCCATCCTCCTGATCTCAAGTGATCCTCCTGCTGATCTGGAATTACAGGCACAAGCCACCATGCCTGGCCAATAGTGATTTCTTTTGTTTTTTGAGATGGGTTTATCTCTGTCCCCTAGGCTGGAGTGCAGTGGCGTAATCACAGCTCACTGCAGCCTCCACCTCTCCAGCTGAAGGAATCCTCCCACCTCAGTCCCCCACCTCCCCTCAGTAGCTGGGACTACAGGGGTGCATCATCACACTCAATCAATATTTTTACTTTTCAGTAGAAATGAGATCTCGCTATGTTGCCCAGGCTGATCTTTAACTCCTTTTGGGAGGATCAAATTCAAGCAATCCTCTCAAAATGTCGGGATTACAGGTGCAAGCCTCTGTGCCCAGCCCAGTAATGGTATTTATAAAATGTACCAAATGGCTTTGCAGGCATTCTAGATCTCAAATAGTGGTCGAGGGAGTCAGATCCAGGCGGTAGCAGAGCCACCCAGTACACCCACCCAGTGCACCCACCCAGTGCACCCACCCAGCGCACCCACCCAGCGCACCCACGCAGCGCACCCACGCAGCGCACCCACCCAGCGCACCCACCCAGCGCACCCACGCAGCGCACCCACCCAGCGCACCCACCCAGCGCACCCACCCAGTGCACCCACCATGCATTCGAACATGTAGTAGGGGTTCTGGAATTCTGGAAAGGCCCCAGAAACAATTAGACAGAAAATGAAGAATGAACAGGTCTGAAGGAGAAGACAGAGCTTTTCTGTCAAAAAGACAAAAGGTAATTGGGAGTGGGGTGTCAACCTGTCATAGGTGGGTTTCCTGGGAAGCAGACTCTGAGACTAGAAGGGCCATTGGGTAATGTCTCAGGAACAATACCTGGGATGGGGCAGCAAACAGGGTTGGCAGAGGAGAAGTGGAGCTCCATGGAGAGCTCAGGGCTGGGGTGCACCTTCAGCATTGTTCCATCTTGAGGCAAAGGGACTGGGCCTTTGCACACCTCCATTAGCCATTGGGTGCAGGCTGCCCACAGGGAGGAACCATGACCTTGATGAAGAAGTTCTTTTGGGTGCAGGGCTGTTCCTGAAGAACTCAGCTGAGGGCCTTCAACTCTCCTCCTGAAGTGAGAGGATCTGGGTAGCACACCACAGGCTCCACTACACTCACCCTCTTGAGATTAAGAAATATAGACATGTAATCCTGTTATTCTTTATATACGACTCCAGAAATCAGAGATTTAAGGGAGAATCAGGGATGAGTACCTGAAGTGGTGGGATCTAACTGTGCTGGAAGCATCTGAGACAACTAGGCTGTCACAAAACCTAAAGCACGGACCACAGGTATTAGCACCTGAAAATGGTGCCAGATCCTAGATCCCCACTGTGGAGTTCAATATGGATTTTACCTCCCAACACAAGCTCCATCCCTCCCTCACCATTCTTTTATATTTATTTATTTTTGAGACAAAGTCTTGCTCTGTTATCCAGGCTGAAGTGCAGTGGCACAATCTTGGCTCACTGCAACCTCTGCCTCCTGAGTTCAAGCGATTCTCCTGTCTCAGGCTCCCAAGATGCTGGGATTACAGGCACCCACCACACCTAGCTAATTTTTGTATTTTTAGTAGAGACGGGGTTTCATCACGTTTGCCAGGTTGGTCTGAAACTCCTGACCTCAGGTGGTCCACCAGCTTTGGCCTCCCAAAGTGCTGGGATTACAGGTGTGAGCCACTGCACCTGGCCTTGCCATTCTTTTAAAAGTGCCCTTGGCCTGGCACTCTTTTAGAGTCACTCTTTGGGGGGAGTGTGAGAGCAGGAGGAGTTTTGACAGCCTCTAGACATTAGAGTTTGACTCTAACAAATAATATCCACCTTTTATTTTACTTTTTAGAAATGTGTCTTGCTGTGTTGCCCAGGCTGGTCTGTCTTGAACTTCTGGCCTCAAGCAATTTTCCCACCTCAGCCTCCCATAGCTGGGATTATAGGCATCCCACCATGCTCAACAATACCCATCTTTTAAATAGCAATTTGGAGAAAGAATATTTATGAAAGGGCCAACACAGTGCCCAGCACATATCAGTACCTTATGTGTGTTAGCTGAGTTTAATTTTTAGTCTGTTGCCACAGCCAACAAGGTTAAGAAAATGCTGGCTGCAGCCAGGTGCAGTGGGATTAATCCCAGCACTTTGGAAGGCTGAGGCAGGCGGATAACTTGAACCCAGGAGTTCGAGACCAGCCTGGTCAAAACGGAGAAACCCCATCTCTACTCAAAATACAAAAATTAGTAGTGACGCGTGCCTGTAGTCCCAGCTACTTGGGAGGTTGAGGCACAAGAATCACTTGAACGCTGGAAGTGGAAGCTACAGTGAGCCGAGATCATGCCACTGCACTCCAGCCTGGGCGATGGAGTGAGACTCTGTGTCAAACAAAAAGAAGGAAGGAAGAAAAGGAGGAAGGGAAGGGGGAAGGGAAGGGAAGGGAAGGGAAGGGAAGGGAAGGGAAGGGAAGGGAAGGGGAGGGGAGGGGAGGGGAGGGGAGGGGAGGGGAGGGAAGGGAAGGGAAGGGAAGGGAAGGGAAGGGAAGGGAAGGGAAGGCAGGGAAGGGAGAAAAGAAGAGAAAGGAAAAGAAAAGAAAGAAGAAAACGCTGGCTGCTATCAGGAAAAATGTGTGCAGCAAAGCTGATCCCCACCTCGGCTCCAGGTGAGCCACAGAGCCTCTGCAGGTGCACAAAATCCTGAGCAACACCAAGTGTGAGGATGTTTTTACCAAGACAGCAAAGACAGAGGGGTGAGGAATGGAATAAAAACTGGTGTGGAGATGTCAGATTTCTGAATGAGAACAGAGTGAATCTAAGAACTCTTGTGCAGAAAGGAAATGTTACACAAAACATCTATTGTTTGTAGAATCACATCCATGCTACAAATGTGTATAAATATGCATGGGAAGGATGTACACTGGCTTCAGGATAGTGGTTTCCTCTGGGGAAGGAAGAAGAGAAATGAAAGTAAGGAGACACTAAACTTGACAGTTTTTTTTTTTTTTTTAATTTCCTTAAAAGGCATGAGGCTAGGTATGGTGGCTCACACCTGTAATCCTAGCACTTTAGGAAGCCAAAGCAGGAGGATTGCTTGAGCCCAGGAGTTGGAGGCTGCAGTGAGCTATGACAGCACTACTATACTTCAGCCTGGGTGGCAGTGCGAAACCTAGTCAGAAAGAAGGGAGGGAGGGAGGGAGGAAGGGAGGAAGGGAGGAAGGGAGGGAGGGAGGGAGGAAGGGAGGGAGGGAAGGAGGGAGGAAGGGAGGGAGGCAGGAAGGAAGGAAGGAAGGGAGGGAGGGAGGGAGGAAGGAAAGAAGGGAGGGAGGGAGGGAGGAAGGGAGGAAGGAAGGAAGGAAGGAAGGGAGGGAGGGAGGGAGGGAGGGAGGGAGGGAGGAAAGAAGGGAGGGAGGGAGGGAGGGAAGAAGGAAGGAAGGGAGGGAGGGAGGGAGGAAGGAAGGAAGGAAAGAAGGGAGGGAGGGAGGGAGGGAGGGAGGAAGGGAGGGAGGGAGGAAAGGAGGGAGGGAGGAAGGGAGGGAGGAAAGAAGGGAGGGAGGGAGGGAGGAAGGAAGGGAGGGAGGGAGGAAGGGAGGGAGGGAGGGAGGGAGGAAAGAAGGGAGGGAGGGAGGGAAGAAGGAAAGAAAGAAAGGAAAGAGAAAGAAATCTGCGGGGCAATCTTTGTAGGTTAAGTCCAGGTGGTCCGGATAAGGATGATTTAATCAACTGTACAAAATCAACAAGTGGCCAGTAAGGTAAACTTGGATATTGCCATTATATCCCAGGATAATGTTACTAAGAGGCATCTCCTGAAACGTGATAGACATCATTTTCAGACTAAGTAATACAAAGAATAATTACCATTTACTGAAGACATGCTCTATGCACTACAATCCCATGAGATCAGTGCTAGTGTTCGCATTTTACAGAGAGAGAAGCCAAGGCTGAAAGTCTGGTTGCATGGTTAGGAAGTGAAGGAGCTGGGATTTTAATTCAGGCCTGTTGGACTCAAAGTTTTTCCAACATACCACACTGCCTTTATATAGCATTTCAGTAAAAATTTAAAGCAAAGCAGTGGGTTGTGAAATTAATTTCCATAAACAAGCTTAAAGTAGAAATAGCTTCAGTAAAGGTTTAGATCAGTTATTGGGTGGAGGATCCATTCTGGCTTTTTAGGGAATCCAGGCACTTCAACCTTTTGTAGTTGGAATGGTGGAAAGCAAATGTCCTTGGGGGGCCCTGCCTGTTAGACAGGGATGATCAGGAATAGGCAGCCAGTACTCATACAAAGACAAGGCTAAGAATGAAACAATTTGTATTCTAGCTCAGGAGCTGGTATATTTGTGTGTGTGTGTGTGTGTGTGTGTGTGTGTGTGTGTGTTTTGAGACAGGTTCTCACTCTGTCACCCAGGCTGGAGTGTAGTGGTACAATCATGGCTTACTCAGGTGGTTTCACAGCCTCGATCTCCGGGGCTCAAGTGATCCTCCCACCTCAGCCTCCTGAGTAGCTGGGACTACAGGCATGTGTCATCATTTCTGCTGATTGTTTTTACTTTTAGTAGAGACGAGGTGTCACTATGTTACCCAGGCTGGTCTTGAACTCCTGGGCTCAAGCAATCTGCCCACCTTGTCCTCCCAAAGTGCTCGGATGACAGGTGTGAGCCGCTGTACCAGGCCAGAGATGGGTTTAAATCCTAGTTTTACTACTTGCTAGTTTCATGAGCTTGCATAAGTTCTTCACAATTTCCAAGCCTTGGTTTTCTTACCTGAGAAGTGGGGATAACAGCAGTACCTCCCTCTAAGATTTTGAGAACAATTTATGATGAGCATAAATTGTTTAGTGCAGTGCTTGACACAAAGCACTCAATCCTGTCATCCTTCTTAACGCTTTGAACTTGAGTCTGTATCAATTAGGATGTGTTCAGCTGCAAGTAACAGAAACTAATCAATCAGGGCATCCATGAGAGATGTTTAATTGTCTCATAATGAAACATCTAGAGAAAGGACAGCTCCCCGATTGCTGCAGCGTGTCTCACTAGTACCCTTAAGGACTCACGCTGTTAATCTTCTGGTTGGCTTCTTGCCTCAAGGTGGCAAGATGGCTGCCATAGTGCCAGGTGTTAAGGCAGAGAGAAAGGGAATGAACAAAAGGTCATGAGCCTCTATTTTTTATTCAGGGATAAATTTTTCTGAGAGACCTCCCTGCAGACTTCCCATTACTCGGTCGGTGTTAAAGTTCAAGATATTTAACAACCATTTTGGTATGGATACTGGGTAATCACAGCTGATCAAATGCTAGTTACGGTCCTGGAACAAAGTCTTGGGGCGCCCTTTTACGCCAGATGCAGGGGGTCTGGGACAAGGGACAGGGAGACCAGAGACCAGGGAAGCAGTATTAATCACCTGGTACAGGCTGGGCACAGTGGTTCACGCCTGTAATCCCAGCACTTTGGGAGGCCGAGGTGGGATTACAGGTGGTCAAGAGATCAAGACCATTCTGGCCAACGTGGTGAAACCCCATCTCTGCTAAAAATACAAAAACTAGCTGGGTGTGGTGGCACGTGCCTGTACTCCCAGCTACTCAGGAGATTGAGGCAAGAGAATCGCTTGAACCTGGGAGGCAGGGGTTGAAGTGAGTGGAGATCGCGCCACTGCACTCCAGCCTGGGTGACAGAATGAGACTCCATCTGAAAAAAAAATCACCTGGTATAGAAGTATTTCAATATTTTATTAGAGCCACTATTCTCTTGTGTTCCAGCTAAATGTCACTCCTGTTCTTATGTTTCATTGGCCAGAACAGGGCCACACACCCACTCCTAGGGCAATCACTACATAGGGAAATGGAATTGCCCTACCTGGTTTGGACCAATCCTGATTCATTCCTGGGAATAAAAGAACCATCTACCTGCTAACCAAATACAATTGGGTTCCTGTTAGCAGGCACTCATTTATTTGTTCATCTAAGAAAGATTTCCTGAGCACTACACACTGGGCATGGCACAGAGGTTGGTGGGGATGTGGCAGAGGGAACATAATGGGAGGTAAGCACTGCCACCATTCACCTCAGGGCTCACTCTCAGGACATTGTGCAGGTTTGAGTAAACCTGCGATGCTGTCTATCCACCACGGTAGTATCACACAGAGTGGTTTCACTGTTCTAAAAGTCCTCTGTGCCTTGCCTATTCATCCATCCCTTCTCCCAATTCTTGGCAACCACTGATCATTTTTACTGTCTCCATAGTTTTGCCTTTTCCAGAATGTCACATAGTTTAAGTCATATAGTTCGTAGCTTTTTAAAATTGGCGTCTTTCACTTCCATTTAACAATATCCATTTAGTGTTACTCCACTCCTTTTTTTTTTTTTTTTTTTTTTTTTTGAGACAGAGTCTCACTCTGTCGCCCTGACTGGAGTGCAATGGCACAATTTTGGTTCACTGCAACCTCCACCTCCCAGGTTCAAGCGATTCTCCTGCCTTAACCTCCCAAGAAGCTGGGATTACAGGTGTGCACCACCACACCTGGCTAATTTTTGTATTTTCAGTAGAGATGAGGGTTTTGCCATGTTGGCTGGGCTGGTCACAAACTCCTGACCTAAAGTGATCCACCCGCCTTGACCTCCCAAAGTGCTGGGATTACAGGCATGAGCCACCGTGTCCAGCCTCCCTCCGTCTTTTTCTGATTTGATAGCTCATTTCTTTTTTAGCACTGAATAATATTCCATTGTATGGATGTGCCACAGTTTGTTCACCTATTTAGTTACTGAAAGACACTGCCGCAGTTTTTGCACCTGTAAAAGGGGGTGATTAAAATAGTATCTACCTCATGCAGCTATTACTAGAATTAAACAGGAGGATGCCGAAGCTTAGTAAATGCGTCAGACTATGTCCAACAAAACTTCTCAGCTGCAGAGTCCATCAGGTGGCCCATAGGATCTCCCTTTTGTTAACTTTGTTCAGTTGCTTGCTTTTAGGCAGAGCTGTCCTTGAGTCACCTCGGGCTGGTGAGAATTTAGCCTGCTACTAATGGCTGCCAAGGAGGAGGTGCCACTGCCTGCCCGAACAACCCATCCTGTGGCTCTCAGCCCTCCCGTGAAACACATTCTTATCGAGAAGTAGTCACTGGAAATGTGAGCTGCTTGCTTTTTCTTTTCTTCCCAGGTGAAAGTTTATTTTTTAATAAATTGTTCCTTTCAGAACAAGGCTTGGATCTTACTGTTTAGTCACTTTATTTCAAAGCAGATACAACAGTTTGCCTCAACTCACCCCAGGACTCGTGGGCGCTCACCAGAGTGACAGCAGCAGGCCCTGCTCATCCGCTGCCCTTGTCTGTCCTCTGGCTGGATGTGATCGGTGGGGTCATGGTGCCCACTGACCGCAGAAATCCTCCGCTTTGTAGGAAGAATAAGCATTGAATGAAAATCCTTCTGTGAACCGACCTGTAGTCATCTGATCTCACCTGCCCTTGTCACTCAATCACCCGACTACAAATAAAGCCTTCCCAATTTAACTCACTTCTCAGGGAGAGAAATGTCCATCTGATCCCAAAATGAAATTCCTAATTCTGAGCAGACTCTGCTTTCTGACTGTCCCAGAGCCCCGAACTTGATTTCACCTGGTGTTGGTCAGCCTCTTTCTCTTGGGGAAGACAGTCTGGAAGACAGGCTAGTCAAGATTTGGTCATGTGCTTTTACAATGCACAGCCACAGGATCTCCCCCTCCGATTTTCCTTTCTACAGGGACTCTGGGTGGGGACTGGTGAGCACAAAACAGTGAGTGTTTCTGCAGGCACGAGAGTGGTCTTGCCAGCAGCAGAGAAAAGCATCTCACAGGTGCACACAGTGCTGAGCGTACCTGCAAACGCTGTGGGAGGCTGAGGCAGTGCACATCCCCGCTTGCTGAGAGGAGGAGGAGCAGCTGCTGTCCCAGACAACTAAGGGCAGGCAGCCTACGGGTGACAGGCAGCTTACAGGTGGCACCCAGCCAAGCTGCAGCGAAGCCCACCTGCCTCTCCTAGTACTCATGCTGCCCACTGAAGGCTCAAAGGCAGGTTTTGTTAATCCTAACAGAGGGGAAAACTGAGGCACTGAGTGCTTCAATGGCTTATCCCAGGTGACTTGGCTGTTAAATAATAACACTGGGGTTTGAACCCAAAGTTATGTGACTGCAGAGCTGCAGGCTTTTGTTTTTCCTGCTGTGCTGCTTTGCTAGACAAATGTCACTGGCTTACTGGCAGGGATCATGGCCAGCTTTTAAGTTCCTAAGAATTTGAAGAAAAAAAAAAAAAAGTAAAAGAACCAAAAATGTATTTCTTCTCCAAAATGAAGTCAGGGAGGAATAAATATGTCCTCCGGGTCTGGAAAATGAATACGTGACTGACTGACTGACTGACTGAATGGATGAATGAATGAAGTGAGTACACGTATCCCCCTTATTCTAACTAGAACCATGCTCCAGGGCCTCCGTGCCATTCCGCTGTCCCTCGCACCGTTTCACCAGGAGGCTGGGCGCATGGATCCCCTTCTCGGGCCATGTGGTTGGACAGCCTTGAACAGGGAATGAGGAACCCGGTCCCTGAGTCACAAACCCCGTCCGTGAGTCACTGAGACCTGCAGAGCTTGGGGGCCTCCACTCTGCAGGTCTGAACCGGGGACAAGAAGCGCCCCTCAGGGCTGCCTCGAGGCTCTACAGAGGTGAAGCTGCTGCGGGCAGCTGGGCGGGCACGGGGCGCGGAGGCAGGGGCGGCTTCGGAAAGAGGCGGCTCCACATCTGGCCGCAGCCGGGCCAGGCAGGATCCAGGGGCAGAACCTCCTCCACGGTGGAGCCCGAGACTCCCGGAGTCAGGCCGTCAGTCCCCAGAGGACACAGGCGAAGCCGGGCTGCAGGCGGGGCGGCGGGCCTTAGGGCGCGCCCTCCACCGACGAGCTGGGACTCAAGTGACAGCTGTTGTACTGTCCCGTTGACGTCTAAAAAAACAACCAACACCCCGCGTTCCCTCCGGGGGAATTACCTGTCTACACTGAGCACAGCCTGGAGGGACAGCTAAGCTGACGTTCTCTTTCTCTGGCATTTGCATTCCAGAGCAGAAGAACAGAAAGTTGGAAACGTGGGCCCTGCTCACCCCTCAGGGCTGCCCTGAGCGCCTCTGTTCCCTCTGTATCTGCTCCCTGGGGCTGCCTTAACAAAGTACCAGAAACCGAGGGGCTTGATCCAGCGGCCTCTAACCCTTTTGGCACCAGGGACTGGCTTCGTGGAAGGCAATTTTTCCATGGACTGGGGTGGGTTTCAAGATGAAACTGTTCCACTTCAGATTCAGGCATTAGATCCTCATAAAGAGAGCACAGCCTGGATCCCTCCACAGGGCCCGTGCTCTGGGCAGCTCTGACAGGAGCGGGTAATGCTTGCTCTCCGCTCGTGCCTGCTGTGTGGGCTGGCTCCTAACAGGACACTGGCTGGAAATGGTCTGCAGCCCAGGGCTTGGGAACCCCTGGTTTATACAACAGGGATCGTGTCATCTCACATTTCAGGAGGCTGGAAGTTTAAAATCAAGGTGCCCGCAGGGTGGTTCCTTTTGAGGCCTCGCTCCTTGACTTGTACATGTCTTCATGTTCACACAGCATTTTCCTCTGTATTTATGAGTCTGTCTCTAAATTTCTGCTTTTCATAAGGACATCAGTCATACCAGATTAGGGCCCACCCTAATGACATCATCTTAACTAATTATTTCTTCAACAACCTTATTTCCAAAGAAGGTCACATTCGGAGCTACTGGAAGTTAACACTTCAGCATATGGACTTTGGGGGACTGCAATTCAACTCAGAACACCCTCCTTTCCCAGTCCAGGCCCCATGCCTTCCTGTTAGTTTTGTGACTTCCTCATATCATGCCAATCAATTCCTTTGTCACTTAAGTACTCTGATGTCTACTTCTGCTGCTGGCCACCCAAGAACTCTGATGAAACATGGGCTCCTATTGGCCAGAGGGAGGGCTCTGTCTTCAGACACACCCCTGATTTCCCAGCCAGAACTGAGTGCTGGAGAACACCACCTCAAAGGGGTTGGATGCCACCTTGACCCTCTGAGGTTCCCCTGAGGAGTAAGTTGTCAGGCAGCATCCCACAGAGGACAACTTTAGCTCAATGCCACAGGGGAGCCCTGGCAACACACGGAGTCAGCCTCAGAGCTGGCTCAGTCAGGGGCAAGGGAGCTGGCGTTCTTTCTTTTTTTTTTTTTTTTTTTTCTGAGATGGAGTCTTGCTCTGTCACCCAGTCTGGAGGGCAGTGGTGCGATCTTGGCTCACTGCAACCGCTGCCTCCCAGGTTCAAGTGATTCTTCCACCTCAGCCTCCTGAGTAGCTGGGACTATAAGCACACAACACCACGCCAGACTAAGTTTTGTATTTTTAGTAGAGACGGGGTGTCACCATATTGGCCAGGCTGGTCTCAAACTTTTGACCTTGTGATCCACCTGCCTCAGTCCCCCAAAGTGCTAGGATTATAAGCATGAGCAACCACTCCCGGCCAGGAGCTAGAGTTCTTATACCCCACACTAGACACCGGGCCCAGGGCTTGGTGTGTAAATTCTCAGGCAACCTGGAGCAGTCCTACAATGAAAGCCCACAGAATGTTAAAGAACCAGCCTGAGGGGAGCTCTGCAGAGAGTGAGGGTCTGCCATGATCTTCCACATTTTGAGTCTGTGGTCTCATTTCCCACAACAAACCTTGCTGTGTGCTTTCCGAATTTGACCTGTGCGAGGCTGGCTTAGCCAGGCGGGGGCCCTAACACCCAGAGCGAGTCTAGTCGCCTCTGCCCTCTTAGGCCTGGGCCGTGGCTTGACCACAGCAGGTGCCTCCACTGCCCCTCCCCATCCCCCTCCAAGCAGGACACACAAACTGTCCTGAGCTGTGTTACTCCTTAATACCAGAAGCTGAAATGTACTGACCTCTGTGCCAAGCACTTGACACCCTTTGTCTCATTTTATCTTTATTTATTATTTTTTGAGGCAGAGTTCCCACTCCATTGCCCAGGCTGGAGTGCAGTGGTGCCATCTCAGCTCACTGCAACCTCCGCCTCCTGGGTTCAAGTGATTCTCCTGCTTCAGCCTCCCGAGTAGCTGGGAATACAGGTGTGCACCACCACACCCAGCTAATTTTTGTATTTTTGTAGTGGCGGGTTTTCACCATGTTGGCCAGGCTGGTCTCAAACTCCCAACCTCAAGTGATCCACCTGCTCATCCTCCCAAAGTGCTGGGATTACAGGTGTGCCACGCCCAGCCTCATTTAAACTTTACAGCAACCAGGCGACACAGGAATATCATTAATCTCATCATCAGATGAGGCACAGAGAGGTTTAATAACTAGCTCATGGTCATGCTGCTAGAAAATGGCAGAACCAGGACATATCCCATGTATGTCCACCTCCCAGGCCCTCCTCCTAGCCAATCCCCCACCTCTAGGCTGGACCAGGGAATATGCTCATGTTCAAGGACAGGTGAAGATGGTGGCGTAGACTCAGTAGCATTTCCTTTTACTTCGGATTACTTCCTAAGTAAGCGCAAAGGATACAAATGCAATGCTGGTACAGGTGAGTAGATGAGCTCCCCATTCCTTCTCTTCGGTTTCATGAAGGCCCATCCAAAGTGTGGTTGGCTCTACTGGAGAAGCACAGAACTGTGGGCTGCCGCCTTTAATATCTCGAGCTACATCACGACCCAGAAATAACTTCAACTGCCTTATAAAGCAGTGATCCTGCTCCTTGGTGAGTTGTGTCACCAAACCTCATCTGGAGTGGAGGTTCCAGGTCTGGAAATTCTTGCAGTGTCAACACCAGGGGAATTGCCCCTTATCGGCACTAGTGTTGGATAGCTCTCAGGGTTTGCCATTCATATCCACCCGAGGGCTTTTCATGGGCACGGCTGGACACACCTATCTACCATGCTGTCTCTCAGGCCTGGAGCTGGAGCTGCAGCCCCTCCACGGAGGCTCTGTGAATAAGGGCGACCCATTCTGTCCTACATCAGCATCACATATGTCACTCTGCATTTGAGAAATTCCTCCTTCTGATGGCTTTGGAAAGCGATGATGGTAAATTTCATGTGTCAACTTGACTGGGCTAAGGGATGCCCCCAAAGCTGGTAAAACATGATTTCTTGGTGTGTTTGTGAGGGCATTTCTGGGAGAGATTGGCATTTGGATTGGTAGACTGAGTGAAGAAGTGATCACCCTCATCAATATCAGCAAGCATCATCCAACCCTGTGAGGATCTCCATGGCACAGAAGAGGTGGAGGAAGGAAGATGTGCTCTCTGCCTGGGTTGGGACATCCATTTCCTCCTGCCTTGGACATCGCCACTCCTGGTTCTCCGGCTGGCAGCTGGCAGATCACAGAGCTTCTCCACCTCCACGATCAATCCTCACAACAGATCTCTCTGTAGATCCTTGTCTATCCTACTGATTCTGTGCCACCGGAGAACCCTGACTTACACAGCCCCTTAGCACACTTCACCTCAGAGATGCTCGCAGGCCCAGGCAGGCAGTGGCAACTGCTCTCAAGGCCTTTCTCAGGACGGCAAGCTGGAGAGGAGGTCTGGGGGGCTTTGCTCTGGGCTGTGTGCTGTATCGACTTCCTCCAGGACCACTCCCAGACTCCAGCCACTGTGTACAGCTGTGCACAGCCCAACTCTAGGAGGTGTCCTTTTTATCACACACACCCTTGGCAATGTAAGGAGTGGCCCCTGGAGGGGTGCAGGATAGCCCTGCCCCAAACTGCCCATTGTTACGTCCCATTTCCCCCGAGGTTGCTCTGGCCTTGAGTCCCAGCTGTATGGTCAGAAATCTTTGACTCCTTCCTCTTTCTTATCCTCCATAGCCAATCAATCAGCGTTCAAGTCCCATTCAAGACTTTCCTCCTAACTCCCCACTCACCCCGCCCATGTCAGTCACTTCCTTTGATTTCCACTTCTCTAGGCTCCATCCATACCTCTCGGGCTCATGCCTGGTTGGCTGCAGGCGCATCTGACCTGGCTGTCCTGCCTCCAGTCTCATGCCTCCCATCCATTCATTGTCCAGCATACGTTCACCAAGCACCTACTCTATGTTGGGCTCCCCATCAGGCACTGGGCTTGCAGAGAAATAGGACAGACAGGCTGGGCGCCGTGGCTCACACTTGTAATCCTAGCACTTTGGGAGACCAAGGCAGGCAAATCATGAGGTCAAGGGATCGAGACCATCCTGGCCAACATGGTGAAACCCCATCTCTCCTAAAATATGAAAAATTAGCCTGGCATGGTGGCACATGCTTGTAATCTCAGCTACTCAGGAGGTTGAGGCAGGAGAATCGCTTGAACCTGGGAGGTGGAGGTTGCAGTGAGCTGACATCACGCCACTACACTCCAGCCTGGGTGACAGAGCAAGACTGTCTCAAAAAAAAAAAAAAGAAGAAAGAAAAGAAAAGAAATAGGACAGATACACACACAATTCTCTCTTCCAAGTATTCTCTTTCTACATCTGCACCCACACTTTCTAAGAAGGTTTCTAAATTTTCATTCTCAGCCTTTAGGACTTTTGTTAGGTTGAGCAGAATGAGGCCCAGATAAATGAATTGGAAGGAGCCAGGAAAACAAAATACGAACCAGCATAGAGAGGCCAGGTTGCTTTACACTGGAAGAGGCAGAACAAGTTAGAACCAGGAAGGACAGAAAAGAGTTAGCAAGTGCTGACTGTCATGGCAGGTGTTTTGTGAGTTGAGGGAGGAAAACCGTGGAGAGCAGGGACAGCTGTCCCACCGTGGTAAGTAGGACTTCCACGAGGTAGCTGTTTTAGAAATTTCATCCTTTCAAAAAACTCAAATAGAGATATATTGTTTAAAAGTTACATGAGACTGATGCTTTAAGAAAATCCAGCCCAGTGCTTACTCGGGCCACAACATGACCAGGTTATAGAGGAACAAGACGTGGCTCTTTGTTAAGAAATCAGTCTAGTTGGCAGAGACAGCTATATTAAGAAAATAATTTCAGCCCACTCTGAGACTTCACTCTTTTCATCCTTAAGATCCCTCTTTGTGGACCGGGCGCGGTGGCTCACACCTCTAATCCCAGCGCTTTGGGAGGCCGAGGCGGGTGGATCATGAAGTCAAGAGATGGAGACTATCCTGGTCAACATGGTGAAACCCCATCTCTACTAAAAATACAAAAAGTTAGCTGGGCATGGTGGTGCACGCCTGTAGTCCCAGCTACTCGAGAGGCTGAGGCAGGAGAATTGCCTGAACCCAGGAGGTGGAGGTTGCGGTGAGCCGAGATCATGCCATTGCACTCCAGCCTGGGTAACAAGAGCGAAACTCTGTCTCAAAAAAAAAAAAGATCCCTCTTTGCAAAGCCTCCCACAGCTTACCGTTACCTGTACGAGAAAGTCCCACGTGCTTTCTCACACTCACTCAGCCTGATACCTTGTCTATTCCCTGAAAGCCACTGATTAGCCATGTGCCAGTTCCTTTAGGGTTCTGAGCCTCAGGTGTGCATCTGGAAAAGGGACATACTACCTGTTTATTGTATCTGAAATTAAGTATACAGAAAGATACATGAATACAGTCTATACCAGTGTTTGACACAGAGGAGGTTTTCAATAAAAACCTACAACTTCGATAATCAAAGCAAACCTCCTAAGCACTGCCATGTGCCAGGGAGCCTGCTCTGCAAATGGCATGGACACACAGGTGGGACCAGGCCCGTCCAAGTGTAAAAACTCTCCACAGCTCAACCCCCATGGGCCTTCCTCTCATTTTGTTCCACTCTTCCCATTCTGATCCTGCCAGATTACCGCAAGCAAATGAGTTTTACAAATCCTTAGCCATGCAAATATGGAAGTTCATCTTCCCAAAACCCAGCAGAACTTTGCTCTTATCCTCGTTCCTGTGCTAAGAGCTGTTTCCTCATAACATTAATGGTTTCCTTCTTTCCCTCCTCTTTTTCTCAGAGATGGGGAACGCATTACCCTCACTCCACCACCCCCGATTTTACTTACTCCATAGTTTATGGCAAGGGTTGCCAAACTTTTTCTATAAAGGGCCAGACAGTAAATATTTTTGGTTTTGTAAACATTCTGTCCACTGAACTGTGCCATTGTAGCTGGAAAGCGGCGTATACAATATGTAAATGAATGGGTGTGGCTGTGTTCCAATAAATCTTTATTTACAAAACAGATCACAGGCCCTAGTTTGCTGACTGCTGGTATATGGTATAAGCACTATGATCTCAGTCTTGGAAACTTTAGCTTTTGATACTTACAGCCAAGCGTTTAAAACCCACAAGACCCTCTTCTCCCTTAAACTTTGGTCCCTGCATTTGTAAATCAGAGCTTTTATTAGTTATTAGCTGTTGCCTTGCTGATAGAGATTTGAAAGTCTCCTTAAAGGACAGCGGCCAACAATCTGTCTCCTCATTCTTTTGCCCCTAAATCTGCTGAGTGGTAGCGGGGGCGGGGGGGGGGGGTCCCTGGTACAGCCCTTATAGGTCTGTTGCCCAAAGCACACAGCAAGTCAACATGCCAAAAAAACGTTGCAGCAGAGAAAAAGGTTTAATCATACGGTCACCTAGCAAGGATATAAAATCCATCTCCTCAGCAAACTTAGGTTTGGAGTTTCTAAGGGTTTTGAAGTGGGCCAAAGTGTGCAGACCATTGATTGGTCCAAGAGTGCAGGGTGACGTCATGAACAGGAAGAGAAGAAACTGTATTCTCAGGCCGATCCCGTTCCTTTATGGGGTTCTCCAAACTGGTTGCTGGAATTCAGAGTCTGAAAAACAACTTAAGCGATTCTTCAGCAAAAGCCTTCTGGTTCTAACGTCAGAGATGCTGACTGTAGGAATACTGAGGATGCAAATCAATTCTGAATCACATCATTAGAAATGCAGAAACGGAGCTTCATTCTCCTGTAACTGAACACAGCCTTGCTGTTTTCCTCATTTAAGTTGGAAATCCTATCTGCAGGAACAAGAGGGTTGCAGGCGGTCAGCACCCAGTGCTATGTGACTGTTAGCAGTAAGGAAGTGGGCCAGAGTGCAGCCAGATGAACGGTTAATTGCAGCTATATTTCCGTGCAGAGCCCAGCATGCAATTCTTGTCAATGGAGGAGTGGTTTATCTAGGAACTAACAATGTTTGTTCTCTCAAGTCTTATTCCACTACAGCAGTGGTTCTCAAAGAGTGATTCCTAGACCACCAGCACCAGCTCCCCAGGGAGTGTGTTAGAAATACGGATTATTGGGCCTTACTCCAGACCTATGGGATGGAAAACTCGGGGTGGGGCCTGCAATGCCGATGTGCAATTCCCACACCTGCTGAAAGTTGAAAGCCCTGTGCCGAAACCTTACCTCTTACATCCTTTTTCCCTTGCCTTCATATTTTATCCTGCTTTTTTTTTTTCCGCTCTGAATGCTTCTCATGGGTCTCTTCTATCCTCCTTCAAAACCTTCTGCACAGGCTGGGCTCAGTGGCTCACGCCTTTAATCCCAGCACTTTAGGAGGCTGAGGCAGGTGGATCATGAGGTCGGGAGTTGGAGATCAGCCTAGCCAATATGGTGAAACTCCATCCCTACTAAAAATACAAAAATTAGCTGGGTGTGGTGGCCTGCGCCTGTAGTCCCAGCTACTCAGGAGGTTGAGGCAGAAGAATTGCTTAAACCTGGGAGGCAAAGGTCGCAGTGAACCAAGATGGCGCCACTGCACTCCAGCCTGGGCATGGGCAACAGAGCGAGACTCCATCTCAAAAAAAAAAAAAAAGCAAAAAAGCAAAAAACAAACAAAAAAAAACCTTCTGCCTCTAAAACTCTACTGAGAATTGTGTGATACTTTGAGACGGCCCCATGTGATCGCCATCGTTAACTACCTCCTTTCCTGTTCACTTATTGCCTCTGTAACAGCCTTTGATGTCTTTGCACTGCCCACATGACCTGCAAACTGCCTGTCTCAGGTCATTTTCCTAGAAGGGATTCTAAGACAGGACCTCAGAGCCTGTGACCTTCTGAGCCAGTGCCCTAAGGGAATCCTTGTAAGGGAGTAGGGGAGGCAGAGACCAGGTAACGACAGGGAAATGTGAGTAGGGAAGTGGCTGCTTCAATGCTAGACTTAAAATTTTTATTTTTTATTTTGTAGAGATCGGGTGGGGGGCAGGTCTCACTTTGTTTCCCAGGCTGGTCTTGAATGCCTGGTCTCAAATGATCCTCTTGCCTCAGCCTACCAAACTAGCTTTGATTTTGTGGAGCATAAACCACATCCCATGTGAGGCAAGAGGCTGGCATTCTGTTCTCCCTGTCAGTCACTCCTGGGCTGTGAGCTACCCTGAGGAGTGCCCTCTCTGGGGAAGGGTTGCCCATCAGCTGAGGCTCCCCTTCCCAGAGAATGGCAGCTGAGAGCCATCTGCAGCCACCACAGCAGAGCAGTGGTGGGCTAGGCACCCCAACCCCAGAAAGGGGATCTGGGCAGGACTCTAGCGCCATCTCTGTCTTATACAAAGCAGGTGTTCAATAAATATTTGGTGACTAATTGATTCCTTCTACTCTCCCGTCCCGTCTCTATAAGTTAATTCTACCGTAAGTGTACTGTGTAAATGCACATGCTAGCCCTCACAAAGCCTTTTATAGGCACACTCTGTTGAAGAAATACCAAGTTTACTTTGTGAACTGGAATATGAGCAGCCTGGAGAATTCATGCCTCACTATCCATGGGGGTGACTGTGGACATGCGAGTGTAGAAAGAGAAAACACACCATCTGGAACCATTGAGAAGCAGGAGGAAAGGTTACAGCCCCAAGCACTACAATCCTCTGTGAACAAATACAATTTTGTGTTTCTTCTGAAGTGTGAGTCAGCTCCCACTTTCTTCTTCTTAAAAGCTTTTGAATATTTCCTTTCTAAAAGTTCCCTGGCTGGATCCATGCACACGTAGTCGAAGAACACTGTTGCAGTGCTTGCGATTTATTTGAACCGCAGTTTATTGCACTTCCCAGAGTTGTCATCTATCTGCCCAGTTCTGTGTTTGGCACTACAGAGAAAACAGAGCAATGGAAACCAGAAATAGCAGAGGATGTGGAGGAGTCAAAAGGTTTGGGTTCAAAGTCCAAGTCTGCCATTTTCCTGCAGTGTGACTTGTGGAAAGCCAAGTCCTTGAGGGGGTGGCACGATTGTGAAGCTGAAAGGGAACAGGACTAGGGCCAAGGGCCCTGGGCTCTCATCCTTCCACCTTTGCTGTTAACTTGTGGTGTGACCTTGAGCCAGTCACACCACCTCTCTAGGATTCTGTTTTTCTGTGGATAAAAGGAAGGGATGAGACTAGATCAGTGGTTTCCAGACTTGGGTTTCTTTATGGCGCAGGTGTTTTTTGGTTGAAGGGTGGGAGGGCAAGGAGACCCATTGTAGGGACTCCTGCTTTTCCTTTTAGGAAATCCCTGCTGTTATTTGAGAGGACCCATTTGAAACCCACTGGACTAGAAGAAGTGTGCCCAGGCCCCTTGCCATGAAGTCCTGTGGTCCTGTCTGTCACTTGCTCTGGACAAATGCTGTGAGCAGTACTTTCTGCACTTAGGTGCTTATGAACACTTTCACATGACAAGCGGGAATGGGTCCTGGGCCTTGTCCGCTGGGCACACTCCCTCCTAAGTGCATTGCTTCTTCCTCCTCCCTGACTTCCTCTTGCACCCTATTATTGATCAGTCCTACTTGGCAAGTCTTAATTTCCAATTCTCTCTGCCAAGTTCCTCATTCCGTGAAAGATGAGCTGGCTTTGAAGACAATAGTATATATGTTCACTGTGGATTCTAGAAAAGGGGGGACTTCCCAGAATACGTGTTCCTATCATTCCATGACACTTCTTCCCAGAGGCCATGGACCACCTCCCTCAGCCCTGATCTGTGAGGGCAACGTCTATTCCAATAGTCAAGCTTGCTCCAGACTGCACTGAAGGAGGAGGAGATGGAGTGCTTCCTAATCAATGATGCCTTTATTAAAATTGTATACCTTGCAAGCTGTTACAGGGCCTAAATCAGAACCAAGAGGCTATGGTCATAGGGGGCCATCAGAGTTGTTTCAACCTCTCTGTCCCAGTTTGGGTCTTCTGAGAAGCAGATACCAAAATGGGATTAGAATTTCTGGACACACATAGAGGGAAACCCCCATCAAGGATGCAGGGAAGGAATCAGGAGGAGGCAGGGAGAGGCTTTAAGCCACAGGGCAGGTCTGACATCTGTGAAAGGTGATGAGGAAGGGGAGCATAGGACAGAAAGAACCTCAGACTTCTGCAGGGCCATTCTGAGGGAGCCTTGGCAGGCAGCCAGGAGTCCCCAGGCAAAGGCTGTCCAGCTCAAGCAGAAACACCCAGCCTGGAGCCTCTATCGTGTCACTTGTGGCTGGGAGCAACCGTGGGGGAGCATCATCTCAGTGTGAAAGTGCACAGTAGAGACAAAGGTGCACAGTTGGAGGTTGGCAGAAGGTTGGAGGGAGCACCTCCTTCCCCGCCACACCTCTGCGCTCAGTTTAGATGGTGTAGATTTCACCAGAAGGCCCCCAAGAAATCACAGCACCCTTGTCTTGGCTGATACAGCCTCTGCTGGAAGGTGACTCAGTGGCTGGCTCTGTGTGTAGCTAGAGATGGCAGCGTCTTAGGGGACAGAATTTGAAGGCCTGGAAGCACTCAATCTCTTAGGAATATCCACCTTCACTAGACCTGCTATTGAACGTGTGAGCCACCTCAGAAGTTAAGGCCCTTTTGCAGACACAAGGATAGTAGCCTCCACATTTCAGCTGAAGTCCTTCAAAATCTCGTTGGATGATGATAGCAGCTCTGGAAGAAAGCCTGGGAGGGTCTAAATTTCTCCAACTGACAGAGGGGAAAACTGAGGCTTAGTGGGGCTGAAGTGACTGACCCTGAGTCACAGACTCTGTGCATGACTGAGGGAGAGAGCTAGGTTAAGAGCCAAGGGCTGATCTCCCTCATTCCCTCCACACCAGCACGTAGTCCTTTGGGTTTCAGGCACTGAGGATGCATCTGTGTCTGCTGACAGACAGAATCCCTGCCCACAGGAAGCTTACACGGCTGCTGGGGGAGAGAAGTGATAAACCTATAAACAGATTAATTTCAGATCGTGGTAAGTGCAATGAAGAAAATGAAGATAGAGCAATAGGCCGGCAGAGGAAGAGGAGAAAAAAGCCCTCAGGAGTGGTCAGGGGAGGTTTCTCTGGGGTGTGGATTTGGTCTGAGTCTTGACTGAGGAGAACGTGCAAGCCACAGAAAGATCTGGAGCAAGGCTGGGCACTGTGGCTCACGTCTGTAATCCTAGCACTTTGCGAGGCCGAGGCGGGCAGATCGCTTGAGCTCAAGAGTTCAAGACCAACCTGGGCAGCATGGCAAGACCCTGTCTCTTAAAAAAAATACAAAACTAGCCAGGTGTGGGGGCACACGCCTGTAGCCCCAGCTTTTTGGGAGGCTGAGGTGGGAACCCAGGAGGTCGAGGCTGCAATGAGTTGAAATCACACCACTGCATCATAGGCTGGGCAACAGAGAGACCCTGTCTCAAAAAAAAAGATCTGGGAGCAGAGCAGGGTGGGTGTGAAGGACCGCATGCCCTGTGGCAGGAATGAGCTGAGCTTAGCGCTCAAGCTGGAGGGTGGTGGACACCCCTGGGGACAGAGCCAGGATTCTGGTTGGAGAATTGCAGGGGCTTTGTAGGTCGTCTGGTGAGTTTGGATTTTTATTCCAATTTCAGTGGAAGCCAATCCACAAGAGGTGCTGGAATGGTGGCTAGAGGTTAACGAGATGGGGAATGAACTATTGGATGGGCGAAGCCCACCAGCTGTCATGTCACAGTCTCAGTGAGCTTCCACACTGTGGGCAGGAACCCATCTTCTTTTCAGAGACAAGGATGGTCTGGAACTCATTGTTAGGTTGGTGGGTGGCCTTGCCCTGGAGACTGATTCCTGCAGAATGGAGAGGAGGGACAGCACTGCCCCTGCCTCCGTCCTCCAGGCCCGCCCCCGCCCTCCTGCAGAGCGCTCGCCCTCAGAATCACAGTTCCCAACCTTGGCTCCATGGGGGTCACTTGGGGAGCTTTATCTATTTATTTTTATTGTTTTATGTATTTTGAGACAGGGTCTCACTCTGTCACCCAGGCTGGGGTGGAGTGATGAGATCTCGGCTCATGACAACCTCTGCCCCACAGATTCTAGTAATTCTCTGCAAAGGTGATTGTGGTTTTTGTAATTACTTTTAATTGCAAAAATAGGTGATTCCGATGCATGCCAAAGTTTGAGGACCACTGGTCTAAATAAACTTTGGACAGACATTTAGCAATGTCGGTACACAGCTGTGGTCCCAGCTACTCAGAAAACTGAGACAGAAGGATTGCTTGAGCCCAGGAGGTCAAGGCTGCAGTGAACTATGATCATACCACTGCACTCTAGCCTGGGCGTCAGAGTGAAAACGTGTCTCAAAAAAAAAAAAGGCCAGGTGTGGTGGCTCACCTCTATAATTCCAGCACTTTGAGAGGCCAAGGCAAGAAAACCGCTTTAGCCCAAGTGTTTGAGACTAGCCTGGGAGACATAACGAGACCCTGTCTCTCTAAAAATAGTAATAATAAATGTATAAGCATGGCTCTAAGTAAAACCCCTGCCTCAGCAATCATAGCTTCCTTGGGACGCCCGCGTGTCTTCCCGCTTGAGGCATGTTATGCCCATCCGTGAATCATGAGCACTCATTTGAGTTCCTGGTGCTATTGTAAGTGCTGCACGTGTATTACCTTTGTAGGAACCATTATTGTTGCTATTATTCCCATCTCATGTAACTACACATGGACTTATCAGTTTGTATATACTTTTAATGTATTTACCTATGTAGCAAACCATTCAAGTGATAAAGATCTGTAATAGATTTCAAGCCAGTGTACATTATGTGTATTTCCTCTTAGCTCTTCCCAGCAGGACAATTGCACCGCACAGATTAAGTAGGCAGGGGCACGGGTCAGGACATGAAGTGTAGTGCAAAGACATCTCCCTCCACCATTCCCCACGGCCTGAGTTTTAATTACACGCAGTACACAAGTACCCTACAAAAGGTACCTGACTGGTTGGCTCATAGTCTCACCCTTCATTTTGAATTTAACTGGACAGCTATCCTCCCACACATTCACAAGCCATTCACAGCTGAGAGACTGGAAAGCTTAATGGAGTATTGGCAGAAAGACCTATGTAGAGCTGGGAAACCATGGTATTTAGACTGTCTGCGTAGCCACAAAGCACTAAGTGTCGGGGCAGTGAGAGATGAGAATGATGGAGAAACAAGAAAGATGAGAGGTCTAAGACAAACACACTTGATTCATAATTAAGCCCAAGGCCAGTACTACCCTTCCCAGATTCACCCAAGAGGTAACTAACATAATAAATGCCTATCCTTGTATGGGTCAGATGAAACTTATTTTTCCATAGCTTGATGTCATTTAGGTCCTGCCTGATTTCTTTTTCACAAGAGACCTGTGATAAATACTAATTTGCAAAGTCATTCTATTGTGCTTTGCAAAATAAACCACTCCAAAATTTAATGGCTTGGAACAAAACTGTAATTACCTCAAGCAACAGTTTTGTTTTGTTTGTTTGTTTTATTAATTTTTTATTTTTTTAATTGCATTTTAGGTTTTGGGGTACATGTGAAGAACATGCAAGATAGTTACATAGGTACATGTGGCAGTGTGATTTGTTTTTTTAAAACGGGGTTTCACTCTCATCACCCAGGCTGGAGTACAATGTCTGGAGTATAAGACTCAAGTGATCCTCCCACCTCTCAGCCTCTGGAGTAGCTGGATCATAGGCTTGCAACATGACATCTAGCTAATTTTTAGATTTTCCGTAGACAGGACCTTGCCATGTTGCCTAGACTGGTCTCAAACTCCTGGACTCAAGCGATCCTCCTGCTTTGGCTTCCCAGTGTGCTGGGATTACATGAGCCACCATGTCCAGGTTGAGCAACTTTTGAAGAAAGTATTTGGACTCTGCCTTGAGGCTAGAGCCAAAAACTGTAAACACTGAATGCAAGTCAGTAGTTTTGGTTTGCTTTTGTTCCTACAGACGTATGGGGTGACAATTTTGAAAGCATTCTCTGTATATTTTAGGATTAAGAAAATAAGATAATATGTCATAAATAATAGGAGCCAGGTTGTTTACCATTAGAAAAGGAAGTTAACAAATACGAAAAGGGATGGAGCTGGAATGAAACCTTATGGACTTATTCCATAAGGTTGGGTTGGAATTAGAAGTATCAGTATGAACTCATGGTTTGAATTAATCACCTTTGATATGGAGAAAAAGATATAAAAATAGAGTGTGTGTGTGCACATGGACACACATATATATTTCCTAGATCTGGCCACTAAGAGAGCCAAAAAGCAACGATGCTCAGTAGCAATAAGCACTTGCCTATCAAGATCTTGGTTTCTAAATACCTTTCCTCACTAAAAAGAACCAAAATACCTTAGGATAATGATTGATTCAAAGGCTGGGGGAGGGACACTACAAGATAAGCCTAAAACATCTTGTTCCAGAAAAGTATGTAAGTGTTCAGAGAATCATGGGAACACATGAAGAGGACTTGGGATCAGTTGGAAGAGGCTCTCAAAGGCCAAATCTGGGAATTTAAGCATCAGAATAAATCATGATATTAACAGATTATAACCCACTGAATCAAATGGAAATCACTTAGTTAAAACTGATATAACTAAGTAAATGGGGGAAAGGGAACGCTCTCTCTTGCAGTAGAATGCTAATTAATAAGCATAGAAGAAGTAATGACTTTAGAAAATCATCATTTGCAATCATCCTGGTAGAAACTGATTAATCAATTGAATCATTAGTAGGTACTAAAGCTAGTGGTTCAAAGTGTCATGAGCAACAGGACCATTACATGGTCTCAAAGTATCACTCTGTAAAATACTTACTAATTACAAACAAAAAACACTTAACTTTACACCGGGTAAATTTGTAAAAGTGTCAGATGCCATCATAATGTAATATTTAAGTTCAATCTCACCTATAATGGGATTAATCCACATTGCTTACCTCCTGATATGAAGCACTGAGAAAATACAAAATCTCTTTTGTTGTATTTCTGCCAAAATGTGTAACCTGAATCTAATTGTGAGAAAATGCCAGGAAAATTCAAGTTGAAGGACATTCTACAAACTGACTGGCCAGTACTCTTCAAAAGTGTTAACGTCGTGCAAAGCAAAGAAAGCCTCGAAACTGGCCGAGGCTAAAGGACGTTATAGAGACGTGACAAGTGAACGCAATGCATGATCCAGGATTCTCTTTTGCTAAAAAGGTCATTCTGGGGACAATTGGCAAAATTTGAACAAGGTCAATAGATTAAATAATAGCATTATAAAATTTAATTTTCTGCCTTTTATAATTATACTGTGTTTATGTAAGAGAATCTGTTGCTTTCAGGAGATACATATTGCCTCATATAGGGGCAAAGAGGTATCATTTCTACAACTTACTTTTAACATGTGCCCTGTCCTACCGCAACTGTTTAACATTTGGGCAAGTTGGTTGAAAGATGTGGGATTTTTTTGGGTGCTATTCTTATATCTTTTCTGTAAGTTTATAATGATCTCAAAATAGAAAAGGCTTATAAAAAACTGTTGTTGTTTTTTTTTAAGACAGTGTCTCCCTCTGTTGTTCAGGCTGGAGTACGGTGGCGCCATCTTGGCTCACTTCAACCTCCACCTCCCAGGTTCAAGCAATTCTCATGCCTCAGCCTCTCAAATAGCTGGGATTACAGGTGCGCACTACCATGCTTATCTAATTTTTGTATTTTTAGTAAACATGGTTTATCTATGCTGCCCAGGCTGGTCTTGAACTCCTGTGCTCAAGTGATCCACCCGCCTCAGCCTCCCAAAGTGCTTAGATTATAGGTGTAAGCCGCTGCACCTGGCGAAACAACTATTTTCTTGTTTCTCCTGTGTCAGTTTCAAGTCCGGGTTCCATTCCATGTTGAGGTCCAAAGGAAGTGGGTAGGTCCAAAGGAATGGAAGATAGCTGAAAGAACAGTGGGGGGCTGTTGGTGGGGGAAATATGCTCACTCAGCAGCAGCTCTCTTCCACTGTCCGTTCTGTCTCAGCTGCTTGCTGCGGCTGCCCCCATGCATAGCTATGTGAGTGGCTCTCCCTTCAGGGTCAGCAGCTTATCTCTTTCTCTCTCTGGGCACTAGAGTAAGAGCTGAGCTAAGCCATGTCTCCTGTGCACAGTGTTAGCAGGGTAATTATACCTTTTACAGACAATAGTGGCTCCAAGCCAAGAATGAGCTTACACAAACAGGTTATACAAGTAGAGTATGCACTTGTGCCCTAAACTCATGGAGTCAGGCAGGCTTGGAGGTCTGCCTTGGCCGATGCTTAATGAAAGCACAGCCGTGTACCTTATATCCTGTTACTGTGGGTTGTCTGGGGCTCAGCTGGTCAGCTTTTCTTCTGTCCTTACTCACGATCTCTTGCATGTGCTGTCAGATGCTAGGGTAGAAACATCCCAGAAGGCTCCATGTGCATCTCCTCTCCTGTTCTTTGGTGAAGGTGGCTGGGAGACTGGGCTCAGCCCTGATACTAGGACAGCAGGCCCCTCTCTTCACAGAGTCTTAGGGCTTCTCCCTCTCCAGGTTGCTTCACATGCCATCTCCAGCAGGGTGATAATACTTGTTATATGGTGGTGCAGGGCTCCTGAGAGTGCTGAAGCAGAAGTCACCAGGCCTTCCTGAATCTTCATGCCAGGAGAGGCATGTGTTGCTTCCCCTGTATTCTGTTCATTCAAACAGCCCACAGGGTCAGCCAGATTCAATGTGGGAGGAACTTTACAAAGAAGTGATGATCAGGAGGTATGGCTCACAAATAGCCATTGTTGGGAGACCAGTTACAACAGCAACAAAAATCGAGGTTCAATCTGAGAGGCATAACCACTATGTGTGGTGCAGAACAAGGGGTTTGGTAAATGTCCAAGACCTCACAGAACTGTGAGAGGAACAGAGGAAGAGGGGTTGATAAGGAGGGGCTTGAAGCTCAGCCAAAGCAATGGCATGGATGGGCAAGTTAGAGCTTGCAGGAAACCTGGGGAGCCAGATACATCTGGCTGCTGGAATGGAATGATGAGAAGGCTGGTAGCAATCAATGGGGTGACTGTGGCCTCTATGTGTGTGGTGGTGTGGCTTGGAGTTGCTGTTGGTCAGCAGCGCCAATAATCAGAAGGAAGAGGTGGTCACCGAGCCAGAGAGTGAGGATGAGCTGGAATCTGCCAGCACCTCTGCACTGGTCTTTCTCTGTCCTGCAATCACAATGACTTTCTGAAAACATTGGTCGCTGTTTCCCTTCTGCCCTCCAAATCTCATACACATTTCTCTTTGGCTAAGTCTAGGTTGAAACCACAGGGAGAAGGGGATCATAACAAACCTAGTTCTAGCTTAGCCAAGGTGACACAGTATTAAACCATCATAAAAGGAAAAGAGAGAGGTCCATAACTGAGGGCTTGCAACTTGGCTGGAATCTCTGAGCACATTCTTTGTAGCCAGAAAAGAACCTCAATACAAAAGGTCATACTGAAAAGTATTTGTTAAGCCTCATAAATATGATAAAACCATAAGCGAGAGCATTACTTTCCCACAGACTGCGTTGAGCTGAATCTCCTTTGTACCAACGGTTTCCAATAAAACTTCGAGGAACATGAAAAAAACAGCTGAAATTTAAAGCTTAAGCTCAATTCCTTAAAAAGATCAAAAGAGTCTCAAATTCAAATTAAGAATTTATCCAAAACCGTTTCCTAGCTTGAATGAGCAATAATGATGATAATAGGCAGCATTCTTACATTCAGATACTTACCAGGCACTGTTCTAAACGTGTTCATTCATTTAACCGTCACAACCCTATAAAATAAGCTTTAGTGTCTCCACTTTATACATGAGGTCACTGAGGCACTGAGAGGTTAGAAGCCTGCGCAAGGTCACGTGCTGTTAAGTAGCAAAGCCAGGTTTGAACCGCAGGAGTGCAGTGCTCAAGGCTGCTCTGAACCAGAGGCTAAATTGCCTGTTACACCCTCCCTTCCATACCAGGGCTTCCAAGGCTTGGTCCATAAGAACATATGTTCTGAATAAGATCCTTGAGCATTGTCAGATTCTTTTGTTTGTAACAAACTTGTTTATTCATTCAATCAGCTAAGATGAACTCAAAGCTTATCATGTGCCAGATATCATGCTAAGTTCAGGGGGTCGCCACAGTGAACAAAACCTGACCTGGCCCCGTTTCTCCTGGAGCCTACTGGCCAGTGGAAAAGGAAGCCACTCCAGTGAGCTCACAGATGAGAGTGCAATTGCAGGCTGGTGTATATGTTCTAAGGAGGATGAGTCAACCATCCTATTATTTTCTGCACATTGCAACAGGAAAGTGGAAAGTGTACATTTCCTGGAGAAGGTTTTGCTAAAAGGATTGATATGGTTTGGCTGTGTCCCCACCCAGATCTCACCTTGAATTGTAACAATCCCCACGTGTCAAGGGCAGGGCCAGGTGAAGATAATTGAATCATGGGGTGGTTTTTCTCCCATACTGTACTGGTGGTAGTGGGTAAGTGGGTAAGTCTCACGAGATCTGATGGTTTTGTAAATGGGAGTTTCCCACCCCCCCCCCCGCCCCCCATCCCGCGCATGCGCTCTTGCCTGCTGCCATTTAAGATGTGTGTTTCTTCCCCTTTGCCTTCCGTCATGATTGTGAGGCCTCCCCAGCCATGTGGTACTGTGAGTCAATTAAACTTCTTACTTTTATAAGTTACCCAGTTTCGGGTACGTCTTTACTAGTAGTGTGAGAACACAGACTAATACAAGGGTTAAATTCCTTCTTAATTTTTCCTTAACCAGAAACGCCGATTCTCTGAGTGTTCCTTCCCTCCTATTGCCTCTCATTCCTTCAGGTTCTTCCTGCCAGTGCCTGCAGCCTGAGCTTGCACTTAGCTCCATGTGTCTGCCTTGCCCATCAATCTCTTTCTGATTGGCAAATTTTCCCTTCTCTTCCTAATATTGCTTTCACGTGGTGGGTTTTTTTTTTTTTGGTCTACCAGCCCTCCTCCTATCTCTGTTAAAGAAATGTAATTACGGAAAGCAAAGGGAAAACAAACAGTTGGCTAATTATTAAGTAGCATTTCCCAAGAACACTGAGAACATTTTAAAATTGAACACGGCAGAGTACAGTAGCCCATGCCTATAATCTCAGCACTTTGGGAGGTTGAGGTGGGATGAGGGATCGCTTGAGGCCAGGAGTTCAAGACCAGCCTAGGCAACATAGCAAGACCTTCTCCTTGCCTATCTAAAAAAAAAAAAAAAAAAAAACCTGGGCATGGTGGTTCACCCCTATAATTCTAGCTACCAGAAGTCTGAGACAGAAGGATACCATCAGCACACGGAGTTGGAGGTTGCAGTGAGATATGATTGTGCCACTGAGCAAAACAGAGCAGGATTTTATCTCTAAAATAAGTTAGGCTGGGTGCAGTGGCTCACATCTGTAATCCCAACATTCTGGGAGGCCAAGGCGGGCTGATAACAAGGTCAGGAGTTCGAGATGAGCCTGACCAACATGGTGAAACCCCGTCTCTACTAAAAATACAAAAATTAGCCGGGCGTGGTGGTGCACTCCTGTAATCCCAGGGATTCAGAAGCCTGAGGCAGGAGAATTGCTTGAACATTGGAGGCAGAGATGGCAGTGAGCTGAGATTATGCCATTGCACTCCAGCCTTCTTGCAAATGGGTCTTCTAGAGAGAAACCATGCAACTGAGTCTCCCCAAATTCCTGCCTTACAAAATCACAAGTAAAATAAATGATTGTTTTAAGCCATTAAATGTTGAGCCATTTTGTTTCATAACTATGGATAACCGGAACACTGAATAATAAATACTTGAAAGTGAATGATGATTAATTTTTAATCCCCTTGTATTTAGGACATACATCATATGTTGCAGCCTTCCACAGGCTGTGAGTTCCAGAGAGATCATATTAAAATTAGTGCCAAAATTCAGCGGCTCTGAGCCCCTGCCCCATTGATGGAAACTTCAAAGACCCTGCCACCATCATCAGCACCATTCAATCCTCTCAATTACTCTTAGGAGCCCATATGCCCTCCAAACCACTCTGCCAGTTGCAGTGGCCATGGAGTGTCCCATATTACTCCTCTTCTGCTCCAAATCCCACTCATTCATGTCCACTTTCTGAGATGCCACCTAAACCTGTCTCATTATCACCACTGCTCACTGGTCTTGTTACACGCTGTCCCTGGATGCTCTGTCACCAATCCAGGCCTGATTGGAGAGAGTGAGATGAGCCCAGGGTCTCTCAAAGTCTTTTGTTCCTTCAGCTCTGGCCCTCCTCTACCCCTCACAAAACTGCAGCTCCCAAACAATTAAAAGGTGCAAAGGAGGTATCAGAAGGCATGCTGCTAGTCCCTGTCATCAGCTACCCTGTTTTAAGAATGTGCAAGGATTTGGGGGAAAAATAAGCAAGAAACAAAGAAACAAAAACCTACAAATATTCCTCCATGCAAATAGAAACCTTTTCAGGCACAGGAGAGAACTAAGAGTTCTTAAATACATTTTTCCTCTTAGACTTTTGCATCTCTTCTTGTTTTAGGCAGCAAGATATAGATGTGGGAAATTCTGCAAAATCTGGAAGGCATCCCCATAGGATGACATGGACCAGCCTTAGAGAAAGAGTAGAAAGAGAAGATGGAATGAAGGGCAGAGAGAGAGGGAGAAGTCGTGGGGAAGGCATTGCCTAGAGCAGAAACCCCCAGGACTCAGGGCAAGGCTGTAAGCGCCCGGTTAATAATGAATGCAGTTAGTCTACTCCTTGGGGACCACTCTGGAGCCTCTATTGCTGAGATAGTTAAATTATTGATGAAAAATATATAATGTTATGGCCTGAGCTGACAGTTGGAAGGCAAGCTGACAGCACTTTAAATGTATTCTTCCCCCAGTAAAGGCCACTCTCTGATTTTCAGAGGTGCTTGAGGCCCCAGCAGATGAGGATGTTTAAGAGGTCAGGATTTTCAAAAGGGCCATGGCTCTCCCTGACCAGGTCTAGAGGCAGCAGGAGACCTTGGACAGAAGGGCGGGCTTACCCACTGATGTTCTTCATTTATGTGTGAATCCCCCAGGGGCCATGGGTGCTTCCTCCTGATCTCCATGCAAGCGAGCCAGCCCTGGGCACTTCCCAAGCAACACCAATTCCCCACTCTCATCGGCTGGGTCTTGCTGACTTCAGATTGGAGCCTCCAGTCGCCTGCTAGCACTGCCATAACAAAGCATGGCAATCTGGGTGGCTTAACCAACAGAGATCTATGATGTCAGTTCTGGAGGCTGGAAGTCCAAGACCAAGGAGCTGGTAGAGATTATGTGATTATGAGAAATCATGCAGATAAGATTCTCGTAAGTTCTTCCTGATGCTGCGAGCAAGGACCTGTTCCACGCCTCTCCTAGCTGCTGGTGGTTTGATGCAGTCTTTGGTGTTCTTTGGCTTATAGATGCGTCTCCGTAATCTCTGACTCTTTATGTTCTGCATGGCGTCTCCTTGTGTGTGTGTCTATGTCTCTGGATCCAAATATTCCCTTTTTATAAGGACACAGTCATATTGTATTAGGGCCCACTCTAATGACCTCAATCTTAACTTGTTTATATTGCAAAGACCCTATTTCCAAACAAGGTCACATTCACAGTGCAAGGGATTAGGACTTCAACATCTTTTGGGGGAACCCAACTGAACCTTGTTACAAACTAGGCTTTATTTGTCTGCACTGACTCCTGGCCCCCATTGCTAGAGAAGGCTCTGCATTCTACATATTTCTGGGCCCAACCTCAGGGAAAGGAATGGCCCAGAGAATGATTAACAGAGGTCTGGAGATTTCTTTTTCCTCACCAGGAAAAAGAGAAAATTATGTGCAACCTGCATCTCATCAAAAGGGAAATGGAAAGCTCTAGTCTCTCTCCCGACTCTGCTAAGCCTTTGCAGAACTGCCCAGGGCACTCTGCTTGCCTTTCAGAATTACTTTATCTGGCCATAAGCCTAGACCTCCCTGCTTAACTAGACAATTCCAGGGGCTGGCCCAGGGGAATGGGTAAAGGGGGTGCAGCTTCATTTAGGGAACAGCTTCTGGAAGGCAAAGGGCCAGGTATAGTGCTATAAGTAGAGCTGCAAAGATGGGAAGGCAGGGTCCCTGCCTGTCAGAAAAAGCTGTAACAGAGGCCCCACAGGCACCATGGGGACCTACAGGAATGAGTTCTTAAGTTTACATGGAGGCATCAGGAAGCCTTCATGGAAGAGCTAAGACTCAAAGGATATAAGGTGCCTTTCAAGTAGAAAAACAAGGAGAGGGTGTTCCAGCAAAGGGAACAGCATGCACAAAGGCACAGAGGTGCGGCGGGGCCTGGGGATCTTGTCAACCAGAAGCAGCTAAGTGTTGCTGGATCCCAGGCTCAAATGGGAGGAGCAGAAAATGAGGTGAGTTGGGCTGAGAGGCTTGGCCCGTTACTTGAGGTGCCGCAGGAGTGTACAGGACAGGGATTCAGTGAGATCTGGGACCCACATGGTGCACCACCAAAGATTCTGCAACCAGGAAGAGGGGGAGCCAGGAATGCAGACCTGGAAGCAGCATGGCAGGTGGAGGTCAGGGGACTGGGCACTGGACAAGTTCATTAACCTCTCCTGGTCTCTTTTGGATGTGGGCATAATAGAATCTGCACTTCAAGGTGTTGTGATTATGAGAAATCATGCAGATAAGATTCTCGTAAGTGGTACCTGGCTAAGAGGAGGCCCTGAATACATAGAAGTCATGTATTGATAGAGAAGTCATGTGACTTTGTCACACTTTTGGTCTACCAGCCCTCCTCCTATCTCTGTTAAAGAAATGTAATTACGGAAAGCAAAGGGAAGATAAACAGTTGGCTAATTATTAAGTAGCATTTCCCAAGAACACTGAGAACATTTTAAAATTGAACACGGCAGAGTACAGTAGCCCATGCCTGTAATCTCAGCACTTTGGGAGGCTGAGGTGGGATGAGGGATCGCTTGAGGCCAGGAGTTCAAGACCAGCCTAGGCAACATAGCAAGACCTTCTCCTTGCCTATCTAAAAAAAAAAAAAAAAAAAAAAAACCTGGGCATGGTGGTTCACCCCTATAATTCTAGCTACCAGAAGTCTGAGACAGAAGGATACCATCAGCACATGGAGTTGGAGGTTGCAGTGAGATATGATTGTGCCACTGAGCAAAACAGAGCAGGATCCTATCTCTAAAATAAGTTAGGCTGGGTGCAGTGGCTCACATCTGTAATCCCAACATTCTGGGAGGCCAAGGCGGGCTGATAACAAGGTCAGGAGTCCGAGATGAGCCTGACCAACATGGTGAAACCCCGTCTCTACTAAAAATACAAAAATTAGCCGGGCGTGGTGGTGCACTCCTGTAATCCCAGGGATTCAGAAGCCTGAGGCAGGAGAATTGCTTGAACATTGGAGGCAGAGATGGCAGTGAGCTGAGATTATGCCATTGCACTCCAGCCTTTTTGCAAGTGGGTCTTCTAGAGAGAAACCATGCAACTGAGTCTCCCCAAATTCCTGACTTAGTAACCATCCCATCAAAACAAAGTGCAAGAAATTGCAAAGATATGGAACCAACCTAAGTGCCCATTGACGAATGAGTGGATAAAGAAAATGTGATATATATACACCATGGAATACTACTCAGCCATAAAAAGAAAAGAAATAATGTCCTTTGCAGCAACTCAGATGGAACTAGAGGCCACCATTCTAAGGAGGTAACATAGGAATGAAAAACCAAATACTGCTTTGTTCTTACTTACAGGTAGGAACTAAGCTATGAAGACGTAAGGACATGCAGAGCGATACAATGGACTCTGGGGACTGGTGAAGGGGAAGTTGGGAAGGGGCAAGGGATAAAAGACTACACATTGGGTGCAGTGTACACTGCTCAGGTGAAGGTGCACTAAAATCTCAGAAATCACCACAAAAGAACTCATCCATCTAATCAAAAATCACATGCACACCAAAAACTATTGAAATAAATTTTTTTAAAATGGAAAAGAAGAAAAGGGTTTTATTTTACTTATTGTGGTGCACTAAAGATGGCCGCAAATTCTTTGACACTCCTCCCATGGATAGGTGGGGTTTGTGTCACCTTCCCTTGATTTTAGAAGACTCTGTGACTACTTTGACCAACAGAATGCAGTAAAAATGAATGTCTCCAGTGTCCAGGACCAGGCATTAAGAAACGATCAACTCCTACTTTCTATCTCTTGGAGCACTCTCTGAAAGCCTAGGGTCACCATGGCAGAGGTCCTGTTACCCGGAGGCCCCATGTTGGTGAAACCACCCATAGGAGCTCTAGCAGGCAGTTCCACCCACACCCAGCCTTGCAGCTGTCCCGGCTGATGCACCAGGCATGTGAGTGAAGCCATCGTGGAGCCCCAGACCACCAGCTGAATACTACCGAGTGACTTCAGTCAGTGCCACAAGGGGCAGAAGAGTTATCCATCTGAGATATAATCCATGGTGTTCAGCCCACCTGAACTCCTGCCCCACTGAATCTGAGATATTATCAATGGTTGTGTTTTAAACCAATACATCTAGGGCTAATTGTCGCACAGCAGCAACAATAGATAACTGGAAATATACATATTCCCCTGTCCTCACCACAATCTGGTGAGATAGGAATTATTATGTGCATTGTACAGATGATGAAACTAAGGTAAAGACAGTTGAAGGCTTTTTCCTAAGTCACACAGCTGGAAAGCAGTGGAGCCAGGCTGCGGCCCAGAGTTCAGATCTCCTTGCTGAGAAATCCTTGGTCTTCTTGCCACACCACGGCCTGTCTGTTCTTTCCCCACTTTCACCCAGGGTGTAAAAGGGAATAGGAAGGGAAAACAGAGACTGCCAGGCAGAGCGAGGCAAACTCAGGGCCAGGAGAGTGTGCGTGTCCCTGGGCGTGCAATGCTCAGTCGCTGTTCTATGACCTGGGCAAGGTGGAAGGTGTATGGCCGGCCTCCTACATGGGCTGACCTGGGCAAGGTGGAAGGTGTATGGCCGGCCTCCTACATGGGCTGACCTGGGCAAGGTGGAAGGTGTATGGCCGGCCTCCTACATGGGCTGACCTGGGCAAGGTGGAAGGTGTATGGCCGGCCTCCTACATGGGCTGACCTGGGCAAGGTGGAAGGTGTATGGCCGGCCTCCTACATGGGCTGACCTGGGCAAGGTGGAAGGTGTATGGCCGGCCTCCTACATGGGCTGACCTGGGCAAGGTGGAAGGTGTATGGCCGGCCTCCTACATGGGCTGACCTGGGCGAGGTGGAAGGTGTATGGCCGGCCTCCTACATGGGCTGACAACGTTGGTAACCGTCTTCCTGTAAGAGGCAGACTCTCTTGCCCCGCTTATCAACCTCAGTGCCTTTCAGAGTAGCATCCATACACCATAATACTTGCGTTGAAGCACTTTAAGTGACAAGGACAAAGCAGATGCCCTTGGAAGGGACCTTGGTTTAAGATGAGAGGGTAGCTGGTGGTCCCCCAGAGGCGATTAGTGAACCACTGGATGTGAGCCAGGTCCGGAGTACACAGGATAGGCTGTTCTCTCACAGGTTTTGCTTTATTGAATCTAATTGTTTTGTCTTCACTATAATTCTGTTTTGAAGTAAATATCATCATTTCCAATAATGATAATGGAGAAATTGAGACTCAGAAAGGAAAAATTAATCATCTGCCAAGTAATCAGTTGGCACTGGATCCCAACCCAAGTCTTCTGACTCCATATGGAGGGAGGTGTCACAATACAGAGGACTCCAAAAGAGTGTCACTGGGTTTATGGAGTTGCCTGGAATAGTCCAGTATGCCGTGGCTCTGCTTCTTGGTCTCAGTGCGCCTGTCTTCACCCCTGAACGGACTTGTTCCTTAGGTTAAAATGAGGTTTAAAAACAAACCTATAAAATAGGTTTCAACTTGTCGTTTTGGAATCTTAGAGCGAAAAGAATGGGGCATGAATGAGGTCAAGGGCAATGTCATAGACTGCTGGTCGTGGGAGGGGAGTATTGATTACCTTGTCGAGTGGATCACAGAGTCAGGATTCCATCATCATGGCCTAGAGCGAGGCTGGCCTGGAGAGGAACGAATGTCCCTGACGGGGGTGAGAGAAATGGGATTTTTAATTCTAGCTCTGCCCAGCTAGGAGCCACTCACTACCCACTCTGGAACTCAAGTTTTCCTGACCCTAAAGTGAAGGTTTGGACTTAGATGATCTTCAAGATCATTTTTTTTGCTCAAACTTCCTGCTTCTCTGCTTTTGGGACTAGGGAATCATGTTCCCTCTCTGTGCCTGTCAGGAGGTGAGCTTTTGCAATTCTCCCAAAGCAAGTGTTTAAATGGAAGATCTGATCAGAGTGAGCACAGTAGGAAGGCTAAAATCCAGGTTTTGGAATCTGGCAGATCCAATTTCAAATTCCAGTTTGGCCAGTTATTTGTGGTGTGACCTTGGGCTGTTATTTCACCTCTTCATGGTTTTAGTCTCCCTATCTATTTACTGGGAATGTACATTGCTAATGTGTGCCATGGACGGAATGTGTCCCCCTCTAAAACTTATATTTTGAAGCTCTAACATCCATTGTGATTGTATTTGAAGGTAAGACATTTGAGAGGTGATTAGGGCTAGATAAAGTCATGAGGGTGGGATTAGTGTCCTTATACACAGAGAAAGAGAGACTGGAGTTTACTGACTCTCTGCCATGTGACAACAGTGAGAAGCTGGACATCTGTAAGTCAGGAAGAGGGCCCTCAACAGCCCGAGTCTGCCAGCACCTTGAAGTTTCCAGCCTCCAGAACTGTGAAAACTATGTGTCTGTCATGTAAGCCACCCAGTCTGCGTTTTTTTGGTTACAGCAGCCTGAGCTGCCTAAAACATACTGTGATGAGGATAAAATGAAACACACACACACACACACACACACACACAGCACAGTTCTTTGCGCTGCTGAATGGAGAGTCCTCAATTCAGTCTCTCTGTTGGTTTAATGGTCTCTCCCTTGATTCACTCTGATGTAATTCTGATTTTTTTCCCAACAACTGGAGCATTTCCTGAGAAGTGGCTGGCCAGCCCAGGGCTCCTCGGTAGCTGCATTTCGTGGAGGCATTTCTTTAGGGAAGACTGCAATGCATTGCAGGACATTTAATATCCCTGACCCCTCGTTTAATGCCCATGCTGACTTTCCTCTTACCCTGGTCGTTGCTGACTTTCTTCTTACCCTGGTCGTTGTGATAAGCAAAATACCCCCTTACCAGGGACAGTTGACCTCTAGCTGAAAGCTATAAAGAAAAGAATGCCCCACCCTTTGTTCCTGTATTCCTGCAGGCCTGAGTCTCTGGGACTGACCTCCTGATGTGTCATTGGATGGGCATTGTGATCTGCTTGGTTTCTAATGACTGAATGAGCCACCAGAGACCTTAGTGGGCCAGGAGCTAACGAAAGTCATTCAATCAGACACTAAAGAAAAGATGACAAAGACTGGGCCAAGAGTCCCCTCTGGTTTCCTCTTGCTTTCATGGAATTCATAATTCATTCTTCTTTCATTAACCAAAACATATGCAGTACTCAATAGCCTTGAGGAAAATGCAAGTCAAAACCCCAGTGAAATATCACTTTACACCCACTAAGATGGCTATAAGGAAAAACGTAATTGGGCTGGGTGTGGTGGCTCATGCATGTAATCCCAGCACTTTGGGAGGCCGAGGCAGATGGATCACGAGGTAGGGAGTTCCAGACAAGCCTGGCCAACATAATGAAACCCCTTTTCTACTAAAAATACAAAAATTAACTGGGCATGTTGGCGCACACCTGTAGTCCCAGCTACTCAGGAGGCTGAGACAGGAGAATTGCTTGAACCTGGGAGGCAGAGGTGGCAGTGAGCTGAGATCAAGCCACTGCACTCCAGCCAGCATGGGTGACAGAGTGAGACTCTGTCTCAAAAAAAAAAAAAAAAAAAGGTTAATTTTCATGTTGTATGAATTTCACCTCAGTTAAAAAAATTAAAATAGTGAATTTTGTGGCACATAAAACAGTATTTATTATAATTTCATTATAATTTTAAGATTTCTTCCCCCTTATATGGGAGCTTCAAAGAATGATTTGCATTTGTCCAAAATACTGTGTGCTGAAGCTGTCGTGGAGGAGTGAGTGCCAAATGATAGGATGAGCCATTCTTTTTGTCAAACCTGGTAGCTTTCTGGGTTTTCCAAAATGCCAAAATGATTTTCAACATATTAATTATTAGATTGTACTCAGAATATGTGTTTAATATATATGTTTCTAGTATTCTAGATCTCCCCCTTTTCTTGAGACCAGGTCTCTGTTGCCCAGTCTAGAGTGCAATGGCATGATCACAGCTCACTGCAGCCTCAACCTCCTGGGCTCAAGTGATTCTCCCACCTCAGCCTTCTAAGTAGCTGGGACTACAGGCATACACCACCACAGCCAGCTCATTTTAAAATTTTTTGTAGAGATAGGGCCTCATTATGTTGCCCAGGCTAGTCTCGAACTCCTGGGCTCAAGTGATCCTACTGACTCAGCCTTCCAAAGTGCTGGGATTACAGGCATGAGCCACTGTGCCCAGCCTAGATCTCATACGTAGAAAAATATCCACAATTGTGAACACTTAGAATTTGGGGATTCTGCTGGGCGCAGTGGCTCACGCCTGTAATTCCAGCACTTTGGGAGGTCCGGTTGGGCGGATGATGAAGTCAGCGAGCACTAGACCATCCTGGCTAACACGGTGAAACCCCGTCTTTGCTAAAAACACAAAGAATTAGCCAGGCAAGGTGGCACGCACCTGTAATCCCACCTACTCGGGAGGCTGAGGCAAGAGAATCGCTTGAACCTGGGAGGCAGAGGTTGCAGTGAACCGCCGAGATCACACCACTACACTCCAGCCTGGGTGACAAAGTGAGACTCCATCTCGAAGAAAAAAAAAAAAGAATTTGGGGATTCTACTTAAAATTCTGTAAAGAATTGTTCTCTTATTAGGAGCATACTGGTTAAAGGGTTCCATTTTGAGGAAAAGACATCCCACACATTAGTGCTTTGGGAAAATGTGGCTAGTACAAGCAGAGAAGGAATGATGTTTGCTTCTAGAACTCGCTTATTGCGTGTAGCATTCTCGGATTCTCGGAAGTGATGAGACACAGTGGGCAATGCCTTGGGGAAGAAGAGAATGGGATGGCTGAGTCTGAGTCGAGCTCAGAGGCTTGGCTCTATGGTTCTGTGAGAGGTACAGGCCCAGAAGAACAGCCAGGGAGACACCTGCTCATGCAAAGCTAAGAGCTGGCAGTGCTGCCCTAGTTCCTAGAGAGACCATGTCCTTCAAGACCTTGTCCTGGACTCACTGTTTGGTTCCTGATGCAATGTGGGGCTCTCAGAGGTGGGACAGAACACCTTCAAGGACTGTCTCGCCATTTAGCGGAACCACTGCAACTCATTCATTAAGGTGGAGCTAAACACATGATTGATCGTAGATTATGGGTATTTCTTCATAATCTTCATGAATACCCAATTTGGGGGTGAGAGATGATGATGTCACCAGCTGGCTGATGACAGGCAAGTCACTCGTCTTTTCTGTTCCCCACTGCACTTACCTGTCGGCTGAAGGGCAGCCCCAGAAACCCTCCCCAGCAGCTGGTGCAACGTTGCATCATTCTAACAAAATAAAAATGTATAGCAAGGTTGATCAGGTAGTCTATACATTTAAAGCCTGGGCCATAAAGGCCACGCAGAGGTAAGGAATTTTGAGTGGATATTTACAACACTAGTGCATTTCATTTTCTCAATCAATGCTCATCTGTGGGGTGACTAATACTTTAGCAAGTGCTGTGCTGGGTGCTGGAAGTACAAGGCAAGACATACCTGTACTCTTACGTTGAAGGAGCTGAGAACTGAGAGAGACTGTGGAGTGAAGCAATGATTGCAGGGACAATGGGGCTGTGGCAGGGCTTGCGCAGGTGCAGAGGGGCCCCAGGTGGAGCTGGTGTCTCCTCATGCAGGAGCGTTCAATCTGAGTCTCGGCGGATGATACTCCAGACAAGTCTTTTTTTGGCTTAAGGAATAAACATCTCTTCAAACTAGCAAAGGTGAAAAAGACGGTTTTACTGAGAGGACTGGGGGATCTTATGGAGCCCAACCCAGGGTCACTGAACGGAAACGGAACACCGAGGAGTCTAGTGTCTTCTCCCTCCACAGTCGGGCCTTCCCCCTCCCCTCCCACAGCCCCCATCCCTGATTCCCGCTGTGAGTCTCTGCCGTCCTGGTCTCTATACCATCTCCGTCCACATCTACAAGCGCTCACCTGCTTGTAAATGATCCTGAAACAGCTGCCACAGCCCCCAGGCCTACAATCCAGATGAACTTCTGATGTCCTTCGTTTCGTTTTTGCCTGTTTATCACTCCCTGGCCACCATTTGTAGAGTTAATTCAAATTCTAGAGAGAAATGGCACTCAGCACTTGGACTGATCCAGCTCAGTTCTTCAATCCAGGCCACCCAGTAACTAGTCAGCCAGTGAGCACTGCCGTCTTTGGCTCAGGCGACCGTCCCTAGCTGGGCCAGCAGAGTTAGAGAGTCTAAGAAGGTCCATCTTTAAGGGCACAGGCCAGGTAAGCTATAGGGGAAAGTCGTTTTGCTTTGTTTTTGTTTTCTTGTCTGGAGGAGAAGAGACAGGAGGAGAAATGGGAAGGAAAACAGGGCTTGTCTGGCAAGCAAGTCGCATGTGTGAGGCCTGGAAGCCTGAAAGGTAACAGCATATTGGAGCCACCTGCTTCAGCTCAGTGAGGGCATCCTCACCCAGAGGCACTATTCAAATAGCAGCTCATGTGCCGTGGGCACTGGCCACTCAGAACAGGGTAGGGGGAGACAGAGGTATGTTAAGAAGTCCTGACCACCCAACCTGCCCTGATGTATCATGATGCTTCCTCATGTGTGTGCGTTTTTCCTGTATGTGGCCATCTCTTATTAGCCTTCTGTGACCTCACTTCCTCCCTGCAGAGTGGACAGCACATTTGTGCCTTCCAACTCTGGGTCTTAGGGGACCTCATCTGCCTGAGGGGTTTAGGGAATCCGATTTGCTTTTCCTTTTCTCAGCCTTCCTGGGCATAAGGGGAAGGAGGAAGCAGTTTGAACCCCACTGCAGGCTGCAGAGTTCGGGATGAGTAAGCACCAAAAACGTGGGAAGTTTCTGAAAAGGGTTTCTCAGCCAGCAGTGTTTTCACCTCTTGCTGGGGCGAGCCGTGTGCAGATGACTCATCTGGGTAACTCCCTCGCCAGAAGGAGCCAGCCAAGCTGCAGCAGAGCAAATGTAGGTTGGGGGGATGGGGAAGAAAGGAACCAACACAGAGCACTCCCTGTCACCAGACGCTTAGCTAGGCATGATGCGTATCATCTTATTTAATTATTCCAAATGCCCTGTGGCAATTCCATCCCAGATACTCCCACCCCACCGCACACCTTGAGATCTGCTACACGAAGGCTTCCCCTCCTGATGTCTCCAGGGCCCACCTATTTCACATGAAGCTCTGGATACTGTCAGAAAAAACACCCAACACCTGGAGATAAGGCTGAGAAGATACCCGGCACATCCTTTCAGTATCACAGGTGGTAAAAGGCCACCTAAGAATCTTGCTGCTAACACAATAGCCACCAGCCACAACATGTGGTTACGTATGCCAGTCTGAGCTGAGATGTACTGTAAGCGTATGCTCTATGCTGGGTTTCGAAGACGTAGTATGACAAAAATTATAATGTACCTTATTAACATTTTTTAGTTGTTGAGTTCATGTTGAAATAATATTTTTGATATATTGGGTTAAAGAAAACATATCATTTAAATTAATTTCAGGTTGGGTGAAGTGGCTTATGCCTACAATCCCAGCACTTTGGGAGGCCAAGGCAGAAGGATTGCTTGAGCCCAGGAGACCGACCCCAGCCTGGGCAACACAGACAGACCTTGTCTCTACAGCCAAAAAGAACAAAAATTTAGCCAGGTGTGTGGTAGTGCAGATATTTTACATTCTTGTTTGATAGTAAGTCTTCAAAATCCAGCATATCTCAGTTTGGACCAGCCATATTTTAACTTTTTTCTTTTCTTCTTTTTTTTGAGATGAAGTTTCGCTGCTGTTACCCAGGCTGGAGTGCAATGGCGCGATCTCGGCTCACCATAACCTCTGCCTCCCAGGTTCAAGTGATTCTTCTGCCTCAGCCTACCAACTAACTGGGACTACAGGCATATGCCACCACGCCTGGTTAGTTTTGTATTTTCTTTATTTGAGATGGAGTTTCACTTTTATTGCCCAGGCTGGAGTGCAATGGTGTCATCTCAGCTCACTGCAACCTCCTCCTCCTGGGTTCAAGCGATTCTCCTGCCTCAGCCTCCTGAGTAGTTGGGATTACAGGCATGCATGGCCACACCTGGCTAATTTTCTTTTTTTAGTAGAGACGGCGTTTTACCATGTTGGTCGGGCTGGTCTCGAACTCCTGACCTCGGGTGATCCACCCCCTGGGCCTCCCAAAGTGCAGAGACTACAGGTGTGAGCCCCTGCACCCTGCCTCATTTCAACTTCTGAACAGTAACCTACAGTGAGTAGTTACCATATTGAGCAGTGCAGGTTTCGTTCCTATGCTTAGAAGTAAAGGCTGATGACCAACAAGTAAAAACCGCTCAAGTCCTGTAGGGTTCAAACGTGAGCTGGAAGGCAGTTGTCTCTACAAAGGAATCTTTTTATATCCAAGGGAACCATAGGGCTGGGGGTGCTAGGTGTGGAGCTGTCCCTTAAAGTATATGCCAGTGCTCTAGAAATCCATGTCTTTCTTTCAGACATTTCCCTCCTCTCTGTTCACAAGCTACATTACCTTGAGCAGGTTCCCTCCTCTCTTGGGTTCTCAGTTTTCTGATTTGCAAAACGAGAGGGTTGAACTTGAAGATGAGGTCCCTTCTGTCTCTGATGTGTCATCATTCTCTGAACTACCACCTGGGGCAGCATCCTCTGGGGAGCAGCCACCCACCCACTCTTGGAAGTTTTCAGGCACTTCCCAGAGGGGCCACCTGTTCTCATCCATCTCTGGAGTAAGTGGTGCTCAGAGGCTGGGACACAAATATGAAGCTGCCTTCCCAACCTAGGAGTGGTTGCTTCTTTAGGAGAGGTGGGGAGATAAGAGTTTGGATGTGTAGAATTTTAGGTGTACCTTTCTCTTTAGCCTACATGGGTGTTGTTTGTTTGTTTTTGAAACAGAGCCTTGCTCTATTGCCCAGGCTGGAGTGCAGTGGCATGATCTCGACTCACTGCAACCTCTGCCTCCTGGGTTCAAGCAATTTTTCTGCCTCAGCCTCCTGAGTAGCTGGGATTACAGGTGTGTGCCACCACGCCCAGCTAATTTTTGTATTTTTAGTAGAGACAGGGTTTCATCATGTTGGTCAGGCTGGTCTCGAACTCCTGACCATGATCCACCTGCCTCAGCCTCTGAAAGTGCTGGGATTACAGTCATGAGCTGCCACGCCCAGCCTTACCTGTGTATTTTAAGGGGCATATCTTGCTTCCTGTGGCTGCTGTGGTTAAGCATCAGCCAGAGATGATAAAGAAGTTTAGTAGTAGAATTCCCTTCTGAGGATCCCCAAGAGACGGTGAGGGCAAGTTGGAGTCCAAGTGTAGCAAAGGAAAAAGGGAAGCTACACACTGAGTGCTGCCTAAGCAGCTCTCACAAAGTCTTACTTTCTGTAGTTAAAAGTCACTAGAGCCTTTGATTAAACAAGGGATTTGACTGTGAATATTTCTTTTAAATAAATCAACGAGGGGAAACCAAAGTGGATATGCCTTTCCCAACCCAAGAAAATCTCTGTCTCATAGGGACCCAACAACGAAATAACAAAAAGAGTCCTGACTAGATGGTGCCCCAGAAGCGCACCTGTGTGACAGAGGCCACAGGGACCAATTTCTGTCTGTAAGTGGAGGGGAACTCTGAGGCTGAGAGAGCCCTGCAAATCAATGGGCAGGAGATGCTGGTTCCAGAGGTCCGGCAGAGGTCAAATGACCACGTGGAAAAAATGGTACATATGGTGGCTCAGAACCCTCCATCTGTGCCTTGCTGTTAAAATTACCTTACGGTACTGTTTCACTATCTCTTTATAAAATCTGACACTGACACTGCAATGTACTGTAAAACAATAGTCATGTTTGAATCCTGATCAAGTGATAAGATCCTGTGCCTTTTAGTCAACATTTCTATGTTGCCTGGGCCAGAGTAGCTACTCATTAGACGTTGAAAGAATGAATGGGCCAATCAACCAACCAAAATACTAATGGATAGATAAATCAATGAGTGAATTCATGAATGAATAAACATGTGATTCTTACATCAAATGGGTAGGGACCAGGCCATTTTCTCCAACGCTGAGGCTCACCGGCTCAGTGAGGTAGGGATGGAGAGGAGACCATGACTCCGTTCTCTGATGCTGAAGTCTGGCAGGAGCTTTTTCCTGACCTTGCCTCCCAGCAGGACAGCCTGGAGTTCATGCAGCAGGGGGCCCTCTCCTGGTGACTCCTGACAGAAAGGAGACGTGGGAGAAGAAGGGACAGAGATGCTTTCATCACCTTGGAGCTTTTCCATTCAGGACAGTTCCCATTTGTCATGTTAACTCACAAGACGGGCCTTGTATACAAGGGTCCTAGAGAGCCCCTCAGTGGCGTGATTCATGAGATGCTAGGGAGAGCACAAAATATCACCTCCTCTGCTGCCTGAAATCCCACCATTTGGGGATGCACTGATAATTCCTTTGCATCTTGAAGGATGGGAATTTTAGGAGTTCTCTAGCATAATACATGTAAATCTGGGAGAAGAAGCATCTTTAGCCTTCTTAGTGCTTATCAGCTTTGCCCTTAGCTAGGGAGGAACCCAGCAAGGGGTGCTGGAGACCCCACTCTGCTGCCTTCCTCCCCAGCACTGGCTGCTCCCTCCCTAGAGCTTAGGGATATCAGCCACTCACCTGTAGGAACAGCCAGTGCCCTGCGTGTGTTCTGGACTCTGCTCCTGCCTGCCCCTCCATGCCTATCACCCTCTGCTTCTCCACACAAACGTTGGCTTCATCCAGACATGCCTTCCTCATTCCACCCGCTGAGTTCTGTCCACCCCAGCTCTACCTGGCCTGCCCTCCTTCCAATCCAGGCTCCACCACTGCCTGGCCAGCTTTGGATGTCTGATTTGGGGCAAGCCAGTTAACTTGTCTAGTTTCTTCAGTATCAAAACAGGAAGATTTATATCAACCCCATTGATCTCACAGAGTGATTGTAAGAAGAAATAATCCTGATTATGAAAACATGGCTTTTAAATTTTATCTACTTTTTTTTTTTTGAGATGGAGTTTCGCTCTTGTTACCCAGGCTGGAGTGCAATGGCACGATCTCGGCTCACCGCAACCTCCGCCTCCTGGGTTCAGGCAATTCTCCTGCCTCAGCCTCCTGAGTAGCTGGGATTACAGGCACGCGCTACCATGCCCAGCTAATTTTTGTATTTTTAGTAAAGACAGGGTTTCACCATGTTGACCAGGATGGTCTCGATCTCTTGACCTCGTGATCTACCCACCTTGGCCTCCCAAAGTGCTGGGATTATAGGCGTGAGCCACCACGCCCGGCCACCCTGGCTGATTTTAGGCTCCTAGGCTTAAGCAGTCCTCTTACCTCAGCCTCCCAAAGTACCGGGATTACACATGCCCAGCCAATGAAAATGTTTTTTTCAAACATTTTCAAACATTTGAACTTTTCATTCAAAATGCTACAGAAATACAGGGTTATTATAATGCTGATTGTAAAGGACCAGCAAACACAGGCACTCACGTAAACTCGGGTTTTTAATGTCTGTCCTCATTATATTTTAGAGGGAATTTGATTCATGGGCTTGCAAACTCTTCGTAAAAATATGGGCTGCAGGTGTGCTGTCATTTTCTCATGCTGCAGCTGTGTTAAATGTGAGAGGGGAAAATAGTCTTTGATATTATGCTTTTTCTCTATTATTTTTATAGTGAAAGTCTAATAATGGTCCTCTGGACATTGGTGGATAAATCCACAGTGGATTTTTTTCTTTCTTGTAGGCTAAGAGTCTTTGCTGTGACAGACACTGGATTCCAAGGAAATAGAGAGATGACATGAATAAGGAAGGATTTTCTCTCCTCTCTCTCTCTCTCTTTTTTGACACAACTTGTAGCTGGGACTACACTCACTTTAGCCCCCAGGTAGCTGGGACTACACTCACTTTAGCCCCCAGGTAGCTGGGACTACACTCACTTTAGCCCCCAGGTAGCTGGGACTACACTCACTTTAGCCCCCAGGTAGCTGGGACTACACTCACTTTAGCCCCCAGGTAGCTGGGACTACACTCACTTTAGCCCCCAGGTAGCTGGGACTACACTCACTTTAGCCCCCAGGTAGCTGGGACTACACTCACTTTAGCCCCCAGGTAGCTGGGACTACACTCACTTTAGCCCCCAGGTAGCTGGGACTACACTCACTTTAGCCCCCAGGTAGCTGGGACTACACTCACTTTAGCCCCCAGGTAGCTGGGACTACAGCTGCATGCCACTGAGCCCTCTTTCTCTCTCATTTTATTCTCATCTTCAACTTGGAGGCCTGATGAGCAACAGGGACTCAGAGCAGTAGCAAAAGCCATTACCAGCCTGGGTCCTGAAGCTCTGTCTTTGGAATCCCAGCTCCTTACAAATCTCCTTTTTGTTCTAGGAGGATGTCTGATTCCAAAGCTCATTATTAGAATCCTTTTAACAGGTCAGGCACGGTGGCTTACCCCTGTAATCCTGACACTTTGAAAGGCCGAGGTGGGAGGATTGCTTGAGACCAGGAGTTTGAGATAAGCCTGGGCAACATAGCAAGACCCAGTCTCTGTTACTACCAATAATAAATTAGCCTGGTATGGTGTTGCATGTCTGTAGTCTCACCTACCAGGGAAGCTGAGGTGACAGGATTGCTTGAGGCCAGGAGTTCAAGGCTGCCGTGATCATGCCACTACATTCCAGCCTAGGGGACAGAGTAAGAGAGCCTGTCTCAATTTTTTAAAAAAAGTTCTTTAAACAGATGAGGAAACTAAACTCAGAGGCAAGACAGTTATCACTTGTGCAAACACTCAAGTGATGAGTGGGAGATGAGACTGAGGCCCGACCCTCTCTCCAATGGCCCATGACGAATGTTTGCCATCACATAATGCATTATTTTCAAAGACTGTTTTAGCCACTTGTATTTATAGTTTATAGACATGGGTCAAAAATACAAAATTTTCAAAAGACTGTTTCTCCCACCTTTATCCCCCAAGTACCCAGTTCTTCTGAGAGGCAACAAAATATATCAGTTTCTCATATATTTTTTCAAAGATATTTTATTTATATGCAAGCAAATCTATTTTATTTTGCTTTTTGGAGTTTTTTCATTTTTTAAACAATTGATATACTCACTGTCCGTCACCTGGCTTCTTTTACTTAACAATATATTTTGTAGGGTTTTTCATGCAAGAACATAAAAAGCTTCCTCTTTCTTTTTATGGCTGTGTGGTATTCAGTACGGTTATGCAGGTATAGGTGGTTTCCAGTCATGTGCTGTTTAAACAAAGCTGCACTGAATAACTGGTATGTGATTATTTCTACAGGATACCTTCCTAGAGGCAGATTGCTAGGTTGCAGGGGTGTGTGCCTTTGAAATTGGAGGGATATTGTCAAATTGTCCTCTGAGCTGGTTGTATTGAGTGACACCCACAGCAGTACCCAAGTGCTTTCTCCTCGCCACCACAGTGGGTTTTCAGGCTCTGTGACGCGTGCCAAGGTCTCTCTACTCTCAGACCTGCACGCTAGGCCCGACAAGACTCCTGTCTCATTTTGTATCCAGCATGACCTCCCAGTTTGCTTAGAACCAGATGTCACTCTTCTGGTGACTAATGCAATGCAAACTTCCAGGAAAAACAAGAACAAATCCTCTCTACAAGGTACATCATGATTCTATCCAAATGGCCATTATGTTTTTAGGGTATAATTTATTACTTATTTAACCAAATCCCTTCTTGCCCAAGACTACACGGCTCTGTGTAGGGAATGGCTCCTCCATGGTGTCCTAGCACCGCTGCATGTTACCCATATGGGCCAAGGCTTGTGACACAGCTTCTCTGTGTTTTGGCAGAAGACCTCAGGATCTTCCCAGAATGCAGAGGCAGGGAGACCTCTATGAAGCTGCTATAAGGCCATCCCCCACTCACCTCCCTAAGTCCCCTGGAAGGCTGTCAGGAGACATTTTTGTCACAGGATCCTTGGGGTGTCACTTTGCCAGCTGGAAACCTCTGTGGCCAGTGGCATCTTGGCCCAAGTTTTGTTCAGGCCCCCTGGGCTTGTTCTGCCCACTCAGCCCAGATCCCCTACCTGCCAAGGGTGAGCCAGGTGCTGAGCAGCAAGAGATGTGTAAGCAAGCACAGGGTCTGGCCACTGCAAACCCAGGTGTATGGGCTGCCACGTGTATGGGCTGCGCCAGGGAGGGCAGCTCCAGGTGCCGGCTCAGGCACCAGTTCCATGTAAGGCTGTGGCTGTTACTGTAAGTGCTTCTACTGCAGGCACCAGACAATGCAGTGGCACCCAGAAGCTTGGAGACAATAGGAACTGCAGAGTCCCCAAAGGGTGTCACAGCCCTCACTCGGGGAGCACCTAGGTCTGTGTTCCCTAAAGGGTTGCAGCTCTTCTCTCCTCCTAGATGCCTGCAATATGGTGAGTGGGAGGGCATGTTTCATCCCTGTTTGTGTTACAGCTCTTTCAGTCCCACCATTCAGCAGGTCTGAGTTCTTGTCCCAAGTCCAGGAAGAATGAGGTACATAGACAACTGGAGGGTGAGCAAGGCAGAGAGGAGCTTCATTGAGCAACAGAACAGCTCTCAGGAGACCTGAAGTGGGTAGCTCCTTTCTGCAGGCAGGTGGTCCCGAGGAGTGTCCAGCTCTCAGGGGAGAGGAGACCCGGAGTGAGAAGCTCCTATCTGCAGGCAGATCATCCTGACATGTCTCTGTGAGTCTAGCTGAGTCTGGGATTTTTATGGGTTTCATAAGGGAGGAAGTACGTGTTGACTGGTCCATGGGCGGCCATTAGCAGGCCTGGAATAAACACCGTTAAGTTCTCACTCCAGTTGTGGACTCCACTGTGAACTGACAGGCCCCAGGCCTCAGGCAGTCCCTGGCTTAAAAGTGGGCTTCACCGACCCGCCCTTTTCCACCCAGGAGCCTGTCTGCCTCCTACTGCCATCAACATGTTATCCACCGCAGCACCCTGGCTGTTCATGCTACCGGAGGCCTGCAGGCCCCTTTCAGCCTTCCTCTCTGTGCTCATTGCCATCCAGAGTCTGGAGGGGGCAGAGGTGGCGGGGGCTGGCATGTCGGCACTGCCCTGAGTGTACATACATCCGGCCAGGTTGCAACAGCGCCCGGGCTTGGCCAAAATGTTGCTCCGTCCATCCAGAAGCAGGCACCAGGAGTGAGGAGAAGCCAGGCATCTGGAGCAGGCACTTCCGAGCCTATGGAGGAAGGGATACTTCCCAGGACCTCAAGAGCACAGGGATGCCTGAATTGGGATCCGCGGCTGGGCAGCTGTAGCTGGGCACGAGGGTGGGACTCCCACCCTGTCAACTCAGAAGCTGGCGGGCTCCGGCCTGTTCCCGGCTCCAGCCGCATCTCCCTGGCTGTAGCTGGTGTTTTCACAGTGGCCACTCCAGATGGACCGCCGCTCCAGAGCCTGGAGGCCATCGGTTTCTCGTGGCCTCCAGGCTCTGATGAAGCTTGGGATTCTCTGCCCTGTACCTCTCAGAACAAGAACCGACCTTGCTGCACTCTGTAAGCGGCTCCTCAGTAACAGGGCACCCTTTCATGGCAGTCATCTGCCCTTATGACTTTTGTGCCCTTTTCGCGTGTGGGACCAGGATCCTGTGGAGCTGGCTCTCAGCTTACTCCTCCTTGTGCTATGTAAGCGATCCAACTGGTGACTCTAAAAGTGGCTCGTACTTTTCATTGTTGAATCAGACAGACCTTGGTCTGGGTTTTGCTTTATGTTTTATATGTGGGCTTTATACTCTGAAGTCACTTCATATTTTATTTTCTCATTAACAAATATTTCTATTATATTTCCTGTGGACCAAGGACTTTACACGGTGTTAATTCATCCAACACTTGGAATAACCCTATAAAGTCAGTGCTATTATCACCCCCACTTTAAAAATGAGGAAGCAGAGCACAGAGTGGTTAAGAAACTTGTTCAAGATCACACAGCCAGTGGCAGAGTCAGATGGGTTGCTTTGTAGTCAAGGCTCTTAACCACTGTGTTTTGCTGCCTTGTGTTAACAGAGCCTACACTTAGGGCACTTTTCTCAAACAACACACACATCAGAAGCACCTAGATTACCCATTTGAAATGCAGTTTCCTGGGTTCCATCCAGACCTATCCTGTGAGAATCCTTGGTAGTGGGTCCAGAAATTTCCAGATACCTAGAGATAGAAACACCATTCTGCTGCAATGATGCAACTGGGGGATGGTCAGACAGGAGAAGACCAGGTGCCTGCAGACCTGAGGAGCCACCATATATGCAATTTTAAAACCTTGACTCTTGTCTTTGGAGAAAAATTCATTCCTATTTGGTTAAGCCACTGCAGCTGGGTTTTACATGAAGCTCACTCTATTCCTAACAGATGCAGAGGATCTCTTTAAATATGAGTAATATATTTGCTGGTAATAATTTGTTTTCTGAAGCAGCACTGAAGAACAGAAATATAATGTCCACATATGTAATTTAACATTTTCTAATAGTTACATTTTAAAATGGCAAAAAGGTAAAATTATTTTAATATATTGTATTTAACCCAATATATTGAAAGCATTGTTTCAACATGACACTAAAAATCATCAGTGGTATTTTTACATTCATTTTTTTTTTTAAACTAGGTCTTCGTAGTTCAGTGTGTGTTGTATGCCTTTTATTTATGGCATAGCTTAATTCAGACTGGCCACATTTCAAGAGCCCCAGAGCCCCATGTGGCGGCTGGCAGCTGCTGTATTGGACAGTGCACTCCTATAGCCCCTCATCTGTGACCTGTTTTGTGCTGTTTCTCAAACTTGACTGCATTGGAGCTTACAGGAATGCTACCTGGGTCCCATCTCAGATATTGACACATAAGAGGTCTGAGTACTACCGGGGAATTAGGAGTTCTAAAAACTCTCTAGATGATTCTAGTTTAAGAATTACTGTTCTAGCACCTTTATTTCTTGAGCCTCATTCTCAGTCTGGGAACAGTTGAATGGTGTTTTTTCAGGAGCTGCTCTTTCCAAATCAGAACTGGCAGGCTTGCACGGGGTCTAAACTCTTGTCTCCATCTCTATCTCCACCTCTCTCTCACACACACGTGTAGACACACACACACCACCAAAGCCCTAGAAGCATAGTCAGTGTCACTCTGTGTTACCAGGTCAATTTAGCTGTGGTCCCAGGCTGACCAGATCATACCAAAACATCCAAAAGATGAGCTCTCTTCATTCTCAAAGACTGAAGTTACCACAAAATCCTGGGACCATGAATAAGCATGTAAAGATAGATATCCTCGGATCGTGGGCTGGAAAGAGTAAAACAAGCCCCCGTGGAGGTCAGAAAAGCCCAGATTCATGTGATACCTATGAGCAAGAGCCAGCCCAGCAGTCCGTAGGACTGATATCCACGAGAGAGCTGGCTGTGGACTAGGACTCTAGAAGCCAGGTACATTTCTCTCTAAAGTCGCTTTCAAATTAACCAGTAACTTTTATTTTTTGAGACAAGGTCTTGCTCTGTTGCCTAGGGGGGTGTGCAGTGGAGCAATCACAGCTCACCGCAGCCTCAACCTCCTGGGCTCCAGCTATCCTCCTACCTCAGCTCACTGAGTAGCTGGGACTACAAATGCGTGCCATCATGCCTGGCTAATTTTTAATTTTTTTGTAGAGACAGGGTCTCTCTTTGTTGCCCAAGCTGGTCTCAAACTCCTGGCCTCAAGCAGTCCTTCTGCCTCAAGGCTCCCAAAGTGCTGGGATTACAGGCATGAGCCACTGTGCCCAGCTCAGTTGGTACTATTATTGATAACCTGTGTCAGACATTGCTTCTTTAAAGAACAAATCAGCTGTTAAATACAAAACAAAACAAACTTTATTTTGGAAATAAGGTCTTAGAAGCAAGTTACTCAAGTCAGATTCACTCTCCAACCCAACAGTTTTTCTTCTTTTTTTTTTTTTTTTGAGTCTGGTTCACTTTATTTTTGGCCCCCATTCAAGTCTCCCAAAGGGTTTCCCAGCGTCACTTCAGAGTCTCCCGCAGAGTCACCATCAAGCAGACACCTTCCTCAGGAGGCTGTGTCATTGCCCCAATCTTTGACTTCTGGTATCACCATCTCCTGTCACCTGGGTTCCAGTCTCTGTCCAATGACCTCACAGGACTTCAGAGCATAGCTACCAGTTTGAAGGCGCCCTCAGGTTTGGTAGGAACCACGTGGACAAAAGTCTTGTAGAGCACAGCACCCTTGGGCAGCCTGGTGATGAGATCCACAGCCTCCATATTTCTGGGATGAGGCACGTAGACATCCTTAGTGTAGTGGACTATCCCCTCTTCCAGGGCATATAGACATTTATTCTTCCCAAGACCCACATGGGCACCTGGGTGCCGGCGGAAATGGCGCTGTGTTCCAAGGATGTTCCCAGCATGAACATAGTGTCCTTCCATTTTCTTAATGCCTAGGCGTCTGCCTGATGACTTTCCACCGAGGTTTTTGGAGCTACCATCCGTCTTCTTGGAAGCATACCTGACAGCAAGAGCTGTAGCTGGAGAGGGGCTCAGCAAGGATGAAACGGCTGTCCGGATCCTTAGCGCCACCGCCGCCCAACAGTTTTTCTTTAAACCGAGTCTTGCTCAGTTGCCCAGACTGCAGTGCAGTGCACGATCTCAGCTCACTGCAACCTCACTTCCTGGGTTCAAGTGATTCTCCTGCCTCAGCTTCCTGAGTAGCTGGGAGTACAGGCATGCCACCACGCCCAGCTAATTTTTGTATTTTTAGTAGAGATGGGTTTTCACCATGTTGGCCAGGATAGTCTCGATCTCTTGACCTCGTGATCTGCCCACCTCAGCCTCCCAAAGTGCTGGGATTAAAGGCGTGAGCCACCGCGCCCGGCCCAACCCAACGGTTTTTTGAGTACCTATTCTGTCATTATGTTTGGTTTTTACAAAGGAAAAAGGGTAGACTTCTTATTAGGAAGCCCAGGTACCAGAAGAGGATTCAAGGTTTATTCACAAATGTTTGCTAAGTATCTGTCCTGTGCCAGGTTCTATACTGAGTGCTAAGAACAGAGTGATAAAGAGGACATAGTTCCTGCCCTTCTGAAGCTTCAGTTGTCTCTATTGGGTATAGCACTTGGCTGGAGTGTCTCTCCAGAATGCTTGCCCTGGGTAGAGGGGGTATACTTCTTGCTGATATCCTCTTGTATATACAGATTCTAGCTGAGGACAGTTTTTTGTCATTAAGAGTTCCTGCTGGAGGTCAGTCAGGTAAATTGTTGCTGGTAGAAGTGATCTCTGCTAGCAATGATCAACAATCAAAATGTTGATTAAATGATGGGTCCTCTCCCAGCACTTTGGGAGGCCGAGGCGGGTGGATCACGAGGTCAAGAGATCGAGACCATCCTGGTCAACATGATGAAACCCCGTCTCTACTAAAAATACAAAAATTAGCTGGGCATGGTGGTGCATGCCTGTAATCCCAGCTACTCGGGAGGCTGAGGCAGGAGAATTGCCTGAACCCACGAGGCGGAGGTTGCGGTGAGCCGAGATCGCGCCATTGCACTCCAGCCTGGGTAACAAGAGCGAAACTCCGTCTCAAAAAAAAAAAAGAAAAGATGGTATTTTCTTTTTCTCTACCTTCTACCTTCTTAATCTGAAGTTATTTTTCTTTAATAGCATCAGTAAAGGGATAAAGAGTTATTGTGTGCCTCTGGTTAGGATGCCTAAAGACTTAAGCGATCTTCAGAGATTCCTGAAACTAACAAGAAAACATTAGAAGAAATAAAAAAGAGGGACACCATAAAAACTTACTGGCTTATACTCTCCAGAATTGTCAAGGCCATGAAGACAAAACCAAGAAATGGTTTCAGATTAAAGAAGACTAAAGACTAGAGACCTAACAACTAAATGATGTAACTGGAGATTCTGGATTGGATCCAGGACCGAGACAAAAGAATTTTTTTCTCTTGCTACAAAGGACATTAATGATACAACTGATGGATTTGAATAAGTTTTGTATAGTATCATAGCAGTGTAAATTTTCTGATTTTGATAATTATATAATTTTATATGAGACTAATTATTTTGTATGTCCTTAAGAAATAAACAACTAAGTGTATGGAAGTAAAGTAGCATCATATCTGCAACTTTCAATTAATTTAGAAAATTTTTTTTTACAGAGAAAAAGAATGGAAAAATGTTGACATTTAAGAAGTCTGGGTAAAAGAGTACATAAAACTTCATTGAACTCTGTCACTTTTCTGCTTTTCTGTACATTTAAAATTTTTAAAAATATGGCAGAATATTTAATGTTCATTAATCCTATACTTAAGAATATGCAACCAAAAAAAAGGCCTTTAATCCCAGCTACTTGGGGAGGCTGAGGGAAGACTTTATTCTCAGGAAGAAATAAAGCTGCTGTTTTATGTTAGGCAGAAAATATTTTATTTCCTGGGAAAAGTTTAAATTCTTCATGGTTAGTGTTTTGCTTTAAAGGCCCTTGAAAGAAAACAAATCAAGCAGGGGGTGGGAATATGTTTTCTTAGTTTGCGCTGGGTTTTAGTTTTAAATTAAATTACCTGCCAGACTGTTTAATTACCTAGAGACATTCGTTTTCAGTGTCCTGTTTTTAAACATTTGGTTTCCATTCTTTCTTATCTTCTTAATGTTCATCAGCACGTTCGTTGTTCCAGATGGCTCTGTAGCTCATCTTGGTATGCCAATGCTTCAGCTCCTTGTTTGCAGACCCACCTTGTCATTTCTTTCACTGTGAGGGTACTGTCTTCTATTTGGGGATAAAAGTGTCTAGTCCTATGTATTAGTCACAAAGCAGTAATCCAAACCCCTAACTGTACCCATTAAAATTCCTCTCCTCCCTTTTGTGGTCCAGGGGATAAAGGATTTGTGGTCAGATTCATCTCTACTTCTTCAAGTAGTCCACTCCTCCCTCACCTGCTGGCTGCGCTGGCTCCAATGGGGTTGCAGTGAGGTGGGGGCAGAAAAGGTCTCCTTTGTTTGGAACTGAAGAAAAGTGGGCATTGGTCTCCTTTGACCCTGACAGGCATTTAAGCACCTTTCAAATTAGTCCCTTACAGATTCTTTGGAGACCTGTTGCTGATGCTCTCCTGAGAGCCATCTCCACCAACTGCTGGTTGACTGGTTTCTGCCAGTCCATCCACATAGACTGCTTCAAAAGCCCAGCTCTTCTGAAGATAGCTATAGGCTGTCTTGATCCTGGCCTGCTGGGAACACGTCCACATTCTTGGCCTCCACAAACGTTGAGGGAATAGGCTATTTCTAATGGCAGTCACTTTTCCCTACTGTGCCATCAGCACAGCTGGCTAGCTAGTATCTCCTGACATGACACTTCCCCAGAGCCTGGCATCACCCGCTGGGCCACACGGGTTACAGTCCAGAAGTTTATGAAGTGCTCCCAGTGGAGCACCCCCTCTCCCCTCCTCTACTAGGGGGGACAGATGATGGGGAGAACTGCCTGGCACTTGAAAGCTTTCGCCAAAGAAAATCTCATTTCCAATTATCTAAGGTCTTCAACTTTAACCCTTTATATAAAGATGCTGTAACAAGGGACCAAGGTCTCCAACAATGACTTTCTGGACTCCTCTTGCAAATCCTGAGAAAGGGGGGGAAAAAACCAACAACTATATATTTGATATATACTGTTTACATAAAGATCACAAATATATTCTGCACTTCCATTTCTGTTGTCAGTAGACTTTTCCTACAAAAAACCAATTCAGTTAAATACAGAACCTTTGATGAATCCCAAAGGAACATGAGCAAAAGTACTGAAAATCTTAAGATTTGGCCATATGTTGAATGTAATAGTAGAGCCTCACTGATACGGATGGAATCAGTATGGACTGAATGCAACTCATTTCTCTAAAGCAATGGTCACCAGAGACCAGTTTGGTGGAAGACCATTTTTCCACGGACAGGGGTGGGGTTTCATTTTAGGATGATTCAAGCACATTACATTTATTGTACACTTTTCTATTATTACATTGAAATATGAAATAGACAACTTAATAATTATCCAATTAGGTGGGAGCCCTGAGCTTGTTTTCCTGCAACTACACAGTACTATCTGGGGGTAATGGGAGTGAGAGACAGATCAGGAATTAGATTCTTATAAGGAGTGTGCAACCTAGATCCCTCGCATGCACAGTTCACAACAGGGCTCACACTCCTATGAGAATCTAATGTCGCTGCTCATCTGACAGGTGGAGCTCAGGCAGTAATGTGACTGAAGGGGACTGACTGTAAATACACAGGAAGCCTCACTTGCTCACCCTCTGCTCATGGTACTATCTTTTGTTAGTCATGTTTGTCTTAGCTGTCTTTTCAATTCGTGTCAATTTTTAGTCAAACTTATAGTTTTCACTCAGTTTATGTATTTCTTTTCTAGTTAGTGCTTTCTGTGTCCATTTTAAGAGAGCTTTCCTTACACTTAATGGTCACCAAGTTATTCACTCTATAGTTTGCTCATTCACCTCAAGTTGACTTCAATATATGGCCTAAGAAAAATACAAATGGCATTCGCTAAAAAAATGGTATATATGTGTGTGTGCAACCTTTCCCTCAACAGAGTAAAAGTTCTGTTCCCAAACCAAACCAGTAATCAATGTGAAAATTTTCTTTTGATAAATAACCTCTATAATTTCTTGAGAGGGTAGACATGATCTGCTAAGCAGATTCAAAACTTTGTTTTACAGGTTTTTTGGGGAGGGGGGAGGCCAAGTGTGGTGACTCACCCCCGTAATCCCAGCTACTTGGGAGGCTGAGGCAGGACTGCATGAGGCCAAGTTCAAGATTAGCCTGGGTAACAGTGAGACCCCTTAGCAAAAAAACCAAAAAACCTTTTTGGGGGGCTTAAAATGTAATCTTGCATTTTCCCCATCTGTGTTCTTCCCCTACAGGCATTATCTGTATGGAAAACTGTGCATCACTAATAACCGTGGGAGTTTTGGCTAAGAAAATGAGTATTCCCGGACTCCAACCTAAAAAAAAAAAATTCCAATTCTTTAAACTGCGTGCTGAGAGTAGGCATTTAAAACAAGTTCCACAGCCAGACGCGGTGGCTAATCCCAGCACTTTGGGAGGCTGAGGTGGTCGGACCATGAGGTCAGGAGTTCAAAACCAGCCTGGCCAACATAGTGAAACCCCATCTCTACTAAAAATACAAAAATTAGCTGGGCGTGGTGGCGTGCACCTGTAGTGTCAGCTACTCAGGAGGCTGAGGCAGGAGATTCGCTTGACTCTGGGAGGCAGAAGTTGTAGTGAGCAGAGACTGCACTCCAGCCTGGGCGACAGCAACTCTCTCTCAAAAAAAAAGAATCAAGGAGATTGTGGCTGCTACAAGTCACATACAATTAATGTAGTTTCACATTTTAAAAAGAATGCAAGTCTATTTTCCAAGTGCCCAGTCTCAGCCACCACTTTAATACTGCACATTTCATATTATTTCCTATCATGTAAACAACAAAATACAATTTTGCCAAATTTATTTCTTGATCTTTCCCTAGGAATATGTAAGACCATCACTAAGCATACAGGACCAGATAGTTTTCAAAGTTTCACTCTCCGTTTGAAGTCTGACTACAAATAATCTAAGATAGCAGCTTCCAAATTGGCCTTGACTCACTTTAAAATATCCATTGAGCCATGACAAGACTGGTGACTATTTTGCAGGAAAAACAAACACATTGAGCCCCTAAAATTAAGCCACTGGACATAAATTCTTACTCCCCTCTCCCCCTATTCTGAATTTTAGAGCATGAAGTAACAGCTATTAATTGGAAAAACATTATTCAAATTCCAAGGCTAAAAAATCTCAGGTTGGAAATTTTCCTTCACTACTAGGAATACTATGTAGAAAATATTAGTTAATGCTAGTGAAGTGTTCTCATTATTCCAGAATCAACCTTTTAGATGACTGATGTACATTAAATTGGCAAATGTGCAGTTTCAGGTTTTATTTACTTGAATGAGATCACATCTCTTCAGTCTAATTTCCCTCAGCTATAAAATAAGTATGTATGAGAGACTATTTTACCTCCTTGGCTTGGGGGTCAGGAGAACTCAGTAAGTGAAGTAAAAGAGCTGTGAGCGAAGAGGGGAAGAGGATTGTTGCCCTAGATGTAGAAGGTTATCTTTTCTCCTGGAAATAAAGACCCCAAGGTCTCCATTGCACTTTTATTTGAATGTAATATTTGGGACAATTATCCAAAAGGGCCAATATTTCCCAATTTAATCTGAGGTCATAATAAAACAAGCAACAAAACAGTGTTTGGAATTTCAGTTTCTCACCCTTATCATCAAGACTCACTGCCTCCCATCATCAATATTTATTGAGCATTTACAGTGTACTAGGCACAATAGAACATACAGAAAACATTGTCCCTGCTCTTGAGGAGCTTACATTCTAAAAGAAAAAATACACCTCTTTTAAAATGGCATTTTTGTTTGGTGTTTTCTGCAAAGTACTGAGGAAATATTTTGTAAAGTGAGCTTTGGGTATAACTTAGCCCCATCATTTAGAGAATAGAGGAAGAGAAAAAGGAAGGATTTTAAAGGCAGACAATGACATTCAGGATAGGTAGGGTTTTAAAGGGAGATAAACACAATCTCGTCAACTAAGGAGAGATTTGCTGCAGTAAGTAGGATGAGGGAATAGTTTGTGGGATGCAAGCAAAGGAAGCAGGGTATCTCAGACATTGAGTGGAGCCAGAAAGATCATGCGGCCTTTTTCCAAGTACACGGCCACCAAGTAGGAATGGTTGGTGTCAAGACAGAAGGCTAAAAAAGGAAGGTAATCTTGTGACAAATAGAAAGAATAAAGGATCCAAGTCGAAGGCAGGCTATAAGAGTATCAAGAAATTCTTAAAAACCAAAAAGTGATTTGGAAGCACAAAACTTATAGCGAATGCTACCCGATGTCATGATGGGCCAAGAACATTGTGGCTTCCTAAGTTAGAAAATGCCATATACCAAAATCTTAAATGGAACATATTACTTTTTTTTCCAGTCAATCTCCCCCCTCCCAGAAAAAAATAGGAACTCATTTTTTTCAGGGTGAGGAGGAAGAGAGGGGATCACGGGACACAGTTGGAAACAGTAGTTATAGTAGTAGCATTTTTGTAGTTATGATAAACTTTGTGTTTAAACTTGGTAAAAGCCCATTAGCTGCCAAGAGGGAATAAGGAATAAATTTCAAAAAATGTACAATTTCCTTTAGAGAAGTTTCAGAACCAGAAGACTAATTTACATGAAAATCTGTAGAGAAAGTAGTTGAAAAGTCCATTCATAAAACTTTTATTCCACTTACATGAATTTAATACACATGTTCTTAACAATTATGCTTGGATTGTTCATGAAAATTTCATAAGACATTAAACAAAGCTAGCCATCATCTCAAGTTATTTCCCTGTTAACTATTTTTACAGCACATGCATGTTAGGCAAGTATCAAAAAAAAAAAAATCACAAAAGCAAAAAACCTAAAAAAAAAGTTAAATACATGGGTTTTTGTTTTACTGCTGTGCTTGATATACACAAAGTCATGAATACCAAGCAATTCATTTTTACTGCATCTTTACTTTTACATTTGTTCTTAGGTTGCCTAAAACATTTAAATACAAATAAAATGAGTGTAGCAAAAATAATGAAAGCTAACAGCAGGTAACTTTACAAATAATGGAATGTGAACCGTTTCCGCCCTTATCCAGAGTAAAATGGGTCACAACTTTGTCTAAAGGAACACTTCTGCAGCTGTAGTCAAAGGTGTGAATATTGAGATTGAGTATTCCACAGATAGACATGGTTTAACACGTGGTTTCCATGGGATATTTGTTTCTACCACAGCCTTGTTAAGTGCTCCAAACCTTAAAGTACCCACAATTACTACACCTGCGACTGGAACCAATGATCCCTTTTATCCCCCACCAGGACAAACCAATATGTAGGCAGTTTTCTTTGCTTAGACATGGAAGCAGTTTTAACACTGGCCCTCGTGAAGCCACAATGTACCAAAAGTACTATGCCAAACATTTATAACTTGTATAAAAATTCCACATCCCCATATTGGCCACCTCAAGATGAGAATAGACTAATTCCCTAAATGTTAACTGGCTCTACTCCCCTAATATTAAACATAAAAACCACATGGGAAATATAGAAATTCAAATAGAAGTAACATAAACCTGTCATAAATCGTAAACAAAAAACTATTTGTGGGACAGCATGGATGACAAATGGTCTACTGTGTAAATTTTAGAATGAGGCAGACAAAAGTTGGAAGGCTGGTTAATTTTCCCCTCCTTCTCCTGCTTCAGCTTCATCTCCTTGGGTATCCGATGTCCACAACTGGAAAAGAAGGAAAGATTTTTCAGCATGTTTCAGTGGGGTGGGGTGGGGTGGGGGACAGGTTTCATACATGTGCCAAGATACTACAACGTTTTAGTTGGAAAGCATTCTTTAAAAGACAGCAGCATCACTTACTTAGCTTCAAGATACAAAAACATCTCAATACACAAATTTACTTTCTCTGTAACCACTGTATAAGCAGGATAAGTACACCACAGAGTTGCCTTCAAGTAATGATCAGATACAGGAAACTTTTGGTTATCCTTAGGTGAGAAGAAAGTAGAAGAAATCATAAAATATATTTTAAAAACTAAGCATCAATAGGTATCAGAACCTAAAGAGCCCCAATACAAGAGATGGACGTCCAAGGTGAGTGCAGCTATACCAGAAGCATCTAATTTGGCCTATGCTGAAGGAACTAGGGTTAACTACTCTTCCCTGGTAGATCTTAGACTGACTCTCACTTCAAACAGAATCCTATACTCCATGAAATTCAAGGACAAGCCACAGATCTGATCTAAACTATCAATCTAGCTTTTCTCAGCTTAGAAAAACACCTTTGTATATTTATTAGGTTGGTACAAAAATAGTTGCGGCTCTTGCCATTACTTTAAATAGAAAAACCTGCAATTACTTTTGCACTAACTTAATATATAGACAAAAACCAGAACCAAATCTTTTAAGAGGTAAAAATGAAAGTTGTCCCATAGGTGGTAGGGTTATAGACTCTATTTATTCCAACTGCTCCAATGTTAAAACTTTTTAAGTCTTGGCCAGATGCGGTGACTCACACCTATAATCCCAGCACTTTGGGAGGCTGAGGCAGGAGGATCACCTGAGAGGTCGGGAGTTCGAGACCAGCCTGACCAGCATGGAGAAACCCCGTGTCTACTAAAACACACAAAATTAGCTGGGCATGTTAATGCATGCCTGTAATCTCAGCTACTCCGGAGGCTGAAGCAGGAGAATCGCTTGAGCCCGGGAGGTGGAGGTCATGGTGAGCCAAGATCGCGCCATTGCACTCCAGCCTGGGCAACAAGAGCAAACTTCTGTCTCAAAAAAATAAAGTCTTAACCACTCTGTAGTGATTTTTCAGAGGCAATTATAAAAGAATTCAAGACAACCTTATATTTATTATGACTCACACTAAAAACTAATTAATCTACCTAATTATTATTTTTCTATTCCCCAAATTATCCATTAGCTTCATTGATCTGCTAAGCAAATGTATCTCTGGCCTGGAGACTAGTTCCATAGTCATACAGCTAACCAAATGACCTCTTGGAAACTGTGTGTTCCTGTTAAACAAGGGATTTTGTAAATGCAAGATGAAACTGTTTCTAATGTCTCCGTCCTGTTCTAACTTTCAACGATTCTTGAATTTTCCGTATAAACATGCAAAAATTTGATACAAAATATTTCTCTATTTCTAGAGTAATGTGTTGGTCAACCAAATTCAGACTGAAATATTAAGTTTTGGGACAATTTCTTGACAGATAAATGATCCAATCAACCTGTAACGGTGACAGCCGACACTAACAAGGCTTGGAGAAGACACAGAAGTAATGACAGAGTTAGAGTGGAAACCCTGGTTTTATTGTAAGATATGCTATACTGATAGCAAAATTCAGTTGGAAGCACATAGTAGATCACGGCCTCTCACAAAGTGATGCAAACAAAACACAGTAACAAGGTCTCAGGCCATCACTTTAAAAATGGCATCACTTCAAACTAAAAAAGAAATCCTTACTACTAGACTTAGTTAACAATTAAAGTGCTTCTTACGTTTGATATAAAGATGCTTTCATTATTTATTAGAGCTTATTATTTTGACTCAAGTATCAGAAAAGTTTATAGATAGTCCCAAATTGTGCTAATAAATAATTTTGGGTTTAAACAAGCATATGATATTATTCAAAAACCTCTTTTAGCTTTTCAGCACTAGAATATAAAACTGGTTTATGGGAAATGGCAGCGGACTAAGGTTGGAAGAGAAATGTATAAACTGAGGCTACGGCCCCAAGAGAAATGGCCCTAAAAGTCTAACAAAAAACAGGAACACTAGATTATGACCTGCAATTCCTACCTCTTTACCTAACACACAGCAAATGCTTGATAATTTTTTCATCTAGGCCTCAAAATTTCAAATCTAATATTTATCTGAAGGAGAAGAATGAGAAGACCTACGGAACTAACGAGACATAAATCAATTGCATTGTGGACTGAATTTGAATTCCAATTCAAATTAAAAAAAGAGAGAGAGTTAGAATTCAGGTATTCTTTACATATTTAAACATTATTAGGGAATTCTTGTTGATGTTTTTGGGTGTGACAGTGATACTGTGTTTCTTTTTATATACATCTGCAGTATCCCAAGGACAATCATGACCCTTCATATTAAGTCATTTTAAATCAGAAAGTAGGCAAAACAGACTTCCACTTGGATTCTGTAGATAACCCAAAATTTTACGACTCAAGTTTATCTTTACAGGCATGGAGGCAACTTGATGGGCAAGAAAATAATTTTTAAAGGAATTAAAACATGCTTTGATACTAAAATTCAAATTTTAAGAAGACAGGTAAACTCATCAATGTGTGTATTTTTCAGTTCTTGGTCTGATATTTCAGATTCTGTAGGTTTCCTTCATACGGTTTTAACGGTAGCTAAGATATATTTATGTGAGCCTATGAATTATGTTGAGAAAAAAATTTTAAAAAGATGTATTTAATTTTAAAAATATATATATTCCCCAGAGTAAAACATAACCTCTTCAACCACATTCATCACTAACGATGCTGTTATGTACTTACTGTTAAGTTGTCTCTCAGTAATTGCATTATTAGCGTGCTGTCTTTGTATGACTCTTCACTTAATGTATCAAGTTCAGCAATGGCTTCATCAAAAGCCTATGATTTAAAAATAGTACATTATATTTCAGTGCTCAAATAATAAAGACTGCTAAATTTCTACATAATAGGTAAAATACATACTGTCTTTGCCAGAGAGCAGGCTTTCTCTGGGGAGTTCAGAATCTCATAATAGAACACAGAGAAGTTAAGGGCCAGACCCAGTCTGATAGGATGTGTTGGTTGCATTTCCTTTTTGCTGATTTCAAAAGCTTCTTGGTATGCTTGTTGTGACTGATCCACAATCCCTGGATAAGACACACCAAAACGTATTGAGACGAAGTATGTATTATATCTTCACCCTTCAAACCAAATCTTTAATATCTCATGTATCCTCTGAAATAGTAACCTGTAACAGCTTAATATTTGTTAATTTAACAAGGCCCTTAATTTTTCTTTTAAAGGGAGGTTTCTCCTGGTACAGATTAGCCATTGGTCAATGTCAAGATACAACTTTATAATCTCATTGTTGTATTTTTAAAAATTAACTAGTTTACACTGCTCCTCAGTTACAGTGTGACCTCTATTTCTTCTTTCTTGAGATAGGGTCTCTGTCACTCAGGCTGGAGTGCAGTGGCACAATCAGGGCTCACTGCAGCCTTGACCTCCCAGACCCAAACAATCTTCCCACCTCGGCCTCCAGATTAGCTGGGACCAAAGGCTTGCACCACTACGCCCAGCTAATTTTCAAAACTTTTTTTGTAGAGAGAGATGTTGCTCAGGTTGGTCACTATTTCTTAAAATCTTGAGAAAACATCCCTGTACACAAAATTGGCTTTTCAGAAAGCTAATATTTTAGAATACCAGTATTAGGCAGTAGACATATATTCTCAGAATACAAAAGAAGAGCACTGCTACTCTATTCAACACTCTAAGCAATTAAAAACAACAAGAAATTATTTCCCCTTCAGAGACTCTTCCTCACTTTTATACAAGTTCAATCAGCAGGTTTAAAAACAGCATACCTTTCTTGTCATCACCAGCAGCAACCTCAGCCAAATAACGGTAGTAATCTCCTTTCATTTTCAAATAGAAGACTTTGCTCTCTGCTTGTGAAGCATTGGGGATCAAGAACTTTTCCAAGAGAGACTTAGGAAGAAAAGAAACAGATACCGTAAGAATAAAATATTTATAAAACTGAAAGAACTTGCATTTCTTAAAGGACATACTACAGCCCAAGTTATAAAACTGTCAATTATACAACTGTGAATGCAGTGGGCACATGAATTTGTGGTTTAAAGCAGAATGCTTCAAGCAGCAATACTTTTAAGTTTGAAGTTAATGTTGAGTTTATTATTTGAGGACAATACAATTGAGTATCAGTCCCTGACAATGCTATCTATCTACATACTGACTTCCATGAACTTCCATGACTATTCATATTTAGGAACATTTCCTAATGAGCTGGAAAACTTTCCATCTGAAGTTTCGTGTGGTCATGACATGAAAACAGAAAGAGAACCGAAGTGATAAACTTTTTGGGACTCTGGAAAAATGACTAAAGCAGAAACCAATAATGTAACAAACACTGAAGGAGTCTATGCCAGACAAAGAAAAACAAACTTCATTTACAAGAACACAATTCAAGCAAACCTCAACAGATTAATAAAAAAGAACTGTTCAAAAGTTTTATTTTTCTTAACTAAATTAAGACAGTGGTAGAAGTGAGACTTCCAGATCTTAAAGAACAGACCTTTAATCTCATTGAAGTCATTTTCAACTAGTAAGATATACGATTACAGATCATCCCAGACAACAGATAAAACATCCCATAAAATTCTGTCTAAAATTATTACTACAATCTGACTCATTTGATCAGGATTTTAAAAATTACACTGTTTAAATTATTTTAAAGCAAAAACAAATTAGATCACTGTGTTGGGGATGGGAAGAATTCTCAATAAATGTGTAATTTTTTTTCAGTCAAGGGAGAGAAAAATAATCCCAACAGAATTAGGTAAATGTTAAACCAAAAAACTGCCAACGACCCATTGTCACTATTCCACTTTCTTTAAAGTCCAAGTACAATCTGGGACTCAAGGTGAAGTCAATTTTCAGCTGGGCTAAATTCCAAATAAATCCATTCTTACAAGAAAAAAGCTATCAGTTTATATAGCACCTGCTTATATGCAAAATGAAATTTGAAAAATACTTTTAAATAGTAACTTTACCCATTATGTTCCAATGGTGGGTAAGTGAAGAGTTTTAACCCAACTTCTTCCCCCTAATCTTTTTTTTTTTTTTTTTACAACTCAAGCTACAGACAATCCAGATGAAGTGGCAGTAGGGCCAAATTGCACTGTGCTGTAAGAGGTTAAAGGTGAGAAACGTCAACCTGAAGTTATGTTTCCTGTCACTATTAAGTGGTATTCAATAATACTGGCCTAAGGCCGGGCGCAGTGGCTCATGCCTATAATCCCAGCACTTTGGGAGGCTTAGGCAGCAGGATCACTTGAGGTGAGGAGTTTGAGACCAGTCTCGTCAACATGGTAAAACCCTGTCGCTACTAAAAATACAAGAATTAGCCAGGCATGGTGGCGCATGCCTGTAATCTCAGCTACTTGGGAGGCTGGGGCAGGAGAATCACTTGAGCCCAAAAGGCAGAGGTTGCAGTAAGCCAAGGCTGCACCACTGCACTCCAGCCTGGATGACACAGCAAAACTCTTGTCTCAAAATAAATAAATAAATAAAACTACTGGCCTGAAATCAGAAGAGCATTTTGGTTAAGATAGCAAACTCTGTATTATACACCACATCCATACTTTCACATTCACAGTTTTCTTAGCTGCAAAAGTGTTTTGTTGTCCCTTGAACACAATGCTTTTTACCCTCTATGGTTGCTCTGTGGAGATCTGCCTCAAACAGTGGAAGATAGTTGCATTTAAAATAGTTAACTGGGTTTTTCCACTTAATGGTCTTAAGAAACAAATAACCAGGGTTTTTTTTTTTAAGTTTCACATTGTTATACAAAATGTATTATTCATTCAATTATGGGAGATGATACAAGCACAGTGGCTTTGGGATGAGTCTGGGTTTGAATTACAGCATTATACACTGTGTAAGCTACTTAATCTCAATGATTCAGTTATCTTACCTGTAAGGCAGAGACCTCTAAGATTGTTGAGAAAAAAATACAGGTAAGCACTTAGAAGTAAGCACAATATGATGGTACTTCATAATCTAGCTGTAGAGACAAGACTGTCATTCCTTCCATGACAGTACACTTTAAAACAAGTATTGCAGGGCATGGTGGCTCCTATAATCCGAATACTTTGAGAGGCAGAGGCAGGAAGATCACTTCTTGAGACCAGGAGTTTGAGATCAGCCCAGTAAACATGAGATCCCACCTCTCAAAAAAAATTTAAAAGTTAGCAGTGTGGTGGCATGCACCTACAGTCTCAGCTACTTGGGAGGCTGAGATGGGAGGATCATTTAAGTCCAGGAGTTTGAGGCTGCTGTGAGTCATAGCTAAATTGTACCACTGTACTCTAGGATGGGTGCCAGTGAGACTGTCTCAAAAAAAGAAGAGTAACACTGCCTGATAATCACATCCTTCATTTTGAAAAACTTTAAACCACTCTACATATGTAGAAATGAAGGCCATAAACACATGCAGTTACTTAAGAATGAACCAATCACAAGATGTAAAATTTTAAAGCTATACTAAAAACTTAAGAAAGGTGTTGATAAATGCTACTAAAATTAGTAATCTATCTTTTGTAGGTAGTAACTTTGGAATCCCTACATGTTTCATTTTACAATGGGGTAATATGCTGAACTAAGTAATTCCCTGGGAATTCAAATGGCAGTTAAGCACTTCTTTCCCCAAAGATAAACAGTGAATTAACCATAAAACAACAACTTTAAAGCTATTTATTAGAACTCACAAGTAATAGGAAGGCTGGGTAAACAGCAGTCAGGCTGCTTATTGGCCTAATGATAGAGCAAAAGGACCAAATAAGTGGCAAGTGTTTCTGGTGGGATGCTGACTATAAGAGGTGAGAAAGGAATAAATGGCATGCTTCTATTAAATCATCCGATGACATAAGCTAATTAAGATTTAAAAACCCAAAACCAGAAAGACTGGATTAAAGATTAAATTTAAAGGGGCTAACACTATAGTTCTCAAAAAAGCTGTGAAAGAACAGAAATGTGGTAGACTTTCTTCAAAGATAGCCTCCACCAAGTCCCTGCCATCCTTGTTAATGTAATGTGTGTCATTCCTCCTCCTGTTAAGAGGTGGATTTAGTTCCTTTCTCCTGGAGTCCAGGCTGGTTTTACTGACTTGCTTTGACCAGCAGAATGCAGAAGAGATGGCTATTCCAGTTCTGGGCCTAACCCTTTAAAAGCTCTAGAGGCTTCTCCTTTTGTTCTCTTGAGCCAGTGTGCAAGAAGTCAAAACTACCCTGCTGAAGAGAAAGGCCAAGCCAGCCCCAACCCATTAGACATATAAGTGAAGCCATCTTGTGTATTTCAGCCCCAGATGAACTTCCAACTAAATACTGAGAGAGTGACCCCAGCCAACACCATGTGAAAAACACTCCATATTCAGGGTCCAACCAGGCCACAGAGCCACAAGAATAAATCATTGCTTTAAGTCATTAAATGTTGAATGGTTTGTTGTATGGCAATTGATACCTGAAACAAGGATGCTATAATTTTAATAATCATAATAACATTATTTCAAAAGTAAACACAGGTGACATTTTTGACTGACTGTCTTCTACAGATAATGTAATTTGATCTTTTCCTAACCCTATCTATGAGGTACAAATTACAATTATCCCCATTTTATAGAAGACAATGGGGGCCCAACAGTGTAATGAAATCACTGCCAAGTTTGTGAAGGTGCAACTCCAACTAGGCAATCTAACTTGTACTCCCGTTTCCGGTGAGATGCTGACGGTGAGAGTTAAGACAGGCATAAATGGAGTACTTGTATTAAATCAACCAATGACTGAAGCTAATTAAGATTTAGAAACCAAAAACCAAGACAGACTGGATTAAAGATTAAATTTAAAAGAACTAACAGTATAGCTCAAAAAGGCTAACTATAAAAGAACATTTTCCCAGCCTCAATGGGGTGATAGGACTACTAAAAAGGATGTGATTCCACAAGCAGGAATCAAAGTTACGGCGAGTATGTTACAAACTGTCAGCATAATGCAAAGAAGAGGACATGAATGGCTTCAAGAGAAAAGACCAATTAAATTTAGCAAGAGGAAGATTTCTGTCCAATATGGGAAAACTTATGAGTGGTCCAATCTGGAATAGGTAACCTACTCAGAGTTCCCTCTTTTCGTAAAGGCATAACAAGAAACTAAAGAGATAACTCAGTTATTTTTTAGAGGAAATCCATAAATCAGATGTCATGTTTCTTTAAAAGAAATTTTTAATTGACATAAATAGTTATACATATTGTGGGGGGGTACATGTGATTTTGATACATGAATACAATATATAATGATCAAATCAGAGTAACTGGAATATCCATCACCTTAAATATTGATCTTTTTTTTGTTTGAGACAGAGTCTCACTCTGTCACCCAGGCTGGGGTACAGTGGCGCAATGTCAGCTCACTGCAACCTCTGCCTCCCGAATAGCTGGGATTACAGGCGTGTGTCACCATGCCTGGCTAACTTTTGTATATTTAGTAGCGATGGGTTTCACCATGTTGGCCAGGCCAGTCTCGAACTCCTGACCTCAGGTGATCCACCCGCCTCAGCCTCCCAAAGTGCTGGGATTACAGGCGTAAGCCACTGCACCCAGCCTCAAACACTGATCTTTTGTGTTGGGAGCATTAAAATTTTTCTAGCTACTTTGGTAAAATTAAGAAATAAATGTTAGCTATAATTTCCCTACTGTGCTATCGAATACTAGAATTTATTTCTACTATCTAACTGGATGTTTGTACACATGTTCTTTTTCAATTCTAAGGGAAGATACAGAGTTCACAGAATTAAGTTAAAGGTAACATAAAAGAGGCAATTAAGTATGCTGACTTCTAAAACTGACCAAAAAATAATAAATGCAAGTTTTCCAGATTTGGAAGTTAGAAGATACACCAGGCATGGGGGCTCATGCCTGTAATCCCAACACTATGGGAGGCTGGAGGAGGGCGGATCACAAGGTCAGGAGTTCAAGACCAGCCTGACCAACATGGAGAAACTCCATCTCTACTAGAAATACAAAAATTAGCCAAGTATGGTGGCGGGCACCTATAATACCAGCTACTGGAAGGTCGAGACAGAGAAGTGCTTGAACCCAGGAGGTGGAGGTTGCAGTGAGCCAAAATCGCACCACTGCACTCCAACCTAGGTGACAAAATGAGACTCTGTCTCCAAAAAAAAGGGAAAAAAAACCAAATGTAGCAAGAATAGAAAAAATGAACAAAAGAACAAAAGAAAAAGGAAGCAGCACATACCAGAAAGCAGTAGTAACAGCAAAGTAGGGGAAAACATGGAGGTAAGCAAGGTAGAGAATGGGAGGGAGGAAAGGGCTGATAGCTACTTTCAAAATATGAAGTAACTTCAGATAATATCCTGCTCAACACAGAAATCAACCTCCTAAATTTCATACACCTACAATAGTACAATGAAAGCAATGCTGAAATATTTTGAGTCTGAAGTAAAAAGGGGAAGTAGTGGGCACAGCATAATACAAGGTAGTATACTAAGTGTCACAATATCAACTGTAAAACAAGGACTAAGCTGACAGAAGGAATTCAACTTGTAAAATTTTTCAATTAGTGTAGTACATTAAGTTTTTAAACCAAATCCAGAGGATTTTCAGGTCAAACAAAACTCAGTAACATTGTACACTCAAGCAGGAAACCAAGGCTAAATGTTAATCTGCTGAATCTTTCTGAAATATAATCTCATTTCAAAATCCACAGTATTTCCTCTGTTTACTTCAAAATGTGTATGGTTTTACTTTTCTCCCTCCCATTAACTTTTAAAAATTTTTTATTTAGAGATGGGGTCTCGTTCTGTCACACTACCTGGAATGCAGCGGCCCAATCATAGCTTGCCTGGCTCCCATTAACTTTTTTCTTTTCTTTCTTAAGACAGTTTCACTCTTTATTGCTCGGGCTGGTGTGCAACGGTGCAATTTTGGCTCATTGCAACCTCCGCCTCCCAGGTTCAAGCGATTCTCCTGTCTCAGCTTTTTAAGTAGCTGGGATTACAGGTGCCCACCACTACACCCAGCTCATTTTTGATGTTTTTACCAAAGAGTAAAAATGAAGTTTCACCATGTTGGCGAGGCTGGTCTTCAACTCCTGACCTCAGGTGATCCACCTGTCTCAGCCTCCCAAACCATTAACTTTTAAATATGTTTTTTCATAACAGCCACTGTCTTTTAAAGATATCATGGCCAACATTTTTTAAAATACCCAATTAATTTGCTGAATTAGAGTTAATGCATTTATACAGCAGTCATCCTAATATTAAGTGGGATAAGAAGTTATTTACTCAACAGAGAGATGCCACAAGAAGCCGGTATCTCATATTCCTTGGTAAATGGCTCCTAATTCAGAGTTAAATATGTGATACAGGCTCTGAAGACAGGACACTAATACCTAACCTCATCAACAGGTGAATTACATGAAATTTGAGATTTTAGAGATAAAAGAGATTTTTCTCTCTACTGCATTGTGATATAATTAATTAACCTCTTAGATTGTGAAAACACTTCCAAGAGATGGGGTTCAAACAGCATTCTTCCCAAGCCAGTCAGCTTACCCAGGCAGAATGTATTAACAAATTTCTAACAGATGCCTTAATCAAAAGAAAGTCTACATTCACACTGATGTTTTGTCTTTAAAATTAAGAAGTCTATAAAAATAAAGAAACCACATAAATCGATAGGTCATCTAGTTCTGATCCCTTCTTGGGATAGACTCAACCTGTTCCAACGAATACAAATTTTTGAAAACACTCACTCCTGAGTGTGGTCAAGTATTTTTAATGAAAAGTTAATGAACTGAGAATCCATCTCTGTTCTAGAGATATGCCTTTCTCATTGGTCTTTCAGTATGATTACCCTGAACCACTAAAACTGCTGCCTGAGCTGGTGGCAAGACTTTAATTGGGCATTCAACACTTCTTAGAATAAGAGCTTGGTGTAATGCAAGTCGTATAAACTCTAAAACCAGGCAGACTTGGAATTCCACCTTAGCCAATTAATTTTAAGAATTTACACAATAGCTAATTTTTATTTTCTCATCTACATGAAAATCCATATCAAAAGGCTGTTATGAAGTCTAAATGAGCATATAAACAGGAAGGCACCAATCACAGCTCCCAGCCCAGAGGAGGCCCTCTACTCACTGGTTGCTCAGTTATATGTAAAAAGTAAGGAGAGTTTGGCATTCAAAAATCTGCTTTAGTGCTCCTGTACTCTTAAGTACATCATTTTGGCTTACCTTAAATCTAAAATTTGCATACCTAGGAAAAATGGTGAAATAAGATGCAAAAAAGCTTGCATTTAAAAACATAGGATTAAGATACATCAAAGAACAAAAGATAAAAAAACATTTTCTTTAGTACTTATTTTCTCCTTTTAAACAAGAGACTTGTTATGAGCACAAACTATGGAGACAGACTGCTTAATGTCTAAATTCAAACTTTGTCACCCTGACAAAGCTCTGAAATCTTCCTGGGCCTCAGGATTCTCATCTGTAAAAGCTGGACATTAGTAGTAGACATAATACACAAGATTGTTGTAAGGATTAAATGAATTAATATATAGTAAGCATTTAGCAGAGTCTGGGACATAGTAAGCAACCAAGCAGTGCTGCCATCCTTTTGGAAGGTAAAAGCCTAACGTGAAAGACATTAGACTTTTTTTTTTTTTTTTTTTTGAGACGGAGTTTCGCTCTGGTTACCCAGGCTGGAGTGCAATGGCGCAATCTCGGCTCACCGCAACCTCTGCCTCCTGGGTTCAGGCAATTCTCCTGCCTCAGCCTCCTGGGATTACAGGCACACGCCACCATGCCCAGCTAATTTTTTGTATTTTTAGTAGAGACGGGGTTTCACCATGTTGACCAGGTTGGTCTCGATCTCTTGACCTCGTGATCCATCCGCCTCAGCCTCCCAAAGTGCTGGGATTACAGGCTTGAGCCACCGCGCCCGGCGACATTAGACTTTAAGTACTGTTTGCACTGCAGTAATTGATCTTAACCCAGCCAGAAACCATCTTAGTTCTGAACTCCCTCTTATATGATCTAAGTTCCTTATATTTAAATAATATTACCTTAAATTATGTCTCTTAAAAAAGGTATATTTTCTAGGAAAAAAACAAAACAAAACAAAAACAAAACCCTAAATGGTAGCAACAATTTATGGCCTCAAAGTTTGTCTCAAGATCCCTTTACAGTCATAAAAAAGTGGAAAACTAGTATCATGGTGGTGAATAGTTATTTTCCAAAGTTCTCAATTTTGCTCCAAAGCTTCAATTTTATCTTTGTCAAAAATATCATTTTCCCTTAAAACGACAGGCTCGATTTATTTAAGATGTATGTCAAACACCTAAGTCTGAGTAGTCACAGCTTATCAGCCTGCAGTTCTTTGAAGACAAAAGTGTTCATGAAAAAAAGAAAAGCAACTAGCTTATTTCACAATGCAAATAACTGCAAGTGCTTTTCTTAGAGATAACCATTGTACTTCCCATTTTGCCTCATAGAAGGATGTCTATTTAAGGGCTATTAATAAAATAATGTTTCAGATCCAACGACATTAAGAAAAACCAGTCTTTTTTCTTTTTAAAAGAAACAGTGAGTGCATAATGGTGAAGAAATACAATAACCACTAGTACAGTATAGTACCACTGCCTTGATTAGTGGTAGTTGTTTGAGCTATTCTTGCTTTTGCACCAGTGCTAAATGTCAACACAGTAGTAAGAATCAATAATAATAGTATTTGTCATGAAAATACTTGTGACCTGGCTGGGCGCGGTGGCTCAAGCCTGCAATTCCAGAACTTTGGGAGGCCGAGGTGGGTGGAACATGAGGTCAGGAGCTTAAGACCAGCCTGGCCAAGATGGTGAAACCCCATCTCTACTAAAAATACAAAAATTAGCTGCTGGGTGTGGTGGTATGCACCTGTAATTTCTGCTACTAGGGAGGGTTGAGGCAGGAGAATCTCTCGAACCTAGGAGGCACGGAGGCTGCGGTGAGCCAAGATCACACCACTGCACTCCAGCCTGGGCAACAAGCAAGACTCCATCTCAAAAGAAAATAGTTGTGACCTAACATACATCTCCCGAATGGATTCCCAATGGTTGGCTTATCACTTTAAGAACTGTTAATTTAAAGTAACCTCTGCTATGTTGTACACCTTACATACATTTGTTTTTTGCCAACCATGCCTCAATAAAGCTGGAAAAATAAAAAGAATCTGTGCTAAATACCTTTTCATTTCTAGCTCTAATGCTATGTTCTCCCTAAAGCGAATTCTTTAAAGTCATTTTGCTTCATCTACATTGTCTGTACAGCTAGTGTGTAGCATAGAGCTTTTTAATTTAAGGAGCGAAAAAAGGTAAATATCCTAAGTTCTGTTAATAAGGGACTAATGGCCAGGTGTGGTAGCTTATACCTTTAATCACAATCACTTTGGAAAGCTGAGCTGGGAGGACTGCTGGAGGCCAGGAGTTAGTGACCAGCCTAAGCAATATAGCAAGACCTCATGTCTGTACTAAAAATAATTTAAAAATTTTGCCTAGTGCGGTAGTAGGGTAGATTTTACACTTATAATCCTAGCTACTCCAAAGGCTCAGGTGGGAGGATTATTTGAGCCCAGAACATCAAGGCTGCAGTGAGTGCACCACTGTACTCCAACCTGGGTGACAGAGGGAGACCCTATCTTAAAAAAAGAAAAAGAAAAAAAACAGTCTAAGTTGTTACATACCCAAATAATAGAATACTATACAGACATTAAGAATGAGGAGTTACTGGCAGGTTGCAGTGGCTCATGTCTGTGATCCCAACATTTTGGGAGGCCAAGGTAGGTGGATTACTTGAGGTCAGGAGTTCAAGACCAGCCTGACCAACATGGTGAAACCCCATCTCTACTAAAAATACAAAAATTAGCTGGGTGTGGTAACAGACACCTATAATCCCCACTACTTGGGAGGCAGGAGAATCGCTTGAACCCAGGAGGTGGAGGTTGCAGTGGCCTGAAATCGCACCATGTGCAACTCCAGCCTGGGTGACAGAGCAAGACTCCACCTTAAAAAGAAAGAAAATAAAAAAGAGTGAGGTGGTATCTGCCAACATGAAGCGTAAGATATACATCAAAGTATGTATGTAAGTTCAATTTACAAAATTGAGTATATGATCCTTATTCTTTAAGGATATAATTGTTTGCTTTGCGCATAAATTCCCAGGATACACAAAAAACTTAACAGAGATTACCTCTGAGAAGGCAGGATGAGGTCCCAGCAGCTTTATTTTTTCCCTCTACATTCTATGCTCTGTTAACACCTACATTCTTATTCAGAGCAAGTACAATTAAAAATAAAGATTACTAGCCTGGCCAACGTGGTGACACCCCATCTCTACTAGGAAAAAAAAAAATTACAAAAATCAGTCAAGCATGGCAGTACACAGCTAAGTTCAGCTATTCAAGAAGCTGAGGCAGAAAAACTGCTTGAATGAACCGAGGAGGCAGAGGGTGCAGTGAACCAAGATTGCACCACTACACTCCAGCGAGTGAGACTCCATCTCAAAATCAATAAATAATTACAGCTTTGCACCTTTAACTTTTCACACACATATATATTCTTAACCTACTTATATAGGCTCTATTTAAGGCATGTTCTACACATTTTAAGCACTCAAAAATATTAAATTCCCCACTGAATAATGTGTGTAACTTTAATAGCTTCATTTAAATAAAACAAATTTTAAAATGATCTTGGAGGATATTTTACTAGCTCAACATCCTAAAAACTATTTTTCAGGGCCAGGTGCAGTGGCTCACGCCTGTAATCCCAGCACTTTGAAAGGCCAAGGTGGGGTGATCGAGACCATCCTAGCCAACATGGTGAAACCCCGTCCCTACTAAAAATACAAAAATAAAATTAGCTGGGTGTGGTGGTGCACACCTGTGGTCCCAGCTACTCGGGAGGCTGAGGCAGAATTGCTTGAACCCAGGAGGCAGAGATTGCAGTGAGTCCAGATCGCACCACTGCACTACAGCCTGGGTGACAGTGTGAGACTCCATCTCAGAAAACAAACAAACAAGCAAAACTATTTTTCAGAAAATCTTCATCATCAAAAGTGTTATCACCTTACCAAAAAACCTAACAGAAATTATTGAGGTTGACACTATGTTCAATAATGAATATTCTGCTCTAAGAGACAAAACAATGTTCTACTTTCTAAAAACTTAAGAAATTGCTCATTTAGTATAACAAGTGAGTGCTTGAGGCGGGTGGATCACAAAGTCGGGAGATCGAGACCATCCTGGTCAACATGGTGAAACCCCGTCTCTACTAAAAATACAAAAAATTAGCTGGGCACGGTGGTGCGTGCCTGTAATCCCAGCTACTCGGGAGGCTGAGGCAGGAGAATTGCCTGAACCCAGGAGGCGGAGCTTGCGGTGAGCCAAGATCGCGCCATCGCACTCCAGCCTGGGTAACAAGAGCGAAACTCCGTCTCAAAAAAAAAAAAAAAAAAACAAGTGAGTGCTGAACTAAACATATATATTTAGAAACAGCAGCAAAGGGACAGGCTAAGTACCTCCAAATATGGATAAGCTCCTCTATGTAATGAACACAGAGGAACCTAAGAAATACCCTGGGGAGAGAGCTGGAAGAGTGTGAGGTTGTAAGGCAGAGTAAACTTTGTTTAGAAGTCAAGAATTCTAGATTATGGTACTAATTCTGCTAACTAAGAGACACGACAGACATTTCAAATACAAAATTATGACCAGCTTCCTCTTCACTCCGATCTTCTTGTGTTTCACTATAGCATTAATTTAAAAATCTCCCTTCCAATGCCAGGAAATCTCTTCTAATGTAATCAATTTCCCACCCCCACCACTAACTATCCCTTTATATTTCTTTAAATTCAAGATCGGTTTTTTTCTTAAAAGGGAATCAGAGGATTTATAGACAAAAGGTCCTTAGACCAAACCCCAAAATGATGAGCAAGAACTCAATCATGAAGTATTTGCACATTTATCTCAGCCTTGAAGAATGGCTACCCTGCCACTATACACTCAAACCACTGTGCTGTGTGCTGCGATTTGGGCTTGCCAACTAGAATAAGAAGGCAACTAACAAAAATAAATTTGAAAGGAAAATTACAAATTACAGAGCTGGGATCATTTTCCTCCTTTGAAAAAGCAACCTATTCAGTATGAATGGACATAGCTTATTTAAAAAGCACTTCGGCAAAATAATTTCATTTGTAACCTCTGACAAAGTAATCATAATTAGAGGCATATATCTTTAAAAAAAAAAAATCGATGGGTACTTTGCACCATGGGGTGTGTTTTGTTTAAATTCAACATAATGCACCATCTAAATATACTTGGTTAAGTAGCTGGACAATACCATGTGCCTCCTAATATAATACACTAAGGAGGACACCATATCACTTCCAGAAATTCTCACCAAAAACTCACAATCTAAATGTCATCATGAAGAATCACCAGACAGGCCAGGCGCAGTGGCTCTTGCCTTGGGAGGCCGAGGCAGGCAGACCACTTGAGGTCAGGAGTTTGAGATCAGCCTGGCCAACATGGTGAAACCCTGTCTCTACTAAAAATACAAAAATTAGCCAGGCATGATGGCAGGCTCCTGTAACCCAGCTACTCAGGAGACTGAGGAAGGAGAATCGCTTGAACCTGGGAGTCAGAAGTTGCAAAGTGAGCCAGGATCATGCCACTACACTCCAGCCTGGGGGACAGAGTGAGACTCCATCTTAAAAAAAAAAAAAATACCAGACAAATCAAAGCTAAGAGACATTCTACAAAATAACCAGCCAGTGCTCTTGAAAAAGTGCCAAAATCGAGACCCGCACGCCACGCACCCAGAGTTTTCAGCACCGCTCCCAGCCACAGCCTCCCGCACGCCTCCAACATGGCAAAAATCTCCAGCCCTACAGAGACTGAGGGTGCATCAGTCCCTGATTGCTGCTTTCCAGAAGTATGCTGGAAAGGATGGTTACAACTACACTCTCTCCAAGACGGAGATCCTAAGCTTCATTAATACACAACTGGCTGCCTTCACAAAGAACCAGAAGGACCCCGTTGTCCTTGACTGCATGATGAAGAAACTGGACGCTAACAGTGATAGGCAGCTGGATTTCTCAGAATTTCTTAATGCGATTGGCGACCTAGCTATGGCTTGCAACGACTCTTTCCTCAAGGCTGTCCCTTCCCAGAAGCGGACCTGAGGACCCCTTCAGGCCTGGCCTTCAAATCCACCCCATTTCCTTCCAGCCTTTCTGTCAACATCTCCACAGCCCACTCATTGTCCCGAGCCCAGCACACCAACCACCTCATGCAGGCCCCATCTGCGGATAGTAATAAAAGAATGTTACTTTTTTAACACATGAAAAAAAAGAAAAAGTGCTAAAATCATTAAAGGCAAAGACTAAAAAAACCTGATCCACGTTAAAGTAGAGTAAAGAGACGTGTAAGCAAAACGAAAAGTATGATTCTGGATGGATTCTGGGGCAGAAATAGGATATTACAGTAAAACAATTTATTAAATTTAATTAAGGTTTATAGGTTATATAATAGCTTATCACTTTTTTTATCAATTTATTGATTTTAATAATTATACTGTGGTGGTTATAACATTAATATTTGAACAAAATATATTAAAAACTCTTCATACTATTCTCCAACTTTCTAAATCTGAAATTATTTCAAAATGAAAAGTTAATAAATTTTAAAGAAGTCCTTTTTAATTGGCTTTATTTCTGAAAGATACCCTTTCTCATACCCTTTTTACACTCTTTTTTCTTTTTTCAAATTTCCTTACATGGCTGGTATTACTTTTTTATTTAGGAGAGAAATGGTACAAAAACAATGATACATTTGTAAACAAATATGAGTGGTAGAGAGAAAGTTTTCATCTTGTCTTGAGAGTATTTCACCAACTGGTCATAATATTAAATTTAATTTGCACAAAGATAATTAGACATTAAGTGTCATTAGCAAACAGCAAATACCCCCATAATATTAAAGCAAAAGAATCAACCTCTAATGAGACATTTATGAATTGAAATTTGTGAACACAGTTGGGCTAACTTTGACATAATCTCACCAAATAACGTGAGCGGGAGAAAGATCAAGCCTCTATAACCCATTGCTCTGTTTTAGATTGTACTGCCATGGTTCTCATCCTCTACAACAAACAGAGATTGGGACACAGATATGCCTGCTTTCATACAAAGCATACACAACACCAGAAGTTAAATGGTTGAGGTAGCAAGTAATTAAGGCACAAGAGCCCTCAAAAGTGATTCTCATTCAGTACAGGACTCTAAAACATAGTCTAAAATAAAAACCACTGTTTTTAATGATTCATTATTTATTTTGTTATTCTGACGACTCCTCATGCCCCACCCCCACAAACCAAGTATCTTGATAGAGTAAATGTCATGTTTCAATCTACAATAAGGTGATACTACATTAAGGAACTACAGATAACTAATGCTTACTGTCTGACCTCATGTAAACAGCTGAACCTCTGAGGTGTAGTCTCTTGATCTGTTAAAATAAAAAGGCTAAACTAGATGTCCCTTCAACCCTGAAATTCAATGACTACGAAATTTTTGTATATTTAAACACATTCTATAAATTATATAAAACTCCCAGCTTGTGTTATTCAATTTAAAAGCTCACAAAAATATCCCACAAATGTCATTTTAATAACACCATCAATAGGAAATTTAATTCCAAATCTCCAGCATAATGTAGTTCAAATTTCTAATCTTGTACAATTCTCTTGTGCGGAGATAACTTTCCTATAATTGTTACTCTGTACAAACACTGGGCCTTTTATAATTCCTAGGTCTCTTAAAATTTTAAAAAGAAAGCATGCAAGAAGCCATTAATCTGTCACACATTAGGGACCCATAGATTTGGAAATTAGTCTTTTACTCCCCCTTGTGGCCAGAGTGGCTTCCATTCTTCTCTGATGTGCAACTTCCTCACTTGCTTTCCATCAACCAATTAGAAAAGTGCTACACCAAAAATGCTAATAATCAGGTGGTGTCAAGAACTAATTTATTAAGTATTTGTAGACATTTTGACTTTAAATTCTTATCTTTCTATGCAAAGTGGCCTAAGAGAGTAAGATTTTAAGCTATGAACAGATGTTTTTTGAATAAAGTCATATATAAAAACGAACAGAGTTGCTTGTGCCCAATCACTTAACTAAATGCATTTTTCCATTAATAACAGATGACAAATCTGAATTTTTTAATCGAAAAGAAATCTGACAAAGGAAAAGTATATTATCCCTGATGTTTAAGAACTGTTAAAGCCAGCCTAAAGTTTTATTATTAAATATAATCCCTGTTAAAAGAGTAGCTGTTCCGTGATTTTTACCCCAAAAGATGTCTGCACTAAACAATTGCTTATAGAAATCCCCAGACGGTTCTAAAATGTTGTTTTTTTGAAAAATCAATCGGGTGAAAAGGCTAGCAAGAAGCAGGAATAAAAACTGCTACATTAAATCAGATTCAGAGAAGTGTCTCCCTCCAGATCATGAATGCTAGCAAAATAATCCTAGAAGGAATCAGTTTTAAGAACATCTGAAAACAAATTTGAAATATTACTCCTAAAGATCAAAAGTGAAATATTAACAAGTATCAAAAAGAACTTAATGAGCAGTTTTTTAATTATTGTACAATAATTTTTAAAAACTCTATGCGCAGATCATGCAGGATTGTTGCATAGGTACATACATGACAAGGTGGTTTGCTGCCTCTATCCCCCCCACTACCACCCATCACCGGTATCTGGCATTTCTCCCCATGTTATCCCTTCCCAACCTCCCCATCCCCCTAATGACCAGTTTTAAGTTAAAACTTAAAAATCATTGACACTCTCACTGAGGGCTTTCCTCTTCTCCCCTCCCCTAGGATCCTGGCCTGGGCTAAAGTTTCCCATAAACCAAGGCCCAATTTACCAGTATTTCCATCACAATGCTTTTTGTTGGTGGTGGTGTTTAAAATGCCTCATTTTTCATAGCACTTTTTGGCTTGTATGTATGTGTACTCTATGTATTGTGGATAAACTCCATAAGGGGACTATATTTTATCAACCCCTTTTTAAAAAACACTAAAGACCAGCTTTTCCATGTTCAGTGAATTTGCAGTACTCTTCCCTTTTTATTATATGTGCACATGTCTATTTCCCTCTCCAGACTGAATAGCAGGGGCTTTTACATTTATTTTTGTAATGCACAGGGCTTATAAAATAGCAAGTGACCAAATATTAAATATAAAACATTTCAGGCCAGGCGCGGTGGCTCACGCCTGTAATCCCAGCACTTTGGGAGGCCGAGGCGGGTGGATCACGAGGTCAAGAGATCGAGACCATCCTGGTCAACATGGTGAAACCCCGTCTCTACTAAAAATACAAAAAAGTAGCTGGGCACGGTGGCGCGTGCCAGTAATCCCAGCTACTCAGGAGGCTGAGGCAGGAGAATTGCCTGAACCCAGGAGGCGGAGGTTGCGGTGAGCCGAGATCGCGCCATTGCACTCCAGCCTGGGTAATAAGAGCGAAACTCCGTCTCAAAAAAAAAAAAAAAATTCAGCTTTTTAAAGTTCTCTTAAATTTAATCCAAACTTTATAAATCAAACCATAACGAAGTGATGCCACAGAGGTACAAAAGGTAAGCAGTGTATTTGCTATTTAAGACCACCATGAGGTGTATTAATTAAACAATTTCCCCAAGACATCCTAGAGGTAGATAGTATTACTCCCATTTTAAAGATGTGGAAACAGTCACAGAGAAATTCAGTAAAACTTGCCCCAAATCACACAATGAATCCAAAATTCAAAGTCTGCATGGCCCGTGCTAAGTTATATCACCTCTCTTAAAGTAGGCAGTACACACTTTAGCATTCTTTACTTTTAGAAATGTTACACAGGAATATGCTTAAAGTTTCATCTCTGCTCCAATTAAAGAAAAAGAGCCTGATGATAGTCCTCCATTAGATGGCAACAATCAAAGGGAAACTGGCAAGAAAGTCATTACTCTTATAAAAAGCAGATTACTTGCTATGTCTTATTTCCAAACATCTTCCAAATAGTGCTAAAGGACTCATCAAATTGTTGAACTGAGAACTTGCTTGTTCTAGCCCAGAACTACAGCTTACCTATAATAGTACCCTCAACTGTCAATTCCACAGAATCACATTTTAAATAGGTATTTTGCGTAATATTTTCATCAAGCGTCTCTTGGTTGAATGTGGTCCAAGAATGTCATTCTAACCTCTGGACAATGTTTATTACATTTTAAGGAGCAAAAAAATTATGAGCTGAATGTTCAGTCTTGGATCAACAATAGGTCTTTCTTAGAAAAGCATTTGTAATTAATCACTTAGATGAAAAATATTCTGGTCACCACTGGGTTTCTTGGTAATAATACTAATTTTTAAAAACTCTAGATCCTAAAAATTGTTTGCAAGTTAGAAATTAAGTGCCACTAAAAAAACAATTCAGGGCTAAACAAGATGGCTCGTGCCTATAAACCCAGCACTTTGGGAGGCCAAGATGGGCAGATCACCTAAGGTCAGGAGTTCAAGAACAGCCTGGCCAACATGGCGAAACCCCATCTCCACCAAAAATAGAAAAATTAGCCAGGCATGGTGGTGGCCCCTGTAGTCCCAGCTACTTGGGAGGTTGGGGAGGGAGAATCACTTAAATCCGGGACATGGAGGTTGCAGTGAGGTGAGATCTTGCCACTGGACAACAGGGAGAGACTCCTGTCTCAGAAAAAAAACAAAAAAAACAATGACGACAAAAAACAAAAAATGTTTCTAACTTCCCAACTCATTAGATGACCCAAATAAAATGCAAATACAACAAAAATTGGGGACTCCCTGCAAATTTAATGCAATAATCTTTCTCAGATTTTAAAGTTCAACACATGCATATAGGCCAACCCCTTAAGCAAATCTTTTTATTGGTCTACTTAACTTTATGGATTAATACTTGGCTGAAACTATCCTTAAATTATTTTATCTATTACCACTGTAAGCACATTTTTTATTTCTGGGAGAAAGGAAGGTTCACAACAAATTCTGTCAATAGAAATCCACAAGAGCTTACATGATGAAACTTTTAAAATAACCTATCCAATATAAATAAAAGGGCAGGTGTTACACAAAATTATCTGACTGATATGAAGTCAGCTATATTCATCCACGTTGCTTTGGTGCCTAAAGATCCACATTATTGGAAAATAAAAAGGATGGCAATAGAAAAAAAATTAGTGAAATCTGCTAATATGTAAAACTCTATCCTACACTACCCTACTATTTCCATCTCATTATACCTTACCAGAAAACACAAAACTAAATCAATGACAACTGCTAACGCACAGTAACTTTTACCGATACAAGTTTTTCATAATTACAGGAATTACTGACTAGAGAACAAAGAAATTACCTGTTACATAGAAATACACATAATAAAAAAGACAGAACTGCTAATATGATGGCCAAGCACACCATTCTTCCCACACCAAAATTTAAATTTGTGCCATCTAAGTATATCAAAGCATATATTCCTTCAGTGTACTTTACAAATACACAAACACTTTCAAGGAGAATGAAAGAACAGAGCCAATCCTCTGATGTTGGAAGACAGATAATCAAGATTAAAATAGGTTCTAACTCAGAGAAATGAAGTAGAAACCCTCAGGCCATAAAGATGGTAATTAGCAATGGTATTTATCAAGGACAGTGAGAAGACCAAATTAAAGCTAAAAGCCTCTTGCAAGGAATTTTGGCAAGGATCAAGCAAATAGATGGATAAAATCAGCGTTTTAGAAAGTTTAGACTAAGAAATATATGTAACATAGTCCAGGTGAATGACCATGAGCAGCAGTAAAAAGATGTTGATAATTTAGCTTCTGTCCATTAAAAGTACATCCAGTTATCCTTATAGTATCATTTTCTTATTTGGCAATGTGCACTTTTCTGAGTGTAATTCTGGGAACTATACAATTCAGCATCCATGTAAAAGATTGGGAACCAATGATCTGGGAAATATCAACAGCTTGTAATCTGAAAATAAAGTCAAAGTTGAGCCCAACAAATGTCATGTGATTAAGTCTAGAAAAATGCTAAAATTGGATAGTTATAAAGGACAGGCAGCTTCAAAAGGAAGAGGAACTCTGGATTTGAGTATATTGAAGCTAACAGCAGTTTTAAGTCCCCTAAAACCTTGAGTAGTGCTTATTCTCAATGTAAAACTGTCAAGAATAGAGCAAAGGCTATGGAATGGAAACTAGGATGAAATCACAATAGGGAACTGAGGAATTCTACCAAAAAAAGTTCTACGAGGACTATTAGAATTTCAATAAACAATATGCTAAATTTTAAAACTTACTTGATATCAGGACATCCGTCATTTTTGCTTAAAAATTCTTTCTCACACACACACTTCAATATAAATATGCCAAGAGTAACTTACTTTGGAATCAAAAATTTGTGAAATTAATCCAAATAATCCAATGACATTTAATTCAGTATTATAAAGGCAGACCTTTATAACAGTTTCCCTTCCTATCAAACAGCAAATGCCTCTACCTTGCCATTTCCCTGCCTTTATTTTCGTAATTTCCACTTCATATACCTCAGACTTTTTATATTTGTACAAAATATGTCATTGGGTGGGGCACTTCACATTAAAAAAAAATACTGAACTTTATTACTAAAGACACTGTCCAATTTTTTCCTTCCTGAGACCAGAACTTGAATTCTTTATACTTTGAAACATACCAAAACCATGAAGACATTTAAATATAGTATAACTTTTTTTTTTTGAGACGGAGTTTTGCTCTTGTTACCCAGGCTGGAGTGCAATGGCACGATCTTGGCTCACCACAACCTCCGCCTCCTGGGTTCAGGCAATTCTCCTGTATCTTAATAAAATAGTAACACTATAGAATTCTTTGGAGAAGCCCTTATTCCAATGAGCTGCCTAGTGATTTTCATCTTAAAAACTAACTCTACATAGCAGTTTTTAAAGCCCAAGGCATGCAATAATATATTTAAACTAAGAGAGACCCAAAAGCTGCTTGCTTTCTTATTTAATGGTAGTTCTGTGGGCTGGATTACAAATCAGTGCCCTATAACCACGCCTTAAAATTGCCCTGAGCAAATAAAAATATAGAGCAGCAATAAAACAGAACTCAAATTAACAGGATCACTATTAACATTACTCAACTGCAGTTGCCAACTGTTATGTTAGACACAATTTTACACTGCTTCCTCTCCCAGACCTCCAATAAAGTCATTCTTTGCCTATAGCAGACTTTAAATTTTAAAATAAAATCTTTGAAAATCTGATGGTTGACATACACCTTCCACCCAGAAAAACATACAATTTTAAAGACTTCTTAATCTTTTTTTCTTTAACAGTTTATTATAATTGATTTTATATAACAATCTAGGAAGTTTGCAGCCATCAGCAGTTCTAGTGCAATTTCAGGTGCAATTGAGAATTCGGGAATCTCAGTGGAGCTCTTAGTGTAGTAAACCTTATACATAAAATGTCAGCACATGTGAAGGTATCTCTCTCTGAAACTGACCTCTGGTTTCATTCTCAGCAAATTGATCTGGGCCACTCAACATGGCTTTTATCATGCCTGATGTTAATGCATGTTCTCTTTTTACAATAAATTCATTGCCATCAGATGACATCAATTTAACATACGGCATCAGGGCCTTCACAGCTACCATAGATAGGTTTTCTCCTCTCCATCCATTTTGTTCTTATGAAATTCTACTTTGCTTCCCCAGGAACTTTAGTAGTTTCCTGCAGCTCCATTTCCGCCCAGCCCGGACTCGCCGCAGCCGGGTCCCCCCAATCTGCCACAGCCCCTATTCCAGGGCCGACACCCCCACCCCCAGCTGCCTGCTCCTGTGGGTTCCAGGGCAGTAAGAAGAAACCAATCTTCTAAATCCCATTCATGGACTGTGAGTTAAGAGACCCCTGCACTATTACAAGCAGGTTCACACTTTTAAACAGAACAGAAAAGCTGAGATAAACAGGACACAGAACGTAGTCAAGGTGCTTTACCTGACTCTCATTCCTTACAATCCTGTGGGATGAGTATTATTCCTACTTAATTGAGCTCAGTTTTCTCAGAGGGACTAAGTGATTTCCTCAGGCCATGCATCTATTAAATGGTAAAACTAGTTTGACTCAAAATCTTGAGCTCTATTATTCATCTCGACATACTTCTTTTGAGTTTGAAATAGGCCTCCAAGACTGTATTTCCTTGGTGTTCACTTCATCATGTCTAAGTTAAAAACTACTCAATTTTTGGCTGCCATCTTTCAGGTTTAAAGAGGTACCAGTGCTAAGTCCCTCCCCAATTACCAAGAGAGCTTTTGTCTGAGCATCTGGCAGGAAAGGCAGATTGTTCACATATTGCAGTTTCAAATTAACACATGAAGAGAAGAACCCCAACTTCTTTTACATAATGAAAAGTCCACATTGTGAAGAACATGCCAGTGACCACTTCCCATGGTAATACTCTACTAACTGTTGTAAAAAGCAACATGGTCCCAACTCTTTGCTTATTAAATGATTAAACAATTAATAAATACAGGTAACCAGAATGGGTTACCAAAGAGCTCTTCAGAAAAATTCAGAACTTTGGAGATTAGTTGCTTTTTGTAGGAAGAGTGTATTTTCATAGCTATTATAAAACAAGTGCTCAATATAAAAAAGCTGGTTATCACTAATGCCACCAGCCAATACTGTTAATTCTGCAAAGGAATAACCTGCTTTTCTCAAATTAAAAAAAATATATATATCAAAGCTCAGAAAAGTCTGGAGTAATAAAAAAATATTAATTTTTTTATCATGTAAGATCTTAAAAATATAATTAAAACACTTTTACTAATCATTAAGTACAACAAAACCTTCTCTGGTAGAAACATCAGTTCTGCTACATTTTATTCTTCCACTTCACTAGAAAGGGGAAAGGGCATTTTATGCAAGATGGTGCTAGAGTCAACGTGACCTCTTTGAAAAAGGTGGTAGGAAAAAGAAGCCTACTATCTGTAAATATCAAATTTTCCCAAGCAGAAATAGAAAAAGCCAGGGAAATTTTGTAGTGCTGCTGACCTAATTCTATCCTTTTTCTCAAAAGAAGCCTTTATGCTTAACAAATATTTGAGCATCTACTACACATTATGAGTATGCAAAGATCACTAATATTCTTAACAAAAGACTAAGGCTGGAAGCAAATGCTTGCTTAGAATTCTCTTCGAAGCCATCTGTGTAGTAAAGGAATTAAACTCTCATTCATCCAAACTTTCAAAGGGGAAATGCCATTTAACCTTTTAGAGAAGTCAGTGCTATTCTGGAGGATAACATGAGTAGGAACCAGAATCAACCTCCTTAATAATCCGAACAAAAAGAAGCTATTAATATTAAGAGATTATCTTGTCATTCTCACTTACTGGTTCTACGCAAAAAAATTTCTTGATAAGGAAACCAAAGGGAAGCATAGTTAAAACTGCTACAAGTTGGACCAGATGCGATGGCTCACGCCTGTAATCCCAGCACTTTGGGAGGCCAAGGTGGGTGGATCACCTGAGGTCAGGACATCTGGCTGACATGGTGAAACCCATCTCTACCAAATATACAAAATATTAGTTGGGCGTGGTTGCGTGTGTCTGTAATCCCAGCTACTCAGGAGGCTGAGGCAGGAGAATTGTTTGAATTGGAACCTGGGAGGCAGAGGTTGCAGTGAGCCAAGATAGTGCCATTGCACTCCAGTCTGGGCGACAAGTACAAAACTGTTTCCAAAAAAAAAAAAAAAAACACCTGCTATAAGCCTTTTCTTAGGAAAAGACAATGACAGGAACTTTTATACTTTGCATGCACATACCTACCTGGTATTACAAATAAGCATGTTAGTAAAAAGTAAATGTTAACATTCCTTTTTGTTCCTAAAATTGACTTTTGTCTTAAGGGAAATTTTAACTTGTAACACATCCTTTGAAGCCAAAATAAACACTTTTTGATAAGCTGTAACTGGGCAAAACACACCAGACTGAACAAAAACTGAGTAATATGTACACAGATACAACCACATCAGATATTATCCTATTATTCATTATAGCAATTCTTCCACAAGGTTCATATAGTAAGTAACACACACGGATTTCCATCCCGAGTCCCAGATTCAGTAACCTGTCCAGAAAAATCGAAATGCTGTCCCTCTTTGTATATCAGAGCCCTGCCATACTGGTAAGTATAACCACTTAGTAAAACCACTTTAAATATTATTCTAAAGACTGCCAGCTTGGTTGGATTTTCTACTAGTTTATCCTCAAATTTAAACTATTCTTGATCAAAAAGCCTTGCTTTTGTATGACAGATTAAAACTAACCAAAGTTTAGTTTAATTCTTTTAAGTACAGTGCTTCAACACAGTAAGTACTGAATACTTAAAATACTTGATTCAAACTGGAAAGTCAAGCTTTGAGTTATCCATAACCTTTCATCATGGTTGTTGAGTATTCAAAATTTACTTTCAACAATTCAATGCAGGAAGAGGTTTCATAGTTGTGAGGCCAGTTTTCTGTATGACTGACTCATTACAGTAACATTATAGCGGCTAATCCAAAGAGTACTATTTCTACAATGAGTATCCTACTACATCTCTCACATTAAATATGCAAAATTCCTTTATCCATAGATGTACATTTAAGACAATCAGCTACAGAGCTACTACAAATATTCTAACCACAAGAAAAACAGTAATACTGTTAGTTTTTCTTTTCAATTAATATAAAATAGAATACTAAAGTCTATTATTTTTAACAAAACAACTGTTTCATAATCATTGTTGCAATTATTCTACATAAACATATCTATAATTGTATTAACATCTTTTTAGTCATGACACCATAAAGACTTCTAAATTTGGAACACACAATGTTAGAAGGAAAAGAACAAGGAAAGAAAAAGTTGAGAGTAATGTAACTGATACTCATAGGAACCCTACAGTGTAATGAAGCCAGACTGGATGTGGAATTCTCACCAGTACATCATTGCAGATATCTCTTAGCTCCGTCTCAATTTTCTCTCTGTATTCTCGAGCCATCTGCTGTTTTTTCTCAGCACCTTCCGTCTTTTGTTCAATACTTGAGACGACCCTCCAAGATGACCTACGGGCTCCTACAACATTTTTATAAGCAACCGAGAGAAGATTCCTCTCCTCATTGGATAATTCAGCTCCTTGCTCAGTTACAGACTTCATGCAGGCTGCCATGTCATCATATCGCTCAGCCTGCTCGGCCAGTTTGGCCTTCTGAACCAGCTCATTTTTATCCATGACTGAATGTTCTGCAGGGGGGAAAAAAGGAGTATTTAAAATTTTTCCCATCAAAATAAACAGTCAAAATTATACCTGTGGTAAGTGAGCCTTATTAAAACCTGAAACATAATTGCCTGTGGAAAATCGTTCACATGATTAAAATGCAGCATCACAAAAGGATAGTCAGAAAAGGGAAAAAAAGTTTAGCATACTCAGCATCAGAGGTAAAGTTACAGTCATTAACAACATCAGCGTAGCAAAACTAAAATTTCATTATCTCATTTCAATTCAGAAGATCCATATTTCACATAAGGTCAAAAGCACTTCCAAAAGCTGCCTTAAAAAACTACCCCCAAAATCTCAACTCAATTCCAATACCACTAAGTGATATAAAATTAAGCAGCTTTTCTTCCTTTTGTAAACGTACTGCTTACAGAACATGTGGATTTCTATCATACTTCCAGAATCGTAAGTCAGTTTAATGTAATTTATGTCTTTTAACTTTCATAATAAGGAGTGATTAAATTTTAGTTTTCCCCTCATTCCAAATCTACTAGATCTCTGTAACATTTGCCAGCCGTAATAGCATAACACTTTAGGGGAGGAATAGCCAAACTGCTTGTTCTCAGATATTTTTACTGTAAAGCCACCACAAAGGACCAACATCTAACCGACCCTAATGCCTCAACTCTTTATCGTGTTGTATGTCCACATGCTTTAAAAATACCCACGAGTCATGGCCCTTCAACTATTACTGTGAGTACTAAAATACATCACATTGGAAGTGCTTAATTTACAAGTGTTTGCAATGTCATGGCTCCAGTTGCAATGTGTAAGTGCCGCATCCTGCTTCTAGCTGTCACCGTCACAATAACTGCATGCTATCACTCAAGCTGTCCTTTGCCGTGACTACCCACCTAACTCCTTCCCTCACATAGTTTCCTAGACCTTTTCAATTTACCTCAGCTACATTTTTCTGGAAGGACATCCTTTTCAAAGTTGCTAAACAGCACAAAGACACTAATCCACACAGTGAGACCGCAGAATAAACGACTTTAGAGGAAAATATACACATAAATGAAGTGTATATTTTAAATTAGAAGGTGAACAGAAGAGCTATTCTGACCCACCCACCTTGGGAGCTGACTCCCGAATATTAATTACCTTTTACCTTCCCAGGGAAATCCCACAATACTTTTTTAACCAAATGAGAGAACATGTCCTCACATTTTAAGCAAGTAATTAGCTAATTTGGATGCAAGGTACTGGCTCACCCATAAAAATTATTTAACCTTTATGACGACATGCTTTTCCTCAGGTCTCTCTATTATTAATTTTTCCCTTAGGAACTGAGACACGCTCTCTGGCTAATTCTGCTTCTAACGAAAAATGATTTCAAACCAGCACAAAGGATTCTCTCCCCCACTACTTGGGTACAAGAGGAAGTGGATAAGGTTTCTCACACAGTAACGATGGCTCCAAGGCCTCGCCTCTACACTGCGGGCAGGACTCACCGCACCCATTTAACCCTTACCTGACTTGAGACATCGGTTAGGGTGAAAAGAAAACGGGCAGACCCGGACTTTAAAGTGCAAATCCTCGGGTCCGCGTATCTGCAACCACCCCCCTCCAGGCTCCGCCCAAGCCCGAGCCTCCGCTCAGGTCCCCGACTCTCCTCCTTTGTCATGGCGGATCTGTGTCAGGGAGCCCAACCTACTGCTGAGTGTTAATTCCCCCCCCCACCGGAGCAAGGGGGAGGAGCAGCCGGCGCCCCCGCCCCCGCTCGAGCCGTGGGGGGAAGCCAAGCCACCCGACCCCGGGGCAGAGACGCCAGAGACGCCCGCAGAAGCGGAACCACTAGCAGCCTCACCGCGGACACACCCCGCCTTCCCACCCAGCGCTCTCCCCGCCACCGATCAGCGCCGGTGCCCGCGTGCACCGTCCCTAAGGGCCCGACAGCTGCAGGTGGGGGAGGGGACGAGAGCCACACCCAGTCGAGCGGGCCACCGGCGGCCGCTCTGCTCAGGATCACTGTGCGTCCCCGAAGCGGCGGAGGGACCCTCCAGTTCTAGTGACTCCGGCGCGAGAGCCTATCGCGGGATCCGCACCCCGCTCTACCCCAACCTGGGCTCACAGCCCCAGTCCGCGCCTTCCCCGACGGTTCATAAGGAGGAAAGAAAATCATCCCCATCCCCATCCCCCGTCCCCACCGAGAAAATTCAAGCCCTTCCCCCCACCGCGGAGCCCAGGAAATTCAGCTCCAGGTCCCAGGCGAGCCCCACCCCACAGCCTCCCCCCGCAGTGGGCTCCCTTCCCGCCGCCGGGCCGGGCCCGGGCTCCTGTCCGCTTCCGCCAGGCCCTTCCCTCCCGCCTGTGTCCCCGAGGCCCCCGGCCCCTCCCCGCCGCGCTACCTCCTCCCGGGGTGGGGGAGGGCCGGGTCCCGCCACCGCAGCGCCCAGCGCGGAGGCTGCGCGAGGGGGAGGGAGAGCGGGGGAGGGAGAGCGGGGGAGGGGAAAGAAGGGGCGGCCGAGGGACAGGGGAGGGGGCGGCCTCACCTGCGCCCCCGCGATGCCCGCCGCCGCCGCCGCCGCCGCCGAGTCATTATCTCGGGCGGAAGCGAGAAGGGCAGCGAGGGCGGGGGTAGAAGCAGAAACAAGGGTGGGGACGAATCGCGGCCGGCGGCGCCCCGGCCATGCCTCGTCCGGCTTCGGGAGCAGGCGACGGGGGATCCCCGGGGATCTCGCGTGTGGGCGCCCTCCCCACCCCCGGGAGCGGGACGGGGGAGCGAGCACCGATCGGGGCCGGGGCGGCGACGCGGAAACCAGGCGCGGGAGGCTGCCGCTAGCCGCCCGCCCGAGCCCAGCGGAAGAGGAGCCGCCGCCCGTGTCTGCCGGGGAGACTCCGCCTCAGCCCCGCGCCGCCACCGTGGGGCGAGCGGGGATGAGGGGACCCGGTGAGGACGGCTCCCACGCGTTCAGAAGGCTGGCCTGGGACAGGAGGAGCGGGGAGCGGCGGCGGACGGGTTCCTCACCTGTGTCCGGAGTGGGTGGAGGCGGCGGACGGACAGGGGCTCAGCAGTCTCTGGGCGGCGGCGGCGGCGGCAGCGGCGGCAGCGGCGGCGAGGCTGAGACTCTGTCCCTGGATCTCGCTGCTCACAGGCTACAGCCGCTCCGCAGACACGGGGTTTCCTCCAATCACCAGCCCCGGCAGCAGGGGCACCACACGCACGATGACGTCAAACGCTGCTATGGCAACCGTTGATTAGTGCCCACAGCGATCTGGGCCTCGCGCAACCGCCGCTCCCCGGCGCGCGTCCTGCCCGCCCGCGCTGGAGGGCGAGCGGAGGAGCGCGCGTCCTCGCCCGCTACGGCCACTCCCCCACCCGGCTCGGCTCCCAGGTCCTCTACGCTTGTCCGGAGTGCACCTAGGCGGGAAGCTTCTGTTTTTCTTTTCCTCCCCAACGCAGATCCCCCCGACTCCTCGCCTTCCCCTTAGGTCCCCGACGTCCTCTCCCCTGCAGCCTCCACCGGCCCACTCTACCTCTGAGCCTGTGGGAAGGCAGCTGTCTCCCTACCCCTACCCCCACGTTAGCTTTCGCTCAGCCGGTCTGCGCTTGCGCCAGTCACTCCTCTCACTCCTCTGGAAGGGGCTCCAGTTCAGCAACATCCGGGACCTTTCACATCCCCCCCACCCCGCCCCCCTCCCCGAGGCCCGGCCCGCCCTGCCCTGCCCTCGGTGCTTCGCGGTGGTCACTGTCCCAGGGCCGTCCCGGGGCAGGATGACGAGTGTGGGTCGGCGGCTCCGGCATTGTGATCAGGACTTGCAGGGTGGGGGCCCTGGGGCGAGGACAGGGCGCGGTCGCAAGGCAAGGGAGGGCTGTGTGTGGTGTGCTCCCCTTGCTCGGCTGGGTCGACCAGGGGGCGCGGCCGCTCCCTGCTTCCCTTACGCCGCCGCGGCTTTACCTGCTGGCTCCGGGGAAGTGGCCCTAGACCTTTTATGGCTCGGAAACGGGAGTGTGGCTGAGTGATGGGGAGGTGTTCCAATCGGGAGCTCGGGATCTGCGCTCGGTGACAGCGAGAGGGGACAATGGGTGGGCACCGAGATGGGGCGAGGTGGGCCGGGCCGGGCGGAGCCGGCGGGAGGTCAGGCCTGGAAGGAGGCGCGGCCGCTTTAGGGAAGCCAGAGTGCGGAGGGGAAAGGATCGCCTTCTCCGGTGGGGGGCTGGAGCTGGTCCTGGCACAGCTGACCCGGAGACGAGCAGTCAGGCGTGACCGCACGGGCCTGTTTCTCGTAGGCTAGGTTTTCCTACCCAAATAAAGCGTTCACGTGAAGAGCTCACACTGCAGTGATTTAAAACGTGACTATCATTACCGTTTTGTCTTCTAAAAGCAAGCTTTGAAGGACGTCGTAGTCCCCAGGGCCCCAGCTGGCGATGGGAGTGGGCCACAGGCCGGGCGACGAGCGGGGACAGAGCCCGGAAGAGGGGGAAGGAGAAAGGCGGAAATTGCAGGTGCCTGAACCGGTAGGGCCTCCGCCCAGTTGACTTAAGGAAGTTCAGAAACACAGTGTGATCTCTGCCCCTTCCTTCTTTAAACGTGTTCGGGCTAAGAAAAGACCAGTGCTGGATGACCTGCAAACCCGCTTGCAACAGTCACGGAAAGTGTATGGTTAGCAATGAGAGAGCTTGGAACTCTTCATTTTACCCTTGTGTAAACTCCCCATTGATGCTTCCAGCGTATCTTTATTGAGCTGACCAAAGAGCCTCCGTTCAGCCTCAAGTTCTCTACATAATTTAGTTTCTCGGCAGTAGACATGAAATGATTGAGCCCTCGCTCTTCCATTTCACTGTCTTTCCTACATAATACAGTGGACCACAAGGCTGGTGTACAAATTACTTTTTGCTTGACATGACAGCTAGCATTCAGCTAGGATAGACCAGAGAGTTTCCAGCGACCAGTGCAATTTCAGTGGGTTTTGTGTTGTTGTTTTTCACGAGTTCCCAAATCAGTGCAGACTTATGGTAGGTTAAATGGATGAACAAATTGGACTTTTATATCTGAGATGTTGGAGTCAACTAGCTTTGACTCCCAAGTACATTCTTCCAGGGCTTGACTCTCATAAAATGACTAATATTTCAAAAGCTATTTTTTTTTACAGTTCTTTCCAGTTTTGTTGTAGACACCAGAAATTTGACAAAGGATACTAATTGTTTTCTGAAATGGAAATTCATGTTTCCTTAGTGTCTCAAATATATGTCTATATAGCCTTTTGTTTTAGAGAAGTTAAGGGGTTTCTCTGTATAAATAAATTGAGGATTTACTTTAGGAAACAGCTAAGTTAAGCTTTTGCCTCATGCTTTAATAGCAAGCCTTTTTTTTTTTTTTTTTTTTGAGACAGTCTCACTCTGTTGCCCAAACTGGAATGCAGTGGCCTCATCTTGGCTCACTGCAACCTCTGCCTCCCCGGTTCAAGTAATTCTTCTGCCTCAGCCCGGCAAGCAGCTCGGATTACAGGCATCCGCCACTACGCCCAGCTAATTTTTTGTATTTTTAGTAGAGATGGGGTTTCACTATGTTGGCCAGGCTGGTCTCGAACTCTTGAGTCACCTGCCTCGGCCTCCCAAAGTTGTGGGATTATAGGCGTGAGCCACCGCACCCGGCCAGCAAGGCATTTTTTAGTGCAGCAATAGGTACTGTTAGGTTTTACATACTTAAGTCAATGTGTCCACACAATAAAGATACAACAAAGCTGCAAGAAAGGAGTGGGATGTTATGAAAGCCCTGAGGAAAAGGTATTTTGAGAAATAAGGAATAACCTCTGGCATATGGAGCAGAATAAATAGATCCTATGAACTCTGGGAAGGTTGCCGGAGACTTTCACTAACACCCTGACCCCTTTTATTTTCTTGGATACACAACTCTTACCTCAGTCAAGTTGGTTAACCTCTCTGTCTGTCTGTGCTTTTATAGCCATGGCAATAAAATACTGGCAATAAAATCACTTGCCTCATTAGGTGATGCTGAGGAATAAACAAATATACATATATGTATATTTCTTACACAGAGTAACTATTATTCATTTGTAAATGGATATATCTGATATCTCTAGTGTTCAAAGAATTGTAAAGATAAAATGAAACCATTATTTTTGATTTTTAGGAAACTTCAGTACCAGAAAGAAATCATATTTTTAAAGTATCTTCTAGAAGTAGAAATGCCTATTTGTGCTTCTTAGTACTAATGAAACAGGAGTGATGAGAGTGAATATTGATTCCTCTATAGGGGACTGTGATGATCTCTTCAGAGCTATAATCAGTGTATAATGCTATACATTAAAATGAGAAAGAGGCCAGGCACAGTGGTTTACTCTTGTAATCCCAGCACTTTGGGAGGCTGAGGCAGGCAAATTGCTTGAGCCCAGGAGTTCGAGACCAGCCTGGGCAACATGGCAAAACCCCTTCTCTGCAAAAAACAAAAAGTAGCTGCACATGGTGGCATGTGCCTGCAGTCCCAGCTACTAGGGAAGCTGAGGTGGGATGATGATTTGAGCAGACTCTATTGATGATGTGGCAGTTATATGATATTTTAAGTATAATCACAATTTCGTCAAGGTATAATATCACTTCAATGTTGTGTTTTATTTGGAGAAATACAGCACAGTGCAGAAGGTTTTGCAGCGGAACAGAGACTAAATCTTGGTTTGTCATTCAGAAGAACTGTGTGACCTTAGGGTTCTGAATTGGACATAGTAATTTTCAATCCCAGTAGGTTGTTGTAGTGATTTCGTGAGAAAGTAAGGAAAGGGCTACCAACGTGTAGTGCACCAGATCATGCATATCTGTTGTTGAAATAATCTGCAGTTACTGGCAGAGACAAGCTAGCTATTCACCAAACCCATTTTTCTCCTCTTTCTGCCACAGTTGGACTCCATTGCCCCTTCTCCTTTGCAGTTACATGTGGCCATGTTACTGAGTGCTAGCCAATGGGATAAGATGGCAGTCATGTACTCCACTTGCAGCCCTGGTCCATCAAAACCTCCCTGTTTGAATGTTCATTCCATCCCTGTTTTGCTGGATGAATGGAGAGGATTCCCAGACCCTAGAGGAGGGTGAGATCTTAAAATGAAGACAGCCTGGGTCCCTGGAAACCTATGAAAGTCTGCCTCAGTCATCTTGGAGTTTGAGGGATAACTTCTATTTTTAGGCCACCGCAATTGAGATTTTATCTGTTAAAATAACTAGCACTGTAATATCTGTGAAAGTCACTGGCAAATCTAAAATATGGGAAAGATTTTTTTTTAAAGGAAAAAACTAAAAGGGGAGGAAAAAATGAGAGTAAGAAGAGGGTAACTGATCTTTCGATAAAAGGCAGTTGAAAGAAATACAGGCCAAGTGCAGTGGCTCATGCTTGTAATCCAGGTCTCTGGGAGGCAGAAGCAGATGGATTGCTTGAGCCCATGAGTTGGAGACCAGCCTGGGCAACATGGTGAAACCCCGTCAATACAGAAAATATACAAAATTAGCTGTGTGTATGTGTGCCTGTAATACCAGCTACTTGGGAGGCTGAGGCAGGAGGATTGATCACCTGAGCCTGGGAGGTCGGGGCTGTCGTAAGCTGTGATAGCATCACTGCCCTCCAGCCTGGGTGACAGAGTGACACCTGGTCTCAGAAAAAGAAAATAACAATATAAATATTCTCAACTATTCTGTTGACTTCTAGAACAACCTTAGAAAAGTAATATTTCCTCGCTTATTTTTTTTTTTTAATTTGAGACTGAGTCTTGCTCTGTCACCTAGGCTCAAGTGCCATGATCTCGGCTCACTGCAGCCTCTGCCTCCTGGGTTCAAGCAATTCTCCTGGCTCAGCCTCCCAACTAGTTGGGATTACAGGAGCCCGCCACCGCACCCAGATAATTTTTGTATTTTTAATAGAGACAGGGTTTCACCATGTTGGCCAGGCTGGTCTTGAACTCCTGATCTTGTTCCACCCTCCTCAGCCTCCCAAAGTGCTAGGATTATGGGCATGAGCCACCGCGCCCGGCCAATTCTTAATCTATTTAATAGTGTTACTATACTTTTTATTTGATATCATCTTCTATGTTAGCCTTATTTTTCTTTAAAAAAAAAAAGTGTTTTAAACCCATACCTATTAACTTTATTCCTACATTGCAGACTCTAGCCCTCTGTTCTATGGTACTTTCATGACAGACTGCTTTTAAAAAACAAGAAAGCCATGCTGTGGGAGGATCAGAAGTTCTGGACTATAGTGTGCTGTACCGTCTGGGAGTCTTCACTATGTTTAGCATTAGCGTGATTACCTCCTGGGAGTGGGGGACCACCAGGTTGCCTGAGGAGGAGTGAACTTGTACAGGTCAGAAATGGAGCGGATCCAAGGTCCTTGCTAATCAGTAGTGGCATCGTGCCTATGAATAGCCACTGCACTCCAGCCTGGGCAACATGGTGAGACCTTGTCTCTTTAGAAAAAAGAAAGCTATGCTGACTGTGAGATCTCATTTCATACATGTCATGAAGCATGTAATGTGGACTCACTGGTCAGAGATGATGGTAGTTGTTGGTGATAAAGTTGGATAAGTCACGGACCTTCCCTAAAGGAAGTTTAGGGACAGGGACACACTACAGTTACTGTACAGCACAGTGAGGTAAGGGATAATGGAAGTGAGCAAATTATGCTTTAAGGAATCTGAGCTCTGAGTACAAACTGTCCATGGAATGGTTGAAGTTTCCCTACAAAAACTCATTCATCTTACAAGTTACTAATTTGTAATCTTGACTGTGGTGTGTTATCACCACAATCAATTTTGCTTCCCTCATTGCATTTAAAATTTTGCAGTGAAATTTTTAGTTTCCTTACTTCCTTACATCCCTACCATATTGGTTAGTCTTTGATAGATACCACATGTCCTCCACCTTAAGATTACAAACAGACATTTTCTTTTTTTTTTTGAGACGGAGTTTCGTTCTTGTTACCCAGGCTGGAGTGCAATGGCGCGATTTTGGCTCACCGCAACTTCCGCCTCCTGGGTTCAGGCAATTCTCCTGCCTCAGCCTCCTGAGTAGCTGGGATTACAGGCACGCGCCACTATGCCCAGCTAATTTTTTTTTTTTTAGTAGAGATGGGTTTTCACCATTTTGACCAGGATGGTCTCGATCTGTTGACCTCGTGATCCACCCTCCTCGGCCTCCCAAAGTGCTGGGATTACCAGCTTGACCACGCCCGGCTCAAACAGACATTTTCTAAAGTTTTCTTATTTTCCTATAATCATTTTCCAATATCTGCTTTTCCTTAGACTCTTCAAATAGTGTTAAATTTCCTTGTACTCCAGAATTTTTAGTAGCTGTTATGTTGTGGCAGTGATTGTTTTTGTGTTATGTGTCAAGGAGGGAAATTTATCTGTTGGCCAACCAACAGATAAAATTTCCTCTGCTTCTCTTTACTGTTCTCTTGAAAACTGATCTAAAGTTGTAGGAGGGTGCCGGTACATACTTTCTGGCCCCAATTCTGGAATCCAGCTGACGTTTACATGTATTGCCTCTTGAGTGGACACCATGACAAGTTCGTCCCCTGACTCAATTGTCTAGTTGTCTGCAGTTAGGGGAATTTATGTTGTCAAGAATCAGAGGCTATCTATGGTTCTTTAATCAGCTGTGCTTATAAATGGAAAAACTACAAACTTGAACACTGTCGGCTGTTAATGTGTTCCGCATGCTCCTTATCAGCAGCTCGTTATTCTCGGAGACCATCCATCACAGATTTTTCCCTGTTCTTTCTTTCTTTGAGACAGAGTCTCACTCTGTCATCCAGGCTGGAGTATAGTGGCACTATCACTCACTGCTCACTGCACTCACTGTGATCTTGATCTCATGGGTTCAAGTGATCCTCCTGTCTCCTGTCTCCTGAGTAGCTGGGACTACAGGCACACACTACCTTGCTAATTTTTTACTTATTTTTTAGAGATGAAGGTCTTACTGTGATGCCCAGACTGGTCTCAAACTCCTGGGCTCAAATGATCCTCCTGCCTCTCAAAGTACTGGGATTACAGGTGTGAGCCACTGTGCCCAGCACACCACAGTTTTTAACCAGCCACTTGCCAGTCCTTTGTATTTCTGTTGTGCCTTCTCTGGGATTTGTAAATTCTGATTAAATAATAATTTGAAGGCTTAAATTCTTTCCTATCAATTTTGCTTTTCTTTTTCAGAAGATAAAGTATCCATGGTAGAGTTTCTGGGTTTGGCCTCCTCTACACTGTAGTCAGTGGATATTCCACTCTTATTTTTCTTTTTCCTTTTTTTTTGAGATGGAGTTTGATCTTGTTGCCCAGGCTGGAGTGCAACATCCCGATCTCAGCTCACCACAACCTCCGCCTCCCAGGTTCGAGCTATTTTCCTGTGCCTCAGCTTCCTGAATAGCTGGAATTACAGGCATACACCACCATGCCCAGCTAATTTTTTTGTATTTTTAGTAGAGATGGGGTTTTTCCATGTTGGTCATGCTGGTTTTGAACTCCCAACCTCAGGTCATTGGCCCACCTTGGCCTCCCAAAGTGATGGGATTATAAACCTGAGCCACTGTGCCTGGCCCTCCACTCTTATTTTTCAAAACCTCATGATATTTTAATGGGAAGATGGGAAAGAACCTTAGTTTGACACCTTTTTAACATCTTAACCCTTAAGTCTCCAGTCAATTATATTTTGTACTGAATTATATTTTTGCGTTTTGTAGGCAAAAGTAAATAATTTGGTGTTAAGCATTAGGAATAGCTTTTGGAAGTTACTGTTGAGATTAGTGGTACAGAAATAAAGGTGCTGGATTTTTTGTTTGTTTTTTTTTGTTTTTGAGACAGAGTCTCACTCTCTCGCCTAGGCTGGAGTGCAGTGGCACAATCTCGCCTTACTGCAACCTCTGCCTCCTGGGTTCAAGCGATTCTCCTACCTCAGCCTCCCAAGTAGCTGGGATTACAGGCGTGCACCATAACACCCAGCTAATTTTTGTATTTTTAGTAGAGATGGGGTTTCACCATGTTGGCCAGGCTGGTCTCGAACTCTTGACCTCAGGTGATCTGCCTGTCTCAGCCTCCCAAAATGCTGGGATTACAGACGTGAGCCACCGTGCCCGGCAGTGCTGGTTTATATACTTACCAGAAATTCCATTTCAATTCAGAAATCACTGCTATGGAGAGGTACTCATACATTTTAAGAAAAATAAGGTCGATACAGGTGGATCATGAGGTCAGGAGTTCAAGACCAGCCTGGCCAACATGGTGAAACCCCATCTCTACTAAAAATACAAAGATTAGCCATGTGTGGTGGCAGGCGCCTGTAATCCCAACTACTCAAGAGGCTGAGACAGGAGAATCACTTGAACCCGGGAGGTAGAGTTTGCAGTGAGCCAAGACCATGCCATTGCACTGCAGCCTGGGCAACAGAGCAAGACTCTGTCTCATAAATAAATAACTAAATAAATAAGAAAAGGTGCATGTATTATGTGTCTGTTCAACCAGTGAAGCTTGCCACCATGTGACAATGCCCTGAGGCAGGTAGAGGCAGGGCAGCTCACAGTTTCAAATGTGCGCTTATTTACAATTCAAAAGTGATGAGTTCACAAGTCAAAAAGCCATCACTGCTGGAAAAGCTCAGAAGAATTTGTCCCTTTATAGCCTGTTTTCAGTCTTAAGTACTCAAGAATAAGCACAGTGAACAGTGGAATTCATTAAGGGTTTAAAATACAGTAAGGATAGGCTGGCGCGGTGGCTGACGGCCTGTAATCCCAGTACTTTGGGAAGCCGAGGTGCACAGATCACGAGGTCAAGATATCGAGACCATTCTGACCAACCTGGTGAAACCCCATCTCCACTAAAAACACAAAAATTAGCTGGGCATGGTGGCGTGACGCCTGTGGTCCCAGCTACTGGGGAAGCTGAGGCAGGAAAATCGCTTGAACCCGGGAGGCCAAGGTTGCAGTGAGCTGAGATCGAGCCACTGCACTGCAGCCTGGCGACAGAGTGAGACTCTGTTTCAAACAACAAAAACAATGAGGGTGCATATATATCAGAAGAAAAAAATTGTTCCCCACCCTGCAACCCCCAGTAAAATAGGCATCTGGAAAAGGAATAAAGGCAATGTGAATTTCTGGCAGTTTTCTTGGGTCCTGATATACAATTTTTCCTGGACCTAAGAGCAGAATTTCTGTATTCTAGCTTCCTTGGTCCTTATTTGGAACAATTGCTTTCAACTTGAAACTATGAGAGTTTTTTGTTTATTTGTTTTTTAAATCAATATGGAGTTACCCAGCCTGGTCTGGAACTACTGCACTCAAGCGATCCTTTTCTCTTGGCCTGGGATTACAGGCATGAGCCACGTTGCCTGGCCTAAAACTGTTTTCTAGAAGGACTCACCACACTTTCTTAGCCATGAAATCCTCAGGACTCCCTGAAATATTTTAATATTCCAGTGACTGTTAAGAAACATAACCCAAACTCACTCTATAAGAAATGAGGTGGTTATTCTGGCTGAATCAGATCCATGTTTTTGACATGATTAATTTTCACACAGTTTCACACTTACTTGTTAAACATGGATTTTTCAGTTAGGCTAATAGATTTGGTAGATTGCAGGCTTGGACAATTAAAAACTGAATAAGTAAAAAGCATAAGATCATCCCAATTGATAACTAACAGGAGAAGAACAGGATACATGTGTTGAACTTTCTTTAAACGAAGCACTATTTGTAAAAAGCTCTAAGCAATCTACAAGGTGAGGTCCCCTTTCTTTTGTGACTTTTCTGTCACAGCAGTAGCACCTAGCAATAGCTTATGCACATAAGCAGCATAAATAAGTTAAAATATATCAGGTAGGCAGCATCTGTAGATATGAGAAAGTAGGGAATGGAAATAGTATGAAGGTCAAGCTTTAGAAAGAACAGTTAACCCGGAGCTGCTGACAAGGAAGGTTTGATTGTTTTATTACAGTTATTTGAGAGTCAGAGGTCAGGGAGAAGTAGCTGTTGGACTTGACCTGAGAATAAAGGGAATACCAAATCCAGGGAAAGCACCTAATAATACCTACTGGAAAGAGACAGAATAGAGAGCCCATTTTATGAGGTCTTGGTTATGACATTCTCTTCTTTGCTGGAACATCTCATGGGGCTTTCTAGAAGAACCAATAAATAATATCAGGACCTGGGGATGCAGGAATGTGAGTAAAATGTTTGATGACACCTTGGAATGTTATGTCTTTTAAAACAGCATCATCATTGGATTTGGGTCCTGGAAAAGCCACATGCATTCTTTCATTCACATGGTCTTTGAATAGATGCTTATTAAATAGCTGCTTAAATGCCAGATATTACAGATACTGAGTTTGAAAAGATGGAAGCAAAAGAAGAGACTTCTGGGCTAACTTAAAGTCACATGTGGGGTGAGGGGGCAAGTATACAGTCACCCCTCAGTATCCATGGGTATTGGTTTCAGGGCTCCTCTGGGATACTAAAATCCATGGATACTTACATCCCCTATGTAAAATGGTGTAGTATTTGTAAATAACCTATTCATATCTTCTCATATGTTTTATATCATCTCCATATTATTGATAGTAATGAATACAATGTAAATACTATGTAAACAGTTGTTATACTATATTGTTTAGGGAATAAGGACAAGAAAGGAGTCTGTCCATATTCAGTACAGATGCAATTTTGTTTCTGAATATTTTTGATTCTTGATTGGTTGAATCTATGGATACAGAACTGGTGGATATAGAAGGCCAACTTTATTAGCCAACTCTTTATACGTACTTGGTAAAGATTGGTTGAATGGAAGAATAATCAGTAAGTAAACTGATTTTTTTTTAAAGAAGAAAACAGCATCTTGGAAATTATTAATACTGCTACATATGAAAATAACATGAATAAATGAAATTCACAAATAAACACATTCTAAATATTTAAACCCAGAAATTTCCAAGTATTTAAACTCAGGAAGTATTTATTTCTCTCAAAAAAAAAAATGTTTAAGAGTATTTAAGTCCAGTAGTAAGAAGGGAGAAAGAGTTTGATCTGTAACTGACTGTGAACAATCAATTGAGATAAATCACTAACTTCAGACCAGCCAAGGAAATATTTCTTATTAAGAAAAACTGAGTAAATTTTCTTTTCCTTTTTTTTTTCTTTTTTGAGTTAGGGTCTCACTTTGTTGCCCAGGCTGGAGTGCAGTGGTGCGATCACTGCTCACTACAACCTCAACCTCCTGAGCTCAGGTGATCCTCCCACCTCAGCCTATCAGGTAGCTGGGACTGCATGCATGTGCCAGTATATTTTCTTTATGTTCATTTCTCTACAAAGGACCCTGGATAGATTTGCTTAGGAATGAAATAAGATAGGGTACAAAAGGAGACTTGCATAATCAATTATTTTATACTGAAAATAAATGAGACATTATTTTCTTTTGAAGTATTTACATGATTTAGGGCACAGACCCAAGACATACATTTTAAAAGGGTTATTAAAATTCAAATATTGACTAGACATGGTGGTTCACGCCTGTAAACCCAACACTTTGTAGGGTGTGGTGGGATGACTGCTTGAGCCCAGGAGTTCAAGACCAGCCTGGGCAACATAGGGAGAACTCATCTCTACTAAAAATTTAAAAAATTAGCCAGGCATGGTGGCACATGCCTGTAGTCCTAGCTACTTGGTAGGCTGAATTGGGAGGATTGCTTGAGCTCAGGAGATTAAGGCTGCAGTGAGCTATGATCTCACCACTGTATTCCAGCCTGGGTGACAGAGCAAGACCCTGTCTTAAAATAAAGTAAATTTCAAATATCATTTTCAAGTGTATTTCTGAAAAAATCCAAATAACCAAAAGTTTGTATATAATAATAAAACCTAGTATTAATATCAAAATTTTATCTCTTGCTGCACAGATTGTTTTTACAGAAGTTTAAAATTATAGATCAATATAAGGTTTTTTTCCCCCCCTTTCTCTTCTTTTTTCCAGTATGAAGTATCTGTAGCATGGGGTATTTTTTATTTCTATTGATAATGAAGGGTTTTTTTCCCTCCACAATGTCCTTGTCTTAATAATATGTCACCTAGTACAGTTTCTTGCAAAAATAAAGTATTTATGTTTCTTACATGAATGATGAATCAATTAGTGAGTACTGAGTATTTTAGACGTTTATAGAAAAGTCATATTTCTTATTCAGAGTTTACACTGAGAAACTTTGAAGAAGAAAATATAAATATGGCCTGTGGAAGAGTCTACAAGTTTTTTTCCCAATATACTTTCTTCTTATTATTAATAGAATTTCTAATACTCAGCTGGGCACATAGCTACCTAAAATGAAGACCATATTTCTCAGCCTCCTGCATGGCTAGGTGGCAGTGCAATTAAGTGATGACCAAAGAGATGTAAGGAGATGTTCCATGTGAAACTTCCAAGAAGTGTTCTTACAGGGAAGCAAAGCACCCTGCTTTGTCCCTTCCCCTTCCTGCTGGCCAGAATGTGGACATGATAAAGAGCCTGGACAGCCAACCAGGGTCGAAGCAGCACAGGAAGGAGAGCAGAGCAGCAAAGTTGAAGAAGTCTGGGGCTCTCACGACTTGGAAATGCTGGATTAGCCCTAAATGGATGACCTCTGCATAGTTATTGTTAATGAATAGAACCTTATATAGTTAAGCTCTAGCTTACTTGGGATTTCTGACATTGGCATTCAAACCTAATCTTAACCAATAGTGGCCAAAGTAGCTCTAAAATTGTCACTTAATTTGTATACTTTTTGGGGATTCTGTGACTCTAGGTCATCTAAGTGATCTGGTATAACGCTTCTTTTTTCAGTAGGCCAATGTATTAGTCCATTTTCACACTACTATAAGGAAATACCCACGACTGGGTAATTTATAAAGGAAAGAGGTTTAATTGACTCACAGTTCCATCTGGCTGGGGAGGCCTAAGGAAACTTACAATCATGGTGGAAGGGGAAGCAGGCACCTTCTTCACAAGGCAGCAGGAGAGAAAGAAGTGCCGCTAAGGAGGGACTTCCAAACAATTATAAAACCATGAGATCTCATGAGAACTTTCTCACTATCATGGGAACAGCATGAGGGAAACCACCACTATGATCCAATCACCTCCCTCCCTGGACATGTGGGGATTACAATTCAAGATGAGGTTTGGGTGGGAACACAGGGTAAAAACCATATCAGCATGCTACCTTTTTGCATGGCTAACTGCTAAAGTGATATGTCATCAAATTTTATCATATTTATTGACTACACCTACTATGTACAGTAATTCCCATGTCTTGTTTTCTGAATTTATTAAAATAAGAATTAGGTTTATGAGAGTTGCTTTGTACTTTAGTTTCTTTTTAAAATTTATTCCTGATATATATAAATATATATGAATATATATACATATATATATATATACACACTATATATATATATATATATTTTTTTTTTTTTTTTTTTTGAGCTGGAGTCTCGCTCTGTCACCCAGGCCTGGAGTGCAGTGGTGTGCTCTTGGCTCACTGCAACCTCTGCCTCCCGGATTCAAGTGATTCTCCTGCTTCAGCCTCCTGAGTAGCTGGGATTACAGGCATGCAGCACCATGCCCGGCTAATTCTTGTATTTTTAATAGAGACATGGTTTCACCATGTTGGTCAAGCTGGTCTTGAACTCTTGACCTCGTGATCTGCCTGCCTATACCTCCCAAAGTGCTGCGATTACAGGTGTGAGCCACTGCACCCAGCCTATTCCTGATATTTATATTTCAGATCTAGACCTGCAGATTCTTTGTACTTTGGAAAAATATGTAAATTATTTAATGAATGGTACATAAGGATTAAAGAACTTACATTTTGCTTTATGTATTAGATATGTTTAAATTTTTTTCAAATCGTATTTATTAAAACAGTTTATATATAAGAAAATTCACCGATTTTAAGTGTACAATATGAATTTTGACAAAACTCACTCATGTTACCTAGATGCGTAACTATGACTGGAATCATGATAGGAAACATCCCATCATTCCAAAAAATTTTCCTTATGGCCTTTTGCATTCAAATGCCTCTCCTTACCCCCTGTCCCTGTCAATGACTGTTAATAGTTTTGCTTTTTCTATATAAATGGAATTTTATATAAATTAAATCATAAGGCCAGACACAGTGGCTCGAGCCTGTAATCTCAGGACTTTGGAAGGCCAAGGTGGATGGATCACCTGAGGTCAGGAGTTTGAGACCAGCCTGACCAATACAATGAAACCCTGTCTCTACTAAAAATACAAGAATTAGCCGGGTGTTGTGGCATATGCCTGTAATCCCAGCTACTCGGAGGCTGAGGCAGAAGAATCACTTGAATGTGGGAGGTGGAGGTTGCAGTAAGCTGAGATCGCCCCACTGCACTCCAGCCTGGGTAACAGAGCGAGACTCCATCTCAAAAAAAATTTAAAAAGCAGTTAAATCATACAGTATGTAGTATTCTGTAAGATTTTTTAAAAATCAAGTTTCTTATAAAGTTAAACATACAGTTACCATATAATCCCTTAATCTCACTCCTATGTTTTTACCCAAGAGAAATAAAAACATGTGTCTACACAATAGCTGGCATGAATGTTCATAGCAGTTTTATTCATAACAACCCAAAGCTAGAAACAACCAGATGTCCAAGAATGGGTGAAGGTATAAACACATTGTGGTATAGCCATACAATGGAATACTACAGTATGTCTGACTATTTTCACTTAGCACCATAATATGGAGAAATCCCACATACACTCTTCCCAGTTTATGCCAATGGCAAAGTCTTGCAAAACTATAGTATAAAATCACAGATAGTATATTGACATTCATACTAAGTCAACTGACCTTGACACTTAAGATACAGAATATTTCCATCATCATGGGGATTTCTCATATTGCCCTTTTAAAGCTACAGCCCTTCCTTCCCACCCCTATTCACTCTATAATCCCTGCTAACCACTAATCTGTTCTCCATTCCTATGATTTTGTCATTTTAGGAATGTTATATGAGGCTGGGCTCAGTGGCTCACACCTGTAATCCCAGCACTTTGGGAGGCCGAGGCAGCCAGATCACCTAAGGTCAGGAGTCCGAGACCAGCCTGGCCAACATGGTAAAACCCCGACTATTTAAAAAAAAAAAAAAAAAAAAAGATAAAAAAAATAATTTTTTTTTAAAGAAAGTTATATGAATGGAATGACAGTATGTAGCCTTTTGGGATTGGCTTTTTTCACTCTGAGCAATTCTGCAGAGATTCATCCCGGTTTCTGCAAGTATCAGTAGTTGGTTCCTTTGTATTTTGAACAGTATTTCAGGGCAAGGATATACCTAAATCTATTTAACCATTCACTGGCTGAAGGACACTGGAGTCATTTCCAGGTATGCGCTATTACAAATAAAGCTGCTACAAACATTATTTTTTTGGTGTGTGAACGTAGGTTTTTGTGTGAACGTAGGTTTTTGTGTGAACGTAGGTTTTGTGTGAACATAGGTTTTTGTGTGAACATAGGTTTTATTTCTTTGGGATAAATGTCCAGGAGTAAAATTGATGGGTTATATGGTAATTAGATGTTTTGTTTTTTGTTTTGCTTTTTTATGGAGTTTTGCTCTTGTTGCCCAGGCTGGAGTGCAATGGCTCGATCTTGACTCACCACAACCTCTGCCTCCTGGGTTCAAGCGATTCTCCTGCCTGAGCCTCCCAAGTAGCTGTAATTACATGCATGCGCCACCAAGTCCAGCTAATTTTTGTATTTTTAGTATGAAGTTTACAATTCATTTTGAGTAAATTTTTATGTAAGGTGTGAGATTTAGATCGAGGTTTATTTTTGTTTTCTTTTTCTTTCTTTCTTTTTTTTTTTTGCTTATAGGCATCCAATTGCTCTAGCACCATTTGTTGAAAAAGCAATCCTTCCTTTATTGAATTGCCTTTGCACCTTTGTCAGAAATAAGTGGGGCAAGGTGAGCAAGGTGGGTCTCACCTAAGTCCCAGCTACTCAAGAGGCTGAGGTAGGAGGAGTTTGCTTGAGCCCAGGAGTTTGAGGATGTATTTTGCTATTATTCTGACTGTGAATAGCCATTGCATTCTAGCCTGGACAATATAGCAAGATCCCATTGCTAAAAAGAAAATAAACTAAAAAAGTAAGACCAAAAAAACTCTAAAAAGGCTCTGGTTGAATTAAAAAAAACCCATGGGACATATTCGTGTTGGTCTATTTAATTAATTCTTTTTTGTTACTGAGTAGTATTCCATTGTATGGCTATACCACAATGTGTTTATACCTTCACCCATTCTTGGACATCTGGTTGTTTCTAGCTTTGGGTTGTTATGAATAAAACTGCTATGAACATTCATGCCAGCTATTGTGTAAACACATGTTTTTATTTCTCTTGGGTAAAAACCTAGGAGTGAGATTGAGGGATTATATGGTAACTGTATGTTTGACTTTATAAGAAACTTGATAAGAAACTACCAAACTGGTTGTTTTGCATTCTTACCAGCAGTAACTAAGAGTTGCAATTTTTCTACAACTTTGTCAGCACTTTTTATTGGCAGACTCAATCTAGCCACTAGTGGGTGTGTCCTATTATCTCATTTTGATTTTAAAATACATTTTCCTACTGACTAATGATATATTGGGCATTTCTTCATGTTCTTACTTGCCATTTGCGTATCTTCTCATCTTTTCCTCATTTTTCATTGGGTTCTTTTTCTCATTAGTTGTGAGTTTTTAAAATACCAAGTAAGTATTTTGAGGGAGCTTATCTCAGAGGAACCCTGAAGTGGTTTTTCCCAGCCTCAAGGAATCTTAGGCCTCTAAGAAAATAAAAATTGCTCCTCATTTTTAAAAAAGAGGGAGAGAGAATAATTCCCCTAATTTATTTGGTGTATCTATTTGAATGTCCATGTACAGCACTACGTTGTTTAAAGAAGATATAAGACAAAGTAGCTAAAAAATGTGGGTGGACATGGCAGCTCACACCTGTAATCCCAGCACTTTGAGAAGTTGAAGTGGATGGATTGCTTGAACCCAGGAGTTTAAGACCAGCCTTGGCAACATGGTGAGCCCCCACCTCAAAAATAAATAAATAAATAAATAAAGCAAAATGATTGTTATTCATCATTTGGTGAATTAAAGTGAACACAATATTTTGAGGATTCATTTTGCTGATCTGATGTGAGTGACAATTCTTTCAAGCCAGCATGTTACTATTTTATTGAATAACTCTTTTTAATAACTTTTCTGACCCCTCTCAAAGGTAAAAATTCATTTCTCTACCTTTGAAACGCCTTTCTGTATCTTGTGGTATGCCTCCTCTAGAAACGGCGGGAAGTGCCGCAAATCCAGAGAGACAGTCACCCTAGAGAGGGATGGAGAACCGTGGAGTCCTCCACTTGCGTGTCATTCAATCAAGTAGGTGCCTAAGGACCAGGCTCTCCAAGTCACTCTAAGACCGATGCAGCCAACCCGTGAGTAAAAGTTAATCATGCTGTGAAAGGTGTTAAAATCCTACTGAAACAGAAGGTAGTTCCTCTTCTCTCACCATTGTAAATCAACCATGAAAGCACATTTTGGTTGTGTACAGTGGCTCATACCCATAATCCCAGAACTTTGGGAGGCCGAGGCAGGAGGATCACTTGAGCTCAGGAGTTTGAGACCAGCCTAGGCAAGAGAGCAAGTCTCTTTCTCTACAAAATATTTAAAAATTAGCTGTGCACGGTGGTGTACGCCTGTAGTTCCAGATACTCGGGAGGCTTAAGTGGGAGGATTGCATGAGCCCAGGAGTTAGAGGATGCAGTGAGCTGTAATTGTGCCACTGCACTCCAGCCCGGGCAACAGAGTGAGACCAAAAAATCAGTTTTATTTATAGCTTAATGTGATTGAATTACAACTTTTTTTTTGAGATGGAGTCTCACTCTGTCACTAGGCTGGAGTGCAGTGGTATGATCTTGGCTCATTCAACCTCTGTGTCCTGGGTTCAAGTGATTCTCCTGCTTCAATCTCCCAAGTAGCTGGGACTACAGGTGCGCGCCACCACACCCAGCTTATTTTTGTATTTTTAGTAGAGATGGGGTTTCACCATGTTGTCCAGGATGGTCTCGATCTCTTGACCTTTTGATCCACCCACCTTGGCCTCTGAAAGCCTTGGGATTACAGGCGTGAACCACCATGCCCCGCCTGTGTCACAACTCTTTAGAGGCAGTATGGCATAATGATCAGGAACTGGGTTTTAGAGTCACTTGCAACCTCTCTGACCCGATCCTCAGTTTCTATATCTATAAAATAGAGATTATGATACTAGGTGTAATGTGAAAATTAGGACTCGGTAAACAAAGTGCCTGGTATTATTTTTGGCTCAATAATAATGACTAGTATTCTCATGTTTTTACCCTTCCTAGTTGACAACTTAACCACTTAAAAATTAGAAATTGTGGTAAGACTTTTTTTTTTTGAGATGGAGTTTCTCTCTTGTTGCCCAGGCTGCAGTGGAATGGCATGATCTCGGCTCACCACAACCTCTGCATCCTGGGTTCAAGCAATTCCCCTGCCTCAGCCTCCTGAGTAGTTGGGATTACAGGAGTGTGCCACCACACCTAGCTAATTTTGTATTTTTAGTGGAGATGGGGTTTACCATATTGGCCAGGCTAGTCTTGAACTCCCGACTTCAGGTGATCCACCTGCCTCAGCTTCCCAAAGTGCTGGGATTACAGGCGTAAGCCACCATGCACCAGCCAGAAATTGTGATAAGATTTTAACTTAAAAGTTATATTTTGTTATAGATCGTTTTCTGTAATTGGACATTCACTATGTGCCAGCTATAACTGGAAATTTACTTGTGCCAAGTGCTTTACATATGAAATCTCACAAGGCAGGTAGCTTCCGTTATTCTAATTTTACAGACAACAGAGACACACAAGGGTGAAGTAACTTGTTCAGTTTTCTCAGGATTCTTCAGGAAGAGGCAGAGTTTGAATTCAAACTGAAGCCAGACTCTGACCCTGGCATTTTAGCCACTATGGTCTCCTGCCTCCCACTTTTGTTTTTATTTGCATTCTAAGCTTTACCTAATCTAAAACTCATGTTACTTTAAATCTAGCCTCATCTACGTTTGCATGTATCATTGCAGATATTATTCATCTACATTACTGGAATTGTTATGTGGATAAACTTGAACAATATGGGATCTGTTTAACACATCCAAGTTTTCTCCCCTACAAGATCTAAGATCTAGAAACTGACTTTGTCAAATTCCATCCCATTTCATTCTATTTATTTTAATTTAAAAATATCAAAAAATTCCCAAGGACGGTGTATTAGCCATGGTCAAAGAAAAAAATTCCTAAGGATTAGTGTAGAGAATGAATATTTGTATTGGTTACTATAACTCTGATTTTTAATTAACATAATAAAAAGAAATGAACAAGTTTAAATATTATCCTTATAACTTTTTATTTCTTTTCTTTTGTTCACCTTTAAGCCCTTTACAATTTTAATTTCCAAATTACAATTTTGATTACTGTTTCAAAAATTAAAATCTCCTACAACACAACCTCTAATGATTCCCAGTCTCCTTTTTAACCTGGCCTCGACCCAGGCAAGAGTCCAAGGAAATAGATGATTCTTATTTCCATGACCTGAAGGTCAAAGAACTCTAGTCCTTCCAAACCTGTAGCAAAAGGGAGCGGATTACCCGAACAAGAGCCCTCCTGCTTCTAAATCACATGCCTACATGTTTAGCTCAATTCTAGTTTTTAGGTATGTTTTAAAGAATTCACACATTGAGAAAGTACATAGACATTTGATATTGGCAAAGTATTGAGATAATATTATAAACAATTTTATTTATTTATTTATTTTTAGATGGAGTTTTGCTTTTGTTGCCCAGGCTGGAGTGCAATGGCGTGATCTCGGCTTACCACAACCTCCGCCTCCCAGGTTTAAGTGATTCTCCTGTCTCGGCCTCCTGAGTAGCTGGGTTTACAGGCATGAACCACCATGCTCAGCTAATTTTGTGTTTTTAGTAGAGATGGGGTTTCTCCATGATGATCAGGCTGATCTTGAACTCCCAACCTCAGGTGATCCGCCCGCCTCGGTCTCCCAAAATGCTGGGATTACAGGCATGAGCCACTGCACCAGCCTAACAGTTTTATATGTAATATGACTTTAAATCAGCTCTGCTTGAGACAGGGTCTTTCAAACTAGATTGTGAACTATTAAAATCAAAGACAGTTTTCTCCTTTGTGTTACCCACAGCAAGGAACGAATGTGGAGTTCTCGGTATAATCGTAGAACCTGGGCTTTACCAGTCATGTGTTCCCATTGGGCATTTCAAACAGCCCAATGACAAGAGTTCCCAACGTAGGCAGCAACTGTTTCTGTTGAACACTTCTGATTGTTTTAAAAAAGAATGTGCATCTGCATCGGGTTTAATTAAAAAAAAATGAAAAGACAGAAGAAAGAAAATTAAAAAATTACAAATTTGAACCCAAATCTGGTAATTTGCACACACTTTTCATCGTAGTCACATAATGGCTAATCAAGTTCTGAACACATCATTTGTGTTTCCCTTCAGACCTCTCCTCTCCAGGTGAAAAGTTAGGGCACTTTCCATTGTGCCTCAAGGACAGAGGAGTATGTCGGCATCAGTGGGATCGGGGCAGGGTCTTGGGAGACTTTTTCAAACTACACAGCTCTCTCCAACAGTGGAAGCTGACATACCCTCAGGGTTAGGGCAAGGGAGCCCCAGTTACCGGTCAGGTTCTCCCAGAAGCAGGTGCTAGGAAGGAGTTGGAACAACAAAAAGTTTATTAAGTCCTTTTAAGGGAAAGGGAAGGAGAAGAATAGGGCAAGTTGGAGCCGTCAGAGGACTGCAGGCCTGACAGAGTCCACCAGCCCCTTGAGGAGCCTCAGAGCAGAGACTGCCTGTTTCAGGAGTCTAGCACCCAGCAAAAACGGCTAGGCCTTTGCACCATCCTGTTCAGTCACTGGCTGGGGGTCCCCCAGGAAGAGCAAACTCTTGGCCTGAAACCTGATGCAGATTCCGAAGGAGCTGACAGCTGGAGGCTGTTGGGAAACCACAATCCCTGTAGCTGGCCAGCAAGTCATTTCTTTTACTTATTTATTTATTTATTTTAGAGACAGGTTTTCACCATGTTAGCCAGGATAGTCTCAATCTCCTGACCTCGTGATCCACCCGCCTTGGCCTCCCAAAGTGCTAGGATTACAGGCGTGAGCCACTGCACCCTGCCGAGTCATTTCTTTCTTTTTTGGTAGAGATGAGATCTCACCATGTTGCCCAAGCTGGTCTCAAATTCCTGGCTTCAAGCAATCCTCTGACCTCGGCCTCCTAAATGCTGGGATTACAGATGTGAGCCACTGCACCTGGCCACAAGTTATTTCTTGAAGAGGGCTCTGAGCACCATGCATGTCTGTATTAACCTAAGAGGGCAGGAAGGGAAGACTGAGAGATATTTCAGAGAAGTCTTGACAAGTGTTGGTGATTGGTCAGATATTTAGAGGGAGAGGTCAAAGATAACCCTGATAACCAGGATAGCATTGCCCGCAGCAAGTGTGGTTTGGCTGGGATATAAGCTCTTCCCCACGCCTACAGCTGCCTTTTATTGAATAGGTTGCATAGGTTGCCCTGGCTTGTGCCATCTGTGTTGAGAGACCAACCACACTCCTTATCTGCAGATGACTGTGCTGGCCAGGGGACTGATCTGCAGGCAAAGGCAGCCATACGCAAGCTGGAGGTGGCTTGATGTGAAACTCTCCCAATTTGAATGGGGACAAACCAACTCAATACTCTTTTTGGAAGGCTCAAGTGGTAAGTGAAAAGGAGGGATGGAAGCCTGTACCCAGGCCGTGTCCTAAAGAACACTGAGCTATTGTTCTTTCTCTTCCGCTGCACTGAGCTGTCTAGACCGCAGTGAGGGCTAGAAGCCCTGTTATTGCTTAAAGAGGCAATATATCCTTTGCTGCCTGATATATCCTTGCAGTAAACCCCAGTAATCATCGGTGATCTGGCCATGTTGTTCCCTTAAGGAGAATTTGAAAGTGATAATGCTGATGATTATTGTTTCTTTGTATATTAAGTGGATAAAAGATGAGGATTGACCCTGAACCTCTAAGAATGTCCCTTGAATCTCAGTTTTGATACTTGTATAAATCTTGAACATGTAGGCTTGCCTTGGCACCTCCGTGATTCTTTTTCCCATGGCAGGAGCTGTCTCATCTCTCTCTCTTTTTTTTTGAGATGGAGACTGGCTCTTGTCGCCCAGGCTGGAGTGCAATGAATGGCACAATCTTGGCTCATTGCAACTTCTGCCTCCCATGTTCAAGTGCCTCTCCTGCCTCAGCCTCCTGAGTAGCTAAGATTACAGGCACCTGCCACCATGCCTGGCTAATTTTTGTATCTTTAGTAGAGATGGGGTTTTACCATGTTGGCCAGGCTGGTCTCGAACTCCTGACATCAGGTGATTCGCTTGCCTCAGCCTCCCAAAGTGCCGGGTGTAAGCCACTGCACCCAACCACATCTCTCACTGTTGAATGCCAGGCTGATCTGTCTGCTGCACTTCCATGGCCTTCCAAAAAACTGTCCGGCTAATCAAAGTAGCCTGAAGTGTCTACATAATATTGTCTACATAATATTTTTCTGCATCATTTTGCTCCCTTAGAACTCAGTTCCAAAAAGATGGAGTGATTCGTGAAATGAATTTCTACTTTTGCTTTGCCAGAAAGTAGTCCTACTATCTGTTCTTTCACTCATTCATTCATTTGCTCATCCAGTTTCCTCCCCCTCTCCACTCCCATCTCCACTGCATGTATCCTGCCCAACACAGTTCAAATGTAGTGAGAAGGTGGGTGCATTTTAGGACCTTTGTGATTCAGCCTGCCCTTTACTGTTAATTATGACTTTGTATTTTTAATCATGTCACTCAAGAAACCAGATGTGACACTTGAATGTAGCTTGGATAGGATAAGGATAAGACAGGATAGAATAAGGGATAATTCCTTGCTTTGCAGAGGATTCTCTTTAATTTTTAATTTTTTAGAAAATAAAATGATTGGCCATGTCCGGTGGCTCATGTTTGTAATCCCAGCACTTTAAGAGGCCAAGGTGGGTGGATTGCTTGGGCCCAGGAGCTCAAGATCAGCCTGGGCAATGTGGTAAAACAACTTCTCTATGAAAAATACAAAAAATTATCCGGTCGTGGTGGCCCATGCCTGTAGTCCCAGCTACTGTGGGGCATTGAGGTGAAAAGACCACCTGAGCCTGGGAGGTCGACGCTGCAGTGAGCTATGATTGCACCACTGTCCTCCAGCTTGGATGATGGAGTGAGACCCTGTCTCAAAAAAATAAATAAAATTAAAACCATTAATGACAGGGTCATCATAGAATATCTTCATAATGCATTTAAACTCTGATTTACAATACTTAAATTTATACTTCATTTTCTCAAAAAGTAGCTATCAAGTTAAGTAGACATATGTCCTGAAATAATCGTTATTCATAATTATAGATTACACATCATGATAGCTTTACTTTTGTCATATCTATGGCTGAAAATACATGAAAAAAAAAGAAACACTGAAGTACATCTTAAAAGAAGCCAAAAGACTCTCAAAATCAGGAATGATCATCAAAAACAATCTGCCACTTTACTTTGCACAAACAGTAACAACGGAATTCAGTTTTACACTAAGGGTAAATAAGATGCAGTGAAGATGCCTTGTGAAGTAATGGTGGAGCAGGCGTTATTTGTCCCCATGAGGGAATTGGCGCCTTTCCTTCTTTCTTAATTAATTAATTAATTAATTTATTTCTTCTTTCTCTCTTTCTTTCTCTTTCTTTCTTTTCTTCTTTCTCTCTTTCTTTCTCTTCTTTCTTTCTTTTTCTTTCTTTCTTTCTTTACTTCTTTCTTTCTGTCTGTCTCTTTCTCTTCTTTCTTTCTTTCTTTCTTTCTTTCTTTCTTTCTTTCTTTCTTTCGTCTCTCTCTTTCTCTCTCTCTTTCTGTCTTCTTTCTAGACAGCATCTCAATCTGTTCCCCTGGCTGAGTGTAGTGGCAAGATCATGGCTAACTGCAGCCTCAACCTCCCAGGCTCATGTGATCCTCCCACCTCAGCCTCCTGAGTAACTGGGACTACAGGTGCAAGTCACCATGCCCAGCTAACTCTTAATATTTTTAGAGATGGAGTCTCACTATAGTGTCCAGGCTTGTCTCAAACTCCTAGACCCAAGCAATTCTCCCACCTCAGCCTTCCAAAGTGCTGGGATTACGGGCATGAGCCACTGCACCTGGCCAATTTTTAAATGTCTTAAGTAGCTATTTTTTTCATATAATTCAAAATTCAAAAGGTACAATACAATATGCAGTTAAAGGTCTCCCTCTCAGAAATAGACCCACATAAAAACAGTCAACTAATTTTTTTTTTTTTTTTTTTTTTGAGATGTAGTCTTGCTCTGTCACCCAGGCTGGAGTGCAGTGGTGTGATCTCAGCTCACTGAACCTCTGCCTCCTGGGTTCAAGCAATTTTCCTGCCTCAGCCTCCTGAGTAGCTGGGGTTACAGGTGCGTACCACCATGCAAGGCTAATTTTTGTACTTTTAGTAGAGACCGGGTTTGGCCATGTTGACCAGGCTGGTCTGGAACTCCTAATCTCAAGTGATCCACCTGCTTCAGCCTCCCAAACTGCTGGGATTATAGATTTAAGCCTCTGCACTGGGCAAGTCAACTAATTTTTAACAAAGGAGCAAAAACAATACAGTGGAGAAAAAAAGAGAGAGTATTTTCTTCCTTTCTTTCTTTTTTTTTTTTTTGAAATGGAGTGTTGCTCTGTCACCCAGACTGGAGTGCAGTGGTGTGATCTCGGCTCACTGCAACCTCCGCCTCCCCAATTCAAGTGATTCTCTTGCCTCAGCCTCTGCAATAGCTGTGACTGCAGGCGCGCACCACCACACCCAGCTAATTTTTGTATTTTTAGTAGAGATGGGGTTTCACCATTTTGGTCAGGATGGTCTTGATCTCTTGACCTCACGATCCACCCGCCTCAGCCTCCCAAAGTGCTGGGATTACAGGCGTGAGCCACCTCCCCCAGCCAAGTCTTTTCAATAAGGGTGTTGGAAGAACTGGGCATCCACGTGCAAAATAAAATAAAATAAAAAGAATCTAAACACAGACTTTATACCTTTTACAAAAATTAGCTCAAAGTGAATCACACATCTAAATGTAAACTAAAAATGTATAAAACTCCTAGAAGATAACATAGGAGAAAATCTAAATGACCTTAGGTTAGGCGATGACCTTTTAGATATGACATCAAAGGCATAATCCATGAAGAAAAAATTGGTGAGCTGGAGGCTATTGAAAATTTCTGCTCTGTGAAAAGCACTGTCAAGAGAATAAAAAGCCACAGACTGGGAAAAAATTGCAAAAGCTATATCTGATGAACTGTTATCGAAAAGGTACTCTTAAAGCTCAACAATAAATAAACAAACAACCTGATTACAAAAGGGACTAAAGACCTTAACAGAAACTTCACCAAAGAAGATTTACAGATGGCAAATAAGCATTATGAAAAGATGCTCCACATCATTATGTTATCAGTGAAATGCCAGTTAAAATAACAGTGAAATCTTACCTATTAGAATGGTCCAAGTCCAGAACCTTGACAAAACTAAAGGACAAAGATGTCCTTTGATGGGTGAATCGATTGACAGATAAACTGTGGTCTATTGACACAGTGGAATATTATATAGTATTAAAGAGAAATGAGCCGGGCACCGTGGCTGACACCTGTAATCCCAGCACTTTGGGAGGCTGAGGCGGGCAGATCACAAGGTCAGGAGATCAAGGCCATCCTGGCCAACAAGGTGAAACCCCGTCTCTACTGAAAATACAAAAATTAGCCAGGTGTGGTGGCAAGTGCCTGTAGTCCCAGCTACTTAGGAGGCTGAGGCAAGAGAATTGCTCGAACCCAGGAGGTGGAGGTTGCAGTGAGCCAAGATCATGTCACTGCACTCTAGCCTGGGTGACAAGAGCGAAACTCTGTCTCAAGAAAAAAAAAAAAAAAGAGAAAAGAGCTATCAGCCATGAAGAGAAATGAAAGAAACTTAAATGTATATTTCTCTTTAGGGCAGACATTTCATTTTATTCTCCCCTGTATCCTTGCACCTGGGAATGGTGCCTAGTGCTAGGTAGGTGCTTAATAAATATTTGTCAAGCAGGGCATGCTGGCTCATGCCTATAATCTAAGCACTTTGGGAGGACAAGGTGGGAGAATTGCTGAAGCCCAGGAGTTCTATACCAACCTGGGCAACATAGGGAGACATCTGTCTACAGGTCGTTGTGTAAATAAATGTCCAACTCTTTTGGGTAAATACCAAGGAGTGTGATTGCTGGATTGTATGATAAGAGTGTGTTTAGTGTTTAGCTGGATGTGGTGGCATGTGCCTGTAGTCCTTGGGACTTGGGAGGCTGGGGCTAGAGGATTATTTGAGCCCAAGAGGTTTCCTGAACAAAGTAGAAACCACATGGCTGTTTTGAGAAAGCTTTCAGGCCAGAGGGAACAGGAAATGTAAAGGCATATTCTAGGAAGTGTTTTTTCTTTGACTGATCGACTGTCAAGGTAACGTGTTCCTTTTCCAAAGACTCAAGAGAGAAATCACCTTCTCAGTGTTCTATTTAATAAGAGGTTAAACATGAGCTCACGATGCCATCGTTTTTCATACCTAGCAACAATCTATATTAATTGGACCATTTACTTTTAAGAAACAATTACTTTGGCCAGGCACAGTGGCTCATATCTGTAATCCCAGCACTTTGGGAGGCTGAGGCGGGTGGATCACGAGCTCAAGAGATGGAGACCATCCTGGCCACCATGGCGAAATCCCATCTCTACTAAAAATACAAAAATTAGCTTGGTGTGGTGGTGCGTGCCTGTAGTGTCAGCTACTCATGAGGCTGAGGCAGGAGAATTGCTTGAATCCTGGAGACAGAGGTTGCGGTGAGCCGAGATTGCACCACTGCACTCCAGCCTGGTACCTGGCAACAGAGCAAGACTCTGCCTCAAAAAAAAAAAGAAATGATTATTTTATGTATAAATATATTTTGCTTAACTAAGTACTTTTTTGAAAAAATAATTTACGGCCAGGCATGGTAGCTCACACCTGTCATCCCAGCACTTTGGGAGGCTGAGGCGGGTGGATCACCTGAGGTCACGAGTTCGAGACCAGCCTGACCAATATGGTCAAACTCTGTCTCTACTAAAAATATAAAAATTAGCCAGGTGTGGTGGCTTGTGACTGTAATCTTAGCTACTTGGGTGGCTGAGGCAGAAGAATCTCTTGAACCCTGGAGACAGAGGTTGCAGTGAGCCGAGATCACGCCACTGCACTCAAGCCTGGGTGACAGAGTGAGACTCCATCTCAAAAAAAAAAAAAAGAAAGAAAGAAAGAAAGAAAGAAAGAAAGAAAGAAAAAATAAAAAATAATTTACATGTTGATTGGATTTTTGTAAACTAAATATTTTGAAAACCTTGTATCATTTTATACCATCTCTGGACCCAGTCAGTACTGTGAGTACTTCCACTCTCTCTTCAATGATAACCTCAGAGCAGTGGCTCTAAAGTGGGGCAGTACTGTAGCCCAGGTGACATTTGGCAATATTTGGTGACATTTTTGGTTGTGACAACTTTGTTGGAGGAAAGGTTGCTACTGGCAACTGGTGATTAGAGACCAGGAATGCTGCTAAAAATCCTCGCACAATGAACGGGGCCACCCACGCTTCCAAACAAAATATTGTGTGACTTCAAAGAAAAATAGTGCTGAGATGGAGAAATATTGCTCTAGGATCTAACACTTCCAGAACAGAGGAAAGGACTGTGGCACATGCATCCTATCAGGTTAAAACAGAGGGTGGCAGCCAGGGTGTGGTGACTCATGCCTGTGATCCCAGCATGTTAGAAGGCTGAGACAGGAGGATCTCTTGAGCCCAGGAGTTCAAGACCAGCCTGGGAAACATAGCAAAACCCCTTCTCTACAAAAAACAAAAAATTAGCTGGGCATAATGGCTGCATACTAGCACCTGTAGTCCCACTACTCAGGAGGCTGCCATGGGAAGATCACTTGAGCCCAGGAGTCTGAGGCTATAGTAAGCTCTGATCATGCTACTGCACCAGTCCAGCCTGGTCAACAGAGCAAGACGCTGTCTCAAACAAACATACAAACAAAAACGCCATGCATGGTGGCTCACACCTGTCATCCCAGCACTTTGGGAGGCCGAGGCAAGTGGATCATGAGGTCAGGAGTTTGAGACCAGCCTGGCCAACATGGTGAAACCCTGTCTACTACAGATACAAAAAATTAGCCAGGCACAGTGGCACAAACCTGTATTCCCAGCTACTTGGGAGGCAGAGGCAGAGAATTGCTTGAACCCAGGAGGTGGAGGTTGCAGTGAGCCAAGATTGCACCATTGCATGCCAACCTGGCAACAGAGTTAGACTCCATCTCAAAACAAAAAAGAAAAAAAAGAAAGAGGATGTGAGCCCACGTCTTCTGTTTGCTTTTAGTCTAATGCACTCAATCATTTATTCATTCATTTGTTCAATAAATATTTACTGAGTGTTGAGTATTTAAAAATTATTACTGTGTAAAAATTAGTTCAGAACTTAGCAATTTAAAACCACAAAAATCAGGAGCTTTTTCACAGCTCTGTGGGTGAAGAATTTGGAAGAGATTTGGCTGGGTGTTTCATTCAGGGTCTCCCATGAAGTTGTAGTCCAAATGCCAGCCAAGATGCAGTCATCTGAAGGCTGGGCTGGGGCTGGAGCCTGCTTCCGAGGTGCTCACCCACAGGGCTGGAGAACGGATGCAGGCTGCTGGCCAAAGGTCTCAGTTCCTTGCCACAGGGAGCTTTCCAAGCCTGCTTGAATGTCCCTACCACATGACTTCCCTCACAACTGGTGATCCGACAGAGAGCAGAGCTGAAGCCACACATGTGATTAGCGAATCTTGACTGTCACACACTGTCATGTCTGCAGTGTTGTTCTGGTTTTACAGAGCAGCTCTAATCCGTTGGGAGGGGACTGCACAAGGGTATGAATACCAGAAGGTGCCAATCACTGGATGCCATATTTCAAGCTGGCTACCACAGTGCCCAGACATTGCAGGACTATGGGCCAGGCTGTGATCTGGGGCTAGACCAGCCTTCATTTTTGGTGAGGAGAGATAAGCCGTTGATAAACTGATGAATGAATGGGCTAAGTGCTAGAAAGGAAAGAAAGCAGAACGGTGCAACAGAGAGCAATGGGCTAGGGAGGCAGGAGGGCTGGCAGAGATGGGGTGGTCAGGGAAGGCCCCACTACGACCCGAATGACAAGGAACTGGCCCTGGGAATACCCAGCCACAGAGAGCTCCAGGGAGAGGGACAAACGCCTACAAAGGATTATGAATAGTCACTGCTTGAGGCCAGGTACAGTGGCTCACACCTATAATCCCAGCACTTTGGAAGGCTGCGTTGGGAGGATTGCTCAAGAGGTTGAGACCAGCCTGGGCAACATAGGGAGACTTCACCTCTACAGAAAATTTAAAAATTAGCTGAGCATGGTGGCACATGCTTGTAGTCCTAACTTTGGGAGGATCACTTGAGCCCGGGAGGTCGAGGCTGGAGTGAGCTGTGATTGTACCACTGCACTCCAGCCTGAGTGACAGAGCAACGCCCTGTCTCAAAAAGAATAAAGAAAAAGTAATTAGTGAACCTTGATTTGTACATGAGTGCGGAGAATATAGGCTGACCAAAAGAATGTGTTTTGTTTCTCACCTCTAAGTTGTGCCTTGCCCACTGAAGGCAGCAAGTAGTGTGAAGTAGTGAGATGAGTATAAAATGATACAAACACCTCGAAAAAGTGTCCAGTTGTTTCTACTATAAGCTGAATGCATGTCTCTATGATGAGGGGTTCCTCTTATCCCAAGAAAAATGATTGTGTAAGTTCACCTAAAGACACTTGGATACATGTTCGAATCAGCTTTACTCATGATAGCCCCAGACTGAAAACAACCCAAATGTCAACCACTGAGAATAAATTGTGATGGATTCCCACACTGGAATATTACACAGTCATTTTTACAAGCCATACTACTGCTCTATGCAGAAATTCACATGAATCTCACAGACATAATGTTGAGTGAAACAGCCAGGCACAAGTGAGTACCTACTCTGTGATTCATTTAAACAACATTCAAAAATAGGCAAATCTCACTGATGGTGACAAAAGTCAGAACAATAGTTTTCTGATGTGGGGTAGAGTATTTTGACTTGGGAGGGCTAGAAGGAGACTTTCTGGGGAATTAAACGTGTTCTGTATCTTGATCTCGGTTGATTATGGCTGTATCCCACATGTAAAAATTCCTAAACCCAAGTGACAAGGCACATATGTAATTCTTATTAAAATCGGAAACAACCAGGTCAAGGTTTATGTAGGAGGATGTCAAGGACTCAAATGAAACAAAGTACCTGGGTAGAGTCCCAGGTTTGCCCTAAGAGTCCAAAGTTTCATCTAATGCTCAAATTGACCAAGCAAGCACACTAATCACTAATGACCCAGAGGCTACATCTGGCCTTGGAAACTTGTAACCTCTTCCTTCCTCCCTCCCTCCTCCTCCTTTCCTCCCTCCTCCTCCCTTCTCCTTCCTTTCTTCCTTTCTCTTTCTTTCCTTCTTTCTCTTTTTTCTTTCTTTCTCTCTTTCTGTTTGGTTGTTGAGGTTCTTTCACTCTTTTTCCCTCCCTCTCTTCCTTCTTTCCTTCCTTCCCTTCTCCCTTTCCTTCCTTCCTTCTCTTTCTTTTTCCTTCCTTCCTTTTTTTCTCCCAGGAGGCTGGAGTGCAGTGATGCTATCACAGCTCACTGCTGCCTCGACCTCCAGGCTCAAGCTATCCTCCAGCTTCAGCCTCCTAAATAGCTGGGACCGCCAGCATTTGCCACCACGCCCAGCTAATTTTTTGTATTTTTTGTAGAGACGGGTTTTCCCTATGTTGCCCCAGGTTGGTCTTGAACTACTGAGATCAAGTGATCCTGCCATCTTGGCCTTCCAAAGTTCTGGCATTACAGGCATGAGCCACCGTGCCAGCCTGGAACCCATTCCTTTTTTTTTTTCTTTGAGATGGAGTCTTGCTCTGTCACCAATTTGGAGTTCAGTGTCGCTATCTCAGCTCATTGCAAACTCCGCCTCCCGGGTTCAAGAGATTCTTCTTCCTCAGCCTCCTGAGTAGCTGGGATTGCAGGCGTGCGCCACCACACCCAGCTAATTTTTGTATTTTTAGTAGAGATGGGGTTTCACTGTGTTGGCCAGGATGGTCTCTCTTGATCTCATGATCTGCTACCTTGGCCTCCCAAAGTGCTGGGATTAAGGCGTGAGTCACCGCGCCCAGCCTGGAAGCCATTTCTTTCAGAGGTCAGTCCTCATGCTTACAAAGCACCCAGATCCCTAGAAACTCAACCCCAGGAAGTTCAGCAAAGCCCAGTGAATCCTGCTGACTTCTCTAATTCCTAGCTTCTTCCTCCTTTCCCTTTTATTTTGTGCCTTTTTATTCCCTTCCTTTGCTCCAGAGAAAAGTGTTCTTTTCATATATTTAAAAATATGTCCTTATGCATTCAGAAAAGAAGAAAATGCTTTAAGTAGATGGCTAGAGCAGCTTGTAAAACTGTAGATTAAGTTGTTCTGTGAAAAGCTTTTTCAGCCTCAGTAATGGAGGGTGAGAAAGGAGTGAGTACGGAGAAGAGGGAGAGCAGGCTAATGAGCCAGTCACCCAGGTAACCACATGCTAGTGGTAGATAATCATCACGGCTCCTGGGTAGCAGGAGGTAGAGGAGAGGCGAATGAGATCTCCTTCTGCTCAGCTCCCTAGTAGGTTTAGGACAGCTAGGAATAGTCCTGTTTCTTGGCACCTAATTTGTGTTCAATGCAGTGCCACTTTCTATAGGAATAAAAGGCTGGGGGAAAACTGGTTTGGGCAGTACCTGGAACTACATCTATCCTCTTAGCAGTGTGGTGTCCCCACGCGTCAGCAATATGAACGCTTAAGGGTATGAGCTCTTTTTTTTGCTGTTGTGACCTGACTTCTTTAAGGATAGTTACCTTTTGGTCAGGTATGGTGGCTCACACCTGTAATCTGAGCACTTTCGGAGGCCGAGGTGGTTGGATCACCTGAGGTCAGGAGTTCGAGACCAGCCTGGCCAACATGGTAAAACCCCTTGTCTACAAAAAAAACACAAAAATTAGCTGGACATGGTGGCAGGTGCCTGTAATCTCAGCTACTGGGGAGGCAGAGGTTGCTGTGAGCCAAGATGGTGCTACTGCACTCCAGCCTCGGCAACAAAGCAAGACTCCATTTCAAAAAAAAAAAGAATAGCCCCCTTTTTTTTTTTTTTTTTTTTTTTTTTAAATTGCAGGCTTAAGAGGCAGGTGTGATGTTAAACATTCTACATTTATTTTCTCATTAATCCTTGGACACCTCTCCAAGGTCAGTATTATAACAGACCTCCAAGGAAGGATGGCCAGGAGTGGAAGTGTGCACTGCTCAGAGAGATAAGGTCACCTCACAGTAGAGCAGGAAAGAAACCTGGAGCCAACTTCCCGGCTCTGAGTTGTTCAGCACCTCCTGCCTATCTCTGGCCACTAGAATATGGGATTCCTTTCATGTTCTTTTTTTTTTTTTTTGAGACAGAATCTTGCTCTGTCACCAGGCACCAGGCTGAAGTGCAGTGGCGCAATCTCGGCTCACTGCAACCTCCGCCTCGGGTTTAAGCAATTCTCCTGCCCCAGCCTCTCAAGGAGCTGGGATTACAGGCGCGCCACCATGCCCAGATAATTTTGTATTTTTTAGTAGAGACGGGGTTTCACCATGTTGGCCAGGATGGTCTCAATCTCTTGACCTCATGATCCACCCGCCTCGGCCTCCCAAAGTGCTGGGATTACAGGTGTGAGACACCGCGCCCGGCCAAGGATTCCTTTCATGTTCTAAGGAGGCGCTGAGAATGTTTCCGATTTTCTCCCTTTCCATATAATACAACTCACTGAAGGAACGAGCACTTTAATAAGCTTTAGGGGTGGAAAATGTCAGATTTTCCCTCCCTCGCAAATCTCCCCCCACCACCATGTGACCAAGCCCTTTCTGAAGGCTATTTTATCTACTTCAATCTAAAACTTCTAACTTTCCTTTGCCTCTGACTTTTACACACACACACATGCACATGATCACCCCTTAGTTTCACGTGGACTCCTGCAATTCCATTGCATTTGGCCCGCGTTTCTGATGCAGCACTGATCACGTTGCATTTCACGGTCTGAGCCTTCGTTCAGACAGTGACAGGCGACGACAGGTACTTGGGATTCAGCTACGATCAATACGCAAAATTCCCTCCCTCATGGAACTTGCACTCTAGTTAGAAGACTGCTGAGAAAATACGGGAGAGGGGCGATAGGAAGAAAAATAGTGCCAGGGAGGTGGTAGGAAGTGCCGGGGAACAGAGGCCATCTGATGGGCCTTTTTATTGCTTGTTGACTCCTGTGCCTTCCCAAGGACGCACACGAAGCCAGTCTTGGTTTCTTGAATTAATCACCTTTCCAACTGCCAAGCCCCGTGAGGCTCAAGAAAGACTTGTTGATTGAACGCAGGAGACCGATTTCATTGAGTTCATTTGGTCTACACATAGTTTGCTTTCCACAGCATTTGACAAAAGTGTTCCTTGTTAAGGCTAAGGGCTCTTCTAAGAAGGAAGTGACTGTTTATTTTCGGGGTGGGTTCTCTGCTTTCCATGGCTTTATCAGGGCCCAGGGTGCCCTGGCAGTTGTGAGCAGAGCTTCAGCATAAGCCCACGGAGTACAAAAAATAGACAGACTTGGTCAGCAAGGAGGAAACGGATTCCTTTTAGGGAAGAGATTAGACATGAGAAATTAGATGGCAAAAAATAATGCCAGGGGCAGAAAAGGAGACACGAAAAGGCAGGGCGAAGAAACAAGGAGGAAGCAGCAAGGGAAAATTGTAAAGGAAATGAACTGGGAGAAAAAGCCAAAGCAAGGCTAGGAGGAACCCACACATCCCCAGCTCCGAGGAGGCTGGAAACCTGGAAGAACGGCCCCAGAGCAGGGAGAAGGAGAAGCGCCCAGGAGTGAACCAGGCCAAGGATTCTCAATTTATTTCTATTTTCAACATCCATAAGTATCCCTGAAAGTCTGGGGTGATCTTAGGTCTCCTCCCACTAGTCGAACTCTCGAGTTTAATCCTTACAGTCCTCCATATCAGAAGGACGCACTTCCGGGAGAAGCAGGTCAGAGACAAGGCTTCTAGGTGGCAGATGAACCTAGACTGCGCTCAGTGCAGTGGGCAGTGGGCAGTGGGCTCCAAATAGTTCCAAAAAGTCCGCTCTCGGGAAAGTTAGCAGTGGAAAACAGAGGCCATGTGAAATTTTACTAGATCCACGAGGAAAACTTTGCTTATTCCACATGAAAATACTCCTCAAAGCCTGTCTTTACCATACAGATAAAATAAATAAGTAAATAAATAAGCTGAAGGTGGTGGTGTGAGCTTGTAGTCCTAGCTAGTTGGGAGGCCAAGGCGGGAGGATCGCTTGAGCCCAGAAGTTTCAGGCTCCAGTGAGCTATGATTGTACCATTGCACTTCAGCCTGGGTGACAGGAAGATTCTGTCTCAACAAAATAAAACAACAAAACAAAAACAAAAAAACTTCAAAAATAAAGAGTCGAAAGCCCAAGGAGGAGGGAGGGGTCTCTTTCCAAAGACTTCATGGTAACTTGAATGTTGGTGTCTCTCTTACAGAGGCTAAGGATTCTTGTCTATCTCTTTATGGTGGCACCAACGATGCTTGCTTTTTGATGCTTCATTATCCTAAGAGAAGGAGAGGCGAGGAAATGGCAAGTGATTGCAACTATGGTGGCTGCAAGTGAGTGGCAGTGGAGAGCCAGGGAGGACCTGCATAGGTAGGCATTGATAAGGGTCCCACATTGCCCATGTCAACATGCCAAGGCACCTCCTCATTGTAGTAATTACGTCCTCTCCCTAAGACGCTACATCAAGCCCAAGACCCCTAAGAAGCTCTCACAGCCTCTCAGGGCCATCATTAACTGGGAGGGGCAGGGACTGGCCCTTACTGTCTACTATGAATTTATTCCAATAAAACCAAGTATTTTGTCTTTTTTCATTCTCATAAAAACTCTAGTAGTAAAGGGATGCAGAAAGTTGTCAAGCGACTTGCTTCGGGTCTCACTGCTAATAATTGCTGGAGTCCGAACTTGAACGTAGCCCTGACCTTTGGTCTGTGCTCTTCTCACTACGGTGGCTGCCTGGTGGTATTCACAAAGGCACAGCACTGAGTGTGAAGACCTGAGGTGGCGGCAAGGAAACATTTACGCCTGTTTCCTCCATTTTCCCCTGAAGACCTCCTTCCCAAAGTAAAGCAAAACAAAATTAAAGCGAAACAAAACAAAATGGAAATGTTTTGTGTTGGAATATTTTTAAAATAATACATATAATTTAAAATCAGATATTTATAAAGATTTTAAGCTATATCTTCAACAAAATGGAAAATTTAAATGTTATTAGGCCAGGCACAGTGGCTCAGGACTTTTTAATCCCAGAACTTTGGAAGTCCAAGGCTGGAGGATCGCTTGAGCCTAGGAGGTTGAGGCCACAGTGAGCCATGATTGTGCCACTGCACTCCAGGCTGGGCAACAGAGAGAGACCCTGTCTCAACAAACCCCCCCAAAAAAAACAACAAGAAAAAAAAAAGAAGAAAATTTAAAAGCTACTGTAAGATTCTTATAGTGAATAACCTCTTACATCCACCCATTTACCTCTTCCGAGTGTACTTGATCCGGAACTCAAGCTGCTGCTTCTTTGCTTTTTTTTTTTCTTTTAAGCATCATTGCAAGGAGCATCTAATCATTAGCCTCAAGAAATCAAATATTTGAAGCTATAAAAGAGGAAAACATTACCAGTTTCATTGCTGATCCAGGGGGCTGGGAGAGAGTAAAGACTAGAACAATCTGTATTTTCTGGAACACTTACAGTCAACAACTAGAAATGCATCCTGACAGGAAGGGTTTTAATAAGATCAGCATAGTGTTTGTCCCGCAGACATGCTCTGGGCAAAGTGTCTCTTTGAACCAAGTATGATTAGGGAAGGGAATCTGCTCAAGTAGCAATAAGTGGACTTTTATTTTTCAAAACCTTTGCAGATTAATAGACAGATGGGTCATGGTTTATATGGCACCAACGCCCAATGAGTTTTTGGTTGGCTTGTTTCACAGAGAGCAGAAGACAACAAACGATTGCAGATACCAGTTACCAATGTGAGAGGCCCCACAAAGATTGGGAGAGGTGACTCTGGTTTGCTGACTCTGTAGGAAACAGGGACACAGTAGGAAAGGCCATACAGGATAAGCAGTTACAGATTATCACAACGAGATGCGTTTTTCTCTTTTCATGGTCCAAACTTGCTCACTTGTGACATCATGAAGTTGGGTGCACTCCAGAGCCGCAGGAGATCCAAGAACAGGATAAGGAATATAAAAAGCCATTCACGGGAAAGCTGCTGTCTTCAAAAGAAAAGAATGCATAGCATAAAGCGATGCCCTTTAAAACTCTAAGTTCACAAAGCAAGTGCGATCCTATCTTTAGGGTTTTCTTTCTTTTCTAAAGATGAGGTCTTGCTACGTTGCCCAGGCTGGTCTCAAAGTCCTGGGCTCAAGTGATTCTCTTGCCTCGACCTCCTAAAGTGCAGGATTACAGGCGCGAGCTACGGTGCCCACCCCTTTACGGTTTTCTGAAAAATGAAGAAGCTATTTAAGAAAACAGGAATGGGTGACTATCTTCAGTTCCTTAGTTTTAAGGGTCACTGTACCAGATGCGGATGTTGTTTGCAAGTGACCCTGAAGACGTTAAAGCCAGTTTTATGCCATAACCCTAAGGGAAGCGGGAGGGGAGCTGTATTAGTCCATTTTCATACTGTTATGCGCAAATACCCAAGATTGGGTAATTTATAAAGTAAAAGAGGTATCATGGACTCACAAGGCTGGGGAGGCCTCATAATAATGGTGGAAGGCAAAGGAGAAGCAAAGACGCGTCTTACATGGCGGCAGGCAAAGGAGAAGCAAAGACGCGTCTTACATGGCGGCAGGCAAAGGAGAAGCAAAGACGCGTCTTACATGGCGGCAGGCAAGAGGGCATGTGCAGGAGAACTGCCCTTTATAAAACTATCAGAGCTCATGAGACTTATTCACTGTCATGAGAACAGCACGGGAAAAGCCTGCCCCCATGATTCACTTACCTCCCACCAGGTCCCGCCCAGGACATAGAGGGATTATGGGAGCCACAATTCAAGATGAGATTTGGGTGAGGACACAGCAAAACCATATCAGAAGCATTGGGTTGGTTTCAGAGCTCCACCTTTATCTTCAGATGAAGTTAAATATGCAGTCAGAGATGCCTGACACGATTAAAGTAAAATGATCCTTGTGTAACTCTGGCTTGAGTCCCATAACAAGCCCACCAGTAGTCATGTGATATGAATTCCCCTTTTAATAAATTCTGCAATTATCTAGCCTTTTTATACTGCATTGTATTTTTGTGTGTCTATACATTGAGTCTTTACTTGTTAAAACTATGCATTTAAAAAATAAATTTACCCTATTTTGGATTGTCTTCATTATAGAAAATTAGAGCCACAGCCTAAAAGAATAGAAGGGACTGCAAGGCCTTTCTTAACCTTACAGAAACCTTGTCTAAAAACAAAGTGTCAATTTGCCAGCTATCCCTCAGACAATGACCTTGAGAAGTACAACTTAATTTTTATTCTATTTTTATTTATTTATTTAGTTTTTTTTTTGAGGCAAGAATTTGTTCTGTCACCCAGGCTGGAGTGCGGTGGTGCAATCCTGGCTCAATTCAGCCTCAACCTCCTTGGGTTCCAGCAATCCTCCCACCTCAGCTTCCTGAGTAGCTGGGACTACAGGCTTGTGCCATCACACCTGGCTGTTTTCTGTTTTCGTAGAGACAGGGTCTAGCTATTTTGCATAGGCTGATCTGGAACCCCTGAGCCCAAGCAATCCTCCTGTCAGCCTCCCAAAGCACTTGGCTTACAGGATTGAGCCACTGCACTGTGTCCAACTTTTTTTTTTTTAAGACTTCAGGTTCATTTCCACTTGGAAGCAATAGAAAGAAGCAAATGAAAATGCTTATTAGGAAACAGGAAGTAGTCAGAGTGCTGCAAAACTCTTGGATTCAAAGGCATGAGTGTAAATTAGGATGCTCCTGAATTTGTTGAAATTACAAAGCACACTTGGCCATTGCTGTAGAGGAGGTAGTTAAATCTGTAGAACACTGAAGACTTTGAGGCATTTTGTTCACTCGTGTTGTCTGGGATCCTGCGAAGCATATCCCTTTCTCCCCAAGATGGATGGCAGGTCCTTTGCGGGGCTTGTTCTCCGACACCTTCACTTCCACCCTGTAGAATGTGTACAGGAATCTGCTTCTGTCTTTCCATACTTCTGAGGAAGCATGAAACTATTTGGCCTTTAGAAAGGTAAAGACATGTGCCAAGACAAGGGTTCAGTATGTCAAGGTCCTCTGACATGATTAAAATAAAGCATAGGTATAGGGAATCTTCTGGGATAGTTTAGAAAAATAAGGGACACGAGAATGTTACTTATGTATGGCAAAACCTGTATTTGGTGAGCATTTTCCTCTCTCTTTTTTTCTCATTCTGTTTCTGAAAATGGATGGGTACTTTTTTTTTCTTTCTTCTTACTTTTTACATGGTTTTTAGTGTTCATGGGTGGGTACTTCTCGTATCTTTGGAAACTTAAGGAATATACAATTTTTTATAGTGTTGATGGTTCCTCCTCCCCCCTCTTCCTCCCCCTCCTCCCCCTCCTCCTCCTCCTCCTCCTTTTGCTACAGGGACTTGCTCTGATGCTCAGGCTGGAGTGTGGTGGCATGATCATGGCTCACTGCAACCTTAACCTCCCAGGCTCAAGTGATCTTCCTGCCTTAACTTCCCGAGTAGCTGGTACCACAGGTATGCACCACCATACCCAGCTAATTTTTTTGGTATTCTTGTTGAGATGAGGTTTCACCATGTTGCTCAGGCTGGTCTTAAAATCTTGGCTCAAGCAATCTTCTTGCCTCTGCTTCCCAATGTGCTGGGATTACAGGCCACTATGCTTGGCCAGTGGTTTATTTCTGACTTGGCTCCATTCCTCATAAACTGGCAAAGCCTAAAAGACGCTCTCAGAGGCTTAGTACTCTACTTGTATTAAAAGTGCAAACAATTTAGAACAAAAATTAATCAGCAGTTTATAATTAATAATGATGACTTTTTTTTTTTTTTTTGACAGGGTCTCACTATGTTGCCCAGGCTAGTCTTGAACTCCTGGGCTCAAATGATTCTCCTACCTCCCAAAGTGCTGCAATTATAGGCATGAGCCACCGGGCCTAGCCAACAGCCATGAATTTCAAAGGGAAAATATACCAAGCATAATAATAAAATTCAACAATGATTAATTTTAAAGGGAAAATATGCCAAGCACAATAATTTTGTGGTGAAATGAAATTATACACAGTATCATTCTTTTTTCAAAAATGTAATTAAAAACTTATTATTTTATTTTGAAAGGCCTACACCATTTTACTTCTGTAAAAGCAGATGAACTTCCGGTCTCATGAATACTGCTTTTGATCCTCGGTGCTTTTGGCTCTTCTTTTCTGTTCTTTTTTTTTTTCTGCCCAGGCTGGAGTGCAACGGCATGATCTTGGCTCACTGCAACCTCTGCCTCCCAGGTTCAAGTGATTCTCCTGCCTCAGCCTCCCAAGTAGCTGGGATTACAGGCGCCTGCCACCATGACCAGCTTAATTTTTATATTTTTAGTAGAGACGGTGTTTCACTATATTAGCCAGGCTGGTCTCAAACTCCTGACCTCAGGTGATCCACCAGCCTTGGACTCCCAAAGTGCTGGGATTACAGGTATGAGCCACCTCGCGTGGCCTTGCCTTTGGTTCTTTATGCTGGCAGAGTTTCAACTTCTAGTAATCTCATAAAGACTTGAGCCCTCAGGCAGTAAGGACAATCAAGTGTGGAAGCCTTCTCTTTAGCTCTTGGGGCCTCTGCAGGACCCAGAGGAGCAGTCTCTTATTGTCCCTTAACCACAGCCACATTCCAGGTGAAATGCCAAGTAAATATTTGTTGACAGAGGTATCCAAGCACAAGTCATTCATTTTTTTTTTTGAGTTGGAGTGTCACTGGAGTGGCATGATCTTGGCTCACTGTAACCTCCGCCTCCTGCATTCAAGCGATTTTTCTGCCTTAGCCTCATGAGCAGCTGGGACTATAGGTGCGCACCACCAGGCCCAGCTAATTTTTGTATTTTTAGTAGAGGCGGGGTTTCACCATATTGGCCAGGCTGGTCTCGAACTCCTGAACTCTTGATCCGCCTGCCTTAGCCTCCCAAAGGGCTGGGATTACCTCACGTGAGCCACCACACCCGGCCCTGGCAAGTCATTCTTGAGGATGTCTGGAAGTGTGCTTGTTATTTATTAAACGCCCACAATGGGTCAGAGAGTCAATGAATTTCAGAGCTGGAAGCGATTTTGGAGGTGACCTGTTCAACCCCTTCATTTTATAAACAAGGAAATTGAGATCCAGAGAGAAGAGCCCTGCCCAAGGTCAAACTCATAGTACTCAGCAGAAATGGAAATAAAACTTCCAGCCCAGGGCTTTCTGCCTACCACAGCTGCTTTATGCCTTATCAGGCATGATCCCTGCTCTCTAGAAATCTGTAATTTAATTATAGCACATATTTGTAGTTTAAGCTATCTGCGTAATCGGAATGATAGAGCTGAGATTTGCTTTTGGATTTAGGGAGAAACTGTGATAAGAAGACCAAAATAAGCAGAAAAATGAACACTCCTAACATGTATTTTAAAAAGTGATTTGACATTATTTATATTCTACTTTGTTCCAAAGAGACTTTAAGAATTTTTTTTTTTTTTTTTTTGAGGCGGAGTTTCACTCTTGTTACCCAGGCTGGAGCGCAATGGCGCGATCTCGGCTCACCGCAACCTCCGCCTCCTGGGTTCAGGCAATTCTCCTGCCTCAGCCTCCCGAGTAGCTGGGATTACAGGCACGCGCCACCGTGCCCAGCTAATTTTTTGTATTTTTAGTAGAGACGGGGTTTCACCTTATTGACCGGGATGGTCTCGATCTCTTGACCTCGTGATCCATCTGCCTGGCCTCCCAAAGTGTTGGGATTACAGGCGTGAGCCACCGCGCCCGGCCGAGAAGTTTTAAAACAGACTACAATGTAACAAGTCAGAAGTAAGACAAGTACTATGAAAACAAGTAAGAAAACTGGTGAAAAGAAATACAAAGGTAGGAAAATCAGTTAGGAACCACAGGGAGATTTGCATAGACAATGCATGCCATAAAGCCCGAAATATGTATAAGAGGGAGACCACAAATTCACTAAGCCTGTGGCAAGAAGAAACGTGTCAATTACACAATTCACAATTCCCAGAAAACACCACACAGCCCTGGAAAAGCACAACTCTTTTTACTAAGGAGGCCCGGGAGAAAGTTCCCCCATGTGTCCTCATATACCCTCAAGTCTGTTAGGGTAAACTGGAATTGTAATCACAGCTTTTCTTAGGGTTTGGGGATCATTCAGTACAACCTGCTCTCCAAGAACCAGAGCAGACACTTCTCAAAGTCACACCCTCATAGTGGACGTCTGCATTTGAAGAAGGAAGCCAGGGAAGCTTTTGCACACACAACAGGCCTCAGAAGGTCAGATGTATGTGGATGTAGACACAGATTCCCTTTTACTGACCATGGAGTCCTTTTCCTCCTCTGCTGGTATCCAGATCCTCCAAGTTGGTTCCCCACCCCCAGCAGCCAAGAAGACACTCCAAGGGAGTCCCCCAAGGGAGTCCCCCAAGGCCTCAGAAGGGAGGGTAAAACCTGGGGCCAACTTCTAACATGGCTATTTATCCTGACCTGCTGGCAGGATTGGGTAAAAAAATGCAGAAATTATTTCCAAGGGCAAAAGGCAGGGGACCAAATTTAGGGGTCTAAATACACAGTATATCATAGGAGACCAAGTTACTGTTTGAGGAAGGAGGGGAAGGGGAAGGGAGGATACTGGGGGGACAAAGGAGCCCATTCAACCATTTCCCCCTTAGGGAAAATAGAAAATATCTGTGTTTCTTTGACATAAAAAGATTGAGAAAAAAGGTGTGTTTAGGTTGCTTTGCAGCAGTAGTGGGGGGAACCTATTAGTTTCCAAAAGGTGATTTGCATTTTAGTTTCTATTTCTCATTTTGTCTTCTGGTCTACCTAGGATTACTATGGAGAACAATAAAGCAGAACTTGGATCAGCTCAAAAATATTTAGGATGAGATCTTACCATACTGGAGAAAAGAAATACACAGCCACATAAAAAAATTATGTTTTCAGTTTTAAACTTTTCTCTTTGCTCTTGGTTACCAAAGTATTACATAATGACTGTGGGAAATGTGCAAAATAAACTTTAGAGGAGTAGAGGAGAAAAATCCCCTATAATCTGATCCGAACGAATGTTCTAGTAAATTTCCCTTTGTTTTTATTTCTACGGATTTTTTAAAATTAAAGTTAAGATTCAGTTACAGAATTAATTAATTTGAAAATCAATTTCAAGTTGCAGGACAGTTATTGGATTTGCTTCTTGTTATCACTCTCTAAGCCTGGAAGATTTCGATTTCCTCTGGAAATAAGTGTGTAAGATTTGACTATACAATAATGATGATGATTTATAGCAAATCTCCTAGCACTTAACTGTCTAAGCGAGCATGTCCTCTTCAAAATAACTTGGGAGGCAGTGACAGGATGCCACCACGCATTTTACCGTGGCTGACTTTGCTCTTAATGTTTTGGAATTCTTGTGGTGTTATTTTCTGAGTCTATGGCGTGTGCGTGTGTCTGTGTGTGTGTGATGGAGTCTCACTCTGTCACTCAGGCTGGAGTGCAGTGGAGTGATCTCAGCTCACTGCAACCTCTGCCTCTGGAGTTGAAGTGATTTTCTTGCCTCAGTCTCTCGACTAGCTGAAACTACAAATGTGTGCCACCACGCCTGGCTAATTTTTGTATCTTTAGTAGAGATGGGGTTGGCCAGGCTGGTTTCAAACTTCTCAGATGATCCGCCTGTCTTGGCCTCACAAAGTGCTGGGATTACAGGCATAAGCCACCACACCTGGGCTGTTTATGACACTTCCTTTGAGCATTGTCAGACTGACAAGGTCTCCTCTTTTGAGGGTGGGTTTGTTATTTAGAAACTGCCAACAGTTATAAGGGGTCAGGTTGGATGAATAAGGCAACTGATTCCTCAAACTGGGAGATATTCTTTTTGGTTGGGTCCAAAATGCCATGAAACTGACTTTCTCATGCAGTAAAAGCATTTTGAAGAGTAAATGTTGTAGTGGAAGGGGAGATTTACCCTCTATGAATCCCAAAGAATTCTATAGTGTGGAGTGGCAAATTGTGTCTGCAGGGCTCATTCACATGGGTTTTCTGACTTGTAATTACACTTTTGGTGGCCCAAAGCTATTTGTTTTACATGCTCCATGATAATTCCATTCTCAGCTTCTAGCAAATATAAAATAGAACTATTTTATATTCAAATGTAAGACAGTCACTGAGGCAAATTGTTCTTAACCAATTAATTAGCTGAAACTGCATTTACCATCACCATTATCTTGAGATGTAGACGGCTGCTTCATGCTTTAATTATCCTGTTACTCATTTATAATGTGCTTTCTATTCATTTCAGATTACATTCTTTCCCTATTTTCCACATTAATCTGGTAGCATAAAAGAGAAAGTTAGATGGCCCTGTTGTTAGTATAGATTGTTAATATTTCTGAAGGTTGCACACAGAGTCATGTGTAGTTTTTTGATTCCTCAAGCTTGCCTAATATTTTAAGCACACAGTACAACTCTTCTCTATGTTCTTTTATCATGTTTCTTATATCTGACAGTAAAAGATAAGCTTTAAAGAAAAATAATTCAAGGATCTTAGTATACACCTAGAAGAGCCAACAATATTTTAAGTATATTTTTTCTTACAAACTCTTCTTTCTTCCTGAGAAGTTATTATATATAAACAGTGAAGCAGAGAAAAACCCCAAATATATACATATATTAATTTTTTTTTTTGCTGTCTCATTGTTGTTCATTAGTTTCCTTATTCCTTAAGACTGGCTTCCTTTCCTTCATTAAAAACATTTTCCCCCCTTTTGGTTTAGTCAATTCTAAGAATTCCATAGCAGGAAAAAACAAGTACTATATTGTTTGTGTTCATATTGTGTTGTGATTTTGTTCCTAAAACACTAGGGGTTCAGTCTAGGTCCTCCTGATCAGTGCACAGAAAGCCAATCACTGAGATGACAAGTGTTGCCAAGGAAGAAGGCTTTAATCAGATACTGCAAGAGATGTGAGCTCAGCCTCAAATCCATCTCCCTGACTAAAACCAGGGGTCTTATACCAGGGAAGAAGGGGAAGAAGTGTAAGAAAATGGGAACTAGGGGGAGGGGCAAGGAGGCATCTGGTGTCTTGATCTGCTGAGTTTCAGTTCTTTGATACTTCATTTGAGAGGCCTGAAGGTTCTCTCCTGAGGAAGGAACTCAGATAAAACAAATTTAAGTTTCTGTTCTCCTCCTTGCCCAGAAAGCCAATCACTGAGTGACCATTGCCAAGGAAGAATGTTTTAATCAGATGACATAGTCAAGCAGACAGGAGATCAGTCTCATCCATCTCTCTAAGTGACCAAAATTAGGGATTCATATAGTCAGGAAGAAACATAGTTATGTGTGAGAAAACAGAAATTCAGGAGGCATAAAGAAGCAATCATGGTGAATGAGGGGTCTGGCATCTCATTGTCTGGATAAGATGACCTGGTGAGTTTCAGTTCTTTGATACTTTTTGACAGCCCTGGAGTCCTTTCCTGAGGCAGGAACTCAGATAAAACAAATGTAAGTTTCAAGTTTTAAGACCAGAAGGGTCATTTTCTTTTTTCCTGTTTTGTTTTATTTTATTTTATTTTTGTTGCTGTTGTTGTTGTTTTTGAGACAGAGTCTCACTCTGTCACCCAGGCTGGAGTGCAGTGGCACCATCTCGGCTCACTGCAACCTCCATCTCGCGGGTTAAAGTAATTCTCTGCCTTAGCCTCCAGAGCAGCTGGGATTACAGGCATGTACCACCTTGCCCAGATTTTACCATGGCCTTTACCATGCCCAGCTAATTTTTGTATTTTTAGTAGAGATGGGGTTTTACCATCTTGACCAGGCTAGTCTTGAAATCCTGACCTCATGATCCACCCACCTTGGCCTCCTAATGTGCTGGGATTACAGGTGTAAGCCACTGCACCCAGCTGGGTCAATTTCTATGTTTATCCAAAACAACAACAACTACTACTACTATTACTACTGGTCTGAGACTACTGAGTTGGTTTCACATCGACTGTCTCTGGAAATACAAACAAGACCTGGTTACATTGGTTGTCTTGGAGAGACATTGGACAGCAGGGGGTGGGGAGAGAAAGAAACTTGACCACATTTTTTTTTTGAACCTTTTGAGTTTTGGACCATGAAGAACACAATGCCAATTACTAATTTAAAACACAAAATAACTACCAGTTTAAAAAAGAGAAAAATCAAGGAAAAAGAATAGAAAAACTCTGTTGGTCTGAATCTGGAATTTGGAGTGAAGGTCAAAAGAAAACCATTCCCTTTCTTGCTAACTCCATCTCTTCTTCTCTATTTCTCTTTCACTTTGGCCGACAGCTTTCAGCTTTGACTGATGGAATAGGAACTAAGAATCCACAGGTAGCAAAGGCATTAAGAGTCCTCAAGCTGTCCCTAACCTCTGCAGGCTCCTCAGTAGACAGATGGGAGTCTGTCACAGAACACAGACACAGTCCAGTTCCTTTGGCTTGCTCATCATAGCCTTATCCGGTACATGTGGCAAATAAGTAGCTTCTGGTCAATGTGTTGAAAGCTGTGTCCTTCTTGAGTTCTCTAGGAGTGTTCTTGTTTTTTGCTATTCACAGTACTTGTGTTTTTCTCACCTGTGAGCCTTCCAGCATGTGGTTCTCACTTTGTACAGCTATTACCAACCCTTAAGTTTCTCTTTCTTTTTGAGATGGTCTTTCTCTGTCACCCAGGCTGGAGTGCAGTGGTATGATCACAGTTTGCTGCAGCCTTGACTTCCTGGGCTCAAGCCATCCTTCTGCCTCAGCTTCTTGAGTAGCTGGGACTACAGGCATATGCCACCATGCCCAACTGATTTTGTTTACTTTTGTAGAGTTGTGGCCTCACCATGTTGCCCAGGCTGGTCTCAAACTCCTAGGCTCAAATGATCCTCCTGCCTTGGCCCACCAAAGTGCTGGGATTATAGGTATGAACCATTGCTCCTAATCCAGAGAAAGTATTATAGTTTTAACTGACTCAAATGCGTCAACAGTGTGATAGTGTGACTTTAAAATTTAATGCACATAGATTATCTTAAAATAAAGACACCAGGTTTTGGAATCAGGAAGTAGAATCCCCTTTGGCTTACTCAGATCAGCCTGCAGTATTAGAACAGTACCTTCTAAGCACATTTACAGGTCAGAGTGCATCTGGAGCTGTGGTTTTCAGACTATGAGTTGTTACCCATGAATGAGTATGGAACCCATTTAAAATGGACAGCAATCAGCTGGGCGTGGTGGCTCACGCCTGTAATCCCAGCACTTTGGGAGGCCAAAGCAGGTAGATCCCAAGGTCAGGAGTTCGAGACCAGATTGACCAACATGGTGAAAGTCTGTCTCTACTAAAAATACAAAAATTAGCCCAGCGTGATGGCACACACCTATAATCCCAGCTACTCAGGAGTCTGAGGCAGGAGAATCACGAACCTGGGAGGCAGAGGTTGCAGTGAGCTGAGATTGCGCCACTGCACTTCCAGCCTGGGTGACAAAGAAAGACTCTGTCTTAAAAAAAAAAAAAAGGGATAGAAAACAGCATTAAAAAAAAAGTAGTACATGAGGCCAGGCGCAGTAGCTCACACCTGTAATCTCAGCACTTTGGGAGGCTGAGGCAGGCAGATCACCTGAGGTTGGGAGTTTGAGATGAACCTGACCAACATGGAGAAACCCTGTCTCTACTAAAAATACAAAATTAACCACGCATGGTGGCATGTGCCTGTAATCACAGCTTCTTGGGAGGCTGAGGCAGGAGAATCATTTGCACCTGGGAGACGGTGGTTGCAGTGAGCCGAGGTTGTGCCATTGCACTCCAGCCTGGGCAACAAGAATGAAACTCCATCTCAAAAAAAAAAAAGTACACAATAGAGTAGGCTAGAGTTGAATTAGAAAATATACGAGTTTAAGGCAGTTAATGAAGCTAAATATTGTTTTACAAAACTTTTGTTTCAGTTATATGTATGTTTATGTGTACCAATCATATATAAAATGGATTTCTTTCTGTAGGTCATAGTCAGCAAAGTTCAAGAAACACTAATGCAGAGGAAAATATCCTGAAGGTGAGAGAGATGAGTACCTGGTTACTTAAGAGACAGTTGCAAGCATCAGGAATGTTTAGCTTGAGGAGACTAAAACACACAGATAAACTGTCTTCCGTTAGTTGAAGGACTATTATGAAGAGAAAAGAACAACTTTGTTCTCTGTTATTTCAGGAGATGGGGAAGGAGTTTTTGTTCACTATCCAGACGAACTATCTGACAATTGGAGCTGTCCATCAGTGGAACTGCAAAATAACACGCTGTAGGAGTGCTTAAGCACAAGACAGGAGACCATCTGTCAGGGTTACTTGGCAGAGATTTCTATATGGGGAGAGAGGGTTGAATTAGACATCCTTGAATGTCCCTTTCAACTCAAAGTTTCAACTATTCTATTTTCTCCTGTGGGGGTGTTTGAGTTTCATAAGTTTGTGCTTCAGATCAGGTGATTAATTCAGCAGATGCTTTAAACAAGTGGTATTGCCTGTGAATGGAAACACACAAAAAATGCAATTCACTAATTTGCTGATTAATTTGATAACATCATGCATCATATTCAATTTTTAGCAATGACTTATCTATTTTATTGGTGAGATTATTGAGGTCACTTGGATACTTGGGTAGAAGGACGAATATAGTCCAAGCTTCCCGAGTTTAAGTTTTACACGTAACTACAACAGCCTCTCAACCTTGAACATCATCACCGACATTAGTCAGGTTGTGGCAGAGACCCCCATGGATTCTGACCTTAATATCTGTTCTGCTTGCTTATAGCAGAACTGCCAGTTTTTACCTGGGCCCGTGACTATGCACAGTAAACACCGTATTCCCAAGCTCCCTTGCAGCTACATACGGTCAACTGGACTCAGTGATGTCCAGCATGATATGAATGGAAGGCAGTTCCTGGGAAACTTGACAGAAAGATGGCTGACATGTGCTCTTACTCTCCTTACTTCTTCCCTTTTTCCTCATTCTTCCTCTTAGGTGGGTTTCGAGCTGCCATCTTGAACTGTGAGGTGGGAAATGCGTGCTGAGGAGGGTGGAGCTTGGGTGGCCAAACCCATGCAAGAGCCATACCAGCCCAGCAATGGATCTTCCACAGGACAGACAAAGAAAGGAAGAAACTTCTGTCTCATGTACGCCAATTCTCTTTGTTATGTGCAAGGTTAATTGATAAGCCTGGTCTCCTTCTCACCCCTGGACACTGGGTGCCGAACCTTTATTTGCTGCAACAGTGACAGGATGTCAGATTTTAGGTGACTGTGATTTTGGACAGAACCCAGATTTCAGAGAACTCAGAAAGCTTGTACAACCCTTCTCATTGTCTCAAGACAAGGGGAGTTTGAGATGTTCCCCCTGTGTTCACGCAGTTTGGCTGAAAGGATATTGCAGAGTCCCTGTACAAAGAGCAAAAAAATGATGTATAAGACACGAAGATGGAACTTTCCCATTCTACTGCCACTGTCTCCTTTTAAATTTGCAGTAACAAGTAGAATCTGCTAGATCTTCTGGTCAGACTGATTCTACATCCACACTTGTAACTTCATCTGGTGACTCAAAATCACTGTAATATTTGAGGGTAACAGACAGTAGACTTTCTGAGTCCCGATTCTGAGCTCTACCCATAGTGGTATTCAGTGGTCCCCCTTGGTGATCCTTGGGAATAAAAGTGATATATTGGAAGTTGGTACCACACATACATGTCTTGCATAAACGTACAATATTAGAATGAGAAAAAGTTTAGAAAGGCAAGTCATGGTTTTAAGAATGTGATTTCCATAGGAACTGAATTTGAAGGGTCTATGACATTATGGAGACTTGATCCAGAGTATGAGGTTCTACTAAGAGTTTCTTTAAAAACTTCATTTTATGGCCAGGTACAGTGGCTCACGCCTGTAATCCCAGCACCTTGGGAGGCCAAGGCGGGTGGATCACTTGAGGTCAGCAGTTTGAGACCAGCCTGGCCAATGTGGTGAAACCCCGTCTCGATGAAAAATATAAAAATAGGGCTGGTGTGGTGGTGGGAGCCTGTAATTCCAGCTATTTGGGAGGCTGAGACAGGAGAATCCCTTGAACCCAGGAGGCAGAGGTTGCAGTGAGCTGAGATCGTGCCACTGCACTCCAGCCTGGGCAACCGAGTAAGACCTTGTCTCAAAAAAACAAAGAGAGAGAAAGAAAGAAAATTATTTCTTAAATAGTCACTTATAGTGAGAGGCATCTAAGAAAATTAGCACAGACCTCTAAAATGTGACTGTAACACACACACTTTCTTTTCTCTCTCTCTCTCCTTTAAAATGAACCACCAGGCTATCACGCTCATAAAAACAAAGAGAGTAATCTACTACACTATAAAAGCAGAATTGCTTTATTTACTTTTCAGAAGGATTTTTTTTTTTTTTGGCTATAAATACATTGATTTATTTCTGAATTTTTCATTCTGTTCCATTGATCTATGTATCTGAGATTTTTTTTTTTTTTTGGTGAATATCTTTAATGTGAGAGATACGTGATGAAACCACAATCACTAAATATCCATAAAAGATGAAATGTGTCAAGTGGTGATGACAGGAATCTCTTACTTCATATTTGGCCTCCCGCTGTGTCACTTTGGGCCAATCAGGTCTCTCAATGCTTTAGTTTCACCAACTCCCAGGAGAAAGCAGTACCTGCTTCTCAAAGATAGACGTGCACTATTGTCTTGACTTGACGTCTGCTCTCATTACTACTAATATTTTATGAGAAAAAGAAGCATTTTGAGCCTTGGTAGCTAGTTGTTTTGATAAAATAAAATTCTAGAGGAAGAAGATAATTTGGGTAAACACACGGATGCTTATTGAGATGAAACTTACTTATGTGTGGTCTGCACTAAATCATCACAAGGGCCACATCTAATTTAAATGAGATGCCTCTAAAATTCTGCCAGCTTGAAGAACTTCACTTACAGGAGTCTGCTGACAGTGAGGTATTTCTCTCCTGCCCCTACAGAACGCTGCATTACTCATTCTCAGCCTTTTCTCCCAGGTAACCCCGCCTAGTATCATCACCAAATTAGGCGATCCTGCGAGTGAGTTTTCCTCCTGTTTACTGGAATTGTTTAATGAACAGGAGGATTTTTAAAGGGATAGCTGGTCTATTTAGATGTCATTTCCTTTTTGATATTTTGGATTCATTATCCGGAGAGATTAGCAGCATGTAGGATACTGGTTCTCAAAAACAGGGCACAACAGAATCACTTGGGGAAATTAAAAAATATATTGGCCTGGGCATTGGGGTTTGTAAAAGTTCCCCAAGTGACTGTAATATGTGTGTCTGTTGGGGAGAGAGGAGTTGTTAAGAATTGATGTTGCTTGCACTCTCTGAATTCCAGAATCCACAGCCAATAGTAAAATTAGTTGCTAATAATTGAGCACCTGCAGGGCCATGCACTCTGGAAAGTGCTTTGCATGCATGATGTCATTGTATCGTCACCACAACTGCATCAAGCCCTGGTGATAATCTTCACCAGCTACTAATCTAAGATGGGATGACAATCAAGATTCATTCTAACCATAAAATAAGGCAGAATACTTTTCATGAGAGAATGTAAATTACTAACAAAGTTCAAAGTGGGGAAAGCATGCTATACATTGGAAATATCAAGATCGATGACATTTGAGGCTCAGTGGTGTGCTAGAGCCAGCTCATGCTGGTCTTTGAGAAATGATAGCCAATTTTTCAGAAATTTTGTCATCCAGTTGATGTCAGACTGGTAGCTCGAAATTGGCTGAGACAAACTGAAAAAAATGGGCAGACACTACAAATTAGAGGGTTTTTTTTTGAGACGGAGTTCTGCTCATTACCCAGGCTGGAGTGCAATGGCGCGATCTCGGCTCACCGCAACCTCCGCCTCCTGGTTCAGGCAATTCTCCTGCCTCAGCCTCCTGAGTAGCTGGGATTATAGGCACGCGCCACCATGCCCAGCTAATTTTTTGCATTTTTAGTAGGACGGGGTTTCACCATGTTGACCAGGATGGTCTCGATCTCTTGACCTCGTGATCCACCTGCCTCGGCCTCCCAAAGTGCTGGGTTTACAGGCGTGAGCCACCGTGCCCTGCCACAAATTAGAGTTTTATCTGCCCAGAGAGCTGATTGTTAAATATTTACCAGAATACCACCAATGGACCTTAAAAGATATGTAGCATTTCACCCACCCTGGTGGTGGGGTTGGGATATGATAGATAGAGAGAAGAATATAATTGAAGATAAGGAGTGGGGGAGAGAACGCAGGGTTGTTCAGATAAGAAAACGTGGCCTATTGACCAGGATGAGAGGCAGCTAGAAAGGAAAAATATGGCCAGGCCAGTTTACCTGGATAGGATACAAGTGCAATAACAGGAGTTGCAATTACAAAGCTTGGTGGGAGGGCCCTGTTAGATCTGACCTTCAATGCAAATGCCCAATAGAGCCCAACACATAGTAAGTGTTAATAATCTTTCCCCCTCTTCGTTTCTCAAATAAAGTTCAAACTCTGGAGCATAGTGGTGTGATTACAGCTCACTGCAGCCTCAACCTTCCAGGCTCAAGGGATCTTCCCACCTCGGCTTCCTGAGTAGATGGGATTATGGATATGCACCACCATGCCCCGCTATTTTTAAAAAAAATTTTTGTAGAGACAGGGGTCTCAATATGTTGCCCAGGTTGGTCTCAAACTCCTGAGTTCAAGCAATCCTTCCCCCTTAGCCCCCACAAACTATTGAGATTACAGGCGTGAAATACCACATCTGGCCAAAGGTAGGTGTGTTTTAAAATAGATGATGAAGTCAGCCAGAGTGCTGTGCATATGTGGTCCCAGCTACTCAGAATGCTGAGGCAAGAGGATTGCTTGAGACCAGGACATAAAAGCCAGCCTAGGCAACCTAGTGAGACCCTGTCTCAAAAAATTTTTTTTGACATTAGACAATGAGACAGGATTAAGGACATTTAGAAACTGGACCAATTAAGCAAAGACCTGGAACCAACCCAAATGCCCGTCTATGATAGACTGGACAGGGAAAATGTGGCAGATATACACCATGGAATACCATGCAGCCATCAAAAACGAGGAGTTCGTGTCCTTTGCAGGGACATGGATGAAGCTGGAAACCATCATTCTCAGCAAACTGACACAAGAACAGAAAATCAAACACCTCATGTTCTCACTCATAGGTGGGCGTTGAACAATGAGAACACATGGACACAGGGAGGGGAGCACTACACACTGGGGTCGGTGGGGGGAAAATAGGGAAGGGACAGTGGGGGGTGGGGAGTTGGGGAGAGACAGCATGGGAAGAAATGCCAGATATAGGTGATGGGGAGGAAGGAAGCAAATCACACTGCCACATGTGTACCTATGCAACAATCTTGCGTGTTCTTCACATGTAGCCCAAAACCTAAAATGCAATTTAAAAAAAAGAAAGAAAGAAACTGGACCAATTAGTTGTGTACAACTAATTATTGAGCCTTATGGCAGTAAAATGAGATGAATAGTGACACTAAGATGTGACTGGGAGGATGGAGAATGGCAGTACCATCTGTAGAAATATGCAAGAATTCAGAGTTGGCTCGCTGAGTCTGAGTACACACATGTAGTAATTCCTGGAAGCAAAGGTGGAATTTGGGAGAGAAGCTGGGGCTTGAGGTGCGGTTTGCAGGCCGCTACCTGGGGTGGTAAGCCAAGCCCCTATTGCATTTCTTTCTTTTATATTTTTTTGAGACAGAGTCTTGCTTTGTCACTAGGCTGGAGTGCAGTGGCGTGATCTCGGTTCACTGCCACCTCTGCCTCCCTGTCTCAAGTGATTCTCCTGCCTCAGCCTCCTGAGTAGCTGGGAGTATAGGTGTGTGCCACCATGCCCGGCTAATTTTTGTATTTTTAGTAGAGATGGGGGTTCACCATGTTGGCCAGGCTGGTCTCGATCTCTTGACCTCGTGATCCACCTGCCTCGGCTTCCCAAAGTGCTGGGATTACAGGCGTGAGCCACCATGCCCGGCATGGTTCTTTTGATCTGCTGGGCTTTAGGCCCTGGTTGACACTCTGCTTGTATCCGCAGTGATGTCAGGGACCACAGATCAGCTCCAGCTCAGCAAAAGTACTAAGAATTCTGCAGACTGTCCACAATGTCCATAGAGATTCAGGCCAATCTCTAGAAGCTGGGCCTTCTTGGGAGGCTCAAACCTCCCCAGACTCTTGAATTTTCAGCTATGATTTCAGTTCTCAGTGTGTAGAAACTCTGAAGTTCACTCTGGTTTCTTTCTGGCTCTCAGAACTAGGAAAACCTGGCCTTTGGTTTTCCAGAATGAGGCAGATTTCCTGAATGCATCCCAGTTTAGGCCTGACCATCTGATGAGAGCTGATGTCCAGCTTGCCCTGCATCTCCCTGTAGCTGTGACACACAGTCCACTCGAGCAGAGCTTAAGGAATAGACGTGAGGGTTAGAATAGTCCATTTTAGCGATGGCTACTCTGTCCACTCTCACTGCTGACAGATGTCCTGACCTGAGGATTCTCCCACCACACCTTGAAAAAACTCCTGAAGCCCAAAGACCAACCAGGTGTGGAAAGCACTGCTTTTCTGTTTGTTTGTTTGTTTTTAAACCAAACCCTTACATGCTCTGAAGAACATCTTTTAATCCTAGACTGCATTAAAAATTTTCTGAGTACAGATTGTTCCAATTAAATTCTTAAATGTCATAAGTTTCTTAAAATAAAACTCCTTAGAATAAACCAATCAGCTGTTCTGGATCACAGCCAACATAAATCAAAGTACCTAACCAGATGGGGATTCTGTAAACTAAAGGTAAGAGCAGTTGTTCACAGCACAGGGCCCAATGAGAAAAGCTAAAGGCATCAGACAGGCCATTTTGCCTTTTCAAATTGTTTTTCAAAACACAGGGTAACATCCTAATAAACAAATGAATCATGCTTCCTGCAGCACCTGTTCACAAACAGAAACCCCAAAATATGACTGCAATGTTCCGAGAAAAACAAAAAAAGAGGCCATTGTCCAGTTAGCAAAACACCTGAATTTATTGAGAGTGTGGGAGGAATCCAGCAGCTGCTTGGATACAGCCTGGAGAGAAGGCTGTGAGAAACATCCCTGATCGCAGTCTCCATTTCGCCTGTCCTAGGCCATCAGCAAGATGCAACCTGCTCTGACCCACCAGCCTGGTTCTGCTCACCATGCCACCGAAATCCAGCAGGCTCCTTGGCAATGAGAAGATGCAACTGTGTTAGCCGTGGTTTTCTGCAAAAGGACTGGCCCTGGCCCTCACCACAAACATGAACCCTGCATTGAGCCTGAGTTATTGCCCTGATGCTGAGAGCAAAATTAATTCTGTTTCAAAAAAAAATAAATGCTTTCTGAGAAACTAAGAGGAAAGTGATGCCACCCCATATCTTGCTACCCAGCTGGGCGGGGACCCTGTGAGCTGTCAGCACCAGTATGGGAGAAGTGGGGTGGAAGAGAGCCCAGGCCAAGGTCAGATACAGACAAGAACAGAGGCAAGTCTCCAAGTCCGGGATGCGGAGCTGTCCGCACCACAGGGCATTGGGCAAGCTCAGGATGGAGTCAACAGCTGGAGGTGCCAAGTTGGAGCAAGGGCACTCCGTGGGCATCCAAGAGCTGAGCTGCAAGGATGGGAGAAGGGGTCAGCAGAGAGTAAGGGCACGCTACCCCCTTTCTTTGCCTGATTTACCACTACTCATCTTTTGTACCTTGGCTCAGACCCCATTTTATCTCAAGAGAGGCCATCGTCCTGCGATTCTCCTCCACAGCACCTACCACTGAAGTGAGTTAATTGGGAACTGATTTTGGAGTCCTCCCTGCCAGAACGTAAACTCCATGCGCTAAGCACCCCCTCTGTCTTCTTTATGGCCACATTTTCTGGTACCCAGCACCGTGTGTGGCCCATTGTCAGCCCTCAGTACATCTTACTGGGAGGAAGGAAAGATGAATAAAGTGCACAAAAGAGGAAGGGGGTAGAGAGGAAGGATGGAAAGGAGAAATCAGAGGGAGGTGCACACAAAGCTGTGTCTTGTTCCGTATACTGCTTCTGAGGAGCTGCTAGTAGGCTTGTAAATGCAGGTGGGTGTGGCTGACCCCAAGGGCATAGCACGCCCCAGCCCAGTTACTGACCTGTGTGGTAGACATTGGAGGGCACGTGGTTTAAGAACCTGGCACATAAATCCTTCCTGGAAAAATAATCACATTGTATTTCTTGGTGTTTCATCTCTTGATGGGGGTTTTTCTTTCTCCAGTGTTTGAGATGAAAACAAGCTGTGACCTGAAACTATAGCTACTCCTCAAGGATGACGGTATGTTGGAAGCATGTAGTTACAATGCCCATTAGGGATCATCTACCATTGTAAAGAACAGGCTAGAGGAACAGAGTCTCTTAATCCTTGGATTTACCAAAACAGGATGAACCTCTGAAAAAAAGACAAGCATTTACAATACCATTGTAAATAAAACCTAATGGAAGACATCTGAAGGCTACAGGCAAATGAACAGCCTTAAGCCTGCATCTTACAGGGAAGGCCCTTTGCCAATAGCTTTGATACCAGTGGAGCTGCTGATGTTGATCATCCAATCTGTGGCAAGGTGGGAGCCCAGGAGTGCGAAGGCGATTGGGACGCTGGGGTTGGGAGTGTTGGTTGAGTGAGAGGAAGCAGTGGTCCTGAAAGTTGAATGTTCCTATCGTTTAACTGGGGCTGAGTAGGTCTGAGAAGGGGCCTTAGATTTTGTGTTTTTTTGAGACAGTCTTGCTCTGTCGCCAGGCTGGAGTGCGGTGGCGCCATCTTGGCTCACTGAAACTTCTTCCCCCTGGGTTCAAGCGATTCTCCTGCCTCAGCCTCTCAAGTAGCTGGGACTACAGGCACGCATTACTACGCCCCGCTTATTTTTGTATTTTTAGTAGAGATGGGGTTTCACCATGTTGGCCAGGATGGTTTCCACCTTGTGATCTGCCCACCTCGGCCTCCCAAAGTGCTGGGATTACAGGTGTGAGCCACCACGCCTGGCCTAGATTTTGCTTTTTTAACAAGTAATGTCTATGCAGGTGAGTGTTAAGAAAAAACTTAAACAGTTTTTCCTCTGCTCCCACACTAACACAACAGTTATCAACACAGACAGAAGACTTCTGTCACTGCCAAATTTGACGGGATTTCTCCCCATCACCAAGCAGCCCATCTGTTCTGCAGTGGACATCAGCTGGGTGCCCTCTCATTCAATTCTGACATCATCTACCGGAAGATAGTGTCAGATCCCACCGGTCTGACACTACAGACATCACAGGTACATGCCACCATGCTCAGCTAATTTTTAAAAATGTTTTGTAGAGATGGGGTCTCGCTATGTTGCCCAGGCTGGGACTCAAGCAATCCACCCACCTCAATCTCCCAAAGTGCTGGGATTACAAGCGTGAGTCACCGCACCTGGCCTTAACACTCACATATTTCTATTTGACTAGTTCTTTGAGTTGGAAGGAATAAAGCGGTCACTCAACCTAGTTCAAGCAATGAGGTTTATGGTGAAGAAATTGCAGGCCGGGCACACTGCGCCTGTAATCCCAGCACTTTGGGAGGCCGAGGGGGGCAGATCATCTGAGGTCAGGAGTTTGAGAACAACAGCCTGACCAACATGGAGAAACCCCGTCTCTACTAAAAATACAAAATGAGCTGTGGTGGCATGGTGGCGCATGCCTGTAATCTCAGCTACTAGGGAGGCTGAGGCAGGAGAATCGTTTGAACCCGGGAGGTGGAGATTGCAGTGGGCCAAGATCATGCCATTGCACTCTAGCCTGGGCAACGAAGTAAAACTCCGTCTCTAAAAAAAAAAAAAGAAAAAAGAAATTGCAAAGCAGTGAGTAATGGAAACTTCTGGAAAACAGGATTTTCAGACTAGCCAGGCCTGGAAGAGACTGGAACCAGGTATCATCCTGAGTCCAGGCAGCTCAAGGCACCTCAGGGCAGAGGCTTGTGTAATTCTTCATCTCTTGCTGTTTTTTGAAGGGCTTTCTTCTGTCTCACAGCTTTCCCGACCCCATGCTTCTCTTAACTTTTGCCAGCTCACGGCCTCTCAGAGCCCCTCCTGAAACTGTTTCCGCTTCCTTTCAGCATCTTCCCCACCGAAGACAGGATCCTTGCTAGTTGCCTAATTCAGGCTCTCAAGAGCAAGAAGCTGACCTGCTGCTCCCGGTGGGCACAGCACATCACCCAGGTGCCCCAGGGCCCTGCCAGCCTGCAACCGGCTTCTCAGTCAGGCTGGGTGTGCCCCAGCTTTCCAAACACCTGGGGCCGAGCAGGGGCAGGATGGGCCTCATGGTACAACCTTGCTGCCAGGAGAGCACGTGCTGACTCCTGGGAAGGGCCTTTTAAAGATACGGTGGGTGTGGTATTTGCCTCCTCTGTGAAGTCCACAGCTGGTTGAGCTCCAAGCTTTGCGGTCCTTGGAGAGTTAGTTGATCTAGGTGGCTCTCTGAGGGAAAAAAAAAAAAATCTTCCGTAGGGGTGGGGGAGTCATTTTTCAGCCTGCCTGCCTGCCTTCCTTCCTTCCTTTCTTTTTCTTGCTTTCTTTCTCTCATTCTTTCTCCCTACTTTCTCATTCCTTCCTTCCTTCCTTCCTTTCTTCCTTCCCTTCCTCCCTCTCTCTCTCTCCTTCCTTCCTTCCTTCCTTCCTTCCTTCCTTCCTTCCTTCCTTCCTTCCTTCCCTTCCTCCCTCTCTCTCTCTCCTTCCTTCCTTTCTTTCTGTCTTCCTTTCTCTCTCTCCCTCCCCTCCCCTTCCCTTCTCTTCCTTCTTTCTTTTCTTTCTTCTTTCTACAGGGTCTTGCCTTGTTGCCCAGGCTGGAGTACAGTGGTGTAATCATCAGCCTCCCAGGCTCAAGCGATCCTCCTGAGTAGCTGGGATCACAGGTGTGTATCACCACACTTGGCTAATTATTTTGTAGTTTTTGTAGAGATGGGGTCTCACCTTATTGCCCAGGCTGGTCTCAAACTCCTGGCCTCAAGTGCTGCTCCCTCCTTGGCTTTCCAAAGTGCTGGGATTACAAGCATGAGCCACTGCAACTGACCTATTTTTCAGTTTTTGAAGGCTTGGTGGTTTCCCAAAACTTTCACTTGGGGTTCCGCATGTTAATTAAGACGAAACCCCAGCCGGGCACGTGGGCTCACGCCTGTAATCCCAGCACTTTGGGAGGCCAAGGCGGGCGGATCACAAGGTCAGGAGTTTGAGACCAGCCTGGTCAATATGGTGGAACCCCGTCTCTACCGAAAGTATAAAAAAAAAATTAGCCGGGTGTGGTGGCACATACCTGTAATCCCAGCTACTCAGGAGGCTGAGGCAGGAGAATTGCTTGAACCCAGGAGGTGGAGGTTGCAGTGAGCTGAGATCGCAACACTGCACTCCAGCCTGGGCAACAGAGGGAGAATCTGTCTCAAACAAAAAACAAAACAAAACAAAATAAACAAACAAAATACTAAACCCCTGATTCCTCCCCACATCCCCACGCCTGGGGGATGATTAGGTCAGGGCCCGGCTGCCCCAGCTCTTCCTGGAGGCTGCTGGAGGCACTCTATACATCTCCCTTAGGGCAGCAGCCGCTCACTCCTGCTATTGTTTATTGAGCACTTGATCGGCTAGGTACAGTTCTCAGACCTGGGGATACAGTACTGAACCCGAAAGACAAACACCTCTGTCCTCATAGAGCTTCTGTTCTGGTGGGGAGAGGCAGTTCCTAAATAACAAATGTGTGAATGATACCTTCTGTTAGAAGGTGATAAGTGCTTCAGGAAAAGAAAACATGTCAGAGTAAGTGGAGTAGGAAGCGTGGGGGAGGGGAGGAGGCCGACGGTGAAATGCTTGGGAGCATGGGGAGGGTAAGTCACTGAGGAGCTGTTATTTGAGCCAAGTCTTGATGGAGGTGGGGGAAGTTTTGAGAATTTTGTAATATCCCTCAGGACAAGGAGTAGAGGCAGCTTGGAGTCTTGTGAAAGCAACGCTGAAAACTCCAGGAATAAACGGTGGGGAGGTAAGATCCTGACAAGTCAGGAATATTCCAACTCTTTGCACCAAACGGGGCAGAACAAATATTTAGGAGGAGTGACAGTGAGAGGATTTGAGGGTCAAAAGCAGGGTCAAAGGGTCAAAGCAGAAGTAGGAGAAATTACTGCAAAGTCCAGGTTCACGTCAGTGTATTATTCTTTTCATTTTTTTGTAAAATGTTCTGAAATTTTTCAAAATAAAGCTGGTAAAATACTTTGTCCTGATAATGGCATTGCAGCTTTGTAGGAGAATGGCCTTATTCTTTTTTGTTTTGTTTTGTTTTTGAGACAGGGTCCTGCTGTGTCACCCAGGCTGGAGTGCGGTGGCACAATTGTGGCTCACTGAAGCCTTGACCTCTGGTGCTCGGTGATCCTCTTGCCTCAGCTTCCTGAGTAGCTGGATGTACAGGCAAGTGCCATCATGCCCAGCTAACTTTAAACTTTTTTATAGAGATGGGGTCTTGCCTTGTTGCCCAGGATCCTTGAACTTCTGGACACAAGCAAACCTCCTGCCTCAGCCTCCTAAAGTAGGATTACAGGTGTGAGCCACCACGCCCAGGCACATTATTCTTCAGAGATGAAATGTTTAGGAAGAATATGACATATGTCTGCAACTCTTCCAAATAGTTCACAAAATGTGTTTTATCGAGACAGAGAGATAAAGCAAATATGGCAAGATGTTACCAATGGACAAATTCAGGTGAAGTAGATGTGATGTACCATTCTTTCAACTTTTCTATGGTTTTGAAAATTTTCAGGATAGAATGTTGGATTCTACTCAGGTATCTACTCAAGAGGAATGAAAATCTATGACTACACATAGATTTGTATGTGAATGCTCACAGCAACATCATTCATAACAGCCACAAACTGGAATCAATCCAAATGTCCGTCCATTGTTAATGGGTAAACAAAATGTGGCATCTCCATTCAGTGGAACCTAACTCAGCAAGAAGGAAGGATCTACTGATCCTGGTGACAACATGCATCAACCTCAAAAACACACCAAGTGAAATAAGCTACAAGCAAAAGACCACATATATATAATTTGGTTTATGAAATGTCTACAAAGAGACAGCAGGTCAATGGTTGCCTGAGGCCGGAGGTGAAAGTGGGGTTGGCTGCAAACAGGCATGAGGGATGATGAGAATGTTCAAAAACTGGATCGTGGTGATGATTGCAAACGCTGTGAATATATAGTCATGTATCGAATTAAGGACGTTTCAGTGGATGACAGACTGCATGTACGACAGTGGCCTCGTAGATTACAATGCCATGTTGTTATTGTGCCCTTTCTGTGTTTAGGTGCACAAACATTTACCACTGTGTTACCATTGCCTACAGTATTCAGTACCGTAACATGCTGTGCAGGTTTGTAGCGTAGGAGCCACAGGCTGTAGCATGTGGCCTGGGTATGTGGCAGGCCACCGCATCGAGCTGTGTGAGTGCACTCCCTGATATCACACAACGACAAAATCACCTAATGACACACTCTCAGAAAGTAGCCTTGCCGTTAAGTGATGTGTAGCTACACTAAAAATCATTGCATTGGACATTTACAATGGGTAACTTTTATGGTATGCAAATTATGCTTCAATAACGCAGTTAAAAAATGTCGAGAAAAAATATCGAGGTTTATTTCTCTATCTGGGAATCTAATGATGAGACTTCCTTCAATAAATATTTCTTTGAACCCTTACTATGCTAGGCACTTAGTAAGTCTACTGGTGGACTCATTATATTCCCAGGGTTCAGCAGACATGAAAAAATATTTTTTGTTCCCAGAAGATGTATGGGATTCTGAACACAACGTTCAGGGCACATGGCCTTGGATCACAAGACCTCTTCATTTTCTGCTTTTTTTTTTGAGACACGGTCTCACTCTTGTCCCCCAGGCTGGAGTGCAATGGCACAATCTCGGCTCACTGAAATGGAGATATTTTTCCCTGTCTGCTGAACCCTGGGAATACAATGCTGAATAAAACAGGCGGTGAAGTTTGATAAATATGAATTATTTGTTTGGTATTTTTTCTTCTCTTTTCTTTTTTTGAGATGGAGTTTCACTCTTGATGCCCAAGCTGGAGTGCAATGGCATAACCTTTGCTCACTGCATCTTCTGCCTCCCAGGTTCAAACGATTCTCTTGCCTCAGCCTCTGGAGAAGCTGGGATTATAGGTGTATCCCGCCACTCCTGGCTCATTTTTTTGTACTTTTAGTAGAGATGGGGTTTTACCATGTTGGCCAGGCTAGTCTCAAACTCCTGACCTCAGGGGATCCCGCTGCCTCAGCCTCCCGAAGTGCTGGGATTACAGGCATGAGCCACCACACCCGGCCTGCTTTGTGTTTTTTCTATGAGACCTGCCTGATGGTAGAGAGATTTGGACTGGCTAACCTGTATTTATTTTGCTGCTTTGTTTGGGTCCTACCCAAAGCAAACCCTGGGATCAGAGTTTGAGTGTAAGCTGTTTATTTGGCAGGTATAGTGGGTTGAATGGTGGCCCCTCAAAAGATGTGTTCATGTTCTAACCCCCACAACCTGTGAATGTTACATTAGTTAGAAAAATAGTTATTTGCAGATGTAATTAAGTTAAGGATCTTGAGATGAGATTATCCTAGATTACCCAGGTGGGCCCTAAATCTCATGACAAGTATTCTTAGAAGAGACAGAAGAGGTCTGGACACAGAGGAGAAGGCGTGTGAAGACGGAGTCAGAGATTACAGTGATGCCGCCATGAGCCGAGGAAGCCTGGAGCCCCCACTGAAGCTAGCAGAGGCGAAGAAGGATTCTCCCTGGTGCTGTCAGAGTGAGTGCAGCCCTGCCGCCAGCTGGATTGTGAGCTTCTGGCCTCTAGAACTGTAAGGAAATTAACTTCTGTTGTCTTAAGCCAGCAAGTTTGGGGTTGTTTGTTAGGGCAGTCTTAGGAGAGGTGATTCCAGGAAGGAGAGGCAGGGCATGGGGGTGGGGAAGTGAGACGCAGAGAGACTCAAGCCAACAAAGGGTGTGCTCAGGGGTGCATCACTGCCCTGGGGAGCTTCTGAGAGACCGAGGGAGGAGTGAGAAGGCCGGGGTATCCACAAGTTCCATCCTTGCTGGTTGAGGGTCACTCCCGTGGGCTCAATGCTCAATACTCCTGGTGTGCAGAGCATGCTTCTAAGGTATTGTGTGTAGGATTTTGGGATGGACCAAGGGCTCTGGATAGAGTGGAGTGGACAGCAGCACCTCTGCCCCTACCCTTTGGCTACTCATTGATTAGCTGAAAGCCCTACAAGCATAGGTATGGAAAGAAAAAATGAGGTTCAGTAGATAGAAACAGGCTTTGACACCCAAAACAAATAATTAGACTGATGGACTCAGTTAAATGTCCAGCTCCAAGACCTGATCAGTTCATGTATCGACCCCTGGCAAATATGTAACAGGGGACTCCTTCTTTCTGCACAGCATGGGAATATTAATCCACTCTCTTTGGGATATGACAGTTGGAATATGATTTTTTTCAGGGTTCTTTTAGAATATATTTGATAATTTCCTGTTTATTAATACTGAATGAAATGTTCACATGTCCGCATTATATTTGTCTTACATGTAAAAGCTCTATAATCATGCATTAAATAAACCGCCTTGTAGTATAAGCTAGAAATGCTGCCAGATGCTCTGTGTGGAGACTGCATTTCCAATGACTCTGGCACCTCACAGCACCCAGTACAGTGTAAGAAGATAGCAGGTGCACAGTAAGGACACGCTGTGAGGCTTATCCGTCTTCTTCCTGGTCTCTCCTTCCAGCCCTGGTCTCCCTCACAGTCATTTCCAAGGAGGTCTCCTGCAGCTTTCGTTTCTTGCTCGTCTGTTCTTTGTTGCTCCCAGCCAGCAATGTTCTTTTCTTGTCTCTTTTCTTCTGGTCTCTCCGGGTAGATTCCGGCAGTGCTTTTTGGCACGGCTGGGTGGGGAGCTCTCCGAGACAGTCTACATCATTTTTCAAAGCTCCGAACATCAGACTTGGCATTTCAAATACAGCTCTGAACACTGTCAACTGGTGTCTTCACCCCCTACCCTTAATGAGGGCTCATGGGTACTCTTTAGCACACAATAAATGTACACATCTGAAATTAAACATTAAACTGTGTCTGTTGTTTTAAAACTCAGCTTTTCCTTTTCCGGTTGGAGAAATTCCTGGAAACGGCATGACTTCTCTTGTGGGTTTCCATCAGGGCCTCCTGGGTGTGATCCTGGCTATAACCTCCTTTTTTCTCAACTATTTATTTCTCTTCTGAGCTGGAACTGGGAGGGAAGAGCATCCAGAGGACTAAGGTAGTTTAGTTTCTAGCCATCTTTGGCTTGAATCCTTTTGGCATCCTCTGATAAGCAGAAATAGCATCATCTATCTGCACTAATGGCATTATCTTAGCTGGAAGAAGTGATTTATTCAAATGCTTTAATAATTATAGCTCACATCTGTTGAGTGCTTTCACACTCCAGGCTCCTGTGCTAAGTGCTTGGCATTCTATCTCCATTTTAGTCTTCACAACAACCTTCTGAAGTGGCTCCTTCATCATCTCCATTTTACAGATGAAGAGACTGAGACTTGGGAAGTTCAAGAGCATGCTGGAGCCACACAGGTAGGGGAGCTGGGATTCAAGCCAAACGTGTGGGATTCTGAACACAACCTTCAGGGCACATGGCCTTGGATCGTAAGACCCCTTCATTTTTTGCATTTTTTTTTTTGAGACAGAGTCTCACTCTTGTCCCCCAGGATAGAGTGCAATGGCATGATCTCAACTCACTGCAACCTCCGCCTCCCGGGTTCAAGCTATTCTCCTGCCTCAGCCTCCTGAGATGCTGGGATTACAGGCAAGTGCCACCACGCCCAGCTAATTTTTGTATTTTAAGTAGAGATGGGGTTTCACCATGTTTGCCAGGCTGGTCTCAAACTCCTGACCTCGTGATCCGCCTACCTCAGCCTCTCCAAGTGCTGGTATTACAGGAAAGTGCCACCACACCCAGCCTCTTTTGCTTGTTAAAATAGAGTATATGAAGAAGTAACTCCATGTTGAAAAGGCAACCACTGCTTCTGAGAGTGTCCTTAGGGAACCTCACTATGAAGAGCCAGGTGTATCCAAGTCAGTGCAAAAAAGGCAAGGGATGCTGGCCAGCCACAGGGTGGACTTTTTCTGTTCAGGAAGACAAGATTGTTTTTAAAAGGAGATTTGTTGAAAGGGACATTAGAAGGCCAGTGTGAACACTGTGGACTGTGGAGATGGATGGGGAGTAAGGCCCAAGCATCTCACACCATTTGGGGCAGTACCAAAGCTCTTAGGAGTGTCCTCTCCCAGCACAACTCAGCATCTCCCCTGCTTCCTGCCTCATCTGCCCTTCAGCTTGTACCAAGTGATTCACTCAGAAGGCAGAACTGTGCTTTGCCGTCATGAAATCTCTATTGGGGAAGATCAATGGAAAAAAGACTACTCAGAAGTCAATGATCAGCCCAAACCATTCAATCCCATTTCATGGGGGTATGGGGAGAGCAGGGCAAAGTGTGTGTGTGTCTGTGTGGTCTCTCTGTGTGTGTGTGTGTGTATGTGTGTGTATGTGTGTGTGTGTGTGTGTGTGTGTGTGTGTTTGTAGATCAGGTCTCTGGCTATATTACCCAGGCTATTCTTAAACTCCTGTACTCAAGTGATCCTCCTGCCTTGACCTCCCCAAATGCTAAGAGTATAGGCATGCCATCATGCCTGGCCCAGAGCAAAGTGTTTTGACCGCTGAGCATCCAAGGACTAATGGGACTGAAAGCAGGGAACAAACGGGTCTCTGGTGCATGGAGTGCCAGGGAACAAGAAAGTGGTGGCCTGACCCTTGCTTAGTCAGATGGGCAGGTGTTGCCCCGGCCCTGGGAACTCTGGCCCGGCAGAGTCCTGCCTGAAGAATGGCCTGGCTTCCTGTCTCTCCGGGCTGTCTGGCTTCTATCACACAGGAACAGAAGACATACATACATCAGGAACATGGATAACATCTAAGTGACTCTAAGAAGTTTTGTGGCAACATGGACCTGTTTCAAGAATTATTTTTAACTGTAGACACTAGGTCCTAGTGGGAAATAAAACTTAAAAGGACAGTTATAATTAGGTCACATTCGGAGAAACTTATTACATTTTGCTGTGTGTCCCAGGACTCATGTATCTTAAATGATTTTAATATTTAGATTCAATCATGGTGCAGAATTTCATTTTTCTATGTAATAATGGGAAGCAACCAAGAGAAATGGTGGTAGCAATATTAGATAAAAGTAAAGGCAGGAATGCATTTATTAGGGATAGAAGAAAGAAAACTAGCATACAGTTTGTCTCCTCACCTCCCTGTTTCCTTTTCTCCTCGGCTGCATCCTAAAGTATTGCCTGTGAAGGAAGCCTGGGTCCTTCCACCTCTATTCCCCATTAAATAGTCCTTTATTTCTGCTCTGGATTAAAGTTTGACCAAAAACAACCCTGTCATTTCCCAGGTGCAATTTAGTGGAGGAAAGGCTGGCATCTCACTGAGAGCAAAATCAACATGAACAGTGGCTGCAATATTGTTGCTGTGATCTCTGGGCAGGTTTCAGAGCTGACGGCCAACTGGGAGCTCATTACAGAACCCTTGGGAGCGAGGCAGGCGGGAAAGGGGAAGAAAGGTTGGAGGTGGGGTAAGAAGATGGTAGCCAGAACAGGGGTCACGCTATTCTGTGGAATGTGTCCCATGAGAGCTTTATTAGACTGGAGACTGGCCTGGCAGTAGTCAGGGCAGTTCGCTCTGTGTTACTCAGATGCTTACACAACTGGTGAGGTCTGACCAATCTCTTTGTTCCCAAACTATCCCAGGTTTAAAATAAGGAATACTAAAATGTATCTGTAGAGCAGTGAATTAAAATAGCTCAGAGATGTCCTCTTGCTCTGATAAATACTAAATATATTGTTACAACAAAGCCCCTGTCCACATGAATTGTTTTACCAGATGTTCCCTGGCCCTTTTCTTTTTTTTTGAGACGGAGTTTCGCTCTTGTTACCCAGGCTGGAGTGCAATGGCGTGATCTCGGCTCACCGCAACCTCCGTCTCCTGGGTTCAGGCAATTCTCCTGCCTCAGCCTCCCGAGTAGCTGGGATTACAGGCACGCGCCACCATGCCCGGCTAATTTTTTGTATTTTTAGTAGAGACGGGGTTTCACCATGTTGACCGGGATGGTCTTGATCTCTTGACCTCGTGATCCACCTGCCTCGGCCTCCCAAAGTGCTGGGATTACAGGTGTGAGCCACTGCGCCTGGCCCCCTTGCCCTTTTCAATATTGAAGCTCATAGCAATGGTTAGATCTTGGCTTACTACAACCTCTGCCTTCCAGGTTCAAGCAATTCTTCTGCCTCAGCCTGCAGAGATGCTGGGATTACAGGCGCCTACCATTCTCAACTAATTTTTGTATTTTTAGTGGAGATGAGGGTTTCGCCATGTTGGCCAGGCTGGTCTCAAACTCCTGATCTCAGGTGATCTGCCAGCCTTGGCCTCCCAAAGTGTTGGGATTACAGGCGTGAGCCACTGCACCCAGCCAATCTGTACTCTGTATCATTCATCTTGGATTAAATTATGATATGTATTGAATGAGTGGGTGTGTAGCTATTTACCAGGTTAAATAAGATTGAAGAATTGTATAAAGAGATAAGAGCTTGCATTTGATGCACAAGGGACGTTGCTCAGGAACAAGTGGCCACTATAGGTCCCCTCCCTGACTGTGGTGAAAGGTGAGGAGTCAGCCTTGGCCATTAGCTGTGTGAGGGGGAATGGCAGCCACTGAGGATGCCGTAGGCATGGTGACAGGCAGCTCACACTGAGTGTCCTCTCCCCATAGCAACTCAGCATCTCTGCTGCTTCCTGAGTCATCTGCCCTTCAGCTTGTACCAAGACATCCACTCAGAAGTGAGAGCTGTGCTTTGCTGCCATGAAATCTCACTTGGGAAGATCAATAGAAAAAGACTACTCAGACATCAGGGATCACTCTTCAATCTGCAACCAGTGCGGACATCTTATCTTCCAGGTCCAACGGTCTCACTGACCCAGAGTCCAGCCCACTCCAGTTCACCTTTTTTCGTGTCATTCTGAAAGGAATCCTTCCCCCCTTTATGTGCTCCTGCTGGTAAACCTTCCTATGATCTGGTGGACTAATCTGTTATTAGTTAGTGATGAATGTGTTAACAGCTTCTCGAGCGCCTACCAGCACCTTAACCTAGGGGTCACCAACTGCAGTGCTTATGGGAGCCAGGCAAGCAATATAAGTGTGCAGAGGCCAGCTGGGAACCGGAAGAGCTGTAGAAAAGTTCCCCCCTTTATAATTCAGGTACATGGAGCCAGTGTTGCCAGACGTCCCACTTTTTTTTAAATTATACTTTAAGTTTGGAGATACATGTGTAGAACGTGCAGGTTTGTTACGTAGGTATACATGTGCCATCGTGGTTTGCTGCACCTATCAACCCATCATCTAGGTTTTAATTTACTGAATGCATTTGGTATTTGTCTTAATGCTCTCTCTCCCCTTGCCCGCCACCCTCTGACAGGCCCCAGTGTGTGACATTCCCCTCCCTGTGTCCATGTGTTCTCATTGTTCAACTCCCACTTATGAATGAGAACATGTGGTATTTGGTTTTCTGTTCCTGTCTTAATTTGCTGAGAATGATGGCTCCAGCTTCATCCACGTCCCTGCAAAGGACATGAACTCATTCTTTTTTATGGCTGCATAGTATTCCATGGTGTCTATGTGCCATGTTTTCTTTATCCAGTCTATCATTGATGGACATTTGGGCTGGGTCCAAATCTTTGCTATTGTAAATAGTGCCGCAGTAAGCTACACATGCAGGTGTCTTTATAGTAGAACGATTTATAATCCTTTAGGTATAGACCCAGTAATGGGATTGCTGGGTCAAATCTTATTTCTGGTTTTATATCCTTGAGTAATCACCACACTGTCTTCCACACAGTGGTTGAACTAATTTACACTCCCACCCACAGTGTAAAAGCATTCCTATTTCTTGACTTCCCAATGTTTTAATTTGGGAATCTGGATTGGGCAATCTATTCAAATATTAAATAATTCTCATAAGTTAAATGAATAAATTAAACACACACACACATGCGAAAGCCAACTTATTACATCTGCGTTAATTCAGAAGGCATTAGTCTGTGAGGTAGAAAGTTGTCATGGCACACCAAACTGTTGCCAGTGGTTACTTTTGGGAACAGGAGTGGGAGTGAGTGGGAACTTTTACATTTTTCTCAATATGCTTTTCTATTGTTTGAATCTTTGGCAATGAGAATACACTTATATATTACTTAGGGAGTTATTTTCAAAAATTGACAGTCTGAAAAATGCAAGAGAGACTGGACTTAGAATACTCCAACATTTAAGAATCGTTGGAGAATTAAATTTAACATGGTAGATTGATTGCATGAAAGACAGAAAAAGAAAAGAGAAAAAGAAACTTTGAGAAAGCAGCAAAAAGTCAAGGAGCAATACGAAAAGGCATTGTATCAAAAGGACTATCAATTTATGAAAAGATCAAGATGCTATGGAAAAAAAGCATAATAACATTCTAAAGAAAGTTTAGACCAGGCACAGTGGCTTACACCTGTAATCCTAGCGCTTTGGGAGTCCAAGGTAGGCAGATCCCTTGAGTTCAGGAGTTCAAAGCCGGCCTGGCCAACATGGTGAAAACCTGTCTCTACTAAAAATACAAAAATTGGCTGGGCATATTGGCATGTAATCCCACCTACATGGGAGGCTGAGGCAGGTGAATTGCTTGAACCCAGGAGGCGAAGGTTGCAGTGAGCTGAGATCGTGCCACTGCACTCCAGCCTGGGTGACAGATCAAGAAAAAAAAAGGAAATTTTAGAAGATAAAGTTGATAAAATTTCGTAGTGTAAATAAAAGGCACAGATTTGGAAAGTAGGAGAGAAACAATATGCAATTGAGAAGGTTTATTTAGGAGTTCCACATTCAACTGATGGCATATTCCGAAAGAGAACAGAGAAAACTAAAAGGGAGAAAATTGTCAAAGAAATACTATGAGAAATCTTTTCAGAATTGAAGGACATGAAAGTCATAATGAAAAGATCTCATGAAGTTCCCAAACAACGTAATGAATAGGAGTAAAATAAAACCTCATATCAAGGCACATTATCATCAAATTTGAGAACATTGGGAATCAAGAGGAGATTCCTAGAGGTTTCCTAAGAGATGAAGCAGGCCACAGCAAATGGACAGAAATAGAATGGCATCAGATTCCTCAACAGCAGCATGGATGTTAGGAGGAAATGGAGCATTTGGAAAAAATATTGCCTAGCTGGTATGCACAGCCAAAGTCACAACCAAGCGTGAGGGGTATAATGAAGGCATTTTCAGACATGCAGGGTCTCAGTCTTTTTCTGGGCTGGATGCAGTGGCACTTTGGGAGGCTGAGGCAGATGGATTGCTTGAGCCTAGGAGTTTGAGAGCAGCCTCGGCAATGTGGTGAAACCCTGTATCTACAAAAAATAATAAAAAATTAGCTGAGTGTGGTGGCGCGTGCTTGTGGTCCCAGCTGCTTGGGAGGCTAAGTTGGGAGGATTGCTTGAGGCTGAGAGGCAGAGGTTGCAGTGAACTGAGATTGTGTCACTGCACTCCAGCCTAGGTGACAGAGTAAGACCCTGTCTCAAACAAACAAACAAACAAAAATGCAACAAAAATTAGCTGAGCATGGTGGCATGTGCCTGTAGTCCCAACTATTCAGAAGGCTGACCCTGTCTCAAAAACAAAACAAACAAATAACACCCCCCTCCACACAAACACAAAAGAAACTTTCTGGGTACCCTTTCTTAAGAAGCTACTAGAGAATATATTTTACCAAAATGTATGAATAAATCAAGGAGACTTGAGATCTAGGCCCCACACTGGATTTAGCATGTGAGATGGAGTGAGCAAAGGAAGTTCTCAGGATGAAGATAAAGATAGATGTTAAGGTGGCAGCTATGCAGTATGCTTAGAAGGAAACCAGTTTCTATGGTTTGAATGTGTTTCTCAAATTTCATGTATTGGAAACTTAACCCCCAAACTCATATTTATGAAATTTGGAGATGGGACCTTGGGGAGGTAATTAGGATCAGATAAGGTCATCAGAGGCCCCCGTGATGGGACCTGTGGCTTTCAAAGAAGAGGAAGAAAGTCCTGAGCTGGCACACTCTTGCCCTCTTACCATGCGATACCCTCTGCCATGTTATGACACAGCAAGAAGGCCCGTACCAAATGCCAGTGCCATGCCCTTGGACTTCCCAGCTTCTGGAACCATGAGTTAAATAAATTCCCTTTCTTTATAAATTGTCCAGTTTGTGGTATTCTGTTATAACAACAAAAATGGACTAAGGCGGTTGGGCGCGGTGGCTCATGCCTGTAATCCCAGCACTTAGGGAGGCCAAGGCGGGCTGATCACAAGGTCAAGAGATCGAGACCATCCTGGCCAACATGGTGAAACCCCATCTCTACTAAAAATACAAAAATTAGCTGGACATGGTGGCATGTGCCTGTAGTCCCAGCTTCTCGGGAGGCTGAGGCAGGAGAATTTCTTGAACCCGGGAGGTGGAGGTTGCAGTGAGCCGAGATCGCATCACTGCACTCCAGACTGGTGACAGAGCAAGATTGTCTCAAAAAAAAAAAAAGCAGTAGATAATGCTTAAATTGAAAACCAAAAATGAGCTGGAGCAGGGGATGGATTTTTAAAACATGTAAACAAATCATTGGCTTTTTTTTTTTTTAAACTAGTCTCTTGGTGTGTTTTCAGTCTTTCCCTGATACCAACAGTGCTGAAACGAATAACCTTATACACATGCTATTTTGTTTGTGTGCCAATATAGCTATAAGATTAATTTTCAAAGGTTAAAGGGCAAACAAGTGTACTTTTGATAGATATTGCCTAATTGCTCTCTATAGGGGTCATACCATCTTATTCTCCCACCAGAATTGTATGAGAGTGAGTATTTTCCCATAGCCTCATCAGAAGAGTGTGTTGTCAAACTTTGGAGTTTTTGCCAATCTGGTGGATGAGGAAAATCTCTCTCTGTATTATGAGTGAGGTTAAGAATCTTTTCAATGTTTAAGAGCCCTTTACATTTCCTTTTCTCTGAACTCTTTTATTATGTCCTTTGTTTACATTCCTACTGGGTTTTTTGGCTATTTTCTTGTTGATTTCTATGAGCTCTTTATATTTTAGAAAAAAATTAATCTTTTGTGTTGCAATTGTTTTTTGTTTGTCATTTGTCTTTGCTACTGTTTTCTGCTAAGTTTTCAATTAATATGTAGTCATAGTTATAAATAATTTCTTTTATAGATTCTGGATTTTGAGTCATAATTAGAAAGACACTATCCACTCAAAAGTTATAAAATCATTCATCTGTGTTTTCTTCCAGTGACTAAGTTTTCATTTTCTACATTTAAATATTTAATCAATTTGGAATTTATCCTCATATATTGATCTAGTGTCATCTTTTCCAGATGTTTACCCAGGTATTCCAACTTTCTTCTTCTTGTTCTTTTTTTCCTTTTTGAGTCAGGGTCTCACTTTGTTGCCCAGGCTGGAGTACAGTGTTGTGATCATGAGTCACTGTAGCCTCGACCTCCTGGGCTCAGGTGATCCTCCCACCTCAGCCTCCCAAGTAGCTGGGACTACACCAGGCTAGTTAAAAACATTTTTTTGTAGAGACCAGCTCTCCCTATGTTGCCCAGGCTGCTCTTGAACTCCTGGACTCAAGCCATCCTCCCACTTTGGGCTTCTGAAGTGCTGGGATTATAGGCATGAGCCACCATGCCCAGCCTCCAACTTTTTTTATTACTACTTGACTCTCACAACTAAAAAAATTATTACCAAGAATATTACCAAGATAAAAAAAATTAAATACATTTTAAAAAGAGTGCCAGAGAAGCCCTCATGATGGCCTGTGAAGAGGGCAGAGAGGAAGTGGGAAGGTTGCACCCTCCCCCACCTCTGAGTCCCTGGCCCCCACTGGATGACTGGATGCCATCTTTGTAGAGGCGTCTATCCTAGGGCTGTTTTGTTAGGCAGGGACACTTGGCCGCAAACAGTAAAACAGGGCTCTGACTACCGATGCTAATGAGGGGCTTTTGGGGGGTACTGGCCAAGCTCAAACTCTGGGAAAGCGAGTTGGCTACCACACCCTGTGTCGGATGAAGAGGAGCAGCTCCGGGCACTGCGTGGAATTCCCTGTCCCAGGATGACTCAGCGCCAGCTAACTTCCTGTGTGTCTGTCTGCGTTTAGGGTTCCAGTCCTTGGGAGAGAGATTTTCATTAGCCAGCTTGGTCACTTGCCTGTCCCTTGTCAGCAGGGGTCCAAGTCCTGGGATTAGCCAGGAACCATGTACGGGAACCATGTATATGTGTGAGGGGGTGTTGAGGAGCTGTTTCTCCAAAGCAAGAAATGCTGGGCAACAAAACCAAACAAAGCTCCGCAGCGGCTGTCCCTCCACAACGTTTGTAAAAATAGCAACAATAAAAATAGCAACGATTTGCTGACTCCTTCCCCGGGGCTGGGATCTATGTGAAGTATTTTACCTCATTTACTTTCTTAGCAGCTCTGTGGGGTGGGAATTGCTCTCTCCCACTACAGGTAAGGAAGCTGAGACTGAAGAGAGGATAAGAGACGTCTCTGAGATACAGCTTGTCAGTGGCATAACCAGGATACAAATCTGGTTGTGTCCACCCCAACCCAGCCTCTGCATTGTAACCATCAGGCAGCATCGCTTTCTGAGTGGGGCTGAGTGTACTCCATGGGAAAATCAGCTTCTGCACGTTGTGCTGCTGACCTTCTGGCTCCACGGGCTTAAAACACAGCTACAGATGTAACTCTGCTATACAGGGCTCCTTCGTGTCCCCATCAGTCATCCTTGGGATTGGCACTTGCTCTCATGCTCCGCACCTGCTGCCTACAGCAGTTCCAAGGATAAAGGATTCTCATTCATTCTCTCACCACAGCTGTTTTTGGGCAAAGGATTGCTGAGCTGGACTGGGCAACCACACCAGGGTACCAGCGCTCGCTACATGCATGCACAGACCTCCCTTGACCCTGTAGCCAATGCCTCGGTCAGCCAGTGCACCTGTACTCTCTCTCCCCTTGGGTTAGGGTCCTTCTCCGTTAGGTACAATGCACAGGAAATCGAGGGGTGGCCTTTGTCCCAGCTGTCTTAATCACCACATTCTTCAGGTCAGTAACCACCGCATTGGAGAGGATTCACGCAGCTCATGTGTAAACGAGAGCCACTTTTACCACCTGTCCTGAGACCCTCCGGGTGTGCCTGGATGGCTGAATTAGAACTGGGTGCTGCCCCTGCTCCTCACCCCTGAACTCACCCCACAGTGCTTCATCCTAGCTCCCCCAGCTTGCCCGCCATCCCCTCCCATCAGCTAGTGTTTCCTGAAAGATTCTCCAAGTCCAGCAGTGTGCTGACTCCTCTGGCCGCACCCAAGTCTGGAATGTCTTCCAATTCCCTCCCTTTCCCTTTCACGACTCAGGGATCTTCGAAATTCTGTTGTTCCCTGGGGCAGGCAGCTCCTGTTGGGGTGTGGCGGGTAGCTGGCCACAGTCATAGAAACGCTGTGATTGATTTAAGTACTAAATTACACACTCATCGTGGCAAAAGTACTGCTCCTCCCTATGGGACCTCTTTAGGGCTGAGAGAATTGTGTGTCTTTCTCCCTTGGATGCACGGTGTTGGGGGCACAGGCCCCCCCAGCAGAGGCCTCGGTGTGCATAGCAGCTGCCTCTGAGCAGTCATGTGGGCCACGCAGCTGAGGACGGCCACAGGGGAGCTTTCTCCTCCAGGTGATCTGGAATAGGGAATGCTGGCAGCTCTCCAGTGAACACCAGAGAAACCTCTCTCCCCATCTGCACAGAGCAGGGAGCATGGGAATGATGACCAGCGTTCAGAGGGAACTGCTGGGCCCAGTGGTCATTCCTTGCCTGGGCAGAAGCTGTACAACATGGCCCATGACTGCTCCAGACGGCCTTCTGCTGCTCTCCGCTCTTCTCAGAGGACAAGTCTGACCACCCAGTTTAAAGTATAACCTGACTCCAGGATTCTTACCCTGGTCTTTCCCTTCCCCAGTGCACTTGAACCTGCAACACAGACTAAAATGTACTTTTCATGCTTTTTGTTTATTTTCTGTCTCTCCACTAGAATATAATTCCACAGGGGCAGGCTGAGACTTTTGCCAGTTTCGTCCAGGATGTATTCCAAGCGTCTAGAGCAGTGTGGGTGTGTAGGAGGTGCTCAAGAAATACTTGTTAAGTAAATGAAGGATTCACTCATATCCTAAATGAAGGATCCCCCAGTGTCTGGTTCTTTTAAAACATGTTCACAAATCCTGTGACACTGCTCCTTTTAAAAGTAGAGGTAATTCCCTCTCCCTGAATGTGAGCTGACCTGAGTGACTGACTCCTTTCCAGTGAGTAGAATGTGGCAGAAGCCATCCTGTGTGACTTCTGAGGCTGGGTCATAAAAAGGACAGTGTTGGTCTGGCTTGCTCTCCCACGAGCAAGTGGAGGATGTCAGCAGCCCTGTGAGGACACTCAGGAACCTTCAGAGGCCCTCATGGGGAGGCAGTGAAGCTGTGTGAGTGAGCCGTTTTGAAAGCAGTGCCCCCAGATGGCTGCAGCCTTAGCCGACGACTTGACTGTAACCTCATCAGAGTCTCCAAACCAGGACCACCCATAGAAGGCACTCCTGAATTCCTGTCCCACAGCCATTGTGAGGATAACGCATCCTTAGGATTGTGTTAACCTACTGCGCTGGGGTTAATTTGTTACACAGCAACAGAGAACGAATAGAATTTCAGAGTCACCTAGTGCATTTGAAATATGACTTGCTTTAAAAAAAACTTAATTCGTGCCCAGCGTTACAGCAAAGCACTACTGGCAAAGTGAACTATAGCTGCAGATGTGGAAATAGAGAGTGTGTAGGTTTGGGGCAAAGAGATCTGGTTTGGAGCTATAAAAAATAAAAAGATTGGCTGGCTGGGTGTGGTGGCTCATGCCTGTAATCCCAGCACTTTGGGAGGCTGAGGTGGAAGATCATGAGGTCAGGAGTTCAAGACCATCCTGGCCAATATGGCGAAACCCCGTCTCTACTAATAATACAAAAATTAGCTGGGCGTGGTGGTGTGTGCCTGTAGTCCCAGCTACTCAGGAGGCTGAGGCAGGAGAATCTCTTGAACTCGGGAGGCGGAGGTTGCAGTGAGCTGAGATTGTGCCATTGCATTCCAGCTTGGGTGAAAGATAAGGCTCTGTCTCAAAAAAAAAAAAAAAAAAAGATTATCATGGTCCCAAATTTGGCACTTACCTTGGGAATGTTATGTGGGAAGTGGTGAGTCCCTGGGGAAAGCCTGTGTTCGTAGTGAAGATGATACAGGGCTTGAGCCCTAACCCATGGTACATGCTCAGTGAAGACACCTGTCCACCGATTCAAGCGCCCATTGTGGGTTTATTAATACCTCTTGCACGTGATGCAGGGTGGGGCTGGGGTCTGCGCAGCAGCTCCCAAACTCGACGCAACGAAGGCTGCAGCTGTTATTGCTGTCTTCACTTCACTTCAGAGTGACCTTAAATTATATCCCCTAGTGATGAGACAGCCAGAATAGTATACCCTTGAGGAGGCTAATTAACCCCCAACAGGATACACAAGCTAGAAAATCACCACTTGGAGAGCTGTGTAGCCTCCCAAATCCTCACCGGAGCCATGGCTCTGTAGCACATTTCTATTTAGTGCCACAAATGGTGACAGACGAGAGGCTCTGGGGACCTTCTGCCCTTCTGCCACCAAGGATCACCAGCCAAGCCTGACGACTTGATCTGGCATTGATGTTTGGTCCCTGCAACCCACTCCCACGCTGACATCTCTGCCTGCACACCTCACCCAGGTGTAGATATGGCTGGTCTGGATGGCCATTAAGTCAATGTAAAGAAACTTGACCCTTATGAGAATAATTGGCTTGGCTTTTTTTTTTAAGACAGGTCTGTCAGCCAGGCTGGAGTGCAGCGTTACCACCATGACTCACTGCAGCCTTGACCTTTCGGGCTTAAGCAATCCTCCTGCCTCAGCCTTCCTAGTAGCTGGGACTAAATATGTGTACCCCCACCCACCACACTTGGATAGTTTTTATTTTCTGAGACAAGGTCTTGCTCTACTGTCCAGGCTGGAGTGCAGTGGTGCAATCTCAGCTCACTGTAACCTCTGCCTCCTGGATTCAAGCTGTCCTCCCCACCGCAGCCTCTCAAGTAGCTGGGACTATAAGCACATGCCACAATGCCCAGCTAATTTTTAATTCTTTAAATTTTTTGTGGAGATGAGGTTTCTCTAGGTTGCCCAGGTTGGTTTCAAACTCCTGAGCTCAAGCAATCCACCTGCCTCAGCCTCACAAATTGCTGGGATTACAGGCGTGAGCCACCACACCCTGCCTGCTGGGCTAATTTTTTTTTTTTTTTTTGGTAGAGATGGGATGTCATCATGTTAATCTGTCTGGTCTCAAACTCCTGTGCTCAAGTGATCCTTTCACTTTGGCCTCCCAAAGCGTGGGCTTAGCTTTTGACAGGATGATTGCATTCACCTTTGGCTCAAATTCTCATCTCTGTAACCCACCAGATTATGATGGGGGGAAAAAGGGAGAGGGCTTTAGTCACTTTCTGTGCCGGCAATTCCTTCTATCAGCTTTACTTAACAGTTGGAAAAAGAGAGACCCAGAAAGGGTGGGTGTTTAGGAGGCCTGTGGTAGAGAAGCCTGACTTTTCTGGAGACCTTGCCTGCTAGTAGTAATAATAATAGTAATAACAATAGTAGTAGTAAATATTTATTGAGCATTCGTTCTCTGCCAGTGGCTGCTAAGCATTTAATGTCTATTTTCTTGTTTGAAACTTCTGACCCCCCTGTGAGGCAGGCACTATTTTATTCCCATTGAATACATGAGGAAGCTGAGGTCCGGTACAGTGGTTTGCTCAAGGTGAAATCTGAAGTCGGTTCTCACTCTAGGTCCACCTACAAAACACTGCATGTCTTTAACTAGAATATGGTCACTGTCATGAACATTGGTGGTTTCTGAGAGGCTGCCTGTGTCCAAGGTTGGCAAACATGTTACATCTTAAGACTGTGATATCCAGACACTGCCTGACATCAACGAATGAAAAGGCAGAAACCAAAAAGTAGGCCCAGTCCTGAGCCACCCCTCCATCAGGCAGCACATGTTCACAGTGTTCATAATACCCCTCCATGCTGCAGCACATGTTCACAGTGTTCATAATACCCCTCCATCATGCGGCACATGTTCACAGTGTTCATAATACCCCTCCATCATGCAGCACATGTTCACAGTGTTCATAATACCCCTCCATGCTGCAGCACATGTTCACAGTGTTCATAATACCCCTCCATCATGCGGCACATGTTCACAGTGTTCATAATACCCCTCCATCATGCAGCACATGTTCACAGTGTTCATAATACCCCTCCATCATGCGGCACATGTTCACAGTGTTCATAATACCCCTCCATCATGCAGCACATGTTCACAGTGTTCATAATACCCCTCCATCATGCAGCACATGTTCACAGTGTTCATAATACCCCTCCATCATGCAGCACATGTTCACAGTGTTCATAATACCCCTCCATGCTGCAGCACATGTTCATAATGTTCATAATACCCCTCCATCATGCAGCACATGCTCACAGTGTTCATAATAGCCCTCCATCATGCAGCACATGGTCACAGTGTTCATAATAGCCCTCCATCATGCAGCACATGTTCACAGTGTTCATAATACCCCTCCATCATGGAGCACATGCTCACAGTGTTCATAATACCCGTCCATCATGCAGCACATGCTCTCAGTGTTCATAATACCCCTCCATCATGCAGCACATTTTCACAGTGTTCATAATACCCCTCCATCATGCAGCACATGCTCACAGTGTTCATAAAACCCCTCCATCATGCAGCACATGCTCACAGTGTTCATAATACCCCTCCATGCTGCAGCACATGTTCACAGTGTTCATAATACCCCTCCATCATGCAGCACATGTTCACAGTGTTCATAATACCCCTCCATGCTGCCACACATGTTCACAGTGTTCATAATACCCCTCCATCATGCAGCACATGCTCACAGTGTTCATAATACCCCTCCATGCTGCAGCACATGCTCACAGTGTTCATAATACCCCTCCATGCTGCAGCACATGCTCACAGTGTTCATAATACCCCTCCATGCTGCAGCACATGTTCACAGTGTTCATAATACTCCTCCATCATGCAGCACATGTTCACAGTGTTCATAATACCCCTCCATCATGCAGCACATGTTCACAGTGTTCATAATACCCCTCCATGCTGCAGCACATGTTCACAGTGTTCATAATACCTCTCCATGCTGCAGCACATGTTCACAGTGTTCATAATACCCCTCCATGCTGCAGCACATGTTCACAGTGTTCATAATACCCCTCCATGCTGCCACACATGTTCATAATGATGATCCTGGATTAAACAGAAAGGTTAAATTACGTTCTTTGCTTTAAAATATAGAGAGGTAAATGCTGTGTTTTACAGTGATTACCTCCCACCTTCAGAAATGATTACAACGTTGGGAAAAGTACTGGTTCTCAAGGGAAGTTTTTGGTTATCTGTGCCGAACCATATTCCTTAGTGCTGGTGGGTAACTGAGGTATTGTAACATCCTAACATACTGGCATGCTTTGAGATGATGCAACTTTCCCCATTTTGTGTAGGTGAACCAAGAGAAGAGGAATTTCCAGTGTGCTACTAATACGGTTTGGCTGTGTCCCCGCACAAAATCTCATCTTGATTTGTAATAGTTCCCATGTGTCAAGGGGAGAACCAGGTGGAGAGAACTGAATCACGGGGGTGGTTCACCCATACTATTCTCATGATAGTGAGTTATCACCATATCTGATGGTTTTATAAGGAGCTTTTCCCCATTTGCTTGGCACTCATTCTCTCTCCTGCCACCCGTGAAGAGGTGCCTTCTGCCATGACTGTAAGTTTCCTGAGGCCTCCCCAGCCATGTGGTACTGTGAATCAATTAAATCTCTCTCTTTTTTAAAATAAATTATCCAGTCTCAGGTATTTCTTCACAGCAGCATGAGAATGTACTAATACAGCTGTCATTGGCTCCTCTCTGCTCTGATTAAAACTCATTATGGGCTGCTGCAGGTTCAGCTCTCTGGTTCATCTGAATAGATACATCTGAATCTGTACCTTGTAAGAATGGTTGATAGAGCAGGTGTTCTTGGACACCACTTCCACACATTGATAAAATGATGTTTACATTAGTACTAGTAGCCTTTATGGAGTGTCAGCTTTAGGCCCAGGTCCTGCATTAGGCACTGCACATACTATTTCTTTTAATTTTTTCAATTGCTCCGTTGGGGTAGTATTGTTACGCCCATACACAGATAAGAAAGCAATGCTCAGTTAGTTTAAGCAACTAATTCAGGATTACAGAGAAAATCAGTAATTGAGGAACAGATTTGCTGATAGATTTTTCTGAAATATTTCCAAAATAAAATATGTAATATTATAATCACAAAATATATTATGTGATTATAAGATTATAAAGTTATGTTAATTTTTCTTTAAACCCACATATATGTAATCTATTCACTCAGAATGAGAGCTGTCCTTTAACACAGTCATCTTGGAAGACTATAACATCTCTCGAATATTATCTAAATGCTTGCATTTTCTCTTGGAAAATAGTATTTACAACTAGTTTACACTCCCCTCCACGCTTGGTTTCCTTTGGCTTCAGCCAGGTTTGACCAAATACTGTAATGGTAATTCCCAGTTTGATCGCATATTTTGGTCACCAGATTTACTTTCAAATAATTTCAATTGTTTCCAAATAATCAAATCCACTCAAGGAGGAAGATTTGACGCTAAGGAGAATTACTTCAAAAAATCCATAGCAGGCTCTAGGAGGGATTTTTAAATGTAGTGAGTAAGGCAGTGTAGAAGGGTGTACAAAGCACCACGTGAATGTGTGAACTCTGATGTATTTGCTCGAATAATGAATAAGGCAGTCCTACTGCCTGAAGTCACCCGGCATGTTGCACGAACCCCTCCCGGGCTCAGCCTTCTTCCCTTACACTTTGTTGGCTGCCGCGAGTTTCTCAGCTGAGATGGAATTCAGAAGCCCACGAATGACACCGTGTCTCATTTGGTACAACAATCATTGCAAAATTTCATGATAATTTAGTATCTCGACTCTCTTGTGAAGACATACTCTCCTTAGGTATTCACTCCTCCCCTGAAGGGCTTTTCATAGGCTTCTGATTTGGATTTAGGAACATTGGTATGGGGGATGGGTGAGAGAAACCTGGGCTTAAAGGAGCTCTATTGTTAGGGGTTTGAGGCTTTCCTTACATTAGGTGAGTGTAGACAGAATAACAGAAGGGAAAGAGGTAAGAGTAGCCAACGGGACAGATGCTGTGGTAAATGTTTGTAACATCTTCTTTTTGTCCTCCCACTGGTTCTGCCATCACGAAGCTTGAATTATCTCTGGGTGGTGTAGGCTTTGGGGTTGAGAAGCTAATTTTTCTTGGTGCTTCCCTTAACTCCAACAGATCAAGTCTTGATTCTGTCACTTACAATCCACAAGCATTTTCTCTGCCCCTCACATCTAGAATGGAGCCAAGAAATATCTAGTACCATGGTAGTAAACCAGCTCAAGGTTGGTTTGAACTTGACGTCACTAAAACTAGGAACTGTTCAATGGTATTTAGGATAGCCTCAGCATTCAGCGTCATTATCAAACAACATACATTTATTTATTTATTAGAGACTGGGTCTTGCTCTGTTGCTCAGGCTGATCTGTTGCAGTGGCATGATCATAGTTCATTGTAACCTCAAACTCTAGGGTTCAAGTGATCCAGCTGCCTCAGCCTCCTGACTGACCAGGACTACAGGTGACATTACCATGCCTGGCTAAATCTTTTTTGTTTCGTAGAGATGGAGTCTTGCTATATTGCCCTGTCCTCAAGCAGTCCTCCCACCCTGACCTCTCAAAGTGCTAGGATTGAGCCAGACATGGTGGCTCACACCTATAATTCCAGCACTTTGGGAGGCCAAGGTGCATAGATCACTTGAGTCCAGGAGTTTGAGACCAGCCTGGCCAGTATGGTGAAACTCCATCCTTACTAAAAATACAAAAATTAGCCAGGTGTGGTGGTGCTCATCTGTAATTCCAGCTTCTTAGGAGGCTGAGGCACAAGAATCACTTAAACCCAGGAGGCAGAGGTTGCAGTGAACAGAGATTGTGCCACTGGACTCCAACCTGGATGACAGCAACACTCTGTCCCAAATTTTTTAAAAGGAATATTTTTAAAAAGTGCTAAAATTACAACCATGAGTCACCATGCCTAACCAGCATTTATTGAGACGCTAATGAGCAGGTAACTCATAATAGATTAATGAGTGTGATTTCTTAGTGCCTCACAGGTAAATGAGGCACTAAGAAATCATACTCATTAATCTATTAGATTAATCTATTAGATTAGATTAGAATCTATTATGTTCCTTTTTTTGAGATAAGGTCTCACTCTGTTACCCAGGCTGGAGTGCAGTACATAATCACAGCTCATTGCAGCCTTGACCTCTTAGGCTCAGGTGATCCTCCCATCTCAATCTACAGGTATGTGCCACCACCACCAGCTAATTTTTCATAGAGACGGGTTTTGTCATTGATACGGTTTGGCTCTGTGTTCTCACCCAAATCTCATGTTGAGTTGTAATTCCCATGTGTTGGAGAAGGGGCCTGGTGGGAGGTGATTGACTTATTGGAATGGACTTCTCCCTTGCTGCTCTTGTGATAGCAAATGAGTTCTCATGAGATCTGATTGCTTTAAGAGTGTGTAGCACTTCCCCTTTGTCCTTCTGCCATGATTGTAAATTTCCTGAGGCCTCCTAACATGCTTCCTGTGTAGCCAATGGAACTGTGAGTCAATTAAACCTCTTTTCTTCATAAATTACCAGGTCTCAGGTGGTTGTTTGTAGCAATGTGAGAATGGACTAATGTAGTCATGTTGTCCAGGTTGGAATTTATTATGGGCTATTTAAACAAGAGATCCTAAAATTTTAGCACAAATAACAATTACCTTGAGAACTTATTTGAAATGCATGCAAATCAGCCTCATCCCTTGAAATTCAGGCCCTTGGTGAGCCTGAGCATCTTGAGGATCTCACAGTTGATGCTGATACATGCATAAGTCTGAGAACCAGTGGTCTTTGTGGAGTACCGGGAGCCTGTGGAAAAAAACTCAAGAACTCTGAAAAGACGTGATCATTTAAAAAGTAAAATTAATATATCTTTACTCTCTTTATGTATTCTTTTTTCACCTAAGGGAGAATCAATATTTGTTGAGCATTTGAAATGTATTTAGTGCATTGCACACTGTATCAGTCAAAATCCAGTCAGGAAAAATGGAAATCATGCCAAGTACTTCAACCAGAGGGTATTTAATACAGTAAGTGGATTTCACAGGTGTTGGAACAACCAAAAAGGGGCAGGGAGATTGGTAAGTACAGGAAGCAATCTTAGAGCTAGAGGAGCAAAAGAAAGAGGCACGGTTAGAACATAGGAATACAGAGGTAGGGTCAACATCTTAGGAGCTGGGCTGCTGCAGGACCATTGGGTATCTGGTAGTGGCACTGCCAAGGGGACACTGTGTGGCTGTTGATGGGAGAGTGGCTTAACCCTGAGGCTAGTTGTGTCGAGAGATACTAGAGTTACAGCCGTCTAAAAGAAGGTGGAAGAAGAGTCCTTTCTTCTCTCCTTCTGCCTTCTAATCTCCCAGTTGTGCCTTCCAATTGCAGACCCAAACTGGAAATAGACCAGCAAGGGAATTTGGAAAATGTAATTTTCAGACTCCGAGCCCTCACATTCCAAATTGGAATACAGAAAGGTATGCACAGAACCGAGAGAGAACAGATAATGGCAAGCACACAGTCCATTTCTTTAATACTCTGCAACAGTCACTAGTGAGCAGAGCCAAAGTTCAAAGCAGAAAGTCGAATACCAGAATCTTTGCTTTTCCCACGGCAGCAGGCTTTAAGCACTTTAGCTCTAAGCTTACGTTTATATTTTGTCCTTGACTTTTTTCTCTCTTAACATTTATTTACACTGCCAGATCTTTTGCTAAGTGCTTAGATTATGCTAATCCTATTTAATTAAAATTTTGTTTAATTTACTGTATTTTTAAAATATGGAACGCTTTACGAATTTGCGTGTCATCCTTGTGCAGGGGCCACGCTAATCTTCTCTGTATTGTTCCAATTTTAGTATATGTGCTGCCGAAGCGAGAACTATCCTATTTAATTCTGAAAACAGTACAGGTAACATTGATGGAAAGTTGCCCAGTAAACAAATGAATGAGAAAACTCATTTCTTGAGTTGTGAAATGTGTGTGTGTGTGTAACAGGAAAGATTAAATATACAGAAAATACCGTAATTAAATAAGAATATTGTCCTAAATTATTCAGCATACAGTGAGGATCCTGTTCTCCGGAAACTTCCTGCTTAGGTCTGAAATGAAGACTTAACTACATAGAACAGCCTGCGTATAAAGAAAACTTCAAGGCCAAGGAATGCTCTGGAGAAAGTCGTTATGAATTGGGGTTGTTCAGGGAAGGTTTTGAGGAACAGATGAGATCTGAGGGAATGATGAAGGCAGGATGGGTATGGAGAAGTGGATAGAACATTCTACAATCTGAAGAGCTTGAGTAAAGGCTCAGAGGTGGGATATTAACACCTCATTTTGAATGACAGCAAAGAGACTGGGGAGATGGGTGAGAAGGGAACACTGATTGGGCTGTGGGTCTGAATCCTATTGTCTTTCCCAGAATCCATTCTCCTGTCTTTCCACAGTGATAGAAGTTAAAGCTGGGTGCATGACTAGCTTCCCTTGCAGATGGATGTGATAACGTAGCTTGATTCTGACTAATGGGATATCAGCTGGAGTGAAGTGTGAAGTTCCCAGGTCGGGTCCTTAAAATGAATGGGATCCTTCATGGTTTCTCTTTCCCCTTTACTGCCGGTCAGAGAGTAGAAGTGATATGGATTCATCTTGGACTGTGTGGGTAAGGACAGAATCTTAGGGTGAGTAGACAAACCATCTGGAAGAAGCCTAGATCCCTGACATTGACAAACTTCCCTACCAGCTCTGGACTAATCACACTGAGAGATAGGTGAGGGGGGATTTGATCTGAGAGCATAGGGGAATCATTGCTGTCAGGCAACCACAGAACTGAATTGGAGTTTGTGGCATTTGTGCCATCTGACATAGAGCTAGTTTCTCTAAATGTAGCATTACCTTATTCTACACATTTGCATAATTGCTACTAGGAATATCTTTTGGAAAGACCTTTTAGAGAATGGGTACAGCAGTGGGAAGAGTGATTTTCTTTCCATATGTCGAGCAGGGACAGACACTCAAGACTTCGGCCAACCATGTTCTGAAAGAATCAAGGGCTCGCTGCAAGCCCAGAAAGCTGCTATGAGATCTTACAGTTGGTGTGGGGGAGGTATTAAAAAACACTAATATTTCTGGAATGAAAGCTTTAATCAAATGCAAGAAAGATACCATAACTTAGAACAAATTGCTTTTGAAATCAAGTACATCGTTTGCAGATGACCTGACCTGGGTTTTTGGTTGGCTCTTTTCATAATAATCCCCATTAAAGGATAAGTCATTGCATGGGCTCCAAATTTGCAGCCTCTTTCTTTTCCCTTGGCAATAAGCAAAGGATCAGAATCAGACATGCGGAGGAGAGGGCAGAATTAATGTATTTAGGTTTTGAGTTCTTTCATGATGGAAGTTTGTGTCATTTTTTTTTGAAACTTGAGTGAAATTTACATAACATAAAATCGAGCATTTTAAAGTGAACAATTTAGTGGCATATAGTACATTCACTGTGTTGTGTAACAATCACCTCTATCTAGCCCTAAAACGGTTTCATCTCCCCAAAAGAAAACTGTACCCATTAGGCAGTTACTCCTCATTCTCCCCTCCCTCAATCCTTGGCACTCACCAATCTGCTTTTCAAGTCTATGGATTTAACTTATTTTGGATATTTTATATAAATGGAATCATACAATATGGGACTGTTGATGTGTGCCTTCTTTCACTTAGTGTCATGTTTCGAAGGTTCATCCAAACTGTAGCGTGTATCAGTACTTTGTTCCATTTCATGGCCAAATAATACTCCAATGAGTGTACATACTGCCTTTTGCTTATCCATTGGTCTGTTCATGGACATTTGGGTTGTGTTCACCTTTTGGCTATTATGAGAAGTGCTGCTGTGAACATGTGCAGGTATTTGGTACTAAGTGTCATTTCTTTTTTTTTTTTTTTTTTTTTTGAGATGTAGTTTCGCTCTTGTCACCCAGGCTGGAGAGCAGTGGTGGGATCTCAGCTCACTGCACCTCTGCCTTCCAGGTTCGAGAGATTCTCCTGCCTCAGCCTCCCAAGTAGCAGGGATTACAGGCACCTTCCACCATGTCGAGCTAATTTTTGTATTTTTAGTAAAGATAGGGTTTCGCCATGTTGGCCAGGCTGGTCTTGAACTTCTGACCTCAGGTGATCCATCTGCCTTGGCCTCCCAAAGTATTGGGATTACAGGTGTGAGCCACCGTGCCTGGCCCTAAGTGTCATTTCTAATGAATTTAAAACTTGGGACTCCCACAGGGGAGAATTAGGAGCATCCCCAAATCCCAGTTCTGATCCTTCTTCAACATGTAGGAGAAAAACATTGCATGTGTCCAGCTCTCGTTGTCCCTGCAGGTGTGGAGCAAAGTGGTCTGGGCATGAGGGTGGCAGAGCCATGGACCCTGGCTCCCTCCTAGCTGATCTCCTGGCTTCAAGCAATCCTCCTGCCTTGGCCTTCCAAAGTCCTAGAGTTATAGATGTGAGCCACTGCACCTGGCCACCTCACACATCCTGAAAGGTGACTTCCTGGTTCATATTGGAAAAACACAATTTCTCAGGTTAGAGCAGAAGAGACCCCAGGCCTCCTGATGGGAGACAGAGAATTAAGAAATGGGCCACTTCTGCTAACATAATCATAGCTATTATTTATTAAGCATTGATTGAAAGCTAGACATTACCTTATTTAATTGAACAACCTATGAAGCAGACACTATTATTCCCATTTTATAGATGAGGAAATCAAGGCTAAGAAATCATGCATACTTCTTTAAGTTTACGGAGCTGGTAAATGGTGAGGCCAGGGATCAAACTCAGGCCATGTGACTCCATGCTAGGACATTCAAACTCAACTCCCACAAGGGATCTACCACGAGCTGGGCTGGGAAGCAAGGGCTCTGGCTGGGAATGGATTCTGGGGACCAGATGGATGATCCTGGAGAGGATCCAGAGAGCCAAGAGAGGAGGGCGATGCAGCAAACTGGAGCAGAAGGCCAGGCTCATCCGGGGAAAGAGCGGCCCCGGACCCAACTGGCTGCAGCACAGAGCACTGCACACAGCACAGCTCACCAGATGGTTCATGTGTTGATCAGCATTGACGTGGACCCAGGGGTGCTGGGGACGATCAACTTTGAAGCTGCGTCCTCCTAGGATGTTTTGATCATCATGGTGGAATAAGCACCTAAGATGATGCTGTGGCACATGGTGGGCGCTCAGTAAAGACCTGGTGAAGGGATAAACTAACACGTGTGGCTTCTCTATGTCACTGGAGCTCTGTATAGCTTCTATATGCATATAGCTTCTCTCTGCACGCAGCTTTATACGGTGAGGACACTGCATTTGCTTTGCCTCTGGCCACTTGATAGCGTTTCTGTTACTACTCTCAAGAGCCTGGATCCATAGTGTCTCAGACAACTTTAAAGGGCCATCAACAGTGTGTATTCGTTTCCTGAGGTTGCTGTAACAAATTAACACGGATTTGGCGGCTTCACAGAAATTCGTTCTCTTTCGGTTCTGGAGGCCAGAAGTCTGAAATCAAAGGTGTCCAGTGCTCTAGGGGATTCCCTGCCCCTTCCAGCTGCTGATGGCTCTAGGCTTTCCGTGGTTCATGATGGCATACCTCCAACCTCTATCTCTATCTTCACAAGGCTTTCTTCTCTGCCTCAAGTGTCCCTCTGTCCTTCTCTTACAAGGAAGCTCATCACTGGATTTAGGATCTGCCTAGATGTCAGGATTATCTCACCTTGAGATCCTTAACTTAATTATATTTGCAAAGACTCTTTGGCTAAATAATGTAACATGTGCAGGCTGTGGGGGTTATGAGCATACCTTTTGGGGGGTCACCATTAAACTTACTACACAGGCCCTGAAGCCCCAGACAGGGGAGTCACTGGTCCCAGTGGGGTTGAACTCCCTCTGTGTTCAATGCTCATTCTCTCACGGTTGCTGCAGAGTGGGCTGCCTGCCCCAGAACTCTCCCCTGTAACCACTTGGTAAAACCCCTGATGAAGAGTGACCGACAGGAGTGAAGAGAAGAAAATCCAGAGACCTGGGCTGATGGCCAGGTCCCATAAAAGTAGTTCAGCTAGGAAAGGTCAAAGGGAGCTCTCCTGGCAGTTTTTAGGAATGCAATAAAAATTCCTTGAGCAGCCTGGAGGCAGCACAGGTGACAAGGTTCCCTAGGGAGCAGAGAGAGTCATTAGAGGAGCAGGACGGGGGAGTAGAGTAATCGTAATAAGGCTCAGCTTGGATTCCCCTAGCCGCCCTTCTGTTTGGCCACTCTGAAGCCATGTTTCCTTTACCTTCTCCCAATACCAGCCTTGTTTTTCAGCTGAAGACTCTGGACTCTTAACTTGCTGACTCCTAAGACTCAGGCTATAGTCCTGGGAGTGTGTGATGGTTAATTTTACATGTCAACTTGTCTGGGCCAAGGTGTCCAGATCAAACATGGTTCTGGACATTTTGGGGAGGGTTTTTTTGGGGGATGAGTTGCATGTTAAAAATCTAAGGACTTTTAGAAAAGCTGTCACCCTCCATAATGTGTGTGGGCCTCACCCAATGGGTTGAAGGCCTGAACAGAACAGAAGGCTGACCTTCCCTCCTGCCGCCAGCAAGATTCTGACTGGAGCAGCAACGCTGCAACACCTCCCTCCTGGATCTCCAGCCTGCTGGCCATTCCTTCCGTTTTGGATTTGCCAGCCCCTGTAATCTCTTAAGTAAATTCCTTAAAATAAATCTCTCTCTGTACACATCCTATTGGCCATATTTCTCTGGAGAACCTTGACTCATACAGATCATCTCCACCTTCCCAGTCTAGGCAGCAGCCTCTTTTCTGGGCTCTGTACTCACCTTATGCACCTTCCTTCTGCCTCTGATCTCTATCCAGATCCTAGCTTCAAGTTCAGAAAATTGGCTTTTAACATGGATAAGAAACTCATTTGGGGTCTCTAGTATATATCTCTTTGTTTCAAACAGCTGATTACAATTTTACCCCAGCCAGGAGCCATCACACCCACTGGCTCGATAGGATTCATGGAAGCAACATTTGAATGATGGGGAATGTCAGGGAAACAGAATAATGGTACCAGCCCAGCTAGGGGAGCAGAGGGGTCAGCCAGGCTGAGTCAGCCAGGATGGCAGCACCAATGCAAGTAAATACAGGGATGCAGCTGTGGGCGACAGCTCATTAGGCTCTCCCAGCAAGCAAGGTGCTAAGGTCAGGGCAGAGCTGAGCCCAGGAATGTCAGGGTCATGTGGATAAAGACCCACCTGGCAGGAATCAGAAAGAGGTCATGAACCAGGGGGTGTGAAGAAACAGGAGCAGAGGGCCTAACAAATTTTACTGGCAAGGGGAATTGTTTTAGCTGCCTTTTAGCCCTGTTTTTGCCACTCACTAAAGGGAAGTCACCATGTGGTGATAGGAAACCTTGTCAGTGCTGGGAGAAAAGCCCTTTGACAACCCAGCACAGGGAAATGCAGAAATTGGCCTTCTCATCTGCAAGATGAAGTTATCTTCTGTATAACCTTGGAGGGACACAGCGGCACCCTGCAGGCTAGACGGAGCACTCTGGGCAGCATAGCTTCATGCTGTGCATTTGAAGCATACCCAGACTTTAGAAATCTAGGAACAAACTATGGCTGGTTTTGAAATTTACTGGGTGTCCTGGCTAGCTCCACCCTCTGCCTTTATCTTTGACAAGGTTGTTTTATAACTGTAGAGATAGATACTTGCCTGTAGGAAACTAATGGTCATAATCCCTGTCCATAGGAATGCAAATTGTGTCCAGTGGAATGTGGCTGATGATCACCCTGCGGACAGTGAACAGTTTTGCCAGTTTTTCAGTCATTTGTCAATGCATTCAGCATTTCTCATCTGACTATAAATGCGTGGAATTTTGAGTTCTGTTTTGAACTCTCTTTTGTAATAGCTACGACATTACCTGGTTTAAATGCTGGAGTCCCTTGTTAATGAGTCAAAAAAAATCTTGGACATGGGATCACTTTATATCTGTATGCAAGTAATGATTTCAATTATATATGCTTTTAAAAATAAGATTCTTTCAGCTAATAATTTTTATTTATGTATTTGCTTATTTATTTTTGAGATGGGGTCTTACTCTGTCACCCAGACCAGAGTGCAGTGGTGCAATCGTAACTGTTAACTCCTGGGTTTAAGCCATCCTCCGGCTTCAGCCTCCTGTGTAGGTGGGATTAAGGTCTGTGCCACCACACCTGGCTTACCTTATTATTTATTTATTTATTTATTTATTTTTGAGACAGACTCACTCTGTCCCCCAGGCTGCAGTACAGTGGTGCAATCTTGACTCACTGCAACCTCTGCCTCCAGGGTTCAAGCAATTCTCTCACCTTAGCCTCCCAAGTAGCTGGGATTACAGGTGCCTGCCACCATGCCCAGCTAATTTTTTATTTTTATTTTTATTAGAGACAGGGTTTCACTATGTTGGTCAGGCTGGTCTTGAACTCCTGACCTCAAGTAATCTGCTCACCCCGACCTCCCAAAGTGCTGGGGTTGCAGGTGTGAGCCACCACACCCAGCCTACTTTTTTAAAAGTTATTCCTTAACAGAGCCTGACCATTCTCAAGCACTCTCCCAAAATGAGACTGCTTTGTCTCATTTAATTTCCTCCGCAACAAACAAATACTGTAAATTAATGTGTACTAAAATCATGTAACTGAAGTTTAATATGTGCATATAATGAGACTAAACCTTGCAAGCAAATAGAAACACATTCAAAATGTCCTCCCCTCCCTTTTTTTTTTTTCTTTGAAAGTTTTGAGTTTATTAAGCTTCTTGTGAAAAATCCACAATGGCCACAGACAACATCATTGCAGCATCTTTACTCCTGCGGCGGTGATCCAATCCGCAGCTCACTTTTTGCCAGCGCCAACGTTGACCTTTGCAGTCCCCTGACTTCCTTCATTCGGTTCTTGCGTTCCTCTTGTTGCCTTCTTGAGGGCTTTTTCTTCTCACGCAGGCCATGCCTTGCATGTCTATGTTTGGGTTCCTTTTGCTTTGCATAATCCAGGGAATCATCAATCATGCCAAAGCCAGCTGTCTTGCCATCACCAACATGAGTTCTCAATCCAAATACAAAGATGACATCCCGTGAGGTCTTGTACATTTTGGCCAGTTTTCTCCAAATTCCTGTCTCAGGCACTGTTGCCTTCCCGGGGTGAAGGACATCAGTGACCATTTGTCTCCTCTGAAGTAGTCGGTTGGTCATGAAATTTCTGCTGTGGATAGTTACTGTGTCATTCATGATGGCAGCCTATCCTCAGACAGCCAGGGAGGAAAACAGCCTCTCCCTTTTCTTAAAGGGAGAGTATTGAAAGGGCCAAACAAATGCATATAAACTCGCCTTTCTCCTTCTTTAGGCCTAGCTGAACTTTGAGATACATCAGAAATACTGTATAGCATTTTATACTTAGGGCTGGGAATATGCTTCATGAAAGAGATTTAAAAGACTTACTGTGTTTTAAGAAAGGACAATGGTCATGTCAATAGTATAGAGATTTTTTACTTCCTTGATCCTGAAACTACCCAGGTGCCTCCTTCCCTCCCTGAAGATGACTGTGCTGTAAATGCATTCACTGTCAGGCCCTGGGCTGTAACTGCATCCACTGTCAGGGCCTGGGCTGTAACTGCATTCACTGTCAGGCCCTGGGCTATAACTACATTCACTGTCAGGGCCTGGGCTGTAACTACATTCACTGTCAGGGCCTGGGCTGTAACTACATCCACTGTCAGGGCCTGGGCTGTAACTGCATCCACTGTCAGGGCCTGGGCTGTAACTAACTGCCTCCACTGTCAGGGCCTGGGCTGTAACTGCATCCACTGTCAGGGCCTGGGCTGTAACTGCATTCACTGTCAGGGCCTGGGCTGTAACTGCATTCACTGTCAGGGCCTGGGCTGTAACTGCATCCACTGTCAGGGCCTGGGCTGTAACTGCATCCACTGTCAGGGCCTGGGCTGTAACTGCATCCACTGTCAGGGCCTGGGCTGTAACTGCATCCACTGTCAGGGCCTGGGCTGTAACTGCATCCACTGTCAGGGCCTGGGCTGTAACTGCATTCACTGTCAGGGCCTGGGCTGTAACTGCATCCACTGTCAGGGCCTGGGCTGTAACTGCATTCACTGTCAGGGCCTGGGCTGTAACTGCATCCACTGTCAGGGCCTGGGCTGTAACTGCATTCACTGTCAGGGCCTGGGCTGTAACTGCATTCACTGTCAGGGCCTGGGCTGTAACTGCATTCACTGTCAGGGCTTGGGCTGTAACTGCATCCACTGTCAGGGCCTGGGCTGTAACTGCATTCACTGTCAGGGCCTGGGCTGTAACTGCATTCACTGTCAGGGCCTGGGCTGTAACTACATTCACTGTCAGGGCCTGGGCTGTAACTGCATTCACTGTCAGGGCCTGGGCTGTAACTGCATTCACTGTCAGGGCCTGGGCTGTAACTGCATTCACTGTCAGGGCCTGGGCTGTAACTGCATTCACTGTCAGGGCCTGGGCTGTAACTGTATTCACTGTCAGGCCCTGGGCTGTAACTACATTCACTGTCAGGGCCTGGGCTGTAACTGCATTCACTGTCAGGGCCTGGGCTGTAACTGCATTCACTGTCAGGGCCTGGGCTGTAACTGCATTCACTGTCAGGGCCTGGGCTGTAACTGTATTCACTGTCAGGCCCTGGGCTGTAACTACATTCACTGTCAGGGCCTGGGCTGTAACTGCATTCACTGTCAGGGCCTGGGCTGTAACTGCATCCACTGTCAGGGCCTGGGCTGTAACTGCATCCACTGTCAGGGCCTGGGCTGTAACTGCATCCACTGTCAGGGCCTGGGCTGTAACTGCATTCACTGTCAGGGCCTGGGCTGTAACTGCATTCACTGTCAGGGCCTGGGCTGTAACTACATCCACTGTCAGGGCCTGGGCTGTAACTGCATTCACTGTCAGGGCCTGGGCTGTAACTGTATTCACTGTCAGGGCCTGGGCTGTAACTGCATTCACTGTCAGGGCCTGGGCTGTAACTGTATTCACTGTCAGGGCCTGGGCTGTAACTACATTCACTGTCAGGGCCTGGGCTGTAACTGCATTCACTGTCAGGGCCTGGGCTGTAACTGCATTCACTGTCAGGGCCTGGGCTGTAACTGCATCCACTGTCAGGGCCTGGGCTGTAACTGCATTCACTGTCAGGGCCTGGGCTGTAACTGCATCCACTGTCAGGGCCTGGGCTGTAACTGCATTCACTGTCAGGGCCTGGGCTGTAACTGCATTCACTGTCAGGGCCTGGGCTGTAACTGCATTCACTGTCAGGGCTTGGGCTGTAACTGCATCCACTGTCAGGGCCTGGGCTGTAACTGCATCCACTGTCAGGGCCTGGGCTGTAACTGCATTCACTGTCAGGGCCTGGGCTGTAACTACATTCACTGTCAGGGCCTGGGCTGTAACTACATTCACTGTCAGGGCCTGGGCTGTAACTGCATTCACTGTCAGGGCCTGGGCTGTAACTGCATTCACTGTCAGGGCCTGGGCTGTAACTGCATTCACTGTCAGGGCCTGGGCTGTAACTGCATTCACTGTCAGGGCCTGGGCTGTAACTGCATCCACTGTCAGGCCCTGGGCTGTAACTACATTCACTGTCAGGGCCTGGGCTGTAACTGCATTCACTGTCAGGGCCTGGGCTGTAACTGCATTCACTGTCAGGGCCTGGGCTGTAACTGCATTCACTGTCAGGGCCTGGGCTGTAACTGTATTCACTGTCAGGCCCTGGGCTGTAACTACATTCACTGTCAGGGCCTGGGCTGTAACTGCATTCACTGTCAGGGCCTGGGCTGTAACTGCATCCACTGTCAGGGCCTGGGCTGTAACTGCATCCACTGTCAGGGCCTGGGCTGTAACTGCATCCACTGTCAGGGCCTGGGCTGTAACTGCATTCACTGTCAGGGCCTGGGCTGTAACTGCATTCACTGTCAGGGCCTGGGCTGTAACTACATCCACTGTCAGGGCCTGGGCTGTAACTGCATTCACTGTCAGGGCCTGGGCTGTAACTGTATTCACTGTCAGGGCCTGGGCTGTAACTGCATTCACTGTCAGGGCCTGGGCTGTAACTGTATTCACTGTCAGGGCCTGGGCTGTAACTACATTCACTGTCAGGGCCTGGGCTGTAACTGCATTCACTGTCAGGGCCTGGGCTGTAACTGCATTCACTGTCAGGGCCTGGGCTGTAACTGCATTCACTGTCAGGGCCTGGGCTGTAACTACATTCACTGTCAGGCCCTGGGCTGTAACTGCATTCACTGTCAGGGCCCTGGGCTGTAACTGCATTCACTGTCAGGCCCTGGGCTGTAACTGCATTCACTGTCAGGGCCTGGGCTGTAACTACATCCACTGTCAGGGCCTGGGCTGTAACTACATCCACTGTCAGGGCCTGGGCTGTAACTGCATCCACTGTCAGGCCCTGGGCTGTAACTGCATCACTGTCAGGGCCTGGGCTGTAACTGCATTCACTGTCAGGGCCTGGGCTGTAACTGCATCCACTGTCAGGGCCTGGGCTGTAACTGCATCCACTGTCAGGCCCTGGGCTGTAACTGCATCACTGTCAGGCCCTGGGCTGTAACTACATTCACTGTCAGGGCCTGGGCTGTAACTGCATTCACTGTCAGGGCCTGGGCTGTAACTGCATTCACTGTCAGGGCCTGGGCTGTAACTGCATTCACTGTCAGGGCCTGGGCTGTAACTGCATTCACTGTCAGGGCCTGGGCTGTAACTGTATTCACTGTCAGGGCCTGGGCTGTAACTGCATTCACTGTCAGGGCCTGGGCTGTAACTGCATTCACTGTCAGGGCCTGGGCTGTAGCTAACTGCATTCACTGTCAGGCCCTGTGCTGTAACTGCATTCACTGTCAGGGCCTGGGCTGTAACTACATTCACTGTCAGGGCCTGGACTGTAACTACATTCACTGTCAGGACCTGCGCTGTAACTGCATTCACTGTCAGGGCCTGGGCTGTAACTGCATCCACTGTCAGGGCCTGGGCTGTAACTGCATCCACTGTCAGGGCCTGGGCTGTAACTGCATCCACTGTCAGGGCCTGGGCTGTAACTGCATCCACTGTCAGGGCCTGGGCTGTAACTGCATCCACTGTCAGGGCCTGGGCTGTAACTGCATCCACTGTCAGGGCCTGGGCTGTAACTGCATCCACTGTCAGGGCCTGGGCTGTAACTGCATCCACTGTCAGGCCCTGGGCTGTAACTGCATCCACTGTCAGGGCCTGGGCTGTAACTGCATCACTGTCAGGGCCTGGGCTGTAACTAACTGCCTCCACTGTCAGGCCCTGGGCTGTAACTGCATTCACTGTCAGGGCCTGGGCTGTAACTGCATTCACTGTCAGGGCCTGGGCTGTAACTACATTCACTGTCAGGGCCTGGGCTGTAGCTAACTGCATTCACTGTCAGGCCCTGGGCTGTAACTGCATCCACTGTCAGGGCCTGGGCTGTAACTGCATCCACTGTCAGGCCCTGGGCTGTAACTGCATTCACTGTCAGGCCCTGGGCTGTAACTGCATCCACTGTCAGGGCCTGGGCTGTAACTGCATTCACTGTCAGGCCCTGGGCTGTAACTGCATCCACTGTCAGGGCCTGGGCTGTAACTGTATTCACTGTCAGGGCCTGGGCTGTAACTGCATTCACTGTCAGGGCCTGGGCTGTAACTACATTCACTGTCAGGGCCTGGGCTGTAACTGCATCCACTGTCAGGCCCTGGGCTGTAACTGCATCACTGTCAGGGCCTGGGCTGTAACTGCATTCACTGTCAGGGCCTGGGCTGTAACTGCATTCACTGTCAGGGCCTGGGCTGTAACTACATTCACTGTCAGGCCCTGGGCTGTAACTGCATTCACTGTCAGGGCCTGGGCTGTAACTACATTCACTGTCAGGGCCTGGGCTGTAACTGCATTCACTGTCAGGGCCTGGGCTGTAACTGTATTCACTGTCAGGGCCTGGGCTGTAACTGCATTCACTGTCAGGGCCTGGGCTGTAACTGCATTCACTGTCAGGCCCTGGGCTGTAACTGCATTCACTGTCAGGGCCTGGGCTCTTAAGCTTTGGTTGCTTTGACTTCACATTGCATCTCCCTTGAAAGGCAGGTCTCAGGTGACTGAGGCCTTAAAAATATGTACCATTTGGGCCCGGCTGGATGGCTCACATCTGTAATCCCAGCACCTTGGGAGGCCAAGGTGGGCAGAGATGGAGACCATTCTGGCCAACATGCTGAAACTCCTTCTCTGCTAAAAATACAAAAATTAGCTGGGCGTGATGGTGCACACCTGCAGTCCCAGCTACTTGAGAAGCTGAGGCAGGAGAATCGCTTGAACCCAGGAAGTGGAGGTTGCAGTGAGCTGAGACTGGGCCACTGCACTCCAGCCCTGCGACAGAGTGAGACTCTGCCTCAAAAAAAACAAACAAAGAAATAGATATGTACCATTCAGTGACAATGCCTACACAGTATTGAGCAACTACCACTTCAATCAAGTTCCAAAACGTTTTCATCATCTAAAAAGAAAACCTCGCACCCATTAAGCCGTCACTCCCCATCCTGCCCTTTCCTGGCAACCACCAATCAGCTTTTTGTCTTTATGCGTTTACCTATTCTGGATATTTTATGTAAATAAAATCATATCCTACGACTCAGCAATTCCACTCCTAGATTATACTCCAGATAACTGAAAACAGGTATTCAAGCAGATGCTTGTACGCAGATGTTCATAGTGGCTGTAACTGTTGAGGTGGTTCTGGTTTTCCCTGGGCACTCTGCCTGCTTCCTCCTGCTTTTACAGGTAAATATTTCTTCCTCTGAGCTGGAAAGGCAAAGGCCAAAATGAGGGTGTGGATAGGAGTGGCACCCAGTTCCCCCTGTCAAGGTTCTACTTCCTACACATGACAGTCCCAGGGGTGGGGGAATGCTCTCCACTTAGGGATATTGACATGATGAAACAAACATACCCCGGAAAGGAGAGACCAGGGAGACACCGTCAGGTGGTATACTGAATTCAGAAGGCTGGGAGTGCCTGCCGTGGCAGCCACAGAAGTGGGACTTGTCCAGGGTCCCTTCAGCTTGGAGGTGAATGCTGCAGGGAAGCTCATTATATAAGCCAGCTGGATTTCCGGCATAAGGAAAAAAATGTGTACCAGAACCTGCCTAGGAGTGGGGGGCATGGTTCTTGTGGTCGTCCCGGTCACTGCGAGGGATCAGCCTGAGGCTGGCCTACCCACTGGTAAAGGACATTTGCTTTTAAATGTGATCCCAGCCCATGAATTGCAAAGCATTTTTATTCCAGTCCTCTGTAGGCTCAGGGGCTTGGTTGGCACTATAGTCCCTGGTTTGCAAATGAAGAAACTGGAACTGAGGCCTTTTCCAGTATTTTCTTCCCTGCTCTCATTTCCGGCAATTATTATAAAGTGCACTCATTATCCTTACAATGGTTTGGAGATTAAAGCTTAATTTGGTTTGTTATTTCTGTGGCTTTGCCTAATAACATTTATACCTGTCCCAGCCCCACTAGACTGTAAAGCCAACAGCTCCTTACATCACCAGGGGCCGCAGTTTGCATCCCCAACTTTGTTCCTATTGGTCTGGCCAGAAGCAGTTTTCATAAGAACATTTTAATGGGTCACCGGGGTTTTCTGTGGGGACAGCTGTCTCTGTAACAGGCAAAATGGGATTTTCCTAAGAGAAAAGCTGGCCTGCAGGAAAAATGATCAGGCTCAGATTCTAAAATGCAGTAGTTGAATCGTTTGCACCCTTTGTTGAAAGCAAATTTGAATGAAGCTACTCTCCTACTGAGGTGAGGTACCCCAGTGTACAGTTGGGAACTTGGCAGATCTGGGTTCAAATCCTGACTCTACCAGCTTTCTATGTGTTTTTATGACAGGTCTCTAATCTCCCTGAATGTCAATGTACCCAACTATGGAGTACGGTGATAAAACGAGAGTTACTGTATAATTCAATGAGATCATTTTTTGTAAGTAGCTAATAGATAAAAGGTGCTCGAGGATGACAGCGTTATTATTTCTTTAGTATAATAGCTGCCTGCAGTCTAAAACTGACCAAAAAAGATCAGGCAATTTGGGGATTTTTGCAGTCTTAGAAGATGTGGCTTATGGGACATCAGGCCTAAGAGAACTTTCCAGATCTCCACTTGCCAGTGATCTGGGGATCTCTCCCATAAGGTGAGCCCTCTACTCATCCAGCCATGTGCTTTATTTAATTATTCAAAGGCCTAGACAAGTTAAAGCAGTGTTTTTAGGTCCACAGTTCTTGGGGGGACAGTGTCTAGAGAAGCCAGAGGGTGAGTAGAATGGGATAGGAGAGTGGGGAAAGAACAATCTGTTTGTTTTTTTTTCCTATATTGCATTTAAAACTCTTTTGGGTCTATGTGAGTTATCCAGATACCTTTCTGTATGTCAGTCATTCAACAGATGTCAACTGGGCACCTGCTCTGTGATTGGCTGCTATTCCCCTTACACACACGTTCCTACCTCCTTTCTGCCTGCTGTCTTAGAAAGATCACTATAAAATACTATTTCCTTCCTAAGAAGAGGAAGGGGTAAAGGGAACAGCTGGAGGACAGTGTGAACCAAGAGGGTATCTGAGATGCGGAAGACAGACAGGGTTAGAAAGGAGATGGGAGAATAAAGAGAGCTGGCACCTGTTCAGCAAACATGCTGGCTGCTATGAGGCGCCCTTATCTCCTTAAGTCTGTGCTGCTGAAATCACCCCCATGGTAGCTCTGCCATGAAGGCAAAGGTCATGGAATTCTAGCTGAATAACTCTGGCCAGAATTTCTCAAGGGGTTAGAAAATTGCACGTTGCACATGTGCATGTGCGTGAGTGTTGCAACCTTTCTCCATCCTCTGGTATAAGAGATGCTTCCCTTTAGTCCTGCTGCACTTAGGGTTTGTTTGCACAAACTGTCCTTTGGTCAGGCTCAGGGGACTCTGGAGAGATGTGGCACTGCCACAAAGAGCACAACAGAGGTGCAAGGGGCAGGATCTGGGAGGCACCAGGGAAAGGAAAAGACAAATCTGAGGGAGAGGGGAGTTGGTGCCTTCCTGCCTGGCTTGTTTATTATTACAGCTTAGGAAGGAGAAATGTGCAAACATTCTGTTATGGCAGAAACCACGCCTGCTCCTTTCTCCCCGCTCTTTTCCTTTCTCTTCAGCATTCTTCTCCTTCAATTCCCCAGCAGCCCAAGACAAATTCCAGCTACCAACAACACCCTTATATTCTCAGCATGTGAGAAGAGAATTGCTAATACCTCTGGGTAATTTGTTTAATTTAATGAAAACTCAGGACATATGTTGGTTCTTGGTATAGGTGAAGACATGGAAAAAAAAAAGAGAGAGAGAGGGAGAGAAGTCAAGTGAGCTAATTACCCATGGCCAGATCTATAAGCTCTCCAGATTTCTCAGTATCCTTTATTAACCAAAGAAAGGAATGAAGTGGAGAAAGGTGGCTGGCTTGTCAGTTCTGCTCAGTAGCAGACACGCAGAAGTTCTGGACTGACTGGGGGCACAGTATTAAGCCAAATGTTTGACGTATCTTTTCACATGTTAGATTCCTATTTGATTAAAATGGCAATTTAATTTATGCCACCCTTGTTGTTTTTGCAACTTAATCAGACCCACTGCCTCACTGCACCAGCCCCTAGAAAACAAACTTCTGAGGCTTTGGAAGTGATCTCTGCTGTTATACCATGATTATTTCTATAGCATTGACCATTAAAGGAAAGGAAATTGCTCATCCAGTTGGGTACAGTATTTAGTACTGAGATGTGTTTACTATTATTATGGATGTCTTCAGACATTCAAGGGAAATGGCTGTGCGAAACAGTACAGTATGCCCAGTGTAATCCTCCCGACACCCGCCAACCTGAAGGACACCTGGAATCTGCCAGTTTTGAAATTTCTGTATAACCATAGATCCAATGTGATGTTTTCTAAATCTCAAAATATGACATTTTTAAGTGATATGTAAGTCATACTTATAAGTGATGAGATATATAATTGCAGTACTATATCATATTCATAAATACCTTTTTTATTGGAAACTGAGTTTTGCTCTTGTCCAGGCTGGAGTGCAATGGTGTGATTTTGGCTCACTGCAACCTCCGCCTCCTGGGTTCAAGTGATTCTCCTGCCTCAGCTGGGATTACAGGTGCCCACCTCCATGCCAGGATAATTTTTGTATTTTTAGTAGAGATGGGTTTCACCATGTTGGCCAGGCTAGTATCAAACTCCTGACCTCAGGTGATCCGCCCACATTGGCCTCCCAAAGTGCTGGGATTACAGGCATAAGCCACTGTGCCCGGCCAAAATACAAATTTTAAAGCCTCCATTTACTGATTCACTAAGCAGCTGTTGAATGCCTGTTCTATGCGGGTACTGCTGTCAGTGAAGAAGACACAAACTTACATCCTTTTGGGTCACTCTCTTCCTCTCTTCTTTAGCCGGTTGGCCTCCTGGTAACACCCTGCACCTTGATATTCTATCAGAAATACTTGTTGAAAAAGTGGCGCCTGGACACTCTAGGCTTTCATCTATCAGCTTGTCAACCCCATGGAAATAGACTGTCTGCTCTCTAATGGGTCCAGCAAAAGCTTGGGTGTGGTTTTTATGGGTTGGCCTGTTTGGTCACATGATCACACCTGACCCTGTCTCTGTGGTTGGCGATTGGTGGGCTCTGCTTGGAAATGCTTGAATTAAATATCTACTCAGAGAGGTAGGGAGTTATTTCCTCACAACTACATGGTTTTCTGAAAGGGTAACTCTTTCAGAAACAAGATAACAAGATAGGTAGGATGGTCAGGGGAAAAAAACCCAATCAAACACAAAAACCCAGCAGATGGCTGCTACCCAGCCGAAGCTCCCTCAGGAGGAGCAGACCTTGATTTTGCAGTTGCTTGCTCAGCATCTCCACCTGCGTGCTCCATGTGCACCTCCAGGTTCCCATACTTAAATCCGACTCATCTTTCCTTGCAGACGTATGTCTTCCCTTGTGTAGTTCATCTTGGTGAAGCACATAGCAATCCACCCAACTGCCCAAGCCAGGACCTGCTCGTTGACTTAGAGGCCTCAAACCTCTTCTCTCCCATGGTCAGTCTGTCATCAGGCCTAAAACATTTCTTGTCTCTGTTCTTCTCTAGCCGTATTGCCACCTCCTTGGCTCAGATCATCATCATTTCTTCCCAGATGGTTGCAGGGGCCTCCTAACCAGGTTTCTTCTCTTAAACCTTGCCTCTTTCCAGTCCACGTGGATCTTTCTATGACTTAAATAGGGCCATGTCCACTCGCCTGTTTTAGACCACTCAGTGAGTACCCAGTGCCTTCAAGATAAAACGCAAGCTTTTAAAACTTGGTGTACAAAGCCCACTCTTCCTTCTTTCTTCCCTCCCTTCATCCCTTTCTTTCTTCTTTTCTTCTCTCTCTGTCTTTTCTTTCATTCTCTTTCTCTTTCTTTCATTTCCTTTTCTCTTTTCTTTTCTTTGATAGAGTATTGCTCTGCAAGCTCTGCCTCTTGGGTTCAAGTGATTCTCCCGCCTCAGTCTCCTGAGTGGCTGGGATTATAGGCATGCGTGACCATGCCTGGCTAATTTTTATACTTTTAGTAGAGGTGGGGTTTCGCCATGTTGGTCAGGCTGGTCTTGAGCTCCCAGCCTCAGCTGATCCTCCCTCCTCAGCCTCCCAAAGTGCTAGGATTACAGGCATGAGCCACTGTGTCCGGCCTCTTTTTTTTTTTTTTGAGACGGGGTCGGACTCTGTTGCCCAGGCTGACAGTAGTGTAGTGATGCAATCTTGGCTACTGCAACCTCTGCCTTCCGGGCTCAAGTCATCCTTCCACCTCAGCCTGCCAAGTGGCTGAAATTACAGGCACACACACTGTGCCCAGCATTTTTTTTTTTTTTTGCATTATTTGTAGAGACCGGGTCTAGCCATGTTGCCCATGTATTGATATTAGACACAATAGTTTATTCTATATATTCTAAATAATCTATTTTTTTACAAAGCACTTTTATTTCATAGCACATTTAAAAACTGGAAAAATTTCACTTTCAAAATATTCAACTATGAAAATTGCAAAGCAATTATATGAGTTCACTGTGTCTAATATCTTAATAGATAATATCTTTATTTTTTAAAAAAGAGTCATTTTAAATTTAGAAGAATAAAATTAAAATGTAATCCCCTTTTTTAAAAAAAAAGCAAAATATGTCTTTATCTTTCATACAAAGCCCCCTCATCTGGCTTGGGGGCTGCTTCTCTGGCTTTCACAGCCTGCCAGTATTATGCTGATAATACAGTGATGATTCTTAATGTCCCCGATCCTCTCCCTAGATTAGTGCTCTCTTTAAGAACAAGGATATTGAAGTTTGGCTCATTCTACACCCTTTCCATAGCTTGATCTCCTATTTGAGTTGAAAATGTAAAAATTGCATTTACAAAACTCCCTTGCAGCTGGAATGTAGAAATGTGATGTAGGATCCATCATGCAGCTGGACCTGCAGGAGACTTCAATTAGAATCGAGCAATGAAGATAGAATCTGGTAAGCTTGGTGCCAGAATGACTGGTTCTTCTGGACCAGGTACAGTTGAGTTTCCAGGGTCCAGCCCCTAGCATGGGTGGCTGTGGTGATAGTGCTTCCACTGGAACCTGTCCTTGGTGCATTTGGTCATCTTTCTCAGTCTGCATAGTTCCTAGCAGAGTTGCTGCTGCCGGCATAGACGCCATGCCTGGCCCTGGCCCTTCCTGAGATTCTGTGAGCTACCCAATTTTTAAAAGTAATGAAACTTGGCCAGGCAAAGTGGCTCATGCCTGAAATCTCAGCACTTTGGGAGGCTGAGGCGGGTGGGTGGATCACGAGGTTAGAAGATTGAGACCATCCTGGCTAATACAGTGAAACCCTGTCTCTACTAAAAATACAAAAAAAATTAGCTGGGTGTAGTGACATGCACCTGTAGTCCAGCTACTCAGAAGGCTGAGGCAGGAGAATCGCTTAAACCCGGGAGGCCAAGGTTGCAGTGAGCCAACGAGCCGAGATCGCACCACTGCACTGACAGAACGAGAATCTGCCTCAAAAAAAGAGAAAGAAACTCTTTCTGCTTAAACTATTTAGAATGAATCCCGTTGTCTGCAACTAAGCGCCCACGGATGATGTCTAATGCATCTTTGCATTTGCAGTGCCCAGCACGATACTTGACCCATAATACATGCCACATGGCCTGGTTGTTAATTGAATGCTTGCATGGATATGTCTTTCTGTTCTCGGATGCTCACTGTGTGATAAGGGAAGCCCCATTGAGAATAAATATTTCAAGGCAAAAGTTATAATGGAGTTTTGCACAAAAGCTATGAAAATGTGAAGATGGGAGCACTAGAGACATTCCAGAGAAGGCAACATTTGAGGCGGCCCTTTATGAATGAATAGCAATTCGCTAGCCAGACAAGGAGATAAAGGCCATTCCAGGTAGGGGAATGGCTATGCAAAGACATGAACATGTGCGACGGTAGGACGTGATTTGGGAACGAGTGTGGTTGACTAGGACATTCTAGGTAGTCAAGAGATGATGATGGAAGATAGGGAAGGCAGGGTTTGAACAGCAGAACCATTACAGAGGTGAGCATTTCTGGTACTTTCTAGACCCCGATACTGAAACTATGTTTCTTATGTATGTTATCTCATTTAACCCCCTTTATTATCATTTTTATAGGTAAATAATGTAATTTAAGTTTTTCATTTTGCATGTCAAATGTGAAAACCTGTAAGAGTAAGTAGCTTGGATTGTACAACATGTAAAAATCCTTGAAATTTGTTATAATTAAAAAGTTTGCTTTTTTAAAAATGGGGATTAAATTTTAATTTTTTTTTTTGTTCTAATTAAAAATGATGATTTTGGGCTGGGTGCGGTGGCTCATGTCTGTAGTCCCAGCACTTTGGGAGGCCAAGGCAGGAGGATCACCTGAGGTCGGTAGTTTGAGACCAGCCTGACCAACATGTAGAAACCCCATTTCTCTACTAAAAATACAGAATTAGCCTGGCATGGTGGCAAATGCCTGTAATCCCAGCTACTTAAGAGGCTGAGGCAGGAGACTCGCTTGAACCTGGGAGGCAGAGGTTGTGGTGAGCTGAAATCACACCATTGTACTCCAGCCTGGGCAACAAGAGTGAAACTCCGTCTCAAAAAAAAAAAAAAAAAAAAAAAAGACCATTTTCTTTTTTAAGAATAAACATAGTAGACACAAGTGAACTTCATATAATTGCTTTGAAGTTTCCATGGTTAAATATTTTGAAAGTGAAATAATTTTTCCAGTTTTAAAATACAGTATGAAATAAAAGTACTTTATAAGAAATTTAGAATATACAGAATAAACTATATTGTGTCTCCTATTAATGCTCATTCCTGTTAATAATCTCGGTTTATAGGTTAAGTGACTTGGCCAAGGTCATAGAATTGCAAGTGACATTCAGCACATGCGGCAGTGATCGTTTGTTGCTGGGTCGTCTTCTTACCTGGAGCTTTAAGAGCAAGGATATTGTAGTTTCACTCATTTGACACCCTCTGTGACTAACTTGCTAAAGAGTTTAGACTTGATCCTCATGTTATAAAACCAGTGAAAGCTGGATAATAATATGAATACGATTAGATCATTGTGGCCAAAGGATTGGAGAAGGGGCGCTTGAATGGAAGGGCTTGTTAAGAGTCTAGAGGAGATGATATCAGCTTTGACAAGTCAGGGATAGTGAGGACATGGAGGACTGAGTGTAACTGAGTAATATCTTAGAGGTGCAACAGACAAAACTTGGAGACTGTGTACATGTCGCAGGGTTAGGGTGAGGCCAAAGCTGGGGCTTCAGCAGCTGAATAAATTGTGACACCAGTGGTGTAAATGGAGAAAACAGGTGAAGAAGCTGGCTGGGAGTTAATTAACGACTTTGGTTCTGGATGCCTTAAGATGTGATTCCTTCACAGCAACAGCTTGGAGATCATCAAGATATCCACTTGCCCAAATCTGTAGTCCCCAGGACCCTGAGCAAGGCCTGCTGCCCTGGGTGTCTTGGCAGCTGTTCAAGCACGACTGGAATCTGGCTCAGCATTAGGCCAAGTGAGCACAGAGCCTTGCACTGCTGCATATTTAAAATTACTTGTCAGGAAAAGGAGCTACAGAAAAGAAGGTCTGTGATGGGGAAGGCAAACATCCGCACCGTTCAATAATTCAGCGCAGAGCCGGTCTTGGCTGCTGAGTTACCGTCACAAGGAGCATTTTTAAAGTCAAACCCAATTTCCGTGCTAAGTCATGCCTGAGCAAGCTGGATCACTGCCAAAAGACAAGAGAAGACTCCAGACCTTTCTACAAACAGGCCCTGAGAGATACAGGGTACTGCATGATAAAGCTGTCAGTCTGGTCGCAGCAGCCTGGCATGTGACTCATTTGCATATGTCACTTTCCTTCAGCATAAGCCAGTCCATGGGCCTCTAATTTCGAATCCTGTGGGCAAATAAAGCTGTTCAGCACAACCTGTAACTCTGATTCAGGCTGTATTTATGGAGCGAGGGGTCTGGCCTCCTATCCCTCATCTTTATGCTGCTCTACTCCAGCTCACAGCCCCTCCAGTCAGGTGGAGCTCTTCAAAGGGAGGGGCATCTCAGAGGAGGGTCCCAGGGCTAGTCCCTTTGTGGGGCTGGGCCACTAGATGGGGGAGAGTGGAGCTGCTGCAATTCTGGAAGGACCAGCTGAGCCGGCGGAGGGCAGGCTCTGGGTGTAGGCTGGCCGCCTCCTCCTCCCTTCTGGCCCTGCCTCTCTGCCCCCTTGGTTAGCCTGGAGCCCATCCTACCCAGACTTGGGGTCAATTAATAAGCAGAGGACCTGTAAGGAGTCCTTGATGGGATGCTAATAGCCCTGCTCAACCCTGCAAAAGGTAGGTTATTGATGTTTGTTGTGTGGTGAGCTGCCTGCTTAGGGCTGGGTTTGGGCCTTCATCCTTTTTTTTTTTTTTTTTTTTTGAGATGGAGTCTCACTCTGTCACCCAGGCTGGAGTGCAGTGGCGTGATCTCGGCTCACTGCAACCTCTGCCTCCCAGGTTCGAAGTGATTCTCCTGCCTCAGCCTGCTGAGTAGCTGGGACTATAGGCGTGCGCCACCATGCCTGGCTAATTTTTGTATTTTTAGTACAGACAGGGTTTCACCATGCTGGCCAGTCTGGTTTCAAACTTCTGACCTCGTGATTCACCAACTAGGCCTTCCAAAGTGCTGGGATTACAGGCATGAGCCACCGCGCCTAGCCCCATCCTCTTTTTTATTTCCTTAGAGTTGGACTCTGGGCAAAGCTGCTGCCAGCAGGAGGAATCTGGCCTGGGTGCTCCAGTTGCTCTCCCCCTGCTTGCACTCCCAAGAGCTAGAGAGCTCCACATTTCAACTCATCTATAACCCATTAGCAGAGCCAGCAGCAAGCAGGAACTAGGAATAATAAAGATGTGCCTTAGTTTTGCAAGCTGGATGCCAGGCTTGTTGGTCAGGACACAGACCATTTTCAGCCCCCACCAGGCATGGTGGCTCACACCTGTAATCCCAGCACTTTGGGAGGCCAAGGCAGGCAGATCACTTGAGCTCAGGAGTCTGAGACCAGCCTGGCCACATGGAAAAACAGGATGAAGGCCCAAACCCAGTGGAGGTGGAGGTTGCAGTGAGCCGAGATCACACCCCTGCACTCTAGCCTGGGTAAAATAGCCAGATCCTGTGTCAAAAAAATTTTTTTTTAATGTGCAGAAAGATCAGAAAATAATATGACACTTTTGTATATACTACCAAGAATAAGCAGATATTAACATTTTGTTATGTTTGCTTCAGATCCCTCTTTTCTTAAAAATAAAATAAATCACTGTAGAGAGAGCCAAATACCTCTACTCTCATCTGCTCCCGGAAGTAGCCACTGTGCTGAAACTGGTGTTCATCTGTCTCTTATAGATTTTTGTTCTATTATTATTTATTTGTGCATTTAAAAAGAATATGTTCTATTATATACATCTAAAAATTTTACTTATTGTTTGTATTTGTCACTTTTTTCTACTCTATAACATGTTTATTTTACTAATTTTAAGGTAATAATTTACTTATAGCGAATTTTACTCTTTTTAGTGTAGTATAGACTTCTGTATGTTTTGACAAATATGTCCAAACATGTATTTACCACTACAAGTAAGATATAGAACAGGTCTGTTACCCCAAAAAGTCCCCTTTAGGACCTTGATTTTTGACATGCATTTACCAGGCTCTAGAAAATGGAAAGCCTAGCCTTGAATCAAGAGTGTTTTGTCTGCTATTCTGCAGTGTTACTTCCTGCTTGAAGCAATCAATGCCCGAGAGCTGTAGAGGAGATGGTGGCGGAGAGCTCAGAAATTCACAGGCAGGAATCTCAGTTAATATGCAGCTACCCTTGTCCGTCCCCAGTCAAAGTCCTAGTGCCTAACCAAAGTTAGATCTTATGTAGAAAGGTAGATAGGGGACTGTTCTCTTCTCCATTCTTTCTGAGTACCAGGAGTTACCAAGGAGGCTTCAATGTTGGGCTTTAGCCCTGTTCCTTTGGTCAATGCTGGGGGAGATGCAGATTGATTTCAGCCCCAGGAGCAAGGTGTTCTGCATTCCTATCCCTGATATTGCTCAATACAGTCTCATAGGCTCTTCCTGGTTGTCTGAGTGTCTTCTCATGGGATGTCTGGGCTCTTGCTTGCCATCATTCACCCAGTGAACCAGTAGCTCAATGCTTTTTCTCCCCATGAGAAGAATGAATTCACTTGGATTGTTAAGTATAAAAGTGTCAGGGAAAGACTCTTTCAAGCTGCTAACTGTAAGGCTTAACCTCTCCAGTAATGGACATCAATGCTCCTTTCTACTTTCTTTGGGGCCCAAGGATCTTCAGCAACTATGGCTCCCAGGATGGTACATATTTTCCAAAGGAAAAACGGGTTATGATTGATTAGTTATGTCTGTACAAGAGATGGACACAGAGAGCAAGATAGTAAATATAGCCATGTTGTGTTTACCAACCCGGACCCATGCCTTTGATTACTTCTCCAGGATGTTGGCAAAACAAGTCCTTCTATGGTGAAAAGCCTCCTTGCCCTTCTAGGATGCCCAGTTTCTCTTTCTTTCTTTTTCTTTCTTTCTTTCTTTCTTTCTTTCTTTCTTTCTTTCTTTCTTTCTTTCTTTCTTTCTTTTTCTTTCTTTCTTTCTTTCTTTCTCTTTCTTTTCTTTCTTTCTTTCTTTCTTTCTTTCTTTCTTTCTTTCTTTCTTTCTTTCCTTCCTTCCTTCTCTCTTTCTCTCTTTCTTTCTCTCTCTCTCTCCCCTCCCTCCCTCCCTCCCTCCCTCCCTCCCTCCCTCCCTCCCTTCCTTCCTTCCTTCCTTCCTTCCTTCCTTCCTTCTTTGGAGACAGGGTCTCACTTTGTCACTTGTGCTGGAATCCAGTGGTATGACCATAGTTCACTGTAGCCTCGACTTCCTGGGCTCAAGCAATCCTCCCAGCTCAGCCACGCAAGTAGCTAGGATTACAGTTACAGATGGACACCATCGCCCATGGCTAACTTTTTCTTTGAAATGGAGTCTTGCTCTGTTGCCCAGGGTAGAGGGCAGTAGTGCGATCTTAGCTCACTGCAACTTCCGCCTCCTGGGTTCAAGTGATTCTCACGCCTCAGCCTCTTGAGTAGCTGGGATTACAGACATGTGCCACCACACTCAGCTAATTTTTGCATTTTTAATAGAGATGGGATTTCACCATGTTGGCCAGGCTGGTCTTGAACTCCTGATCTCAAGTGATCCACCCGGCTCAGCCTCCCAAAATGTTGGGATTACAGGCATGAGCCAGTGCACTTGGCCAATAACTTTTGAATCTTTTTGTAGAGAGGGGGCCTTGTTGTGTTGCCCAGGCTGGTCTCAAACTCCTGGGCTCAAGTGATCTTCCTGCCTTGTCCTCCCAAAGTATTGGGATCATAGGTGTGAGTCACCATGCCCACCTGCCCAGTATCTTATGGTGTCCAACAGCTAACTGACCTAGAGCGACTGTCTGGAGGCAGCAGTGGCGGAGGTGTTCTTCTTGTGGCTAGGCTGAGAAGGTAACAGCGGAGTTGGCTCAGCACTCTTGCAGACCCTCTGGATTTTGCATCCTGACTGAGATGTGCATCTGTGTGAGAGAACGAAGCACACACGTTCTGCATCTCACTGCTTTCTCTGCCCAAAGCAAATAGACATCCTGGCCTTGGGAATTCTAAGTTGCAATGGAAAAAAGAGCAGTCCCCATGCTTATCCACTTTCCCGCTGCATGTGCTGGCCCTGTTGGGGTGGGGTGTCCACTGGGTGTTGGTTGACTTTTTGCTTCTGCTAACTGTTCACAATAAAAAAAAAAATCAAAGCAGAATCTCTGTGTTGTAAAAAGTACTTAGCTAAAGTGTGCAGCAGATCTCTTTCTTCTGACCCATGGGGGACTGGCAGGTCTCTACCAGCGCCCGGTGGAAGCAAAGCATCTGCACAAAGAGGTGATGCCTTCACCCCACAGGGCTTCTGGGGACCCCCCTGGGGGAGGGGTGAATTTGGGGAACAGAAACTGCTGAGGGCCAAGCTCCAGTGATCTTCAGTTCTTGCTCACTGCAGATGAAAGAAGGCTTGCTGTGTCCAGATCATATAAATATTGAATAAGGCTGCTTGGAATCTGTAAAGGAGTTTGGAGCGGAGGAGGAGCTCAGTGCAGAAGTTGGTGTCAGAAAATGCTGACCCTCAGCTAAGAACTAATACAAAAGTCAGCAACAAAGGAATGAGAATGGATCCTATCAGACATGGTTTCTATTTTTGGCTTGAAATTTGCACACATATTGCTTTTAAGGTATAAGTTGTGCAAGAATTTGGCTGTCTGGGTCAGAACAATGAGAAGGAGAAAACCATGTATCTCTTGGTTTGGTTTTCCAAACTTTCTTCCTTTATTTGGAAGTCCAGTGTGTTCACTTGAGGCTCCTGGTCTCAGGCTGGCTTTCTATACTTGCTGCAGAAGAGTTCTTCACCCACTCCAGGGGCTCGAGCTCTCAGTGATCTTTTGTGAGGGGGCTAGTCTCCAAAGGACCCCTGTTGATTTAGGAGTCAAGTTTGCTGGGAAGCCTTCCCTGACACCTCGAATCTGGGCCAGGCCCCTCTCTCTGCAGCCCCACAGGCCCCAGTGCTCACTTTCACCAGAGGACACATAACACTGGCTTGTATGTGTGTTCATCTCTCTCACTGCACTAGAACAGCTGGGGCAGGTTCAGCGCCTTACTCACCAGTACGTCCCCTGCCCCAGCACAGCGCTGATACATAGCAGGTGCTCAAAACCACGCACTGAATGAATATACGAGAAGAAGTGTATAAGAGACGCTCCCAGGGTGGCTCTCCAGACAGAAGGTTCCCGAGTTCTTGTTGTGGCTTCTCTAGGTAATTGCTGGTACCACCCAGGAGATCAGATGGGGTGAGGCATCTCTTGCAAAGCTGAAACCCTGGGTTTACCTTTCCTAGTGGTACCTACCTATCTCCCAATTTGTCAGCTCTCCAGTGTAGCACAACCAGTAGGCTACCTTATAAGACATCAAACTCTTTTCCTATGGTGTGGTGAGTCTGGTACAAAACTTTTTGGAGCAAGTGATGGACACATAGTCAGGTATGAATTCTACCCTGTGGTTTAGGGTTAAAGCCTCATTTCATGAGTCTCTTCACAGGCTTTTCTAGTTCTCTCACCATCTCTGGCTGCTCTAAGCCCAGATTCTTGAGGTTTAATGTCTTTCTTCACAATTACCTTTTTGTTTATTTATTTTGAGACACGGTCTCATTCTATCACCCAGGCTGGAGTGCAGTAGTGTGATCATGGCTCACTGCAGCCTTGACCTCCCAGGCTCAGGCCATCCTCCTGCCTCAGACTCCCACATAGCTGGAACCACAAGTACACACCACCATGTCCAGCTAATTTTTTATTTTTGTAGAGATGGGGTTTCACTATGTTATCCAAGCTGTTCTTGAACTCTTGGCCTCAAGTGACCTGCCCTCCTTGGCCTTCCAAAGTGTTGGGATTACAGGTGTGAGCCACCGTACCCAGCCGTATTTTACCTCAATTATTTTCCTAGTCAAAGGCTGAGACATCTCTCACTCTCTTCTTTGTGGGTTTTTGGAAGAGCAGGGCATTTTGGGGTCAGGGTCCCTTGGTTTCCCATTGAAATTCCTCTTCCTGTAACTCTCTGGAAGATGCTGCAGGTCTGGTCTCGAGTCTGCTATGTTCATACTCTGTGTCCTTCCCTGTGCTCTGGTCTCTGTCCTCTAGTCCTCTCTGAAAGCTCTGTACACTGAATGCATGTGCCCAGGCCTCGTGTCCCATCGAGGCTCACCCCCCAGGCCCATCCTCCATAGCCCCTGCCCTGCAGGAGACTCCTCTCACTCAGCTGCATGCTCGCCTGGGCTGTTATCAGCTCCACCTCCCACCGAGGGTCTTCCACTGCTCCACTCCCTCAACTTCCCGACTTTCACGGCTTCAGAGGCATTTGCCCAGCTGAGTCTCCCCTCTGGGCACTGTGATTTGGGGAAAGGGACTTGCGGTTTCAAATGGTCCCTCACCTCTGTCCTCACTTGCTCTTTCTGATGAGAAGGGGCCATCGGCCTTGAGGCAGTGAGCAGGGATTTACCGGGAGGACAAAAGGAAAACCTCATTCCAGGAAGAGGAAATAGCCAATGCAAAGGCCCCAGGAAGAAAAAGAAGTGAAAAAGGAACAGACAAAAACCTGGTGTGACATGGAGTGGGGTGGGAGCCTGGGGGACAGGGCTGAAATCCTTGCCTTGCAAATAATTTTTTGGGGAATCATCACAATCTCTTTGGGTAAGACTGTTATTCATTAGCTCTGTATTTTATGTTGCATTTCTCAGTTTACAGACAAAGGGCTAGTCTTGAAATTGATAAAAACAATGATGAGAAAATTAATAAGAAATTGATTGTTAAAAGTAGCCAAAGACCTATAGAATGAATCAAATATATGATTGTATATATAAAATATATATAATGACATTTTATATATAAAATCACAGTGAGCTGACTGTGGTCGCTCACTCCTGTAATCCCAGCACTTTGGGAGGATCGCTTGAGCCCAGGATTTCATGGCCCACCTGGGCTAACAGAGCAAGACACTGTCTCTACAAAGATATATATATCTATATATATATTAGACAGAGTATCACTGTCACCCAGGCTGAGGTGCAGTAACTTGATCTTGGCTCACTGCAACCTCCGCCTCCCAAGTTCAAGCGATTCTCCTGCCTCAGCCTCCTGAGTAATTGCTGGGATTACAGGTGTTTACCACGATGCCCAAATAATTTTTATATTTTTAGTAGAGACAGACTGATCATGTTGGCCAAAATGGTCTCGAACTCCTGACCTCAAGTGATTTCACCCACATTGGCCTCCAAAAGTGCTGGGATTATAGGCACAAGCCACCGCACCTGGCCTCTACAAAGAAAAAAATATTTAAAAATTAGCTGGGCATGGTAGCACACACCTGTAGTCTCTTGTACTCAAGAGGCCGAGACAAGAGGATTGCTTGAGCCAGGGAGGTCGAGGCTACAGTGAACTGAGATTATGCCACTGCACTCCAGCCTGGATGACAGAGGAAGACCCTGTCTCAAACAAACAAACAAACAAACAACCAAATAAATAAATAATTCTTTTTTGACAAGAGTCTTGCTCTTTTGCCAGGCTGGAGTGCAGTGGTACAATCTTGGCTCACTGCAACCTCTGCCTTCCAGTTTCAAGCAATTCCCCTGCTTCAGCCTCCTGAGTAGCTGGGACTACAGGCATGTGCCACCATGCTCAGTTAATTTTTTCATATTTTTAGTGGAGATGGGGTTTTACCATATTGGCCAGGATGGTCTCGATCTCTTGACCTTGTGATCTGCCTGCCTTGGCCTCCCAAAGTGCTGAGATTACAGGCATGAGCCACCACACAGGGCCATAAATAAAAATTTTAAAAAGAATTCGGGATGGGTGCAAAATAACCTAACAGTGGTTGTCCAAGTGCAGGTGGGAGAAGCATGGGAACCAGGGAGACAGGCAGCAGACCCCAGGCACTATTCACTGTGAACCTTTTTATACACATTTCCTCGAATTTGAATCATGCAACTATGCACCCTAATCAAAACATCACATAAAAAAATGAATTGTTTGTTCCCATAGTCTTCTTTTCAGAATAGTTCTTCTATAGCCTGACTGCCCAGGGGAGCCCAGCATCCAGCTTTATGACTCACAGATCATCGCCGGTGATCTCAAGTGTTAAAAAATATTTCCCCCAAACTAATTCCTGAACACCTTTAGCAAAGCAGCTGCCGGGGTTACCCATCTGTGAACCATTACAGATCCTCCCAGGTTGAAGGTGACCCTGGTCTTTCTGGGGGCTCTGAGTTAAGTGTCTGTGTTCCTCTACCTGCTTATCTTCCACACGAGCCATCAGCTTCA